>NC_056436.1:43757124-44357124 GCF_018296145.1 Oncorhynchus tshawytscha | reverse complement strand
CCAGACCCATATCAAACATCTCCAATCCAAAGTTAAATCTAGAATTGGCTTCCTATTTCGCAACAAAGCATCCTTCACTCATGCTGCCAAACATACCCTTGTAAAACTGACCATCCTACCAGTCCTCGACTTTGGCGATGTCATTTACAAAATAGCCTCCAATACCCTACTCAACAAATTGGATGCAGTCTATCACAGTGCAATCCGTTTTATCACCAAAGCCCCATATACTACCCACCATTGCGACCTGTACGCTCTCGTTGGCTGGTCCTCGCTTCATACTCGTCGCCAAACCCACTGGCTCCATGTCATCTACAAGACCCTGCTAGGTAAAGTCCCCCCTTATCTCAGCTCGCTGGTCACCATAGCATCTCCCACCTGTAGCACACGCTCCAGCAGGTATATCTCTCTAGTCACCCCCAAAACCAATTCTTTCTTTGGCCGCCTCTCCTTCCAGTTCTCTGCTGCCAATGACTGGAACGAACTACAAAAATCTCTGAAACTGGAAACACTTATCTCCCTCACTAGCTTTAAGCACCAACTGTCAGAGCAGCTCACAGATTACTGCACCTGTACATAGCCCACCTATAATTTAGCCCAAACAACTACCTCTTTCCCAACTGTATTTAATTTTAATTTATTTATTTATTTTGCTCCTTTGCACCCCATTATTTTTATTTCTACTTTGCATATTCTTCCATTGCAAAACTACCATTCCAGTGTTTTACTTGCTATATTGTATTTACTTTGCCACCATGGCCTTTTTTGCCTTTACCTCCCTTCTCACCTCATTTGCTCACATTGTATATAGACTTGTTTATACTGTATGTTTGTTTTACTCCATGTGTAACTCTGTGTCGTTGTATCTGTCAAACTGCTTTGCTTTATCTTGGCCAGGTCGCAATTGTAAATGAGAACTTGTTCTCAACTTGCCTACCTGGTTAAATAAAGGTAAAATAAATTTAAAAAAAATAAAATGCTGCCACCCCTGGGCTTCACGGTTGGGATGGTGTTCTTCGGCTTGTAAACCTCCTCCCATTTTCCTCCAAACATAACAATGGTCAGTATAGCCAAACAGTTATATTTTTGTTTCATCAGACCAGAGGACATTTGACCAAAAAGTACAATCTTTGTCCCCATGTGCAGTTGCAAACCATTGTCTGGCTTTTTTATGGCGGTTTTGGAGCAGTGGCTTCTTCCTTGCTGAGCAGCCTTTCAGGTTATGTCGATATAGGACTCGTTTTACTGTGGGTATAAATACTTTTGTACCCGTTTCCTCCAGCATCTTCACAAAGTCCTTTGCTGTTATTCTGGGATAGATTTGCATTTTTCACACCAAAGTACGTTCATCTCTAGGAGACAGAACGCGTCTCCTTCCTGAGCGGTACAATGGCTGCGTGGTCCCATGGTGTTTATACTTGCGTACAATTGTTTGTACAGATGAATGTGGTACCTTCAGGCATTTGGAAATTGCTCCCAAGGATGAACCAGACTTGTAGAGGTCTACATTTTTTTCTGAGGTCTTGGCTGATTTATTTTTCCCCATGATGTCAAGCGAAGAGGCACTGAGTTTGAAGGTAGGCCTTGAAATACATCCACAGGTACACCTCCAATTGACTCAAATGATGTCAATTAGCCTATCAGAAGCTTCTTAAGCCATGACATCATTTTCTGGAATTTTCCAAGGTGTTTAAAGGCACAGTCAACTTAGTGTATGTAACCTTCTGACCCATTGGAATTGTGATACTGGGAATTATTAGTGAAATAATCTGTCTGTAAACAAATGTTGAAAAAATTACTTATGTCATGCACAAAGTAGATGTCCTAACCTACTTGGCAAAACTTTAGTTTGTGAACAAGAAATTTGTGGAGTGGTTGGAAAAATGAGTTTTAATGACTCCAAACTAAGTGTATGTAAACTTACGACTTCAACTGTATATGTTTGGGATGGCTGTGTGAGAAGCGCATCAGTATTTCTCACATAACTAGAATGAGATTAACTTGTGATCTCACCCCCGCTCTGCTCTGATAGACATGAGCCTGAACTCTAAAGCGTTGCACTGAATCATTTATGTAGACTCTATGCTGTTGGCCACCAACATATTTGATCAACTTCCAAATATTGTTTTACAAAAGAGCGAGAGTATCAGGAATCAAGGTAAGACCCAGATGCAGACTGTGTCGAAGTAACAATGTTTATTTCAGCCACAGGGTCAAAGGAACAGGGCAGACTCAGGGTCAGTTCAGGCAGAGGTCGGTAGTCCAGAGGTGGGGCAAAGGTGCAGGCTCAGGGGCAGGCAGAGTGGTCAGGTTGGTGGGTCCAGAACCAGGAGGTACGGGTCAAAAACCAGGCAAGGGTCCAAAACCAGGATGATGAGAAAAGAGAAATGCTGGTTGGCTTGACAAACAAGATGAACTGGCAACAGACAAACAGAACACAGGTGTAAATACACAGGGGATAATGGGGATGTTGAGCTACACCTGGAGGGGGGTGGAGACCATCACAAAGACAGGTGAAACAGATCAGGTTGTGACAGAGAGAGAGAGGCTTTTTGCACGAGTGCATAGGCCATCACCAACGAGTGAGCTGAGCATTATTGGGTGAGTCAGTGAAATTGGAATGCATTTTTAGGACTATAATTTCCTCCTCATTTTGTTAGCTGACAATATGTCTCCACACACCTCGGCCTAGGCTAGTGATGGATTCAAGACAATATCGTTTTTACTGATCTTAGATTCTCAATTTGTCAGTTTCAAAGTAGCCTGCCATTTTGGTCATTGTGTGGTATGAACAAAAATTCTGCCGAAGTCTCCAGTCATGTTAAATTACATAGAATTACATAAAATGCGTTAATAAAAGGCCAACATCTTCCCAGATATTATGCTACAAAAAATGTACGCCCGTGCAACTTCTGTCAGTGCCTCGCCTCTACTGCTCTATGCCACAACGCAAATGCGATGATATGACTGCAATACTTGAATATAAATTTAAAGCATTTCAGAACACCCCAGGTCACCCCCCTCTTGTGGTCACTGTTTGTACCGGCGGCATCTCACGATTTATAAATTAAGCACTGCCACCAGCGACATATGAATTAGATGCCTGGTGAAGCAACTGCTACCCTGTGGGATGCACTTTGATACAACCCCATTGCACTGGTCATTTACACCGGCTTGACGTTGTGCTTGCTAATTGGAATGTCATGGCGACATCCATAATCCAGGTGGTAACCAATAATACAAGTTATTTCTCCCTCACCCATCCAAATAAACATCACTTTGAATGTGTTATACAAGAGGCAAAATAAACAAATTATACAGAACAACAGCAGAGTCATGTCTTAAGTGTTAAACTAAGAATGACTCAATCCATGCTTTCTGGGAACACTACAACGTCAAAAGGTTATGGGAGAAGCTAGGGCTACCCTGTGGGGTGGCAGGGTAGCCTAGTGGTTAGAGTGTTGGTCTAGCAACTGCAAGGTTGCAAGTTCAAATCCCAGAGCTGGCAAATTCAAATCCCAGAGCTGACAAGGTACAAATCTGTCATTCTGCCCCTGAACAGGCAGCTAACCCACTGTTCCTAGGCCACCATTGAAAATAAGAATTTGTTCTTAACTGACTTGCCTAGTTAAATAAAGGTAAAATAAATCAAATATGGCAGTCATAACATTTTGTCAGCTGGTAATTTACAATTAATTAACATAAACAGGTTCAGCATTTCCTGGCTTCCCTGCATAGCTAACAAGTCACTGATGCAGACCTTTGGAACATCTAAATATTAAAACGTCTAAATACATTTAATATAGCCTACACCATCATCATAAATCCATTAGTTATTTTAGACAGGTCTAAAGAAACATGATATGAAGAAAATGTAGTCTATGTCACTAGAATAGCTTACTCTGAGTTGTCCTTATGTTAGGCCCTGATCTGGCTATGCCATATGGCTGTGGGCTACACTAGTTAATTTAGCAGACAAGATTTGCTGAGAATTCCATAGCAGTCCCGAATGGTGCAACTGTCTAAGGCACTGCATCTCAGTGCTAGAAGCGTCACTACAGACACCCTGGTTCAATCCTGGGCTGTATCACAACCGGCCGTGATTGGGAGTCCCATAGGGCTGCGCACAATATGTCCAGAGTTATCTGCATTAGGGTTTGGCCAGGGTAGGCCGTCATTGTAAATAAGAATGTATTCTTAACTGACTTGCCTAATTAAATTAAGGTTAAATATATTTAAAACATTTTTATAGTATGAGGAACACAATTAAACATAGCTAAATGAAATAGAAAGGATATTTTCACCAAATGATTTCTGAGGGAGTGCGCACATGCGGCTATTCTGTGTTGAGCGGTTAACAAATAAACAGGTCCTTCTATATGCTTAATGTAGAGTTATTTATGCAACTTTAGTTGTGATACAAACATTGGGCAATATGTTTAGATATTTTATACATTCTAAGGCTGTATGATGAAACTCTTAATGATGATTTGAAAAAAGTTGCAATGGAGGGGAAAGGCAGTGGAGGGGCAAGCGGAGCGCTTCAACATAGTCCTTTGACTCCTTTCCATTCGGAAACTCCTGGTTGCCTGCCTTTCATCTCGAAGTCTTCCTCCACGAAGTGCTGGGTGCTAGCTCGAGCTTCCAGCAGCAGAATATCATTGATAATGTCAAAAGCCTCACTGAAGTCTAAGAAAACAGCACCCACAACCTTGTTATCAACTATTTCTCCCAGCCAATAATTTGTGTAAGTGCTGTGCTTGTTGAATGTCCTTCCCTATGAGCGTACTGAAAGTCTGTTGTCAATTTGTTTACTGTAAAATAGCATTGTATCTGGTCAAACACTATATTTTTTCCAAAAGTTTACTAAGGGTTGGTAACAGGCTGATTGGTCAGGGGGCACAAAATTAGCAAATATTTCTAAAAACATGTTTTGACTCTGTCATTTAGGTATTTGTGTAGATTAATGAGAAAAAAAATCTATTTAATCCATTTTGAATTCAGGCTGTAACACAACAAAATGTGGAATAATTGAAGGGGTATGAATACTTTCCGAAGGCACTGTATATTCCTTTCTCCTTACTCTTGTTTATATTACGGCTATATTCCCACTAATATTCCTTTATGTAATTAATAATTTACGTGTGTATTCTTCTGTCTTTATTATAATAATATTTAATTTGTAGATCGCATTTCCTATACTGAATGCACAAGTAAAGCTTGCTGTGGCTGTCTCCTGTGCGCAAATCAATTCACTATCAAGGCACAAGGCGAGACCCAGATGCAGATGGTTGGAGTCTTACAATGTTTATTAACCCAAAGGGTTAGGCAAGAGAATGGTCGTGGACAGGCAAAAAGGTCAAAACCAGATCAGTCCAGGAGGTACAGAGTGGCAGATGGGCTCGTGGTCAAGGCAGGCAGAATGGTCAGGCAGGTGGGTACATAATCCAAAAAAAGGCAAGGGTCAAAACCGGGAGGACTAGCAAAAGGAGTACGGGAAAAACACACTGGTTGATTTGACTAAACATACAAGACGAACTGGCACAGGGATAAATACACTGGGGAAAATAAGCGACACCTGGAGGGGGTGGAGACAATCACATGAACAGGTGAAACAGATCAGGGCATGACATTCACGGCTGTAGTTTGAGCATATTTAATGCCTTTTATTTATGAGAAGAAGCTGATACTGACATTATTTCTGATTCATTTATGATATTGTAGCTTAATTAAATGTATTTATATTAGTGTTTCAAATCCTAGAAAAACAAAAACACTTTTGACAGTAGCCTATGTATTGCCTACCTAAAACATCCTTTTCTGCCTTTGAAGTCCTTCAAAATAAAAACTACATATCCTTATATTAGAAAGTAGAATATCAAGTAGATATAGGCTACTGTGTGTGGGGCAGGCTAAATAATTACAACAGAAAAGGCCCAATTAAAAGAATAGTGATAAGGGAAACAAAATAGAGAGAAGGCCGACAACATTTTTAAATATCAACAAAATTACGCTCTGCTCCTCGCTCCACACTCGCCCATGTACATGCTCTGACATTGGAAAGCAGCCATGCTTTAGGCTATCAAAGAACTGAATCATATTAATGGATGGAATCAGTGAATGAATGGTTGCAGCAACCATTACATGGTCTGACAAGCTGCATAACAAATGAGGCCTAATTAGACAATATAACAATTATCTAATTGAAACGACTTAGTAAACATGTATTTTTTTACTTTCCTAAAACAATAATTGTCCACCTCAAGGTTCAGCTTTGAGCATCAGGGCATTTGCATCACTAGGCCTATAGTCTTAGGCGTTCACTGTATTATATACATTTTAAAAATGATCAAGGAAGACAAGCTTAGGCCTAGCCCCAGAAAAGAGAGAGAGCGATATGCTGGCAGCATGCCACCGATATTAATTTCTTTAAACTTATCAGATAGGCTGCATCTGCTATATAGGCATACAGAAGGATGAATTCTTACATTTTCTATTTGAATATTTTTTTAGAAAGATAAGCATGATATTGTTAGATTGTAGGAGTAACTCTGGGAGGCCTAAAACATTTCCTCACCTCAAGTTCAACTGACTTGAGATGAGGAAATGTTTTAGGCCTGCAGTATAATAGGCTAATAGCCACACCACACCAAACCTTCAAAGGTTTTCATCTTTATTAGGATAATATCAAAAGTCAGTCAAACCATTGTTTATAGGGAAAATACCTTACCCAACCAATGATAGCAATAGGTTGATGATATTTTTTTGACAACAGGCCTACTTATAACCCATCTTAAACTAAATATGGAGCACACAATTAAAAAGACAAATCTAACTTAATTTTGCCAACAAATGTCTCAACAGAATGAAACAACACTTTTTGCATATTTAAAGAGCTGGTTTAGAATAATAAATAGGCCTACAATAATAACAATGAAATACAATAATAAGGATAAAACAAATTATAAATACGAAATACACATTTTTGGACCTAAACTTCCCAAATTCCATCCTACCTGAATAGTGAGTTGCACAGTAGCCTGCATTTGGTCACACAAACACTCTTCTCATCTTTGTCCACTACAATATAAGAACTTGTCCATATGAAGGGTATTCCCCTTGTAGCAGGGCTCCAGACAAAAAAAAATCACTGGCACCAGCCATGATTTGGTCGTGTAGGCCTATCATCTTATAAAGTATTTCACAGTGCTTTATCAAAAAGTGTAATAGACTACTGAGATGGTATTGAAGAAATAAGTTGCTTCATCATCTTTTCATGTTGTGATACAAAAGATTTTTATGTGCAAAATGTGCAACCTAATCCAGTGATTTGTCATGCATTTTGGGTAAACAATTATGCTATTGTAGTAATGGGTGCGTGTTGGTGGCAGGGAAGTCAGGCGCAGGAGAATCAAACTTGGTAAAAACGGAGTTGTTTAATCAGTGCTTCACAAAACTCCAACCAAAATGACAAAATAATTTTAAAAAAGTGGGTACAGAACTCATCGCGCACCATCACATCATTCACAATCAAATCCGACAAGGACATGAGGGGAAACTGAGGGTTAAATACACAACATGTAATTGATGGGATTCGAACCAGGTGTGAAGGAAGACAAGACAAAACCAATGGAAAATGAAAAATAGATCAGTGATGGCAAGAAGAAGGTCGGTGAAGTCGACCACCGAACAATGCCCAAACAAGGAGAGGGACCGACTTCGGCGGAAGTCGTGACAATTGTTAAATTTTGTTAAAATAGGGCTCCCAAATGTTTTTTTTTGTTTTTTTTTGTTATCTTGTGTCGTGTGTGAATTTTAAACATGTTCCCTCTAATTCTCTCTCTCTTCCTACCCTCCCGGAGGACCTGAGCCCTAGGACCATGTTTCAGAACTACCTGGCCTGATGACTCCTGGTTGTCCCCAGTCCACCTGGATGTGCTGCTGCTCCAGTTTCAACTGTTCTGCCTGTGGCTATGGATCCCTGACCTGTTCACCGGACGTGCTACCTTGTCCCGGACCTGCTGTTCTCTCTCTCTCTACCGCACCTGCTATCTCGACCTCTGAATGCTTGGCTATGAAAAGCCAACTGATGTTTACTCCTGAGGTACTGTGAGGAGGCCAGCATCCCGGAGTCGCCTCTTCACTGTTGACGTTGAGACTGGTGTTTTGCGGGTACTATTTAATGAGGCTGCCAGTTGAGGACTTGTGAGGTGTCTGTTTCTCAAAGTTCGAAGCACAGAGTTGTCTGGAATGTCATTGTATGCTGTTGCGTTACGATTTCCATTCACTGGAACTAAGGGGCCTACCCCTGAACCGTGAAAAAGCCACAGACCATTATTCCTCCTCCACCAAAGTTTACAGTTCTCCTGGCATCCGCCAAAGCCAGATTCATCCGTCGGACTGCCAGATGGTGAAGTGTGATTCATCACTCCAGAGAACACGTTTCCACTGCTTCAGAGTCCAATGGCGGAATGCTTTACATCACACCAGCCAATGCTTGGCATTGCGCATGTTGATCTTAGACTTGTGTGTGGCTCCTCAGTTTTGGAAACCCATTTCACGAAGCTCCCGACAAACAGTTATTGTGCTGATGTTACTTCCAGAGGCAGTTTGGAACTCTGTAGTAAGTGTTGCAGCCGAGGACAGACAATTTTTATGCGCGTCTGGTTCTGTGAACTTGTGTGGACCACCACTTCGTTGGCTGAGCCATTGTTGCTCCTCGACGTTTCCACTTCACAATAACATCACTTACAGTTGACCGGGGCAGCTCTAGCAGGGCAGAAATTTGATGAACTTGCTTATTGGAAAAGTGCCATCCTATGACGGTGCCATGTTGAAAGTCACTTAGCTTCAGTAAGGCCATTCTACTGCCAATGTTTGTCTATGGAGATTGAATGGCTGTGTGCTCGATTTTATACACCTGTCAGGAACAGGAGTGGCTGAAATAGTTGAATCCACTAATTTGAAGGGGTGTCCACAAACTTTTGTATATATAGTGTGTATTTTTGTAATACTATCATGTAAACTAGGCATATGCCTCGGTGGATATATATATATATATATATATAAAATGGGTACACCATGTCATTTCAACATGGATAGTTGAGTAATATTTGGTTGAGATGTTGATCAATGAGATTACAACCTATATTCACCCACACAAAAAGCCAAAAGTTATTGCTATGCTTTCAACCATCTAAAAGCCCAACCAAATTCCAATGGAAAAACAATGTCTGCATTTTGGTTTAGTTGACACCCAAATATCTCTCACTGCGGTTTCAACCATTTAAAGCTGGCATATGTAACCTTTTGGGCGACCGACCAAATTCACATAGAAATTTCTATTATAGATTTTTCATTGAAAGCAAGTCTGAGAAGCGGTAGATCAGTTCTGTGTGCACTGTTTACTTTTGGTTTTGTACACCAGCTTCAAACAGCTGAAAATACAATATTTTTGGCTTATGGAAATAATATTTCACAGTGGTTTAGATGGTACAATGATTCTCTACACTATGCTTGACAATAAATCGTGTTAAGGAGGAAATCGACACCTTCGCATCCGGAATGGAGAATGTTTTATGTATTAACCGGTTCGGTGAGAACTCGATCCATTGGAATTAAGTACCACAAAACACGGAAGGGGATTTTAGAACTACTTCATATAAGGTCTGTTTTTGGCATAATGTTTTGATACCTGTGCAAATCTCTCTCGGAAAAGGTAACTGTTATACATTTTTCACCTGTAATCACCCTCCAAAAATTAAATGCTAACTAGCTGCTAATGTGGCTATCATACAGAACTACACATCCTGTAGCAAGGCACATTTCTCCATGCAAACTCATCGACAAGTAGCAAGTAACTTAGCAAGTAGATATCATTTTTAGTTTCTCGTGTAAATAATTTATATTGTGTATTTCTCGTGTGTATTCTTGTTTAGCATTTTTCTAAATACTTAGCTAGCTACCCTCGCATTTTTTTAACCTGGCCTTTGTAGCTAACCTTAGGTCTCTTCATTGATCAGAAGAAAGGATCGTTCTGTGCTATGTACCGGATTGTAACCACTACTCCAATAAGCAAACGTGCATTTTATATTTTTCCGACCTCTGTAAGCGAGAGGCGTTGCTGGATCTGTGTGATAGTAATATCTCTTATCCAAATTCCAATCAGCTTAACATGTCCTTTCCACACTCCGACAACTCTCACATCCACTTAGTACTATTCCCAAACACACGCAGCAGTCCCAGACTAGAGTGGTCCCAGACCACATAGACAATTCCCAGTAATGCCTATAGACTCAGTAATCTCCCTTATTACTCCATGTGCATCTTCAACGATTCTCTTGTCGTTACTTCCTATGCACATGCATCCCCAGCTGGTATGGCAACTGCTAGGCCTCCGACCGCAATGCACTACGGAGGGTAGTGCGTACATCACTGGGGCCAAGCTTCCTTCCATCCAGGACCTCTATACCAGGCGACGTCAGAGGAAGGCCCTAAAGACTCCAGCCACCCTTGTCATAGACTGTTCTCTCTGCTACTGCACGGCAAGTGGTACCGGAGTGCCAAGTCTAGGTCCAAGAGGCTTTTAAACAGCTTCTACCCCCAAGCCATAAGACTCCTGAACATCTAATCAAATGGCTACCCAGACTATTTGCATTGCCCCCCCTCTTTTACGCTGCTGCTACTCTGTTTATCTATGCATAGTCACTAATAACTCTACCTCCATGTACATATTCCCTCAATTATCTCAACTAACCGGTGCTTCCGACTTTGTACCGGTACGCCCATATATAGCCTTACTATTGTTCTTTTACTGCTGCTTTTTAATTATTTGTTACTTTTATTTCAATTTTTTTGGTTGGTATTTTTCTTAACTGCATTGTTGGTTAAGGGCTTGTAAGTAAGCATTTCACTGTGACAAATAACTTTTGATTTGACCATATTTGACCGACTGGCTCGATTCGGTCTTATGTTGCAAAATAGTTTTTTTTACATTGGATAAAGGTAGAGACTCAGAGCTAGAAAATGGTATATCATACACTGTAGTTGAGGAATAATGGGAAAGTAATTCTGCTTATAAAGTTGATCAATTTGAAACCTCACCTTTGAGAAAATGGCCCTCGAATTTTTTGGCACACCAACTGGAGAGCTCGTCTTTGTCTGCACCCATTCAGCATTGTTCACACCGTCATAAGCCCTAGCCCCATCCATCTGTTTAGGGATTCACATGTGAGGCCATGTACTAAACATCCAAAGATTTCAAGACTTAAGGCTGGTTTATACTACGGTGTGTTCATAAATTCAATCTGGAGTACCAGAGTGAGCTCAGAGTGAGCTCGTGGCATTCGTTAACTTAGAGCTCTGTGAGATTGTCCGTTTGTAAATTCAGAGCGTTTCACTCTCGAAGCGTTCAGAGCGCACAGCAGCAGTCAAGCACCCAAGCTAACTGGCTAATGTTGGCTAGCTTGCTAGCTACTTCCAGACATAAATGAGAGAACGAGCTCACTCTGACCATTTTACTCGCCCAAGCAGAGCAGGTTAGGCTGTTTTATGTTATCCTGGGCGTTGGTGACCATAACTGTGCTGCTGGAAACAATTGAATTATGCTTTTTTTTGCCCACGTTTACTGACACTGGCCATATTCAACGGGTGTTGAGCATTCGTATACTCATTAGATATCATGCACTCTAGCACACAGACAAGAGTGCTCTGAAATTGGAGTTCAAATGGCTTTCCTGTGAAGTGGTGATGTGCAACATACGCCTAGTTTCCTGAAACATGTCACATATGTATCTTCAATGGTTATTTTGTTGCTACTTGCTATACATATAAAATAACACCACATGCTCAATAACACCTTGTGCTATTTGTAGTGGCTGCAGACCACGTAGACCCTTTTTCATTAAATGCCTACAGGCAACTGTCTGCGGGGCATTCCATGGTACCATTACTCACCCTTGCTCTAGTCTTCTCAGCTTAAGACAAGTGAATAGTCTTCTAATAAGACTATGGGTACCTTTTCATGGTTCAGTTTTATTGGTTTTATTATTTATTTGGAAACAGATTCATTTAAATTGACTTACTGAAATTCAGTCGCTGTGTCCCTCAATTGTTCAGTGGATTATGTGCCTCCTCCTGGGCAGCTCAAAGTAAGAGTTTGGTCTGTACTGTTAAGTTCAAGTAGGTTCTGGTTTTGCTAGGGTGACGGGGATAGCATATGGGCATAAGCATTTACCTCAGATGCCAAAGGATTCAAATCCAGCAATAACATTTTCTTTTAAACTTATCCCAAACCTTAACCATTCAAAGTTAATGCCTAAACTTAACCTTCAACTTCGAAATGTAACGTTTGGGAAACATGGATGAATGCCTAATTCTGCTAACTTACCTAGTTAAATAAAATAAAAAGCTAGATGCAGAAATCAGTGTCTGTGGATCCTTTCCCCTTAATGTATTTCTCATGTCAGCCTGGCCCATCTTTTCAAGGAAACACCATTTATTTCAATCTCTAGTTGAGTAGAATAAGGAGTCAAATAAAATTTTATTTGAGATGATCCCAATAATATAGGTAGTTTAGTAAACGATGCCCCCTTCTGGTATATTCTACTGCAAACTGTCTGGGACTCATTGTTGTTTACCTGTTAACTTCTCAAATATATGACTTATTTAGTCAAAGACGTAATTAACTGCGATACACTGGTCTGAACTATATTAGCATAAGTAGGCTACACAGTAGTTGACTCAAAGAGAGAAAGACAATAGTTAAGTTTTTAACAAATTAATTTCTTCAAAAATTAAGAAGCAAGAGAGGGAGAGAGATTTCATTGTATTTTTTCACTTTCACTTAATCAGCTAGCGACTGCACATGGCTAGTTTAGCCTACTCAAACACCCAGCTCAACAGAGAGGATTGCTATGCTGGCTATGGCTATCCAACACTGGAACTCTTCCCAGGTAAGCTTTTGATTTGATTAATTTATTGGGGCGGCAGGGTAGCCTAGTGGTTAGAGCGTTGGACTAGTAACCAAAAGGTTGCAAGTTCAAATCCCCGAGCTGACAAGGTACAACTCTGTTGTTCTGCCCCTGAATAGGCAGTTAACCCACTGTTCCTAGGCCGTCATTGAAAATAAGAATTTGTTCTTAACTGACTTGCCTGGTAAAATAAAAATGCCTTGTTCTTAAAAAACTTGCCTGGTACAATCACTGCGTGATTGTAGTGGGTTCAGTAACATGTTAGTTCTAGTAGCTATGTTGACTTTAGCTAATATGGTGACAATGATGTAGGCTGTGTGGAGCGGTTATTGTATGAAGGTTTGGCTTGGAAAGTTTTTTTTTTTGTTGCCTGGAAACAGGCAAAAAAATATCCACAAGCGAAGGGAAAAGGTGAGGGGAAGAGAGCGAGTAGATGCAAGAAGAAATTATACAACGAGCAAAGTGATCATGCTGTTTGCAGTGGTAACAATACTTGAAAGTACTACTTAAGTAGTTTGTATGTATCTGTACTTTACTATTTATATTTTTGACTACTTTTACTTCACTACATTCCTAAAGAAAATTATGTACTTTTTACTCCATACATTTTCTCTGACACCCAAAAGTACTTGTTACATTTTGAATGCTTAGAAGGACAGGAAAATTGTCTAATTCACACACTTACCAAAATAACATCCCTGGTCATCCCTACTGCCTCTGATCTGGTGGACTCACTAAACACTTGCATAATTGACAAATTATGTCTGAGTGTTAGAGCGTGCCCCTGGCTATCCGTAAATAGAAATATAAAATGGTGCCATATGGTTTGATTAATATCAGGAATTTGAAATAATTTATACTTATACTTTTGATATCTAAGTATATTTTAGCATTTACATTTACTTTTGATACTTAAGTAGATTTAAAACCAAATACTTTTTGACTTTTACTCTTGTAGGATTGTACTGGGCGACTTTTACTTGAGTCATTTTTATTAAGGTGTCTTTATTTTTACTCAAGTATGACAATTGGGTACTTTTCCACCTGGCTGTTAATATGTGGCTGCTACGAAACTGTCTGTCACCCACTCACCTTGATTACTCACATTTTTTTTCTCTTGACCTGTGCACCTACAGTATGTTTTAAATGTGAATGTGTAGGCTAGGTTGTTGCAACCTCATGATGGGTATGGGGAAAATGTGAGTATTATGTAGTAGTCTAAACCTTTTGATGTTATATTGAGCTTGGTGAATGGAATATGAAGAAAAAGTATCCAATATGCTGTAATAGAAATAAGGCCATGCTCATAAAAAAAAAAAGTAATCGTCCTACCTCATCTTAAATTGCACCAACCGCAACAGAGATTATAGCCGGCTGCATAGATTCCCTTTGGCAGTAAGATGCTTTCAATGGTAGGCTATTCCCGTGTGTTTTGTCAATAATTAGGCCTATTTGTGCAATAAATATGACTCATCACTCTTTATCACTAGCCTTGTTTTCTTTGATTTAAAATACGAACAGTAATAAAATGTGTGTAAAAATCATGACTGGATATTATACTGTCACAGATGATGTTTGGTACTGTTTTATTGTATGCAAATTAAATATGATAATATGACATTTGAATATCTTTACAAACTGATATGAGCTTTACCCAATTATTGCCTTTACCACACAATCCATGTTTTTGCTATTCATTCATTAATAAATGTGATGTATTTATTCTGCCTCCACTTTTCTTTCTCTCCCACTATAATTTCTTTGTTTTCTTTATTTCCTAGGTCATGAAATAGCCATGATTTAAAGTAGTGGAACCTTTTCTTATCTAGACCAATTTCAAGGGGGTTTGTAAAGCCGTTGCATATAATCGAAAAGGCTAGGTGCTGCGTGGCCTTTGCTTGAGTTGAGTGCTATCCGCGAGCAGGAAGGTTTTGAAACTGTGCGAGAACTTTCACGATCAGAAAGGGAGGAGAAAGCATGGCTTTAAACCTTACCATCAACAGCAGCAACCCTCCTTTAGGTATGCGTGGTAGTATTGTTTTTTTTAAAGCTAACACTAAAATAAATGGATAAGAATATTTGGCTAAAAGGAAGCTAACTTGCTAGCTTACGTTAGCATGTGCTGTCTGTAATGACCGTTTATTACAGAAGGCTGGCTAGCCAGGCTTACGTCGTCGTGGCACAAATAAGCTATGCCCAGGATGAAGAAAATGTATATTTGATGTAACCAATAGATCATAGCTAGCTAGTTATTTTAATTTATCATTGCATGTTGTAACGATATGTTGTAAATGCCAGCTGAAAAAGCCACATTTACAGCTGATTATTATGTAGCTAGCTATCTGGATAATGTAATTATAACATTTGCTGCATTTATCTTGCAAGGTCTCAAAGCTAGCTACCTGGCTGCATCACTTTAGTCATTTCCCCTCATGATTCAAATGTTATTTTGTATTTTACTAAGGAGAGTTGTTGTGGCTTTGCAATCACTGCACTCATACCCCTGAACTCAAAAGCGCCATCCTGTGTGTCAGGCCGGTGTCACTGGCTGATGCAAGCGACATGAAAGAGTCATAAGGCAGCAGTGCTACGCTCTGAACCTTCTGTCTCCATAGTGTAAATTATCCTTAAGCTAGCTGGACTGTCTTTAAACTGGTTCATGCATTCGAATCATTATTTTCTATTGCACTGTACAGTGTCTTCAGAAATTATTCATACCCCTTGACGTATTTCACATTTTGTTACAAGTTTAACATGTTATTAGACATTTTTGCAAATTTATTGAAAATTAAATACTAATCTAATTTACATAAGTATTCACACCCCCAAGTCAATACCTTGTAAAAGCACCTTTGGCAGCGATTACAGCTGTGAGTCTTTCTGTGTAAGTCTCTAAGAGTTTTGTAGGATTGTGGATTTGTAGGATTGTGCAACATATGCCCATTTATTTGTAAAAAAAAAAATTCAAGCTCTGACAAATTGGTTGTTGATCATTGCTAGATTACCATTTTCAGGGTTGCCATTGTATTTTCAAGAAGAAGTAGTAAGTAAAAACTATAACTCGGACACTCAGGAACAGTCACTGTCTTCTTGGTAAGCAACTCCAGTGTAGATTTGTTTTAGGTTATTATCCTACTGAAAGGTGAATTAATCTCCCGGTGTCTGTTGGAAAGCAGACTGAACCAGGTTTTCCTCTATGATTTAGCCTGTTCTTCATGTCATTACATTTTGTTTTTATCCTGAAATACTCCCCAGTCTTTAATGACTACAAGCATACCCATAACATGATGCAGCCACCACTATGCTTGAAAATATGGAGAGTGGTACTCAGTAATGTCAGTTTGGATTTTCCCCAAACTTAACTTTGTCCTGAAATCCTGAATACAAGTGTCTTGTTGCTAACAGGATTAATTTTGGGGAATATTTGTATTCTGTACAGGCTTCCAGTCTGACAATTAGGTTAGTATTGTAGAGTAACTACGAAGTTGTTAATCCATCCTCAGTTTTCTCCTATCACAGCCATTCAACTCTGTAACTGTTTTAAAGTCACTATTGGCCTCATGAAATCCCTGAGTGGTTTTCTTCCTCTCCGGCAACTGAGTTAGGAAGGACGCCTGTATCTTTGTAGTGACTTGGTGTACTGATACACCATCCAAAGCGTAATGCTCAGAGGGATATTCAGTGTCTGCTATTTTTTTTACCCATCTACCAATAGGTATTTGTATTTTGTATTTACTATGGATCCCCATTAGCTGCTGGGGCTAGTAGCTTTAAATATAGACAAATGTCTGTTGACTTTTGCATATCGGTTTTGGGTGTCATCTGTATGTGAGAACATATAGTTGTGTGTGTTCAGTCTCTGGAGTATCACACACACAAACTTTGTATTTAGGGCTCTCTGTCAAGGAATGCATTGAATGCAGTGACAGGTGGGGTCATTCATTGCCAATTACATTGTGATTCCTCTCCTGCAGGGGCGCTGTTGACAGCAGAGCATGTGAAGGGCAGCGTGAACATGTCTGTGGAGGAGGGCAAAGACAACAAGCTCTGTGTCTCACAGTGAGTACACAACAGCCACAACGTCTAGAAATGTCAGTTTCTTAATGTTATCACGACAATGTGCCGTTGAGGTGTGAAGAGCTGATAAAGGAACTGTAATAGAGCCAGGACTTATTTATTTTACTGAAGCTTCTGCGCATGTGTGGATCACGTTCTGCGCATGTTTCTTTACTACTATTTCATGCACACATTTTTGTGTTCTCACTTTCAATCGTGAATGATAATTCAAGTTTTACAGGAAAAATGTTCAGTCAGTTTAATGGGGTTCTGCATTATGATCTTCATGAGCTATACAGTGTTTTGAAGTAGCCTACAGTGTTGTTTTGAATGATGTACAGTGAGCCCATTTTGAAGCAGACAGTTTTTTTTTTCCATTTTATATTGTGTATATAGTTGTGTGTGTATACGTATGTTTATATTAGAGGTCGACCGATTTATGATTTTTCAAAGCCGATACCGATTAATTGGCTGATTTCTTTTAAGATTTTTTAAATGTTTTAATTACAATTTATTTTATTTTTTTGTAATAATGACAATTACAACAATACTGAATGAACATTGAACACTTATTTTAACTTAATATAATACATCAATAAAATAAATTCAGCCTCAAATAAATAATGAAACATGTTCAATTTGGTTTAAATAATGCAAAACTAAAGTGTTGAAGATAAAAGTAAAAGTGCAATATGTGCCTTGTAAGAAAGTTAACTTTTAAATTCCTTGCTCAGAACATGAGAACATATGAAAGCTGGTGGTTCCTTTTAACATGAGTCTTCAATATTCCCAGGTAAGAAGTTTTAGGTTGTAGTTATTATAGGACTATTTCCCTCTACCATTTGTATTTCATTAACATTTGACTATTAGATGTTCTTATAGGCACTTTAGTATTGCCAGTGTAACAGTATAGCTTCAGTCCCTCTCCTCGCTCCTCCCTGGGCTCGAACCAGGAACACAACAACAACAGCCACCCTCGAAGCAGCGTTACCCATGCAGAGCAAGGGGAACAACCACTCCAAGTCTGAGTGAGTGACGTTTGAAACGCTATTAGCGTGCACCCCGCTAACTAGCTAGCCATTTCACATCGGTTACACCAGCCTCATCTCGGGAGTTGATAGGCTTGAAGTCATAAACAGCGCAATGCTTGAAGCACAACAAAGAGCTGCTGGCAAAACGCACGAAAGTGCTGTTTGAATGAATGCTTACGAGCCTGCTGCTGCCTACCACCGCTCAGTCAGATGCTTGTATGCTCAGTCAGATTATATGCAACGCTAGATAAACTAGTAATATCATCAACCATGTGTAGTTAACTAGTGATTATGATTGATTGTTTTTTATAAGATAACTTTAATGCTAGCTAGCAACTTACCTTGGCTTACTGCATTCGCTTAACAGGCAGTCTCCTTGTGGAGTGCAACGAGAGGCAGGTGGTTATTGTTTTGGACTAGTTAACTGCAAGGTTGCAAGATTGGATCCCCCGGACTGACACAGTGAACATCTGTCGTTCTGCCCCTGAACGAGGCAGTTAACCCACCATTCCTAGGCCGTCATTGAAAGTAAGAATGTGTTCTTAACTGACTTGCTTAATAACGACCGTTGCACTCCACAGGGAGACTGTTGCCTGTTGCGCGAATGCAGTAAGCCAAGGTAAGTTGCTAGCAAGCATTAAACTTATCTTATAAAAAACAATCAATTATAATCACTAGTTAACTACACATAGTTGATATTACTAGATGTTATCTAGCGTGTCCTACGTTGCGTATAATCTGACTGAGCATACAAGTATCTAAGTATCTGACTGAGCGGTGGTAGGCAGAAGCAGGCGCGTAAACATTAATTCAAACAGCACTTTATGTGTTTTGCCAGCAGCCCTTCGTTGTGCGTCAAGCATTGCGCTGTTTATGACTTCAAGCCTATCAACTCCCGAGATGAGGCTGGTGTAACCGAAGTGAAATGGCTAGCTAGTTAGCGCGCACTAATAGCGTTTCAAACGTCACTTGCTCTGAGCCCTGGGGTGGTTGTTTCCCTTGCTCTGCATGGGTAACACTCATTCGAGGGTGGCTGTTGTCGTTGTGTTCCTGGTTCGAGCCCAGGGAGGAGTGAGGAGAGGGACTGAAGCTATACTGTTACACTGGCAATACTAAAGTGCCTATAAGAACATCTAATAGTCAAATGTTAATGAAATACAAATGGTATAGAGGGAAATAATCCTATAATTCCTATAATAACTGCAACCTAAAACTTCTTACCTGGGAATATTGAAGACTCATGTTAAAAGCAACCACCAGCTTTTATATGTTCTCATGTCCTGAGCAAGGAACTTAAATGTTAGCTTTCTTACATTGCACATATTGCACTTTTATTTTGTTCTCCAAAACTTTGTTTTTGCATTATTTAAACCAAATTGAACATGTTTCATTATTTATTTGAGGCTACATTGATTTTATTGATGTATTATATTAAGTTAAAATAAGTGTTCATTCAGTATTGATGTAATTGTCAATAATACAAATACATTTTTTTTTTTATCGGCCAATTTAATTATCTGCCTTTTTGGTCCTCCAATAATCAGTATCGATATCGGCGTTTAAAAATCATAATCGTTCGACCTCTAGTGTGTGTATGTGTATAAACGTATGTATGTGTATGAGAAAGAGAGATATGCGGTGGTGTTTTTCTCTTACAGTAATGTTATGCTATTTTATTGTTGGATTTGTTATGGAGAATACTGTCATTATGTGGTCTTGCAGACATTGATTGGGTTTTGACACAACTTTAAACTACCACTATTTGCCAGAGTAGCCTGTTCTCTATGAGTGGAGCAGAGACTGTGTAAAGTAGAGAATAAACACATGCGCACAACGTGATCCGCGTATGCACACAAGCTTCAGGATCTTTAGTTCAGCCAGATAAGAGTTCAGTCTGCAGCCACGCTGTAGGAAGTGTTTTTTATAAGGCTTAGCCTTTGCAACGATCAAGTGTGTTGTCTGTGGTGTTTCTCCCCATCTCGCTCCCTTAGGTCAGTGCAGTTCAGCGATTTGAACTCCATCACACGCTACCTTGCCCGCCTGGCTCCCAGTCTGGGCCTGTACGGCTCCAACATGCTGGAACAAACTGAGGTGAGACTAGCACTGACCCCAACGCTTGGGCGTACCCAAAATTTACCCTGCATTATTAGCTTGAGCTACTGAATGGAAAACCTGAAGGGCAGAAGTAGTCCAGAGGCTGCATTCAATTCACTCAGAAAATCAACAGCTATTTAATCAATTTAAGGGACATAACACTCGAATCACAATTTGTCAGATGTTTTCTGTCCTCAAATGGCACACAGTCGCATGGTGCACATTCCGAAATGCCATGAATCTAGTTACAGTGCTTTCGGAAAGTATTCAGACCCTTCCCCCATTTTGTAACGTTACAGCCTTATTCTAAAATGGATTAAATAAATAAAAATCCTCTTCACAATATCTGATAATAACAAAGCAAAAACAGTTTTTTAGACATTTTTGCAAATGTATTAAAAATGAAAACAGATACCTTATGTACATAGGTATTCAGGTCCTCTGCTATTAGACTTGAAATTGAGCTCATGTGCATTCTGTTTTCATTTAATATCCTTGAGATTTTTCTACAAGTTGATTGGAGTCTAGAGGAAACCTGGCACTATCCCTATGGTGAAGCATGGTAGTGGCAGCATCATGCTGTGGGGATGTTTTTCAGCGGCAGGGACCTGGAGACTAATCATAGATCGAGGAAAAGATGAACAGAGCAAAGTGGAGATCCTGTATGAAAACCTGCTCCAGAGTGCTCAGGACCTCCGACTGGGGGTGAAGGTTCACCTTCAAACAGGACAACGGACCCTAAACACACAGCCTAGACAACCCAGGAGTAGCCTCGGGACAAGTCTCAGAATGTCCTTGAGTAGCCCAGGACTTGAACCTGATCGAACATCTCTGGAGAGACCTGGAAAAAAAATCTGCCTGACAGATCTTGAGAGGATCTGCAGAGAAGAATGGGAGAAACTACTCAGATACAGGGGTGCCGAATTATAGGCAATTAGCAAGACACCCCCAATAAAGGAGTGGTTCTGCAGGTGGTACCACAGACCACTTCTCAGTTCCTATGCTTCCTGGCTGATGTTTTGAATGCTGCCGGTGCTTTCACTCTAGTGGTAGCATGAGACGGAGTCTACAACCCACACAAGTGGCTCAGGTAGTGCAGCTCATCCAGGATGACACATCAATGCAAGCTGTGGCAAGAAGGTTTGCTGTGTCTGTCAGCGTAGTGTCCAGAGCATGGAGGCGCTACCAGGAGACAGGCGAGTACATCAGGAGACGTGGAGGAGGCCGTAGGAGGGCAACAACACAGCAGCAGGACCGCTACCTCCGCCTTTGTGCAAGGAGGAGCAGGAAGAGCACTGCCAGAGCCCTGCAAAATGACCTCCAGCAGGCCACAAATGTGCATGTGTCTGCTCAAACGGTCAGAAAGAGACTCCATGAGGGTGGAAAGGGGGCCCGACGTCCACAGGTGGGGGTTGTGCTTACAGCCCAACACCGTGCAGGACGTTTGGCATTTGCCAGAGAACACCAAGATTGGCAAATTCGCCACTGGCGCCCTGTGCTCTTCACAGATGAAAGCAGGTTCACCTTGAGCACATGTGACAGACGTGACAGTCTGGAGACGGCGTGGAGAACGTTCTGCTGCCTGCAACATCCTCCAGCATGACCAGTTTGGTGGTGGGTCAGTCATGGTGTGGGTGGCATTTCTTTGGGGGGTCAGCATTTCTTTGGCAGTCAGGCTACCTCGCCAGAGGTAGCCTGACTGCCATTAGGTACCGAGATGAGATTCTCAGACCCCTTGTGAGACCATATGCTGGTGCGGTTGGCCCTGGGTTCCTCCTAATGCAAGACAATGCTAGGCCCTCATGTGGCTGGATTGTGTCAGCAGTTCCTGCAAGAGGAAGGCATTGATGCTATGGACTGGCCCGCCTGTTCCCCAGACCTGAATCCAATTGAGCACATCTGGGACATCATGTCTCGCTCCATCCACCAACGTTGCACCACAGACTGTCCAGGAGTTGGCGGATGCTTTAGTCCAGGTCTGGGAGGAGATCCCTCAGGAGACCATCCACCACCTCATCAGGAGCATGACCAGGCGTTGTAGGGAGGTCATACAGGCACGTGGAAGCCACACACACTACTGAGCCTCATTTTGACTTGTTTTAAGGACATTACATCAAAGTTGGATCAGCCTGTAGTGTGGTTTTCCGTGATTTTGTTGTCAGCACATTCAACTATGTAAAGAAAAAAGTATTTAATAAGAATATTTCATTCATTCAGATCTAGGATGTGTTATTTTAGTGTTCCCTTTATTTTTTTGAGCAGTGTATTATGACAGACCAGCTAGATCTACTGTCTTTATTATATTACAACAGACCAGCTGTATCTACTGTCTCCATTTCACTTTGGCCATTGTTGTGGGCCTGCCCTCCCCTCAACAGCCTCAAATAGGCTATTTCATTTCACAAATAATATTTATATTATTAATTTCAAACAACGGCATTAGCATGAGAAGAACTTACCAGTCAAACTGTCCTCTCTGTTCAAAAAATATTCCTCCATTTGGGATTCGCTAAATGAATCGTCCTCGATCAATTTCTTCTAAAATTGTGTGTACATCTGTATATCTAAACTTAGATTTAGCTTTTCCTGACTTAGTCGCCATACTGATTGATATACAAACAGCTGAATATGCGCTTTACCAAAACAATGCTGTGCGCAACATGCGTTGCTCCTTCCGGTATGAATCGTCAATGGCAAATGAACCTCTTTACGCCGGAGTTTACTACATGGGTTGGTCTTCCAACACATAAACATGACATATTGCCGTTTACCTCAGCTCATTGGCTCTCTACCCAGCTAGATTTCAAGACGATCAGTGGTCATTGGGTTAAAAGACAGTCAATCAACGAAACAGCGGGCAAATCATTGGTGCACAATGATGTCATTACTTGTTGTCTTCAAATCGGTTTCTTTCAGTCAATACGTCCCGTGAAATGACCCATCAGGTTTGGTTGTGTTACAAACAAACCAGTTGATTGCAATGAAACCAAACATGACTGGAAAAGTTTTGTGTGTGTATTTACCTCGAATGTGTCGGCGAAAATGGAATGAGACAGAATTCACGACACAAGCGGTTCACAAAATGTTTCGTGTTAGGCTATAAAAATTGATTTTATCAAACAAAAGACTCCTCCTTTTGTAACAATGAGCATTGGGATTGCAAACAGAGGAAGATCGTCAAAGGTAAACAATTTATTTTATTGCAGTTTGATTTTATTACGGCTGTGCTGGTTGAAATAGTTGTTTTTTTATGGGGCTCTATCCTCAGATAATCGCATCGTATTCTTTCGCAGTAAATCCTTTTTTAAAATCTGACAACGCAGTTGGATTAGCAAGATTCTAGGCTTTTGAAACATGTGAGAAACTTGTAATTTCATGAATGTTTAATATGACTATTTATGTAGCGATCACCGTATGTCGAATTTCATCCCGCTACCGGGTTCCGTGCGCAGAGAGGTTAATACATTTGCTAAAAAAATCTAAAAACCTGTTTTTGGTTTGTCATAATGGGGTATTATGAGTCGATCATTGAGGGGAAAACAATTTAATACATTTTAGAAGAAGGCTGTAACGTAACAAAATGTGGAAAAAGTCAAGGGGTCTGAATGCTTTGCAAATGCACTGTACATTATTTTCAGTCAGAATGCAACTTTTTCTATGCCCACCCCATTCTTCCTCTGTCCCTCACTGCTTGTGTGCCTCTCTATTTTTCTTCCCAGGTGGACCACTGGCTGGAGTTCAGTTCACAACGTGTGTGTGGCCAGTCTGGCCTGGCTGCAGCCCTGGGGGAACTGGACAAGGCTCTGGAGCTGCGCACTTTTCTCGTGGGCCACAGCTTGACCCTGGCCGACATCTGTGTGTGGGCCGCGCTCAAAGGTCAGTGTTTCTCCCACCATATCTTATGCCAGGGGAACTCAACTGATACCTTACGAGGTCTGGAACCTGCTGGTTTTATGTTCGACCTAATAAATAATTGCGCACACCTGGTGTCCCAAGTGTAAATCAGTCCCTGATTTAGAGGGGAACGATGTAGTGGAACTGGCTTCGAGGTCTAGAATTGAGTTTGAGAGTCTTAGGTAGTTTTGGCCTCCCCACTGGGCTTCTGTTGGTTTCAATTTAATGTGTTGATGTTTTCAGCCCTGAATGCTACTTTGTATGCCTTCTCTTGTATGTCCTGTCATAAAAATACATCTTGGGGAAAACTTGGCGCTTGTCATTGTTCAGCTGATGAAATAGTATTTTAACACTAAACTTGAAGATGGATGGGGTAGATGCAGCCATGTTGCCTAGGCTTCTACAGTCTTGTAACCCAGATTCAAACAGAGTCCCGCACACTCACACATTCTACTGCCGATCAGGACCTCTCTCCATCTCTCTCTCATCTGTGTATAGGTAGTAGCGAGTGGCAGTCGATGCAGACACAAGCTGGGGCCTTCTCCCATGTGGCTCGCTGGTTTGCCTTCCTGGGCTCCCAGGTGCCCTTCACCGCCGTGGGCCACAAGTACACCAACAGCAAGGCCCCCTCACGCAATTCCAATGTAAGTAACACAACTGCCAATGGTCAACTCGCTGAATGTCTCCTCCTTCCATTGAAAATACAAGATTCTGAAAATACAAAATTCTAGTTGTTTTGTGGCACAAGTAGTGAGCTATGTGAATACACTGTTAAGAGTGGAGTCCTAATTTGAGATCTGCACACTTAACGCAAATGTTCACTTAAATCAAGCATTACTGCATTCTAATATCCCCTTGCCTGTATCCTCCTCTCTATGTCCCTGTTCTCAGTCTGAGAAGGAGAAGCAGCAGGACGTGGGGAAGTTTGTGGAGCTGCCAGGAGCCGAGATGGGCAAGGTGGTGGTCCGCTTCCCCCCTGAGGCCAGCGGGTAAGGGGCAACTTCCCAAAGCAACAGTGATGTTCATTAGGAAAAACAGATCTTTTGTACATGTCTCTTTTTCTCAGGTACCTGCACATTGGCCATGCCAAGGCTGCCCTGCTCAACCAGCACTATCAGGTGACCTTCAAGGGCAAGCTCATCATGCGCTTTGACGACACCAACCCTGAGAAGGAAAAGGAGGACTTTGAGAAGGTATCTCCCACACTTCAATCTTCTGAATTAATGTATAAACAATCCTGTGTGGAAACTGAGAATAGGCTACACATTAAAGAATATAAGACATTTTAGGAGAGGGAATGCTTTTATGTTCTACTATTGCCAGGAAGCATTATGTAAAAGCTGAATTACTTGTAAAAAAAAAAAAAAAAGGGAAATGATTGAATGTCTGACCTACTAAAACAACCACAAGTATAAAATGGTTGGGATGAAACTTCAGAAAACGGATCTAGCCAAATAATTTTCATTTGTGTCTGTCTCAGGTGATCCTGGAGGACGTGGCCATGCTGCAGATCAAGCCAGACCAGTTCACCTACACCAGCGACCACTTTCCCCGCATCCAGGGCATGGCGGAGCAGCTGCTGAGGGAGGGCAAGGCCTACATCGATGACACACCCCCAGAGCAGATGAAGGCAGAGAGGGAGCAGCGCACAGAGTCAAGCCACCGCAGCAACTGTAAGGGCAATATGAGTGGTGCGACAGCTGAATTCAAACTTGTCCCCTTGTCCGTATCCACCGCTTTAGATCTGAAACTGATTGGCTCTGAAGTTTCATATGCAGTGGTGGTTGGTGCTGTTTCAGATGAGGAAGGACGCTCATTTTTTTTCATTATTTTTCATGAGCATGGCCTTATTTCTATTACAGCATATTGGATGACTGTCATTCATATTCCATTCACAAAGTTCAATGTAACATCGATAGGTTTAGGCAACTACATAATACTCAAATTTGCCCTATACCCATCATGTTGCTACAACCTAGCCTATGAATGCAAGTTGACAACGTATGTGCTCACAAGTCGAGAGAGAAATTTGAGGTGACAGACATTGGCACCTTCAATACCGCCTTGCACACGCTTGCCTGCAACTAGCTCATCTATGGTGTAATCATTAGTCCAACAGTTGCAAACAAATTTTATTGGACAAATTCTGGTATGTTTATCCCCGTTTCGTTCGCTTCCATTTTAAGAAACATTTTTTTTCAACCTAATCGGTGGCATGAATAGGAACAACCCTAATCATACATAAACGCAGTTCACTTTCATAGGAGCCACATTTTATACCTTCTCCCATCTATGCACTCTCCTCTCACCTTTTCCCTTCGCTTGTGGACTTCAATGCAAAACACATAAGCTAGGTGAAAACCTTTCCAAGCCAAACCATATCATAACCTCTACACACAGCCTACATCGTTGTCCCTATATCAGCTAAAGTAACGTTGTAGTCAACATAGCTAATAGAACTAATGCGTTAGTAAACGTGCTACAATCATGCAGTACAGTGTACAGTTAGCAGTTATACCGGTGAAAGTGAAAAAAATACGAAATATCTCTTGCTTCTCCTTAACTTGTCTTTCTCTCTGAGTTAACTACTCACCACATGTTATGCCCTATAGCTTATTCTTTAACTTCTCTAGGGAAGGGGGCAGCATTTGGAATTTTGGATAAAAAGCATGCCCAAATTAAACTGCCTTCTACTCAGGCCCAGAAGACAAGATATGCATATAATTAGTAGATTTGGATAGAAAACACTAAAGTTTCTAAAACGGTTAAAATAATGTCTGTGAGTATAACAGAACTGATTTGGCAGGCGAAAACCTGAGAAAAATCAATTCGGGAAGTAGGATTTTTTGTTGTAGTTTTCTATTCAATGCCATTACAGTATCCATTGACTTAGGACTCAATTTGCAGTTCCTATGCCTTCCACTAGATGTCAACAGTCTTTAGAAATCATTTCAGGCTTGTATTCTTATAAATGAGGGAGTAAGACCAGTCTAAACGAGTGGACCCTAAAGTGTCGCAGAGCTTTTTCAGGCGCATGTGCATTTCTTGTTTACCTTTTATATTGACAACGTTATTGTCTGGTTGAAATATTATAGATCATTTAGGCTAAAAAAAACAACCTGAGGATTGAATATTAACATCATTTGACATGTTTCTATGAACTTTACGGATACAATTTGGATTTTTTTGACTGAGTTTGAGCCTGTGGATTACTGAAGAAAACGCACTAACAAAACAGAGGTTTTTGGATATAAAGAGACTTCATCAAACAAAAGGAACATTTATTGAGTAAATGAATGTCTTCTGATTGCCACCATATGAAGATCATCAAAGGTAAGGGATTCATTTTCTCTATTTCTGAGTTTTGTAACGCTTCTGCTTGGCTGGTTACTGTTTGTAATAATTTGTCAACTGGGCTAGGTATGTTCTGGGCTGGGTATGCTTTTGCCGAAAAGCATTTTATACATATGACACTGGTTGGTTTAACAACAAGTTAATCTTTAAACCTATGTAAAATATGTTTTTGTTTTCTGAATTTTTATAATGAGCATTTCTGTAATTGATTTTGGCGCTCTGCAACCTCACTGTATGTTGGCCAGATGGGACGCTAGTCCCACGTATCCTAGAGAGGTTATTAAGTACTAGGTATGTTCTCTGATGCTTTGGGTGAACAACATGTCAGTTCATGCTGCAAGAGCTATGATACTTTGGAAGACGTCCTCTGGAAGTTGTCATAATTACTGTGTAAGTCTATGAAACAGGGTGAGAACCAAGAGCCTCCTAGGTTTTGTATTGAGGTCAATGTACCAAGAGGAGGACGGAAGCTAGCTGTCCTCCGGCTACACCATGGTGCTACCCTAAAGAGTGCTGTTGAGGCTACTGTAGACCTTCATTGTAAAACTGTCTTAATGAATTATTTGGTGACAGGTGAATATATTTAGTATTGTTTTATCTAAAAAGGATAACTTTTGAAATGTTTCAGTACTTCCTCCTCTGAGGAGCCGCCACTGTTCAGAGGGTATGTGGAAGTTATTACCACGTAACTTGCTCCATCATTCAGTCGCATTGACCCCAACATACATTTTGAGCTCTATACATTCTTGAAAAGAGGTTCTAAGCTTCAAAACAATGTTTAACTTGTGTTTCAGCCCTCTAAATTGAGCTCAGTAGAGCTAGTTATAACTAGGGATGCACAATATATCGGTAAGCATATCGGAATCGGACGATATTAGCTAAAAATGCACACACAAGCATCGGCCCGATGTCTAGTTTAACGACAATGTGCAAAACCGATGTCAAAGCTAACGTGCATACATATATAACATAATGTAATGACGCCACGTAAAATGTAGCGCTACATGTGCAACACAGCATTCCTAACCTAGCCCACAATGTGTGCTGTGTGGATTGAGCAATCAACAAGTCTAGCAGTCATTTCAAAGAGTAACAACATTTCAGCGAGACAACTCAAAAGACGAAATCCATTAACGCCAAGATAATGGAATTCATTGCCCTTGACATTCAACCGTTCTGTCGTGGAGGATGTTGGCTTTCGCCGACTGATCGAGCACCGGTACACACTACCAAGTAGGCGCTATTTTTCAGATGTAGCCCTACCGGAGTTAAACAGTATTGTTGAAACTCACATCCATGAGCTACTTGCTACGGCTTCACTGCTATTAGCTGTCCACGACTGACGTTTGGACCAGCATTGTCAGCCCCATGCGTATGCAGAGTCTGACAGCAGAGTGGGTATTACATGTGCAAGAATGTGGTGGTTCTCATACCTCTGCTGCCATTTCAATGGCATTTGGGAAAATATTTGAAACACTGAAACATGAACACACTCCTAGCTCCATTAGAACAACTGACTGGAGAAATAATCTCATCAACTGTGTCTGTAGCAGACGTGATACCCTCTGTCATTGCATTGAAATGCCAACACAACAAAAATGCCAACACAGACCGTCGGGTTAACTTTGAAAAGTACTCTACTAGAGGCTGTGAGCAAGCGATTTGTTGGCATTCTTTCTGAGCCTCTTTACTGTGTTGCCACCATGCTCGATGCTAGGTACAAGGACTGCTACTTCGATGCAGACAAGAAACAGGGTTTACCTGAAATGTTACATACACCGCCGGACAAGATGGAAACGGACACAGGGACAGTGCGCACCGAGGACGAGAGGCCACGGACAGATTGAGCTGGAACTTCACTGTGACATGTATGATGAAATCCTGGTTGAGAATGAAATGACTGAACAAATGAACAACGAAACAGCACAGCAAGTAAGTGAGAGATAGTTTTTGATAGTTTTTTTTGTTTTTACTGGTAATGGAGACATATGTAAATGCCGACAACTTTTTGGGGTTCAACTATTTAACTATACTAGAATGCTTAAAAGGCTGCAAAAAAGAATAATATTGGTTATCAGTTAGTAGTAGTAGTAGTTATAACAGTGTTATCCCTGATCAGATGTTACATTTTAGTCATTAAGAAGCCCCTCTTAAGCATAAATCATAGTTGATGGACGGTGAGACGCGATAGTCCGGTGTCCCATTGTGACATAGCTACGTGGCTCTGAGACCACCATCCGCCGGGGACTCATAGCCCGAACACGCACCTCACCGCAATTCCCAACGAACGCACTCTGGTACACGTCCTCTATTAATTTGAATGTTGAAGAAATTGCTTGAGCTGCGCTCAGAATTCAAAAAGTATGAAAGCCAATAGTCCAATATTCTCA
Source organism: Oncorhynchus tshawytscha (assembly GCF_018296145.1). Taxonomy (NCBI): domain Eukaryota; kingdom Metazoa; phylum Chordata; class Actinopteri; order Salmoniformes; family Salmonidae; genus Oncorhynchus; species Oncorhynchus tshawytscha. The sequence goes on along the minus strand of NC_056436.1, from coordinate 44,327,334 downwards.
AGCACTGTTGTGTGTGTACATGTTTTGTACTATTATTAACCCTTTCCAAAGTGACTTACAGGAGCAATTAGGGTTAAGTGCCTTGCTCAAGGACACATTGAGAGATTTTTCACATCGACCTTTCGGTTACTGGCCCAATGCTCTAAGCTACCTGCCGCTCAAAAGATGTTCAGAGAAAATAATGGCTGGAATATGTGGTTAATGGAATGGTATCAAGTTCGAATAAATTCCATTAATTCAGTTCCAGCCATTATTCAACTGCGCAAAAAAGAAACGTCCTCTCACTGAAAACTGCATTTATTTTCAGCAAACTTAACATGTGAAAATATATGTATGAACATATCATGATTCAACAACTGAGACAAACTGAACAAGTTCCATAGACAACAGAAATGGAATAATGTGTCCCTGAACAAAGGGGGGGGGTTCAAAATCAAAAGTAACAATCAGTATCTGGTGTCGCAACCAGCTGCATTAAGTACTGTAGTGCATCTCCTCCTCATGGACTGCACCAGATTTGCCAGTTCTTGATGTGAACTGTTACCTCACACTTCCACCAAGGCAAGTTTCTGGGGGGAATGGCCCTCACCCTCCAATCCAACATGTCCCAGACGTGCTCAATGGGATTGAGAGCAGGGCTCTTTGCTGGCCATGGCAGAACACCGACATTCCTGTCTTGCAGGAAATCACCCACCGAACGAGCAGTATGGCTGGTGGCATTGTCATGCTGGAGGTTCATGTCAGGATGAGCCTGCAGGAAGGGTACCACATGAGGGAGGAGGATGTCTTCCCTGTAAAGCTCAGTGTTGAGATTGCCTGCAATGACAACAAGGTCAGTCCGATGAGGCTGTGACACTCCGCCCCAGACCCTGACGGACCCCCACCTCCAAATTGATCCCGCTCCAGAGTACAGGCCTCTGTGTAACGCTCATTCCTTCGATTAACACGAACCCCTGGTGAGACAAAACCACTACTCGTATGTGAAGTGCACTTTTTGCCAGTCCTGTCTGGTCCAGCGATGGTGTGTTTGTGCCCATAGGAGACGTTGTTGCTGGTGATTGTCCGATGAGGACCTGCCTTACAACAGGTCTGCAAGCCCTCAGTCTAGGCTCTCTCAGCCTATTGCAGACAGCCTGAGCACTGATGGAGAGATTGTGCGTTCCTGGTGTAACTCTGGTAATTGTTGCCATCCTGTACTTGTTCTGCAGGTGTGATGTTCGAATGTACCGATCCCTTGCAGGTGTTGTTACACGTGGTCTGCCACTGCGGGGGCGATCGGCTGTCCGTCCTGTCATCCTGTAGTGCTGTCTTAGGGGTCTCACACTACGGACATAGCAATTTATTGTCCTGGCCACAGCTGCAGTCCTCATGCCTCCTTGCAGCATGCCTAAGGCACATTCACGCAGATGAGCAGGGACCCCGGGCATCTTTCTTTTGGTGTTTTTCAGGCCTCTTTAGTGTCCTAAGTGTTCATAACTGTGACCTTAATTGCCTACCTTCTGTAAGCTGTTAGTGTCTTAACGACCGTTCCACAGGTGCTTGTTCATTAATTGTTTATGGTTCATTGAACAAGCATGGGAAACAGTGTTTAAACCCTTTACAATGAAGATCTGTGAAGTTGTTTGGATTTTTACGAATGATCTTTGAAAGACCGGGTTCTGAAAAAGGACGTTTCTTTTTTTGCTCAGTTGATGAGCTCGTCCTTCCCAGTTAAGGTGCCACCAACCTCCTGTGCTTTATATAGACTGGTGTGTTTCTAAGTCATGTCCAAACAATTGGATTGGCCACAGGTGTACTCATGTCAAGTTGTAATGGACGATCAAAGGAAATTGGTTGCACCTGAGCTCAATTTGGAGTCTCCTAGCAAAGGGGTGTCAATGCTTATATAAATGAGATTTCATTTTCAATAATTTGGCAAAAATGTCTTAACATGTTTTCACTTCGTCATTATGTGTTGAGAATTTGTTTGTAAACCATTTTGAATTCAGGCTGTAACATAATAAAATGTGCAGTAAGTAAAGGGGTAAGAAAGCACTTGTTCCTTTGATCGTAGTTTGCTAGCTTGTCAGTTGACTTAGCAAGCCAAGTACTTGTTTTGAAAGTTGGATCTCATCAGAGGCTTTAAAATTGTACTTACACTTTGATGTTCAAATTAATTGGGTGGTTAGACAACGTGGTGTTCTAGTGAATTCTGTTTTAATCCAAAAACAGACCATACTTTTTTAAATAATTCACTTTGCTTCAACGTATCTAGGGTCCATTTGGAATTCAGTTGATGATGACTGTGATACTTAAAACCGCTCGCAGTCTTCATTCATTGCCTTTCCTCCTCTTTCTCCCATGCCTTTCTCCACCCCTCCCCCAGCGGTGGAGCAGAACCTAAAGATGTGGGAGGAGATGAAGGCAGGCACGGAGTACGGCCAGACCTGCTGTATGCGGGCCAAGATTGACATGGCCTCCAACAACGGCTGCATGCGCGACCCCACCTTCTACCGCTGCAAGAATGCCCCCCACCCCCGAACTGGCACCACCTACAGGTAGGGGGACACGGCACACTACGAAAAAATTTAGCAATTTATTACATTCATCCTCTATTTAAAATGTTTTATTTAAGTTTTATATAATCAGTCATGCTGAGTCATGCTGAGACCATGATTTCGTTTGCAGATGGGCCCTGCTTGAACACATTAAACAATAATTACACTATACATTCGGAAAGTATTCAGACCCCTTGACTTGTTACATTACAGCCTTATTCTAAAATGGATAACATAAAAAAATCCTCATCAATCTACACACCATTCCCCATAATGACAGTGAAAACCAGTTTAGACATTTTTGAAGATGTATTAAAAATTAAAACTGAAATACATTATTTACTTAAGTATTCAGACCCTTTGCTATGAGACCTGTTTCCATTGACCATCCTTGATGTTTCTACAACTTGATTGGAGCCCACCTGTGGTAAATTCAATTGATTGGACATGATTTGGAAAGGCACACACCTGTCTATACAAGGTCCCACAGTTGACAGTGCATGTCAGAGCAAAAACCAATCCATGAGGTTTAAGGAATTGTCCGTAGAGCTCTGAGACGGGTTGTTTCGAGGCCATCAATTGAATTTAACACAGGTGGACTTCAAGTTGTAGAAACATCTCAAGGATGATCAATGGAAAAAGGATGAGCTTATTTTCGATTCTCATAGCAAAGGGTCTGAATACGTACGGAAATAAGGTATTTCTGTTCTTTATTAAATGTCTATTTAATGTTTTTTATTTAGTCCATTTTAGAATAAGGCTGTAACAGAATGTGGAAAAAGTGAAGGGGTCTGAATACTTTCCGAATGCACTATATATCACCGGCTAATTCCTATAATTTCTTTTCTATAATATTTGTTACTTTGGTTATGGTCATTTTATTTTAATTCATTCAATATTTCAGTCTTGGACACATTGTTTGCAGAGTGCACAACCTATGCTAAACTTGAAAACAAGTTTAGGTTTATTTAATTCTATTTACAAGTTCTGTCAATGTTGACTAAGGACGTGCACGCATAGAAGTAGGCCTAAAGCAAATAAATGTGCCCATTTGGGGATCTGATTGGCTTAACGCAACACCACTAATGACCTATGGAGCTTCTCAATGTAATGTTTTCTTCACCTCAAACAGCAAGCAAACAAAGTTTGTTTTTACATCCATTGAGAATTACAAGAGTTCCTCAACTGGACCATGCTCTGATCATGCTTTATTTGTACTATTTTCTACATTGTAGAATAATAGTGAAGACATCAAAACTATGAAATAACACACAGAATCAAAAGTGTTAAACAATTTAAAATATACTTTATATTTCAGATTCTTCAAATAGCCACCCTTTGCCTTGACAGCTTTTGGCATTCTCTAAAACCAGTGTCATGAGGTCGTCACCTGGAATGCATTTCAATTAACAGGTGTGCCTTGATAAAAGTTAATTTGTGAAATTTCTTTCCTTAAAGAGTTTAAGCCAATCAGTTGTGTTGTGACAAGGAAGGGGTTGTATACAGAATATAGCCATATTTGGAAAAATACCAAATCCATATTATGGCAAGAACAGCTCAAATAAGCAAAGAGAAACAACAGTCAATCATTACTTTAAGACATGAAGGTCAGTCAATATGGAACATTTCTTGAACTTTGAAAGTTTCTTCAAGTGCAGTAGCACAAACCATCAAGCGTTATGATGAAACTGGCTCTCATGAGGACCGCCACAGGAAAGGAAGTTACCTCGGCTGCGGCGTTTAAGTTCTTTAGAGTTACCAGCCTCAGTAAATTGCAGCCCAAATAAATGCTTCACAGAGTTCAAGGAACAGCCACATCTCAACATCAACTGTTCAGAGGAGACTGTGTGACCGGCCTTCATGGTCAAATTGCTGCAAAGAAACCACCACTGCTAAAGGACACCAATAAGAAGAAGACACTTGCTTGGGCCAAGAAACACGAGCAATGGACATTAGACCGTTGGGAATCTGTTCTTTGGTCTGATGAGTTCAAATTTTAATTTTGTGTCTCCAACCGCCATGTCTTTGTAAGACGCAGAGTAGGCGTACAGATCTCCGCGTGTGTGATTCCCACTGTGACGCATGGAGGAGGAGGTGTGATGGTGTGGGTGAACGGATGATCTCCGCATGTCTATATCCCATTGTAAAGCATTGAGGAGGAGGTGTGACGGTGAGGGGGTGCTGTGCTGGTGACACGGTCTGTGATTTATTTAGAATTCAAGGCACCCTTAACCAGCATGACTGCCACAGCATTCTGCAGCGTTTTACCCTCCCATATGGTTTGTGCTTGCTGAAACTATCCATTGTTTTTCAAAAGGACAATGACCCAAAACACACCTCCAGACTGTATAAGGGCTATTTGACCAAGAAGGAGAGTGATGGAGTGCTGCATCAGATGACCTGGCCTCCACAATCAGCCGACCTCAACCCAATTGAGATGGTTTGGGATGAGTTGGACCACAGAGTGAAGGAAAAGCAGCCGACAAGTGCTCAGCATATGTGGGAACTCCTTCAAGACTGTTGGAAAAGCGTTCCAGGTAAAGCTGGTTGAGAGAATGCCAAGTGTGTGTGAAGCTGTCAGCAAGGCAAAGGGTGGCTAAGAATCTCAAATGTAAAATATATTTTTGATTTTAACACCTAAAAAAAAAAAAGTTGTTTCATAGTTTTGTCTTCTCTATTATTCTTCAATGTAGAAAATAGTACGTTTTGCAATTTTCGTACAATCGATTGGTCAAAAAACAGGCTACTTTCAGTCCACCAAGATGATTATTTTTTGTCGGGGACAGCCCTAAACTGAATATGGATTTCTCCTATCAGAGCCGTTAAACTTTAACTGTATTAGTCACCATTGGCCTCATAATGAAATCCCTGAGCGGTTTCCTTCCTCTCCGGCAAGTGAGGCTTGCTATAACAAAGGGGTCTTATCAGCTTTTAATTGTAATAAATTGGTAAATAATTCAAAATTATTCCACTTAGACATAATGTATTGTGTGTAGGCCAGTCACGACAAAATCTCAATTTCATTCGTTGCAAATTCAGGCTGTAATACAACAAAATGTAGAAAATGTCAAGGGCTGTGAATAATTTCTGAAGTCACTGTAGCGAGCTATCAAACGTAGACACAATACCAAAGTCAATATCAGTATATGAAGGAGCTAGTTGGCTTTAAAATCACCTAAACAAACTGCGCCGTCAATTTAGGAGTCTATAATCTCTCCATGTTCAACCTGCAGATCGATGTACCCTACAGAGTGGTGTCTGATATTTGCGAAGGCACCATGCAATGCACCCTGGACTGCAGTGGCAGACAAATAGGAGAAATGTGGTGGTAGGAATTTCACAAAAATATGATCAATTGCTCATTCGAGAGAAGAACACCTCTATCGATATGACATTGGCCAATATTGAAATCTGACATGTGTGATTTTTTTTAAATCTAAAAGTCGTATTGCTGTTGACTTCCAGTGTAGTGATAGTGGCTTTATCGCAATACCGGCTGAATTTCTACCTACTTGAATGACTATAGCTCAGATTAACATGAAATGACCCTGGGAATCGATGGAACATCGCCCAGAGATGCACATACCCATTTTGATTGTTCTATTGTTTATCTCTTTCCTTTAACAGAGCCGATATACCAGGTGTGTAACGTTCGCATACCAAAAGCACCCCGTTGTTCACATGGTCAGTGCAGCAGGTTACATTTAATAAAATGGTAGTGTATAACTCGCGACTCATGCCCTATTGCATGTCCTGTGTAGCAGCTCACTTAGGCGCGTAACAGGCTTCACACATTTACATTATATTTACCCCCCAGGGTGTACCCCACGTACGACTTCGCCTGCCCAATCGTGGACAGCGTAGAGGGTGTGACCCACGCGCTCCGCACCACGGAGTACCACGACCGCGACGACCAGTTCTACTGGGTGATCGAGGCACTGCGCCTGCGCAAGCCCTACATCTGGGAGTATGCCCGGCTCAACCTCAACAACACGGTGCTCTCCAAACGCAAGCTCACATGGTTTGTCGACCAGGGTTACGTCGACGGCTGGTGAGTAAACCTAATACCCTTTCCATACGACAGGGTTATGTTTAGTACGGCTCACCTTAGCAACATTTTTGGCAATCCTTAATTTAATGTTTTTATTTGACAAGTACAGTTAGTACCATTCTGTTTTTTCCCTGCTGAACACACCTGGAGATGATGGTCACTTCCCATTGCACTGATGGAGTAGATTTGTGATACCTGTTAGTAAAATAATCTTAATTCTTCATTGAAGCCCAGATCCAAATCAAATGTTTTTTTCTCCTGCCTCAGGGATGACCCCCGGTTCCCGACTGTCAGAGGTGTCCTGCGCAGAGGAATGACCGTCGAGGGCCTCAAGCAGTTCATTGCTGCCCAGGTGTGTGTGTTTCTACACTACATGACCATACCTGCTTGTCGAACATCTCATTCCAAAATCACGGGCAGTAAAAGTGATATCCTATGACGGTGCTACATTGAATGTGACTGAGGTCCAGTAAGGTCATTCTACTGCCAATGTTTGTCCATGGAGATTGCATGTCTTTGTGCTCGATTTTATATACCAGCAATGGGTGTGGCTGAAATAGGCGAATTCTCTCATTTGAAGGGGTGTCCATATACTTGTATTTATAGTGTATCAAAAGGAATAAGGTTTTGAAGTGTCTGTCCTTATATCGAGGAGATATAAGAAAGCTCAGGAAATATTTAGGTTTTTCTGGACACATACAGTGCTTTCGGAAAGTGTTAAGACCCCTTGACTTTTTCCACATTGTTACGTTACAGCCTTATTCTAAAATTGATTCAATAATATTTTCTCCCTTTCTACTCATTATTCCTTGTTAATAAAACAAACGTATGCTTTCATTTTATTGAAATAACTATAATTTACCTCTCAATGACAAAGCGAAAACAGAGTTTTTGAAATGTTTACAAAGTGCATGTCCGAGCTATAACAAGCCATGAGGTCGAAGGAATTGTCCATAGAGCTCAGAGACAGGATCATGTCGAAGGCACAGATCTGAAGGTCCCCATGAACACAGTGGCCATCATTCTTAAATGACAGAAGTTTTTAACCTCTTAACTTTCATTAATTTGTGTGGGTTACCTTCAGATGAAGGTAGGGGGTAGTAGAGCAAAACATAGAACGCCATCGTGTTCGCGAGTGTCCCCTTTCCACGGTGGGGTCATATTAGTTTGTAACCCAAACGGTTCGGACGCTACAGACAGGAATTTGCACATCAGCGCTCCCAACTTCAGACGAGTCCCATGGGGCTTGTAGTCCAAACCGTTTGGATATAACAGATGTTTTCGTGAGAAGAATTTCTGGGATATCTCATGGTCGAGCAAACAGCGCTGTAGCTCTGCCACCTTCCACTGTGGATGCACGACTTCAGTGTATGTGGTGGATTGAGATGCAGCCCATGCAAAAACAACTAGCTTAAACTGACAGATTTTGATGGGGATTTTTTTATTCTGTTACTTCAATAGACCCATAAGGCCCAGTGTAGTGATATTCCTGTGTTTTATATATATATGTCCACACTGTAATTGTGAAAATGATGATAATGCCATTCTAGTGTAAGAGCTGTTTGAAAAGACTGCTGGAAATGGCATCCTGTTTTGGCCTGCCTGGTGTCATCACCAGGCGGTAAATTAGTTAATAGACCAATAAGAAACAGTTCCAAAGTATACTGCCAATAACAGCTAGTTTTCAGTTTTCCCCTCTCCACTCAGACCACTCCCACACAGTCCGAGCAAAATTCTTGCTTGAGAAATTTCTGTCTTATAAGAAGCTATTTTTGTTTCTTTTTGAGCACTTAAATTGAAAACAATCACATTCAGGTACTTGATTGTTACACAGATTTGATATGAGATAAAAAATGGCTGTGTTGGACCTTGTAATGAACTCTTATTGTCATGTTTTTAGACTGTTGAACCTTTTATTTTGTGGTTGATTCCATCTTTGAAACCGTCTGTTCTTTCACCCAGGGTGGATCCAGGTCTGTGGTCAACATGGAATGGGACAAGATCTGGGCCTTTAACAAGAAGGTATGCATGCATGTATACCGATCTTCCCCTTTCTCTACACAATGATTTGGACATATCATGATTGAAACCTGCCCCTTTGTAAATCCACTGCATGGGAGAAGCTCTTTTTAGATCAAGTCTAAGAATCCGCAAATGAAAATCAGTGGCATGCTGGCATTGCTGGTAGATTTGACAAGACTGGTATTGTAGGTTTTAGGCATATTTATACACTATTAATGGTTTGGTGCCTAAATTGGTTGGCGCAGAAACAAATGCACTAAATCCCTAAGGAAGCTTATAACATGCATGCACGCATGCACACACTTCGTTTCTCTGATAGCTCGCCAACTCACAGCTTGCATGGCTGCCTTCTTTTTGTTTTATGCTATTCTTTTCCCGCTTTGCTTTCCCCCTTTTCCTCCCCTCATCCCTTGCGTTCCTCCAGACCTGGGATAACTATAGTTTTAGCTATGCTTTGTGGAAAGTAACAATTTGAATACAGAGCCCCAAAAATGTCAACTTTTTAAAACTATTGGAATACAGATATCAGAAAGTGACTGCCTTTCCATACTATTTGAATACAGATCTGAGAAAGCACATACTTTTTACAAATATTTGAATACAGAGCTCAAACTACTGGATTGGCTTCAACTAATGGCAGGGTTCTGTCTGGAACTGCATGTTGAAGATAGAAATAGAATGAATAGAGCACACCTCACAAATACTATTCCAATCTCTCTGAAAGAAATGTATTGTTTAGATTAAATATGACTATATGAATATTTTGATGACCATTATCCTGAATGTCCATTGCCCTAGGTGTACATAATCAAGTTAAACCAATTATATTTTATGCCGATACATATAAATACATAGTGACACACAACTACTTAGATTTTTTTTCAACATGCCACTGAAATGCTTGAAAGCTACAACTACTTTTATGATACACAACATGACCTAAAGTATGTGGACACATGCTCGTCGAACATCTCATTCCAAAATCTTGGGCATTAATATGGAGTTGGTCCCCCTTTGCTGCAATAACAGCCTCCACTCTTCTGGGAAGGCTTTCCACTAGATGTTGGAACATTGCTGTGGGGACTTGCTACTATTCATCCACGAGCATTCGTAAGGTCAGTCAGTGATGTTGGGGATTAGGCCTGCCTCGCAGTCGGCGTTCCAATTTATCCCAAAGGTGTTCGATGGTTTTGAGGTCAGGGCTCTGTTCAGGCTGTAAGTTCTTCCACACCGATCTTGACAAATCATTTTTGTATGGACCTCGCTTTGTGCACTGGGGCATTGTCCTGCTGAAACCGTAAAGGGTGTTCCCCAAACTGTTGCCACAAAATTGGAAGTACAGAATCGTCGACTGTCATTGTATGCTGTAGCTTTAAGATGTTCCTTCACTGGAACGAAGGGGCCTAGCCCGAACCATGAAAAACAGCCCCAGACCATTATTCCTCCAGAGTCTAATGGTGGCGAGCTTTACACCACTAAACCCGACCCTTGGCATTCGCATTGTGGTCTTAGGCTTGTGTGTGGAAACCCATTTCATGAAGCTCCTGCTGAACAGTTCTTGTGCTGATGTTGCTTCCGGAGGCAGTTTGGAACTCAGTAGTGAGTGTTGCTACCGAGGACAGACAATTTTTACGGACAACGTGCTTCTGCGGTCCTGTTCTGTGAACTTGTGTGGCCCACCACTTCGCAGCTGAGCCGCTGTTGTTCCTAGACGTTTCCACTTCACAATAACCGCACTTACAGTTGACCAGGGCAGAAATTTAATGACCTGACTTGTTGGAAAGGTGGCATCCTATGATGGTGCCATGTTAAAAGTCACTGAGCTCTTCAGTAAAGCTTTCTACTGCCAATGTTTGTCTATGGAGATTGCGTGGTTGTGTGCTCAATTTCATACACCTGTCAGCAGAGGGTGTGGCTGAAATAGCCAATTCCTCTAATTTAAAGGGGGTTCTACCAACTTCTGTTGATATAGTGTACCTGAAAATGCTGCGGTGTTCTTGAATCAAACACACACTATATCTTTAAAGGGATAGTAGCGCAAGTGAAAGTCACCCAGTAAAATACTCCTTGAGTAGGTATTTGGTTTTAAATATAGTTAAGTATCAAAAGTACATTTAATTGTTAAAATGTATCAAAGTATAAAGAATTTCACATTTTCCTGTCCTGCTAAACATTCAAAATGTAATGAGTACTTTATTTATTTTCTTTAGGAATGTAGTGATGTAAAGTTGTCAAAAATGAATAGTAAAAGTGCAGATATCCAAAACAACTACTTATGTACTATTTTAAAATATTTTTTACTTAAGTTGTTTACACCACTCCTCAGAATACAAGCTAACGTGATTTTCAACCTACCTTGGCTGTAGTTGATTCAAGTGTTGGAATATTTAGTTTCTTTTCGACACTTAATATCCATATTGTGTGTATATACTGACATGTATTGTGACTGATAGATCCATACACACACATGTTTTGAAATGAATGTAAGTTGTAAAGTATTTAGTCTGTAGGACCCCAGTAAGACTAGCTGTCTCCATTGGCGTCGGTTAACAGGGATCCTAATAAATCACATCAAATTGTTACTGTTGGCAGCATGTTGGCAGTTTTTGTTCATGTCTTATTACAACTGAAATTACTTTAAACAATATTTTATTAGCATGTTACATAGTACTTTGGTAATTGTATCTTACTTGAGTAGTTTTTGTAAAGAGGAATAGTGACTTATTCCGCTTATATATATATATATATATATATATATATATATATATATATATATATATATATATATATATATATATATATATATATATATATATAAATAACTCAATGTTATGCAATTTCCAAAGTCCTATGTAACAACATTGCTTTTGTAATAATCGCAAAGTTACTCCACATGTATAAGAACTTCATGTCAAGTGTTACTGTATTGCCTTTTGTCTCACTTATTATCAAAATACACACACACAGTTCAAGTTGGAAGTTTACATACAACTTAGCCAAATACATTTAAACTCAGTTTTTCACAATTCCTGACATTTAATCATAGTAAAAATTCCCTGTCTTAGACTAGTTAGGATCACTACTTTATTTTAAGAAGGTGAAATGTCAGAATAATAGTAGAGAGAATGACATCTTTCAGCTTTTATTTCTTTCATCACATTCCCAATGGTTCAGAAGTTTACATACACTCAATTAGTATTTGGTAGCATTGCCTTTAAATTGTGTAACTTGGGTCAAACGTTTCGGATAGCCTTCCACAAGCTTCCACAATAAGTTGGGTAAATTTTGGCCCATTCCTCCTGACAGAGCTGGTGTAACTGAATCAGGTTTGTAGGCCTCCTTGCTCGCTCATGCTTTTTTCATTTTCTATAGGGGGGAGGTCAGGGCTTTGATATGCCACTCCAATACCTTGACTTTGTTGTCCTTAAGCCATTTTGCCACAACTTTGTAAGTATGCTTGGGGTCATTGTCCATTTGGAAGACCCATTTGCGACCATGCTTTAACTTCCTGACTGATGCCTTGAGATGTTACTTCAATATATCCACTTAATTTTCATGCCTCATGATTCCATCTATTTTGTGAAGTGCACCAGTCCCTCCTGCAGCAAAGCACCCCCACAACATGATGCTGCCACCCACGTGCTTCACGGTTGGGATGATGTTCTTCGGCTTGCAAGTCTCCCCCCTTTTCCTCCAAACATAACGATGGTCATTATGGCCAAACAGTTCTATTTTTGTTTCATCAGACCAGAGGACATTTCTCCAAAAAGTACAATCTTTGTCCCCATGTGCTATTGCAAACCGTAGTCTGGCTTTTTTGTGGCCGTTTTGGAGCAGTGGCTTCTTCCTTGCTGAGCGGCCTTTCAGGTGATGTCGATATAGGACTTGTTTTACTGTGGATATAAACACTTTTGTACCTGTTTCCTACAGCATCTTCTCAAGGTCCTTTGCTGTTGTTCTGGGATTGATTTGCACTTTTCGCACCAAAGTACGTTTATCTCTAGGAGACAGAACACATCTTCTTCCTGAGTGGTATGACGGCAGGGTGGTCCCATGGTGTTTATACTTGCGTACTATTGTTTGTACAGATGAACATGGTACCTTCAGGCGTTTGGAAATTGCTCTCAAATATGATCCAGACTTGTGAAGGTCTACAATTTTTTTCCTGAGGTCTAGGCTGATTTCCTTTCATTCTCCCATGATAAGAGGCACTGAGATTGAAGGTAGGCCTTTAAATACATCCACAGGTACACCTCCAATTGACTCAAATGATGTCAATTAGCCTATCAGAAGCTTCTAAAGCCATGACATCATTTTCTTGAATTTTCCAAGCTGTTTAAAGGCACAGTCAACTTAGTGTATGTAAACTTCTGACTCACTGGAATTGTGATACAGTGAATTGTAACTTAAATAATCTGTCTGTGAACAATTGTTGGGAAAATTACTTTTGTGATGCATGAAGTAATGTCCTAACCGACTTGCCAAAACTATAGTTTGTTAACAAGAAATGTGTGGAGTGGTTGAAAAACGAGTTTTAATGACACCAACCTAAGTGTACAGTCGTGGCCAAAAGTTTTGAGAATGACACAAATATTAATTTTCACAAGTCTGCTGCCTCAGTTTATATGATGGCAGTTTGCATATACTCCAGAATGTTATGAAGAGTGATCAGATGAATTGCAATTAAATTGCAAAGTCCCTCTTTGCCATGCAAATGAACTGAATCCCCAAAAAACATTTCCACTGCATTTCAGCCCTGCCACAAAAAGGACCAGCTGACATCATGTCAGTGATTCTCTCGTTAACACAGGTGTGAGTGTTGACGAGGACAAGGCTGGAGATCACTCTGTCATGCTGATTGCGTTCGAATAAGCTTCAAAAATAGGGTGGTGCTTGGAATCATTGTTCTTCCTCTGTCAACCATGGTTACCTTCAAGGAAACACGTGCTGTCATCTTTGCTTTTCACAAAAAGGGCTTCACAGGCAAGGATATTGCTGCCAGTAAGATTGCACCTAAATCAACCATTTATTGGATCATCAAGAACTTCAAGGAAAGCGGTTCAATTGTTGTGAAGAAGGCTTCCGGGCGCCCAAGAAAGTCCAGCAAGCGCCAGGACCGTCTCCTAAAGTTGATTCAGCTGTGGGATCGGGGCAGCACTAGTACGGAGCTTGCTCAGGAATGGCAGCAGGCAGGTGTGAATGCTTCTGCACGCACAGTGAGGCGAAGACATTTGGAGGATGGCCTGGTGTCAGGAAGGGCAGGAAAGAAGCCACTTCTCTCCAGGAAAAACATCAAGGACAGACTACTATTCTGCAAAAGGTACAGGGATTGGACTGCTGAGGACTGGGGTAAAGTCATTGTCTCTGATGAATCCCCTTTCCGATTGTTTGGAGCATCCAGAAGAAGACAAGGTGTGCGCTACAATCAGTCCTATGTCATGCCAACAGTAAAGCATCCTGAGACCATTCATATGTTGGGTTGCTTCTCAGCCAAGGGGGTGGGCTCACTCACAATTTTGCCTAAGAACACAGCCATGAATAAAGAATGGTACAAACACATCCTCCGAGAGCAATTTCTCCCAACCATCCAGGAAAAATTTGGTGACGAACGATGCCTTTTCCAGCCTGATGGAGCACCTTGCCATAAGGCAAAAGTGATAACTAGGTTGCTCGGGGAACAAAACATCGATATTTTGGGTCCATGGCCAGGAAACTCCCCAGACCTTATTCCCATTGAGAACGTGTAGTCAATCCTCAAGAGGTGGGTGGACAAACAAAACCCCACAAATTCCAAGCATTGATTATGCAAGAATGGGCTGCCAGTAGTCAAGATGTGGCCCAGAAGTTAATTGACAGCATTCTAGGGTTGATTGCAGAGGTCTTGAACAAGAATGGTCAACACTGCAATATTGACTCTTCGCATCAACTTCATGTAATTGTCAATAAAAGCCTTTGACTTATGAAATGCTTGTAATTATACTTCACTATTCCATAGTAACATCTGACAAAAATATCTACAGACACTGAAGCAGCAAACTTTGTGGAAATCAATATTTGTGTCTTAACTTTTGGCCACGACTATATGTAAACTTCTGACTTCAAGTGTGTGTGTGTGTGTGTGTGTGTGTATTTTACTGGCATATATTCAGTAACTTCAAATATTATTTGGTTTTCTGAGATGTATTCAAAATACATTCAAATATAGTTTTTTCTGAGACCTCTATTTGAAAATCAAAGGAAATAGTTGCCTTTTAGTTAAGTTATAAATAACAGGGTAAAAACTGATGGACAACTATGAAAGCTCATACCAAGTTTATTCACCCGCTGGGTCATCCAGCTGCATAAGTCAAGCATATCCACACAAGCACTAGTATTTATGCTGAGTTTCCTTCTCCTCATCTCTGAGCAGCCAATACATCTCTGTTGCTATACAGAACTTTAGTGATATCTGTTCTTCATCTAAACTGACCTCTGCCCAAGTTCCTCATTCCTCCCCAAGTCACGGCTGTCATGTTGACTTGTACCAGACTGTGGCTCTTCTCCTCCCATATGATTCCTCATGGCTAACGATAACATACAGTGGGGCAAAAAAGTATTTAGTCAGCCACCAATTGTGCAAGTTATAAAAGTTTATTTCAATACTTTGTTATATACCCTTTGTTGGCAATGACAGAGATCAAACATTTTCTGTAAGTCTTCACAAGGTTTTCACACACTGTTGCTGGTATTTTAGCCCATTCCTCCATGCAGATCTCCTCTAGAGCAGTGATGTTTTGGGGCTGTTGCTGGGCAACACAGACTTTCAACTCCCTCCAAAGATTTTCTATGGGGTTGAGATCTGGAGACTGGCTAGGCCACTCCAGGACCTTGAAATGCTTCTTACGAAGCCACTCCTTCATTGCCCGGGCGGTGTGTTTGGGATCATTGTCATGCTGAAAGACCCAGCCACATTTCATCTTCAATGCCCTTGCTGATGGAAGGAGGTTTTCACTCAAAATCTCACGATACATGGCCCCATTTATTCTTTCCATTACACGGATCAGTCGCCCTGGTCCCTTTGCAGAAAAACAGCCCCAAAGCATGATGTTTCCACCCCCATGCTTCACAGTAGGTATGGTGTTCTTTGGATGCAACTCAGCATTCTTTGTCCTCCAAACACGACGAGTTGAGTTTTTACCAAGAAGTTATATTTTGGTTTCATCTGACCATATGACATTCTCCCAATCTTCTTCTGGATCATCCAAATGCTCTCTAGCAAACTTCAGACGGGCCTGGACATGTACTGGCTTAAGCAGGGTGACACGTCTGGCACTGCAGGATTTGAGTCCCTGGCGGCGTAGTGTGTTACTGATGGTAGGCTTTGTTACTTTGGTCCCAGCTCTCTGCAGGTCATTCACTAGGTCCCCCCGTGTGGTTCTGGGATTTTTGCTCACCGTTCTTGTGATCATTTTGACCCCACGGGGTGAGATCTTGCGTGGAGCCCCAGATCGAGGGCGATTATCAGTGGGTCTTGTATGTCTTCCATTTCCTAATAATTGCTCCCACAGTTGATTTCTTCAAACCAAGCTGCTTACCTATTGCAGATTCAGTCTTCCCAGCCTGGTGCAGGTCTACAATTTTGTTTCTGGTGTCCTTTGACAGCTCTTTGGTCTTGGCCATAGTGGAGTTTGGAGTGTGACTGTTTGAGGTTGTGGACAGGTGTCTTTTATACTGATAACAAATTCAAACAGGTGCCATTAATACAGGTAACGAGTGGAGGACAGAGGAGCCTCTTAAAGAAGTTGTTAGTGAGAGCCAGAAATCTTGCTTGTTTGTAGGTGACCAAATACTTATTTTCCACCATAATTTGCAAATAAATTCATTAAAAATCCTACAATGTGATTTTCTGGATTTATTTTTCTCATTTTGTCTGTCATAGTTGAAGTGTACCTATGATGAAAATTACAGTCCTCATCTTTTTAAGTGGGAGAACTTGCAAAATTGGTGGCTGACTAAGTACTTTTTTTTGCCCCACTGTAACCTGACAGAATTTATAGGTTCAACATTCCCCTCTCTCCCTCAGTGACATGAATAAGGATTCTTCATATTTTCATGTTTAGAACTCAGAACCCATCATAGTAAATAAACTATATTCAACAACCTCAAGTATTTGAAAAGTTGGTATTTTCAAATAAACTACAAAATACAACATTTTCTGTCAAGGTCTGCATTCTACACATCCTCTCAATTCATGATGTAGTTCTGCATAGCGCTGTTAAATGTTTTCAGAGAAATTAACCTCAATTTTCTACTTACCTTAACTTCTTGCGACTCCAAACCCGTATCCGGGAGCTTAATCATAGCCTCAAGCTCATTACCATAACGCAACGTTTCCTATTCATGAAAATCGCAAATGAAATAAATATATTGAAACACAAGCTTTTAGCCTTAACAACACTGTCATCTCAGATTTTCAAAATATGCTTTAACCAAAGCTACACAAGCATTTGTGTAAGAGTATTGATAGCCTAGCATAGCATTAAGCCTAGCATTCAGCAGGCAACATTTTCACAAAAACAAGAAAACATTCAAATAAAATCATTTACCTTTGAAGAACTTCGGATGTTTTCAATGACGAGACTCTGTTAGATAGCAAATGTTCATTTTTTCCAAAAAGATTATTTGTGTAAGAGAAATAGCTCCGTTTTGTTCATCACGTTTGGCTAAGAAAAAGACCGGAAAATGCAGTCACTTACAACGCCGAACTTTTTTCCAAATTAGCTCCATAATATCGACAGAAACATGGCAAACGTTGTTTAGAATCAATCCTCAAGGTGTTTTTCACAATCCTATTAGATGAAAAATCATTCGTGGCAGATGGTTTCTCATCAGAGGCAAACGGAAAAATACTGCAGCTGGAGATTACGCAATAATTGCGACGGAGGACACCAAGCGACCACCTGGTAGATGTAGTCTCTTATGGTCAATCTTCCAATGATATGCCTACAAATACGTCACAATGCTGCAGACACCTTGGGGAAAACGTGGGAAACGGAAGCTGACTCCTTGCTCCTCCACAGCCATATAAGGAGTCATTGCCATGAGGCGGTTTTAAAAAATGCGGCACTTCCTGATTGGATTTTTATCTGGGTTTTTTCTGTAACATCAGTTCTGTGGCACTCACAGACAATATCTTTGCAGTTTTGGAAACGTCAGTGTTTTCTTTCCAAAGCTGTCAATTATATGCATAGTCGCATCTTTTCATGACAAAATATCTTGTTTAAAACGGGAATGTTTTTCATCCAAAAATTAAAATAGCGCCCCCTCATTATAAAAGGTTAAAGGGCAACTCTGCCCTTTAAACATTTACACTATTATGAAGTATTTAGTGATGTCCTAGACAGTTTTAGTGTAATTTTATGATTTCATGTCTGACTGTTTAGTGATGAGCGAAATGACTTCTCTGATGTTTTCAAGTAGGATCCTTGAGATGAATACATTTATGGACTGTCATATTCAGCTATTTACAGTGAATTCGGAAAATATTCAGGCTCCTTGACTTTTTCCCCATTTTGTTACATTACAGCCTTATTCTAAAATGGATTTAATTGTTTTCCTCATCAATCTACAAACGATACCCCATAATGACGAAGCGAAAACAGGTTTTTAGACATTTTCGCAAATGTGTATATTTCTTTCTTTATTTAACCAGGTAGGCTAGTTGAGAACAAGTTCTCATTTACAACTGCGACCTGGCCAAGATGAAGCGTGCGACCAAAACAACAGACTTAAACATAGGATAAACAAAAGTACAGTCAATAACACAATATAAAAATCTATATACAGTGTGTGCAAATGAGGTAAGATTAGGGAGGTAAGGTAATAAATAGGCCGTAGTGGCGAAGTAATTAAACACTGAAGTGATAATGTGTAGATGATGAATGTGAAAGAAGAGATACTGGGGTGCAAAGAAATTAATAACAATATGGGGATGAGGTAGTTGGATGGGCTGAGTACAGGTGTAGTGATCTGTGAGCTGCTCTGACAGCTTGTGCTTAAAGTTAGTGAGGGAGATATGAGTCTCCAGCTTCAGTGATTTTTGTAATTCGTTCCAGTCATTGGCAGCAGAGAACTGGAAGGAAATGCAGCCAAAGTAGGTGTTGGCTTTGGGGATGACCAGTGAAATATAACTGCTGGAGCGCATGCTACGGGTGGGTGCTGCTATTGTGACCAGTGAGCTGAGATAATGCGAGACTTAGATGACCTGGAGCCAGTGGGTTTGGCGACGAATATGAAGTGAGGGCCAGCCAATGAGAGCGTACATGTTGCAGTGGTGGGTAGTATATGGGGCTTTGGTGACAAAATGGATGCCACTGTGATGGACTGCATCCAATTTGCTGAGTAGAGTGTTGGAGGCTATTTTGTAAATGACATCGCTGAAGTCAAGAATCGGTAGGATGGTCAGTTTTACGAGGGTATGTTTGGCAGTATGAGTGAAGGATGCTTTGTTGTGAAATAGGAAGCCGATTCTAGATTTAATTTTGGATTGGACATGCTTAATGTGAGTCTGGAAGGAGAGTTTACAGTCTAACCAGACACTTAGGTATTTGTAGTTGTCCAGATTAGTGATGCTGGACAGGCGGGCAGCGATCGGTTGAAGAGCATGCATTTAGTCTTACTTGCATATAAGAGCAGTTGGAGGCCACGGAAGGAGAGTTGTATGGCATTGAAGGTCATCTGGAGGTTAGTTAACACAGTGTCCAAAGAAGGGCCAGGAGTATACAGATGGTTTCGTCTGCGTCGAGGTGGATCAGAGAATCACCAGCAGCAAGAGCGACATCATTGATGTATACAGAGAAAAGAGTATAAAAAAACAACAGGTACCTTATTTATGTTAGTATTCAGACCCTTTGCTATGAGACTTCAGCTCAGGTACATCCTGTTTCCATTGATCATCCTTCAGATGTTTCTACAACTTGATTGGAGTCCACCTGCGGTAAATTCAATTGATTGGACATGATTTGGAAAGGTGCACACCTGTCTATAGAAGGTCCCACAGTTGACAGTGCAAGTTAGAGCAAAAACTAAGCCATGAGGTCAAAGGAATTGTCCATAGAGCTCCGAGACAGGATTCTGTCGAGGCACAGATCTGGGGAAGGGTACCGAAATATTTCTGCCGCATTGAAGGTCCCCAGCAACACAGTGGCCTCCATTCTTAAGTGGATGATGCTAGGAACCACCAATACTTTTCCTAGAGCTGTCCACCTGGCCAAACTGAGCAATAGGTGAAGGGCCTAGGTCAGGGAGCTCCAGAGTTCCTCTGTGGAGATGGAAGAACCTTCCCAGAAGGACATCCGTCACTGCAGCACTCCACCGGTCAGGCCTTTGGAAGAGTGGCCAGACGGAAGCCACTTCTCAGTAAAAAGACACATGACAGCCCACTTGGAGTTTGCCGGAAGGCACCTAAAGGACTCTCAGACCATAAGAAACAAGATCTTCTGGTCTGATTAAACCAAGATTAAACTCTTTGGCCTGAATGCCAAGTGTCACATCTGGAGAAAAACTGCCCACGCCGAAGCGTGGTGGTGGCAGCATGTTGTGGGGATGTTTTTTAGCAGCAGGGACTGGGAGACTAGTCAGGATCGAGGGAAAGATTAATGGAGCAAAGTACAGAGAGATCCTGGATGAAAACCTGCCCCAGAGCTTAGGACCTGAGACTGGGGCGAAGGTTCACCTTCCAACAGGACAATGACCCGAAGCACACAGCCAAGACAACCCAGTAGTGGCTTCGGGACACGTTCTGAATGTCCTTCAGCGGCCCAGCCAGAGCCCGGACTTGAACCCGATCAAACATCTCTGGAGAGACCTGAAAATAGCTGTGCAGCAGCGCTCCCCATCCAACCTGACAGAGCTTGATAGGAACTACAGATAAGAATGGGAGAAACTCTCCAAATACAGGTGTGCCAAGCTTGTAGCATCATACCCAAGAGGACTCGATGCTGTAATCGCTGCCAAAGGTGCTTCAACAATGTACTCTGTAAATGGATGTGGCGTGATTCATGCGTCCTTCACAAAGACAAATCTGTCAGATTCCAGACCTTTTTTTAACCTTTTATTCAACTAGGCAAGTCCGTTAAAGAACAAATTCTTATTTTCAATGACGGCCTAGGAACAGTGGGCTAATTGCCTTGTTCAGGGGCAGAACGACAGATCATGCATCATGTTGTGGGGGTGCTTTGCTGCAGGAGGGACTGGTGCTCTTCACAAAATAGATGGCTTCATGAGGCAGGAAAATAATGTGGATATTTTGAAGCAACATCTCAAGACAGCAGTCAGGAAGTTAAAGCTTGGTCACAAATGGGTCTTCCAAATGGACAATGACCCCAAGCATACTTCCAAAGTTGTGGCAAAATGGCTTAAAGACAACAAAGTCAAGGTATTGGAGTGGTCATCACAAAGCCCTGACCTCAATCCCATAGAATTTTTTGGGGCAGAACTGAAAAAGTGTGTGCGAGCAAGGAGGCCTACAAACTGGACTCACTTACACCAGCTATGTCAGGAGGAATGGGCCAAAATTCACCCAACTTATTGTGGGAAGCTTGTGGGAGGCTACACAATTTTCATGCAATGCTACCAAATACTATTTGAGTGTATGTAAACTTCTGACCCACTGGGGAATGTGATGAAAGAAAAAAAAGCTGAAATAAATCATTCTCTCTACTATTATTCTGACATTTCACATTCTTAAAATAAAGTGGTGATCCTAACTTATCTAAGACGGGGAATTTTTACTAGCATTAAATGTTAGGACTTGTGAAAAACTGAGTTTAAATGTATTTGGCTAAGGTGTATGTAAATTTACGACATCAACTGTATGTATGTCATAGCTAGGGAAAACATGTGTTTCTCCTTTAAGCTTGTGGTATCTGCGATGAGGAGAGGGTGTGTGTCCTGGGGAGGATGGATTGACATACATGTACCCCTACCCCATCCTGCCTGAACTTTTTCTTGCCCTTGCCGAACCTCTTCTCTCTCTCTCGCGCTTCCTCATGTATTTGACATTGAACTGCATCTCACTCTTTCTATTTCCAAGCTGCCAATTAGCTGTATCAAGGTACTCTTCTTACTCCTCCACTCCCTTGCTTCCTCCCTCCACCCCTTCATCTATGTGCTTTCTAGTGCTGCACAGTGTACCAGAACTAATGTACTTTTTCGATGTCAGAACATGAAAAACGGTTTGGTACTAGAATTGGTTTCTTTCGGTACTTTTATGAAATGTGTCAGGTTGTATACTGATTGAGTCAGCGCAGCTGATGTCCCCCTTTAGCACCGCGCATATCTCTTGCCTGTTCCACTTACTCATTGCTAGTGCTTGCTCTCTAACCTGTCCTGACAAGGAACCACTGCACTGGGATTCTGGGCTGTGTCATGTTAGCTCCACACTCCTTCTGCCTAGAAGTTAACACACTTGAGTAATGCACCTCGGCATGTAGAACTGTTATTTACTGTTCGCCAAACAATGTCCATAATGCTAGAACACTTTATTTTCAATGCAAGAAGATACAGCTTTGGGGGCTAACTTTCCTTGCTAGCTTACAGCTAATGCTAAAATCAATTCATTACCCTAGTACTTCGATTGACCATAACGCAGAATATGCTGATTTTCATCTTTATTCACTTAGTCCCAATGAAAACTAACCCTGCCTCACATCTCCTTCACCGAACCAACTGACTCTGTGCAAAGCTTGTGAATGACATCATTACTGGGTTTGACAGTGTGTTCCCTTTTTTGTTTGACCAAATTTGCATATTTTTTAATTTTTTTGTTGTTGGGTGGGGGCTACAAGTACGCTACACAAGCTCAAACGCAATTTGCATTGTCCTGTTGGCTGCCACTCAAAAATGAAAAATGATTTAAAGTACGTAGATATAAAGTATTGATCATTATGATCATATTACCGAAAAAAAAAAGATAAATAAGTCTACAGTGCCTGTATAAGTATACAGAAAGTATTCACAGCCCTTTTGATATTTTCCACAGTTTGTTGTATTTAAAATGGATTCAAGTGAGATTTTGTCACTTGCCTACAAACAATACCCCTCAATGTCCAAGTGGAATTATGTTTTAAGAAATATTTATAAATTCAATCAAATGAAAAGTTGAAATGTCTTGAGTCGAAAAGTATTCAATCCTTTGTTATGGCAAGCCTAGAAATGTGCTTTAAGTGGCATGGACTCAAAATAGTGTTTAACGTCATCTCTGTCCCCCCCACACATACAATTATCTGTAAGGTCCCTCTGTCAAGCAGTGATTTTAAAACAGATTCAACCCCAAAGACCAGGGAAGTTTTCCAATGCCTCACAAAGAAATGCACCTATTGGTAGATGAGTGAAACAAGCTGACGTTGAATATCCCTTCGAGCATGGTTAAGTTATTAATTATACTTTGGATGGTGTATCAATACACCCAGTCACTACAAAGAAGGCGTTACAGACTTATTCTAAAATGTATTAAATATTTTTTTTTCCATCAATCTACACTCACAACCCCATAAAGACAAAGCAAAAACAGGTTTTTAGAAATGTTTGCAAATGTATTAAAAATAAAAACGGATTAAATTTACATAAGTATTCAGACTCTTTACTCAGTACTTTGTTGAAGCACCTTTTGCAGTGATTCCAGCCTCAAGTCGTCTTGGGTTTGAACCAATATACTCATTCCAGGGTTTTTCTTAATTTTGTACTCTTTTCTACGTTGTAGAATAATAGTGAAGACAGCAAAACTATGAAATGTTTTTTTTTCCGGATTGAATGACCTTGAATGACCTGATGTCTTTTCTCTTTGCTTATTTGAGCTGTTAGTGCCATAATATGGATTTGGTCTTTTACTAAATAGGGCTATATTCTGTATACAACCCCTACCTTGTCACAACACAACTGATTTGGCTCAAACGCATTAAGAAGGAAATTCCACAAATTAACTTTTAACAAGGCACACCTGTTAATTGAAATGCATTACAGGTGACTACCTCATGAAGCTGGTTGAGAGAATGCCAAGAGTGTGCAAAGCTATCAATGCAAAGGGTGGCTGGTTTGAATAATCTCAAATACAAAATCTATTTTGATTTGTTTCACTTTTGGTTACTACATGAATTCCATACTCTGTGTTATTTCATAGTTTTGATGTCTTCACTATTCTACAATGTAGAAAATAGTAGTCCCTGAACCAGGGGGGTTCAAAATCAAAAGTCAGTCAGTATCTGGTGTGGCCACCAGCTGCATTATGTACTGCAGTGCTTAAGTACTGCATCCTCCTCATGGACTGCACCAGGTTTGCCAGTTCTTGCTGTGAGATGTTACCCCACTCTTCCACCAAGACACCTGCAAGTTCCTGGACATTTCTGGGGGGAATGGCCCTCGCCCTCACCCTCCGATCCAACAGGTCCCAGACGTGCTCAATTGGATTGAGATTCAGGCTCTTCGCTGGCCATAGCAGAACACTGACATTCCTGTCTTGCAGGAAATCACACACAGAACAAGCATTATGGCTGGTGGCTTTGTCATACCGGAGGGTCATGTCAGGATGAGCCTGCAGGAAGGGTACCACATGAGGGAGGAGGATGTCTTCCCTGTAACGCACAGCGTTGGGATTGCCTGCAATGACAACAAGCTCAGTCCGATGATGCTGTGACACTTCGCCTCAGACCATGACGGATCCTCCACCTCCAAATCGATCCCGCTCCAGAGTACAGGCCTCAGTGTAACGCTCATTCCTTCGTCGATAAACACAAATCCGACCTTCACCCCTGGTGAGACAAAACCGCTACTCGTAAGTGAAGAGCACTTTTTGCCAGTCCTGTCTGGTCCAGCGACGGTGTGTTTGTGCCCATAGGCGATGTTGTTTCCGGTGATGTCTGGTGAGGACCTGCCTTACAACAGGCCTACAGGCCCCTCAATCTAGCCTCTCTCAGCCTATTGCGGACATTCTGAGCACTGATGGAGTAATTGTGTGTTCCTGGAGTAACTCAGGCAGTTGTTGTTGCCATCCTGTACCTGTCCCGCAGGTGTGATGTTCAGATATACCGATCCTGTGCAGGTGTTGTTACATGTGGTCTGCCACTGCAAGAACGATCAGCTGTCTGTCCTGCCTCCCTGTAGCGCTGTCTTAGGTGTCTCACAGTACGGACATTGCCATGTATTGCTCTGGCCACATCTGCAGTCCTCATGCCTCCTTGCAGCATGCCTAAGGAACATTCACGCAGATGAGCAGGGACCCTGGGTATCTTCCTTTTGGTGTTTTTCAGAGTCCGTAGAAAGGCCTCTTTAGTGTCCTAAGTGTTCATAACTGTGACCTTAATTGACTACCATCTGTAAGGTGTTAGTGTCTTAACGACCGTTCCACAGGTGTATGTTCATTAATTATTTATGCATGGGAAACAGTGTTTTAAACCCTTTGCAATGAAGATCTGTGAAGTTAATTCGTAAAAATCCAAATCTTTGAAAGACAGGGTCCTGAAAAAGGGCTGATTCTTTTTTTTGGGGGGGGCTGATTATATATGTATTTATGGGGGATTGGAAATGTCGCAGACAATTACAATACACCCCCCCCAAAAAACTAAAATAACTGGCATTTTAGGTACTCACTCCACAATACTAACCTAAAAGCCTGTACAGAATAGAAAATGGTCCAAAACATGCATCCTCTTTGCAACAAGGCACTAAAGTCAACTGCAAAGAAATGTACTTTATATCCTGAAATCAAAGTGTTATGTTAGGGACAAATACAACACATCACTGAGTACTGCTCTTCATACAGTGCATTCGGGAAAGTATTCAGACCCCTTGATTTTTTTTTTCCCCCCACATTTTTTTGTTACGTTTCATCATAATTCTAAAAGGATTTAGATAGGTTTTTAAATTCATAAATTAGTCTGAATACTTATGTAAATATGGTATTTGTGTAATTTTTTTTAGAAATTAGCAAAAGTATCTAAACCTGTTTTCTCTTTGTCATTATGGGGTATTGTGTGTAAATTTGAGGATACATTAAAAAATATATATATTAGAATAAGGCTGTTATGTACATCCTCTGCTGCCACACTCCCCATCCTAACTGTCAGAGCTTAAGGATATGTAGAGGAGAATGGGAGTAACTCCCCAAATACAGGTGTGCCAAGGTTGTAGCGTCATACCCAAGAAGACTCGAGGCTGTTGTCGCTGCCAAGTTTGCTTCAACAAAGTACTGAGTAAAGGGTCCGAACACACTTCAGTTTTTTATTTATTTTTGTATATATTTTTTTGCTTTGTCATTATGGGGTATTGTGTGTAGATTGATGAGGGAAGTTTTAGAATAAATCAAATGTTATTGATCACATGGTTAGCAGATGTCAATGTGTGTAGCAATGCTTATGCTTCTAGTTTCGACAGTGCAGTAATCTAACAAATTCACAACGACTACCTTTATATACACACAAATGTAAAGATGTATTACCACTTGAGATTTTCTGGACTAAGAAATAATAGATTTAAAAAATGAATTACAGCATAGTTTCCTAAGGACCTGAAGCAAGGTGACCTTCTCTGTTGGCGCCATCTTAGCAGACCGTAAGGCTGTAACATAACAAAATGTGGGAAAAGTCAAGGGGTCTGAATACTTTACGAATGCACTGCATCTGTGTGGTGGCTACACGTTTTGGGTATGCTTGTCATATGCAAGGACTAGGGATTATTTGAGGAATCAAAAAAACAGAATCGAGCTAAGCACAAGTAAAATCGTAGATGAGAACCTGGTTTTCTGCTTTCCACCAGACACAAGTAGATTTAAGTCAAAACTGTAACTCGGCCACTCAGTAACATTCACGGTCTTCTTGGGAAGCAACACTAGAGTAGATTTGGCCTTGTGCTTCAGGTTATTGTGCTGCTGAAAGGTGAATTCATCTCTGTGTCTGGTGGAAAGCAGACTGAACCAGGTTTTCCTCTAGGATTTTACCTGTGCTTAGCTCCATTCCGTTAATTTTTTCATCCTGGAAAAACTCCCCAGTCCTTAACAATTACAAGCATACCCATAACATTATGCAGACAGTACTCTGCTTGAAAATATGCAGTGTGTCACTTAATGTGTTGTTAACATGCTGACCAAACCGCCAGCCTTGTGTGTGCGAGCGTTGCAAAATAGATGTACACCTACATGTTATTCAAACATTTCATCCAAACTGCTCGTGTGGGTCTACAGGCTGCAAGTCCTACCTCTCCCGTCTACTAATTGGTTGTTTCGAGCACACTAAACCACGTGGGTGATTGATAGATGAATGTGGTCCGCATTCCAGTCAAGTTGGTTGCCAACCGCCGTATTAAATCCACAGAAGAAGAATGAACGAGGAGAGATTAATCAAAGAGAACTAAAAACTAAGTTTCCCCTTTTTATATGGGAATTAATTGTCAGAGTAGAGAACACGATTATGTGACTCAAGTTGGGTGAAATGTCTACCAAGAAAAAGCAAAAAACATATACCGTACGCATTTCAGGTTAAATAACAACCCAACGTTTCTCCCAGGATGTATTAGATAGCAACCTCAAGCTAGCTAAATGTCCATGAATGTTTCAACCTGTCCCCCAACTAATATAGTTGGTTTAGGTATTTTAACCTGCGTCTGGTGGGGATAGACAAAATCAATGGGCCGCCCCCAGATGGTAAGGGTAGGCAACAATACATCTGCCATGCTAGTCCTCAACAAGGGTTCCCTTAAATGTACGTGTTTAGTCCCCTACTGCTACTCCCTGTTCACCCACGACTGCGTGGCCAAGCACGGGGCCCCTCAGGGGTGCGTGCATGTCTCTCAACACCATCATTAAGTTTGCTGACCACACAACAGTGGTAGGCATGATCACTGACAACGAAAAGGTCTGGCATGGGTCCCCAGAGCCTCCAAGTTCTACAGCTGCACCATCGAGAGCGTCCTGATCGGTTGCATCACCGCCTGGTATGGCAACTGCTCGGTATCTGACCGCAAGGTACTACAGAGGGTAGTGCGTATGGCCCAGTACATCACTGGGGCCAAGCTTCCTGCCATCCAGGACCTTTTATACCAGGCAGTGTCAGAAGAAGGCTCAAAAAATTGTCCCCCCCCTTTGTTTTTGCACTGTTGCTACTCGCTGTTTATTATCTGTGCAGAGTCACTTTACCCCTACCTACATGACAACTAGGATCAATAAACTCCGATAAGCAAAACCTTTGGCACTGGAATATCTGTCTATCATGAAAGCAGGGCATTCTAAGGGTCTGTTTTGAATAGGCTACAGATGTGAAAAATTGAAGGGACTTCACCACCTCATGGCCATGGATGCAGATTTCCTTTCAGAATGAGTCTTCTTTTCACCCTTGTCTGTGTTGTTGGCAATGCATACTGAAAACTGGCTTCTCAAAATACTTTCTATCCTTTTCTCTCTCATCCCTGCACTCCGGTCCAATTGAAATGTCCTGTGTTTAGTCAGGATATTGAATGAGAATTTCTGTCTCTACACAGGACACCATTGCAATAATGAACCTCTCCCATGTGTCTGTAGGTTGTCGACCCAGTGGCGCCCAGATACACAGCCCTGTCAGGATCCTACTCTGTCCCTGTTGTCATCCCCGAAGCACCAGAGGAGATGAAGATGGCCGTCAAACACCCCAAGGTACATTGACTGTTATTTCCACTCTTGTTTATGGAATTGCAACCTATTCCCTATGATGTGTACTCCTATACTACCAAAGCCTGGCCAAAAGTAGTGCATGGTATAGGGATTAGGGTATAATTTTGGACACACCCTGACTAGATAGAAGTATTGCATTCTTATCTAGTGTTCAGCAGCCAAAGCATGATGTGTATATTACTCTGACAATGCTAAAATGGATAGTTCCCCCGCACAAGTCAAGTTGAGGATATGATGTGATGAGTAGTAAATAATCAACCAACTAAATCTTACCATAATGAATAGCCTAACTGAGGGGTTTCAAAACCTCAGTCCACAATTGTATTTGTGACTCATTTCAGGAAACTAGGCGTATGTCGCGTGTCAGTGCTTCACAAGAAAGTTTTTTTTTTAAATCAAAACGTGTTTTTTTGAGGGGCAGAAATGCCTTCTGGAACATGTGAACTTTCATGTTCCTTAATAACCAACGTGTATGCCATCTGTAAATATGAATACAATTGTTAAATTACGAGCCTAGTTGGTTCAGCCACAGAAAAAGCCAACAACCTTCCCACTAGCCATGATTGGCTGAGATGATGAGTGCCAAGAGATTAGTTTGGATTGGTCTACCATGTCGCACGCTTCTGTCTATTTGAACTGGTCAGTATGTGTAGGTAATCCTTTCTAACGCAGTTTTTAAAAACATATCACTTAGTAGAACTGCATAAGTGTTGCTCTCCACTTTCTGCAGGACTGAGTTCTGAAATCAGTGGAATTAGAGTATGATAGCTGGAGAAAACACGTCTCTAGATTACATCTTCAAACTAAGGGCAACCATGGCATCCGTGACAGTTTGAAGTGTCCATCCATGATGTATAGGGGTAAGATAGTCTAGCTAGCTCCATTTTCAGATATTACACGTTTCTAATTTTGTCAGTAATTTTAATTTCAAGTTGGTGTACTGTTAGCTAATGTTGGCTTGCTGGGTCGCTTGCTAATGTTACGTGTATGATCTGTGTAGTCATATTATTCCTTTCTCAGAGCCATTTGCTTTGTTAGTTATATCCTAACATTAGCAAGCTAACATTGAACCTGATTGGTTAGCTACCTGCAGATTAATGCAGGGTAATAATGTCATGAGTTGGGGTTATGGTTCTTTGTTTAGCTAGATACATGTCTAATAGACTCCACTATGCAAGTAACCATTTCAATAGATTGTTCATGATGTCACTGCAACAATTGTCGATAGACATAGCTGGTAATTTACTCTAGCTATCTACTCCGATTTCAGAGACCTTTCGCCTGAGTGTGTCAGAGCGCAGAATAACTGACATTGACGAACACTCAACACCCGTTGAATATGGCCGGTGTCAGTAAACGTTGGCAAAAAAAGCATAATTAAATTGATGCCAGCAGCACAGTTACGGTCACCAACGCCCTGGATAACATAAAAACAACCGAACCAGCTCTGCGAGGGCAAGTAAAATGGTCAGTGAGATGTTCTCTCATTTGTGTCTTGAAGTAGCTAGCCAATGTTAGCCAGTTAGCTTGGGTGCTTGACTGCTGTTAGGACAGAACGCTCTGATCAACCCTACTACTCGGTCAGAGCGTCCAGTGTGCACTCTGAATGCTCCAAGAGTGAAACGCTCTGAGTTTTTCGAATGCCCAGAGCACACGCTGGCTGACACTCCAGATTAAATTTACGAATACACCCGAAGTATGAACCAGCTTTTATTCTTGAAATCTTTGGTTGTTTACTACATGGCATCACATGCAAATCCTTAGAGATAAGTGGGGCTAACGCTTAAGAGGATGTAGACGACAAAATAGCTTGCCAGAACATTTTTCTCAAAATTTAGGTTACAAGTTGATCAACTTTCAAAGCAGAATTACTTTCCCATTTTTCCTCAACTGTAGTGTATGATATAAAAAAAATGTAGCTCCGAGTCTCTACTTTTATCCAATGTATTAAAAAAAAATACAATTTCAAATTTTGCTGCATAAGACCAACTTGGTCGGTCACATTTTCATTTTGTGAAAAGTAATTATTTTATAAAAATCGCAAGCTGCAACAGAATACCATTGTGGATGCAATTTTTATGTCTCTGCGTCCTGTATAAAGAAAGTTGGATGTAGTTTCACGAGCTAATAATAACCAGCACAACAATTGGAAGTCTTCAGGAACATTTAGAATGGTAGCTGGTCCTGTTCATCTGACTCTGGGGAAGTAGGTAAATGGCTTCATTGCCAAAATCTTAAACTATCCCTTTTAATATGGAGGAATGTTCAAAAAAAAAAATATATATATATATATATATATATATATATATATATATATATATATATATATAAAAAATGTGTGATAAATTCTTAGGCAGGTTGTAAAAGTGGACATTTTTGGGATGGAAAAATCATGCCAATTTAAACATCCAAAACCAGATAGTGAGCATGCAGAAAATCTATTGAACTATATACAGTGCATTCGGAAAGTATTCAGACCCCCTTTTCCACATTCTTACTTTACAGCCTTATGCTAAAATAAATGTTTTTGTCTTCTCATCAACCTACACACAATACCCCATAATGACAAAGCAAAAACACGTTTTTAGAATTTTTTGTAAAAAACTGATATCACATATACAGAAGTATTCAGACCCTTAATCAGTACTTCGTTGAAGCACCTTTGGCAGCGATTACAGCCTCGAGTCTTCTTTGGTATGACACTATAAGCTTAGCAATCCTGTATTTGGGAAGTTTCTCCTATATTTCTCTGCTGATCCTCTCAAGCTCTGTCAGGTTGGATGGGGAGCGTTGCAGCACAGCTATTTTCAGGTCTCTCCAGAGATGTTAGATCGGGTTCAAGTCCGGGCTCTGGCTGGGCCACTTCAGGACATTCAGAGACTTGTCCCGAAGCCACTCCTGCGTTGTCTTGGCTGTGTGCTTAGGGTTGTTGTCCTGTTGGAAGGTGAACCTTCGCCCCTGTCTGAGGTCCTGAGCGCTCTGGAGCAGGTTCTCATCAAGGATCTCTGTTCTTTACTCCGTTAGTTTTTCCCTCGATCCTGACGAGTCTCCCAGTACCTGACGCTGAAAAACATCCCTACAGCATGAAACAGCCCCCACTATGCTTCACTGTAGGGATGGTGCCAGGTTTCCTCCAGATGTGACACTTGGCATTCAGGCCGAAGAGCTCAACCGTGGTTTCATCAGACCAGATAACCTTGTTTCTCATTGTCTGAGAGTCATTTAGGTGCCTTTTGGCAAGCTCCAAGTGGGCTGTCATGTGCCTTACTGAGAAGTTGCTCCATGTGGCCACTTTCATAAAGACCTGATTTGGTGAAGTTCTGCAGAGATGGTTGTCTTTCTGGAAGGTTCTCTCATCTCCACAGAGGAACCCTGGAGCTCTGTCGTGACCATCAGGTTCTTTTTTTTACTTACCCTGTTTTCGCCCCAATTCCGTGGCGTTTTTGGACAATTCCTTTGAATTGGCTTGTTTTTTGGTCTGACATGCACTGTCAACCATGAGAGCTTTTTATATAGACGTATGTGCCTTTCCAAATCATGTCAAATCAATTGAATTTACCACAGGTGGACTCCAAGTTACAGAAACAGTTCAGGGATAATCAATGGAAACAGGATGCACCTGAGCCCAATTTCAAGTCTCATAACAAGTGGTCTGGATACTTATTTTTTACATTTGCAAAAATGTCTATACCTATTTTCAATTTGCCATTATGGGTTATTGTGTGTAGATTGTTGAGGACAAACATGTAATTCATGCCTCTTAAGAAGGTCCCATCAACTTTCTGTAGGCTAGGCCTACTATATTTATTTCATCAACTTTTCTAATATTAAGCACATTGCTTCTCTTTACAACAGCAGTATAGCCTACCAGGCTGGCATGAAAATGAACCACGGGAAAAGCGTCCTCCATTCACTATTTAACTGCATAGATGACATGTATTTTTACATGTCATCTATGATAATGGTCCATTCCAAATCAAAACAAATTTCACACATGTAAAGACGAGATTCAATCAAGAATAGTGTAATGGGTGACTATTAGCCTATCACTTGTGAATGCGCGATGCGCGCCGTTGCGTCCCCGATGTTTGCCGGTCACTTGTAGCCTGTGAGAGACCCGATCACTTGACAGAGAGCCATGTAAGTGAGAGGTGTCTCGGAATGCAGCCGGGAGAATGGAAAAAAGAAGAAACGCTGCTCTTGATAGTGTCACTGCATCGAATGGGGTTGAGTCGAGGGAGAAAAAAAATAAGTGCTACCAAATATAGCAATATGCATTTCATAAATATTCTAATAAAGTGTGTACCTAAAATGTATTAAACACGTCTGTAAAACCACTGAGGACATCGACCTACCAAGCAAGTTTTCATAAATTGACTGAGAATACAGTAGGAGCCTACAATAGGGAAAAACGTCAGCTTTCGTTCAGAAATGGAATGAAATCCTCAACAAATGTTCTTTTTTTAGATTTAATGCTATTAATTGTTGAACATGTGTCAAAGGAAGTAAGAGGTTGAAGTCACACAGACTGTTTTTCTAGCCCAAAAGCAGCACAACAAGGCTCCACAAAAGAAAATAAATTATGTAGGAGAGGCAAGTGGTCAAAGAGGGGACCAAGAACACAGGCCGTGGACACGGAGCGACAGCAGGACTCTGTTATTAACCTCTCCAAGAAAGTTCTCAGAAGCGCAAGTCTCAGTCGTATCTAAGGGCCTCTAGGACAGCTAATTCTGTCCTATAGTTAACAACTCCTCGATTAATACCTATTAGGTTAGTGGAACAAGAAGCCATGTCAGTATATATGAGAAAAACAAACCACATTCAGAAGGACCTCACTAGGACAGAAGATGAATCTTTCATTAGTTCATTGCCAAACCTGCAGACAAAAGGGGGTGCTGTAGTCGTTTTAGACTACGAAAAATCCAAAGAAGAGATTCAGACACAATTCATTAATGAACATTTCGATAGAGAACTGAGTTTTGATCCCACACAGGTGTTCCAAAAGGATAGGGCTCCAGATTAGCGCATATATTAAACAACCTTATCTCAAAACCTGAATATGAATACCTTTGTGCCATAAGTCCATGCCTGTACATTTTGCCGAAATGACACAAACCCAAGACACAAGGCAATTATCCAGACGACAGACCAGTGGTTGCAGGAATAGGCTCAATGCTAGAACCATTGTCGAACTTCATAGACTCTTTTTTATTAAATCTCATGTGCAAGCATTGCCGTCATATGTGAAAGACTATAAACTTCATAAACAAGATTTCACCAATAATGGGTTTAACAGAAGACTGTATTTTAGTCACATTAGATGTTGAGAGTCTATATACCAGCATTCCCCATAGGCCAAGCTTTGAAAAACTACAAACCTCAGATATCCCACTTCCTGGTTGGATTTTTCTCAGGTTTTTGCCTGCCATATGAGTTCTGTTATACTCACAGACATCATTCAAACAGTTTTAGAACTTCAGAGTGTTTTCTATCCAATACTACTAATAATATGCATATATTAGCATCTGGGTTAGAGTAGGAGGCAGTTCACTCTGGGCATGCTATTCATCCAAAAGTGAAAATGCTGCTCCCTATCCCAAAAAGGTTAAGAACAGATTATTTTATTATGACGGCCTACACCGGCCTAACCCAGACAACGCTGGGCCAATTGTGCGCCGCCCTATGGGACTCCCGATCACGGCCAGTTGTGATGCAGCCCAGGATCGAACCAGGGTCTGTAGTGACGCCTCTAGCACTGAGATGCTGCGCCACTCGGGAGCTTTGTGGCAACAGTTTGGGGAAGTCCCTTTCCTGTTTCAGCATGATAATGCCCCTGTGCACAAACCATACAGAAATGGTTTATCAAGATCGGTGTGGAAGAACTTAAAGCCTGAGTCCTGACCTCAACCCCATCGAACACCTTTCGGATTAATTTCAACGCAGACTGCGAGCCTGTCCTAATCACCCAACATCATTGCCCGACATCACTAATGCTCTTGTGGTTGAAAGTCCCTGCATCAATGTGCCTACATCTAGTGGAAAGCGAGTAGAGGCTGTTATAGCAGCAAAGGGGGACCAACTCCATATTAATGCCCATGATTTTGGAATGAGATGTTTGAGGAGCAGGTGTCCACATACTTTTGGTCATGTAGTGTGTGCATATTATAACATATTTTATAACTAACAATCAATTAGACAGTCAGAGAATTGCAAATTCCAAAAACTGTGCATTCAGTGCACATGCCTAGTGATTTATGTTTGAGCAGAGGAACACAGCATTAGCCATGGCAAAATGCATAGAATTGCAGGATATTAGCTTTAAAACAGCGTAATGTCCTTTATGCCACCAATATACCTTTTCCAGCTAATACTGTTAGAATTTACACATTCTCTTCCAATGAACCATGGAATCAAAATAATGAAATTCTCTTCCAAATGTATTCATTTTAAAATGTTGTTTACCTATACTTGCCATCATTTAACTGATAATAAGACTAGACATATATTTCTGCTAACTTCTATATGATGGGGGTTGCCAATTTGCCTGGGCAAGAAAAGTTTGAAAACTCCATGCCTTACCAATATACCCAAATAAACTGCCAAACCAACCAAATATAGTCAATCCAACATAACATCAGCAACTAAACCTGGCAAACTTATTTTTGAACCCTCCCAGAACACAGAGGTGGGTATGAAGGCTGTGTGGTACGGACCCAGGGTGCTGGTGGAGGGGGCGGACGCAGAAACCTTCACCGAGGGAGAGACTGTCACCTTCATCAACTGGGGCAACATCATCATCACCAAGATCCACAAGTAAGTTTAATAGATTTTTGGACGTGCAACTTTTTACAGGAAGTTAATCAAGAGGGCTTGCCTTGGCAAGTGTTCACCCAGTCCCAGAAAGCTACATTATCAGTGCAGCAGTGAAACACCATATTGAACTAATCTAGATAAGTTGTACTGTGGCTCTCCAGAAGATGGGATCACAACTAGGATCACTGGCATAGATACACTATGTAACTCGTCTCTCTTTCTCTCTCTGTCTTCTCGCTCTCTGTGTGTGTAACTGATGTATCGCATTAAAAAGGCTTAAGTGAAATTTTACCGAATGTAGAAGGAAGAAAATAAATATCTCAATTCCCTAACTATTATCCCCTCATCTCTCTTTATCGCGGTATGATCCAGAGATCCCAGAGGTAAGGTCACCTCCCTGGAGGGCAAGCTGAACCTGGAAAACAAGGACTTCAAGAAGACCACCAAGATCACGTGGCTAGCTGAGACCCCCCACGCCCCCCTGCTGCCCACAGTCTGTGTCAACTACCAGCACCTCATCACCAAGCCCGTCATGGGCAAGGAGGACGACTTCAAGGAATACATCAACAAACAGAGCAAGGTGGGTGTGTGAATGTGGAATGGTCAATCCTGTGGGTGTGTATGTGGGGGGCGGGGGGTTGTCTATGCGGTGTGTGTGCATGTGATGTGATGTGTGCTAAACTGTTACAAGTAGGGCTTAAGTAGTTAGTAAAGATCATTATTATGATTAGAGCAGATATCATTGACCAGTATGAAGAATCACTTGTAATCCTTCCTGAAGACTGAACAGGGTTCCCTTCTCTCCCATCCTTGCTTTTTCTCAGCTGGAGGAGAAGATGCTGGGAGACCCATGTCTGAAGGACCTGAAGAAGGGTGACATCATCCAGCTGCAAAGGCGGGGCTTCTACATCTGTGACCAGCCCTACGAGCCAATCAGGTTTGTCCTATCTTCTCTGCAAGGTCTTCATGAATCTTTACCAGTTTACCAGAGAGATGCGTGGGTGAATGGTGAGTTTAATGGATAGAAGGATGATTGGACGCAGACCTGGGTTCAAATGCTCTTTGAAATACTTTGAGCATTTGCTTTACGCTTCCTGGACTCTCAGATCGGCAGGGTTTGAAGTTTGGGGATTGTTCTATTGGTAGGGTTTTAGGTGATTCGACAAACATTGGACACTAGGAGAGAAAGAAAAAAAAGAAAAAAGAAACAGCTGTGATAAAATCAATTTTCACTACATGTCAATAATGTGGCCTCAAAATACATAACTTCCACATTCATGTTCTTAAATTATTTAACTTCTTACGGATAGGCGGGACAGTTGCGTCTCACTTGGGCAAAAAACAGGGAAAATGCAACGCGGCAATTTAAAAAAAAAAAAAAAATGATATAAAATCAAACTTTCATTAAATCACACATGTAAGATACTCAATTAAAGCTACACTCCTTGTGAATCCAGCCAACATGTCAGATTTAAAAAAAATACTTTTCGGCAAAAGCAGAAGAATCTATTATCTGATGATAGCACCAGCAGTAAACAAAGGGGATAGCGTATTTCAACCCTGCAGGCGCTACACAAAACGCAGAAATAAAATATAAAACATGCATTTGACGAGCTTCTTTTGTTGGCACTCCAATATGTCCCATAAACATCACAATTGGTCCTTTTGTTCGATTAATTCCGTCCATATATATCTAAATGTCATGCACGCTGACACAGTTGCCAGTTGGGCGGTGTTCCCTCTGACACATTGGTGCGGCTGGCTCCCGGGTTAAGCGAGCAGTGTTTCAGGAAGCAATGCGGCTTGGTTGAGTTGTGTTTCAGAGGACACACATCTCTCGACCTGCACCTCTCCCGAGTCCATACAGGAGTTGCAGCAATGGGACAAGAATAACTACCAATTGGATATCAAGAAATTGGGGAGGAAAAGGGGAATATATATATATATATATATATATATATATATATATATATACAGTGCCTTGCGAAAGTATTCGGCCCCCTTGAACTTTGCGAACCTTTGCCACATTTCAGGCTTCAAACATAAAGATATAAAACTGTATTTTTTGTGAAGAATCAACAACAAGTGGGACACAATCATGAAGTGGAACGACATTTATTGGATATTTCAAACTTTTTTAACAAATCAAAACTGAAAAAGTGGGCGTGCAAAATTATTCAGCCCCTTTACTTTCAGTGCAGCAAACTCTCTCCAGAAGTTCAGTGAGGATCTCTGAATGATCCAATGTTGACCTAAATGACTAATGATGATAAATACAATCCACCTGTGTGTAATCAAGTCTCCGTATAAATGCACCTGCACTGTGATAGTCTCAGAGGTCCGTTAAAAGCGCAGAGAGCATCATGAAGAACAAGGAACACACCAGGCAGGTCCGAGATACTGTTGTGAAGAAGTTTAAAGCCGGATTTGGATACAAAAAGATTTCCCAAGCTTTAAACATCCCAAGGAGCACCGTGCAAGCGATAATATTGAAATGGAAGGAGTATCAGA
The DNA here is from genome assembly GCF_018296145.1 of Oncorhynchus tshawytscha. Classification (NCBI taxonomy): domain Eukaryota; kingdom Metazoa; phylum Chordata; class Actinopteri; order Salmoniformes; family Salmonidae; genus Oncorhynchus; species Oncorhynchus tshawytscha. The sequence goes on along the minus strand of NC_056436.1, from coordinate 44,289,728 downwards.
CCACTGCAAATCTACCAAGACCTGGCCGTCCCTCTAAACTTTCAGCTCATACAAGGAGAAGACTGATCAGAGATGCAGCCAAGAGGCCCATGATCACTCTGGATGAACTGCGGAGATCTACAGCTGAGGTGGGAGACTCTGTCCATAGGACAACAATCTGTCGTATATTGCACAAATCTGGCCTTTATGGAAGAGTGGCAAGAAGAAAGCCATTTCTTAAAGATATCCATAAAAAGTGTTGTTTAACCTCTTGAGCCTATGGGGGCGCTATTCCATTTTTGGATAAAAAGACGTTCCCGTTTTAAGCGCAATATTTTGTCACAAAAAGATGCTCGACTATGCATGGAATTGGTAGCTTTGGAAAGAAGACACTCTGACGTTTCCAGAACTGCAAAGATTTTCACTGTGAGTGCCCCAGAACTCATGCTACAGGCCAACCAAACCAAGATGTTTCTGCAACCAGGAAATGAACAGGATTTCTGAGGCTCCGATTTGCATCATCTCCTTATATGGCTGTGAATGCGACAGGAATGAGCCTACCCTTTCTATCGTTTCCCAAGGGGTCTGGAGCATTGTGACGTATTTGCAGGCATATCATTGGAAGATTGACCATAAGAGACTACATTTTCCAAGTGTCCGCACGGTGTCCTGCGTGGAAATTGGTGCGCAAAACTCAGGTGCTGCTATTTTTCCATGGGATTCTGAGAAAAAACCATGCTTCCACGAACGGCATATCAATGAAGAGATATGTGAAAAAACACCTTGAGGATTGATTCAAACAACGTTTGCCATGTTTCGGTCGATATTATGGAGTTAATTCGGAAAAAGTTCGACGTTTTGGTGACTGAGTTTTCGGTTTGTTTCGGTAGCCAAATGTGTAGTAACAAAACGGAGCGATTTGTCCTACACAAAGAATCTTTCAGGAAAAACTGGACATCTGCTATGTAACTGAGAGTCTCCTCATTGAAACATCTGAAGTTCTTCAAAGGTAAATTATTTTATTTGATTCCTTTGCTGGTTTTTGTGAAAATGTTATGTGCTAAATGCTACGCTAAATGCTAAGCTAGCCATCAACACTCTTACACAAATGATTGATTTTCTATGGTTCAAAAGCATATTTTGAAAATCTGAGATGACAGTGTTGTTAAGAAAAGGCTAAGCTTGAGAGCAGGCATATTTATTTCATTTCATTTGCGATTTTTAGAAATCGTTAACGTTGCGTTATGGTAATGAGCCTGAGGGTGTAGTCACACTCCCGGATCCGGTATCGGTAGTTCAGAGAGGTTAAAGTTTGCCACAAGCCACCTGGGAGATACACCAAACATGTGGAAGAAGGTGCTCTGGTCAGATGAAACCAAAATTGAACTTTTTGGCAACAATGCAAAACGTTATGTTTGGCGTAAAAGCAACACAGCTCATCCCCACTGTCAAACATGGTGGTGGCAGCATCATGGTTTGGGCCTGCTTTTCTTCAGCAGGGACAGGGAAGATGGTTAAAATTGATGGGAAGATGGATGGAGCCAAATACAGGACCATTCTGGAAGAAAACCTGATGGAGTCTGCAAAAGACCTGAGACTGGGACGGAGATTTGTCTTCCAACAAGACAATGATCCAAAACATAAAGCAAAATCTACAATGGAATGGTACAAAAATAAACATATCCAGGTGTTAGAATGGCCAAGTCAAAGTCCAGACCTGAATCCAATCGAGAATCTGTGGAAAGAACTGAAAACTGCTGTTCACAAATGCTCTTCATCCAACCTCACTGAGCTCGAGCTGTTTTGCAAGAAGGAATGGGAAAAAATGTCAGTCTCTCGATGTGCCAAACTGATAGAGACATACCCCATGCGACTTACAGCTGTAATCGCAGCAAAAGGTGGCGCTACAAAGTATTAACTTAAGGGGGCTGAATAATTTTGCACGCCCAATTTTTCAGTTTTTGATTTGTTAAAAAAGTTTGAAATATCCAATAAATGTCGTTCCACTTCATGATTGTGTCCTACTTGTTGTTGATTCTTCACAAAAAAATACAGTTTTATATCTTTATGTTTGAAGCCTGAAATGTGGCAAAAGGTTGCAAAGTTCAAGGGGGCCGAATACTTTCGCAAGGCACTGTATATATATATATATCCCCCAATACTGTATGTTATGATATTTACACAATATGAGCCCAAATGTAAAGCAAGTGACGTGCTAAGAACATTCAATTCTGGGGGACAGCCTTTTTTAGGAAACGTGAAATCGGTGTCTTCATATTCGAGATTAGTATTCCTCACCAGAGTAAGATCGATGTGACATTGTATTGCCAACAAGTATGGGGAAGTCCTGAGGGTAAAACCTTTTTCCTTCGCTTCTGTCCAACAGATGTTTTCAGAGACATAGAAAAACACAGGAGGTTACAAAGTAGAGCGTCGTAGCTGCATTTTGGTGTGTGGCTTGTCAGGGATTGTTCCAAATTCACGGTAATGTTTTTTGAATTTTTGTATATATTTTTTTTATTATGAACTCAAATACAAAAAAAACATATAAATATACAAATAACAGTACATAAATCTAACAGACAGGGGTATTACATATCAAGATTCATTTTCAATTTCTATGTTAAATACTTTTATGGTGCGTATTGCTTTTTTGTTTTTACGTTTACTGATAATTTCAAAATAATATTTCAATTCTACCTTAAATAATGTGAAAAGGGGTTTGTTCTCTGCCCACTTCAATTTATGGACAAAGAATCTTCCATGAAAGATAAACAAGTTAACAATGAAAGTTAAATCGGGGTCCATATCATTTGGTTCAAAATAAAACATATCAGGGTGCTACATATTACCACTTTTCTAAAATAATGAGGTTTATTCCTCCATATGAAGTTAAATAATTTAGTATCAACCATTTTAGTTACTGACAGAGGCAAGGGAGGTATAAACTAATCTGGACAGACCTTTAGATTTTGACAAAAGTACACGTCCAGATAAAGAAAGATCTCTTAATAACCAGGAGTTAAATCTCATTCCAAATTTCTCTACAATAGGAGAGAAATTTAAGTTGACCCTTTCTGATCTTTGCTAACTGTAATACCAAGATATGTGATCGCATGTTTTACAGGGATATTACATACTGAGTTTCAGTCGCATCTTTTAGATAAACCTGATGCATGTGTGAAGGCAGTAATACACTCAATAGCTTTCTTGACTTCATTATGATCTTTCAAAAACAAATTCTGGTGTCGTCAGCCAATTGTGAACATTTTATCGCTTTGTCTTGTATCTGAATACCCCCTAAAACTATCCTTACTTATATGAAGTGCCATAACTTGTGTGACCAATAAAAATAAGGAGAAATTGGGCTCCAAATTCACATGTCACCACCCGTTTTCAAGATGAGATGCTAGTTAGCTGTGCAAGGAAGTTTTTGTTTGCTGCTGTTTGCTGAGGTAACACTATTGTGCCAGCGGCAAATGTTGTGATTGATGGTTTCATTTTTTCAAGTGTAAACTACCAGAATTCAGTAGCTACAGACCTACAATCGATAAAAACAGAAATACCAGTGAATTGAAAATGTGTCCCATCTGTCTTGCTGTACAGGTGGCAGGCAAGCAGCTCAATCTAGTCTCAGCCTAGACTAATTATTTGATGGAAATGGTGTAGTTTATCCTCTCATCAACAGCAAATATAACAACAGCAAATATATTACAAATATTACAATGTAACACAACTCAGGTGTAGGCCTACCTTAGAAGTAATCTATGTTATTAGACTAGAGTATCCTTCTGAGTTATGTTGTATTCAGTACCAGCACAGCCTAACTGATATATAGCCTAACTGTTAATAATAGGTAAATAGTTAACATATGAATTGAGTAAAGCAGTATGTATACATTATTAAAGTGAGCAGTCATTCCATGTTTATGAATGTAGGGCAGCAGCCTCTAATGTGCAGGGTTTAGTAACTGTGGTAGCTGGCAAGTGATTGCTATTTAACAGTCTGAAGGCCTTGAGATAAAAGCTGTTTTTCAGTCTTTCAGTCCCAGCTTTGATGCACCTGTACTGACCTCACCTTCTGGATGGTCGCAGGGTGAACAGGCCGTGGCTCGGGTGGTTGATATCCTTGATGATCTTTTTGGCCTTCGAGTGACATCGTGTGGTGATACAGCCCGACAGGATGCTCTCAATTGTGCATCTGTAAAAGTTTGTGAGGGTCTTAGGGGCCACGGCCTAAGGTTGAGGAGGCTCTGTTCCGCCTTCACAACACTGTCAGTGTGGGTGGACCATTTAAGATTGTCAGTGATGTGTACGCAGAGGAACTTCAAGCTTTTCACCTTCTCCACTGCGGTCCCGTTGTTGTGGATAAGGGTGTGTTCCCTCTGCTGTTTCCTGAAGTCCACGATCAGCGCCTTCATTTTGTTGACGTTGAGGGATAGGTTATTTTCCTGGCACCACTCCGACAGGGCCCTCACCCCATAACATAACAAGGATTTAATGTTATGACTACCCTACCTTAAATTATTGATTTTAAATTATGTAAACTGTACTGCCTCATTGATTGAACATTTGCATAATATTGCAATTTATTTTCATACATTTTACTTTTATTTGACTCAACTCTTATCTCCATCAGCCCTGAAAATATCATAACAATATGAAAGCCCTATCTTGAGATATTGGACAAAACGTGTTGAAATCAAGTATCCAGACAGGTGACTTGGTGCCAATTTTCACTAGGGATTAACATTGACCAGTCCGCTGACATTTTCCGATCACTTGAAAACAAGCTATCTCAGCGTAAGTCTTGTTCTCGTGAAATTAAGAACCACTGTTTCATTTTAGCCCCTAACACCCTACTACTGGCTCAAATTCTAGTCAAGCTCAATCAAGAAAATTATTATTCAAAATAAGATTTGAACCCAGGTGTGGTTGGATGTTCCTTTTCAAAATAGTTATCACAGTGACTCTGTGAAATTAAGCCCTACTACATTGTTCCAGTGTGCCATTATGAGTAATGTTACCCTGGTGTTTTGGCCCAGTCCCTATAGCTGTAAGGAAAGTCCTTGTGTGCTGCTGTACATCCCCGACGGCCACACCAAGGAGATGCCCACCGCTGGCTCCAAGAGCAAGAGCCAGGCTGCCACCACAGTGAGTATTGTTACCTACCCGTATAGTAGAGTTACACTGCATTAGGGAAGGAGAGAGGAACTAACTACAGGCTCATCTCAATAATCTAAAGAGGTTTCATCTAGTTTTCTCCTCCCCTTCATCTGCACTGGTCCAAAGATATAGGATGGCTGATGCTCACCAGACAATTTTCTATCAACTGTCACGATCTTTCTGATTAATGCAGATAGGAGAGGCAGTTGTTAGTCAAATAGAGCTTGAATCACTTTACATTTTTCAGATGCACCCTGTATTCTTATATATTAATGTAGATTTGATTATTGTACAGTGGCTTGCAAAATAATTCACACCCCTGGCATTTTTCCTATTTTACAACCAGCAATTAAAATGTATTTTTGGGGGTTTGTATCAGTTGATTTACACAACATGCCTACCACTTTGAAGATGCAAAATATTTTTAATTGTGAAACAAGCAAGAAATAAGACACACAAAAAACAACTTGAGCGTGTATTCTAACTCCTTGTCTCCTCTCCTCTTAGCCTGCCTCCACAGCCAAGTGCAAAACCACCCCAGTTTCTGCCCCAGCCCCCCCTACCGCTAGCGACGCCAGCACCGTTTTCTCCTGCATCGTGGCTCAAGGCGAGAAGGTGCGCAATTTGAAAACCACCAAGGCCCCTAAGGAGGAGGTGGACAAAGTGGTGAAGGAGCTGCTCTCACTCAAGGCCCAGTTCAAGCATCTGACTGGCCAGGACTACAAACCAGGCATGGGCCTGCCCGCTAGCTCCGCCCCTCAGAAGGCAGCATCTCCTTCTTCTGACTCCGCCTCCTGCCCCTTTGCTTGCGTCACCCAGCAGGGGGAGTTAGTGAGGAAGCTGAAATCCGAGAAGGCTCCCAAGGTTTGAGTCTATTTTTCTGTTTATCATTTGGTGCAGTAACACCCCTAAAAAACTGACATGAAATGCTATTGTATCGTTGCGGTAAAAATTTTTCCAGATTTGTAGCTGCTGTACATGTTTGGAATTTGTCTCAGTACGTACATGTGATAACAGACAATCTTAGACACCCACTGGCCTGATTATGACGAAACTTTAGTGAATGATGCATCTTGCCATAGATCCAGAATGTTCTGAATTACACTGATTGGATGTGGAGCGTCGCTACACAGCTGATTTCAGGTCTCTCCAGAGGTGTTCGATCGGGTTTAAGTCCTGGCTCTGGCTGGGCCGCTCAAGGACAGTCAGAGACTTGTCCCAAAGCCACTCCTCCGTTGTTTTGGTTGTGTGCTTAGGGTCATTGTCCTGTTGGAAGGTAAACCTTCGCCCCAGTCTGATGTCCTGAGCACTCCTGAGCAGGTTTTCATCAAGGATCTCTCTGTACTTAGCTTCGTTCGTCTTCGAATGAAACACCATTATGCTTGGTAATATGGAGAGGTGGTACTCAGTAATGTGTTGTATTGGATTTGCCCCAAACACAACACTTTGTCTTGTGGGGACGTAACAATACAAACTCAATATGTTGCTCACAATCACATGGACAACCAAAACAAGAAGGGGTGAAAAAGCCACTTGTAGGGGTTCTAAAAGACTAACTAAATGGAAAAACCCTCAACTTAGGATAAGGTATAAAAATACTATTTAGCAGTTTTATTTATGGCTTGGGGGTAGAAACACTCTCGGATCCTGTTGGTCCGAGAGCCGATGCTCTGGTACTGTTTGCTGGAGGGTAGCAGAGTGAACAGTCTATGGTTAGGGTGGCTGCAGTCTTTGGCAATTTCTCAGGCCTTCCTCTGTCACCGCCTGATATAGAGATCCTGGAAGGCAGGGAGCTCAGCCCCAGTGACGTACTGGGCTGTCCGCACCAACCTCTGTAGCACTTTGCGGTTAATGGCGATTTATTTGCTGTACCAACTCATTGTGCAGCCAGTCAAGATGCTCTCTGGTGCAGCTGTACAACTTTTTGAGGATCCAAGGGCCCATGCCAAATCTTTTCAGCATCCAGAGCCTTAAGTGATGTGGATGACAAGGAACTTTCAGCTGTCGATCCGCTCCACAACAGCCCCATCAATTTGGATGGGGGCGTGCGCTCCCCTCTTTTCCTGTAGTCCACGATCAGCTCCTTGCACTAACCGACGTTGAGGGAGAGGTTGTTGCCCTGGCACCACACTGCTAAGGCTCTGACCTCCTCCTTGTAGGCTGACTCATCACCACTGGTGATCAGGCCTACAACCGTCCTGTTGTCAGAACTTGATGATGGTGTCATGCGTGGCCAAGCAGTCTTGGGTGAACAAGGAGTACAGGAGGGGACTAAGCACACACCCTGAGGGGCCCCAGTGTTGAGGATCAGTGTGACGGTGTTGGTGCCTAACCTCACCACGTTGTGCCGGCCCATCAAGAAGTCCAGGATCCAGTTGCAGAGGGAGCTGTTCAGCCCAGGGTCCCTAGCTTTGTGATGAGCTTGGAGGGGACTGGTGTTGAACGCTGAGCTGTCGTCTATGAACAGCATTCTGTTATTTTCCTTCTTGCATTGGGTCTGGGATGATGTTGTGTCATGAACAGCCTTTCATAATTACAGATGTGAGTCCTACAGTCGATATTCATTTTGGCAGGTTACCGTTGAGCTCTTGGGAACGGGGACAATGATGGTCAGTTTGAAACATGTTGTGATGACAGACTAGTACAAGGGGAGATTGAAAATATCTGTGACGACAGTTGTCAGCGGTTCTGTGCATGCTTTGAGAACGCACCCTGGTGTTCTGTCTGGCCCGGCTGGGCCTTGTGATTGTAAACCGGCTTAAATGTTTTGCTCACATCAGCCACGGAGAGTGAGATCACACTGTCATCTGGGGAAAAAATATGCTTTCGAGCAAGGCATAAAAGGCATTTAGCTCATTTGGGAGTTCTGCTTGACTGTTTCCCTTTGTTATCCGTTATGGTCAGCAAGCCCTGCCACATATGACGAGCGTCTGAGCCGGTGTAATAGGATTCCGCCTTCCTCCTATATTGTCCTTTTGCATGTTTGATGTCTCGTCGGCGGTCGTGGCAGGTTTTCTTGTATTCGTCCATGTCCTGTTCTTTGTAAGCAGTAGCTCTATTCTTTATGCCAGTGAAGATATTGCCTATAATTCTTGGCTTGGATACCTTCTTATAGTCACTTTGGAGACAACATTGTATATGCACTTACTGATGAAGCCTGTGACTGTTGTGGGAACTCCTCTATGCTATTGGTTGAATCCCGAAACATATCCCAGTCTGTACGAACAAACAGTCTTGCTTCATCTGACCACTTCCTTATTGATTGCATCACTGGAACTTCCGGTTTGAGCTTTTGTTTGTAACCCGGAAGCAGAAGAATGGCGGTATGGTATGGTCAGAGGTGCCGAAGGGAGGAAAATATGACGGGTCTAGAGTGTTGGTGGCCCTAGTGGCGCAAGATACGTGTTGGAAGAAGTAAGGTAGGACAATTTACAGTCTCCCCGTGTTAGTCTCTGCCCACCAGAAACACTGCCTCTGGGTGAGCCGTTTCTTGTTTGTTTATGGCCCCATTCAAATTTCTTTGAGTGCCAGGGTGGTGTTTGTTTGTGGAGGGATGTAGACAGCGGTGATAATTATGGATGAGAGTTTACAATGGGGTATTCTATATCAGGTGAGCACAAGCTTGAGATCTCCTTCACACTGGAAGCAGCACGTCAGTTGTTATTTATGAAAATACACTCCACCTCCTTTGGACTGCCGCTTCAGTTCTTTCCTGCCTCTGCTGTCCTTTCCTGCCGTTGCATGGAAAATCCACTGAGTACTACTTGCATAGCATCATCATCCAACCACGTTTCAGTAAGACATGTAATATATCAGCTTGGCTTGAAACATGTCGGTATTACAGACTGGGCCAGGGAGCATTTTACAAAGTCAGTGAAGACCCTTGCTAGCTGGTCAGCGCATGCGCTGAGTACGCATCCTGGTAATCCGTATGGCCCTACGGGCTTGTGAATGGTAACCTGTTTAAAGGTCTTACTTACATCGGCTACGGAGAGTGACACCACACAGTTGTCCGGAACCGTCTAATGCATCTCGTCTAATGCATGGTTCAATGTTTGCCTCGATTAGCGTCAGAGCCGGTGTAGTCCGATTATATGTTACTCGTGTATCGATTTATAACTTCACATAACGCACACACAGGGGCACACCTCTTTAGCGCCACATCTCCCAACAGAGCAACTAAAAAAAGATCTGGCTCCAAAATATATATTTTGTCATGATTCCTCTCGTCCCTCCTGTTGCTAGTGGTCCTTTTTAGGGAGGGCGCGCGCACGCAATGTTAAAAACAATAGGGGGGGAGATAACGATGTATCACATTGTTTTATGGGTACTTTGTCACGATTGGCTAAAAATCGCCCAACCCTATTGTGAGCTATCAAGTTTTGATTTCCAACGAGAGGAAAAACACTTTTTTTCTCTCTCATTGATCCACGCAATTTCAGTTTAAATAATTGTCCAGGGGGGCTGCATAATTCGTGGGGGACGGCATGTTTACTGTTGGCTTGTTTTTAATTGATTACATTAGATTTAGAATCCTGAGGCGAAATAGCCGCCACAATTGTAGTTCCTCCAAGTAGAACATTGCAAATGTGTTTCTTTGTTTTGAGGTTTTCCTGCCGAAAATATATGATACATTTATTTTTTATACACTCTCTCTCTCGTGTGCTCTCCAGGACCAGGTTGATGCTGCAGTCAAACAGCTGCTGGCTTTCAAAGCTGAGTTCAAACAGATCACAGGACAAGAGTACAATCCAGGGATGATCCCTCCTGAAGCTGCCCCAGCCAAGAATGCCCCCACTGCCTCATCCTCCTCTCCCTCAGGCCTATATGAAAGTGTGACCAAACAGGGAGACACTGTTAGGAAGCTTAAATCTGAGAAAGCACCCAAGGTAAGGTGGAGAAGTGTTCACTAACGCTTTACTTTAACCCCGCAGGTATTGGATATTATTATGAGGTTGTAATGGACTCGTCACTCCTATTTTTTTTATTTAACCTTTATTTAACTGGGCAAGTCAGTTAAGAACAAATTCTTATTTTACAATGACGACCTACCCCGGCCAAACTCTCCCCTAACCGGGATGACGCTGGGTCAATTGTGCGCCGCCCTATAGGACCCCCGATCGCGGCCGGTTGTGATACAGCCCGGGATCAAACCAGGGTTTGTAGTGACGCCTCTAGCACTGAGATGCTGTGCCTTAGACTGCTGCACCACTCGGGAGCCTGTTATTTTTGTATTATCTCTGTATTTGCTCCAACTGTTCATAACTGCTCAATACATTTTTAGCTCCTTCATCCCTGATTTCTTCTCCCTAACCTCTGTATTTGATCAATCGCTCCACAAAGGACCAGGTTGATGCTGCCTTGAAGGAGCTCTTAGCCTTGAAGGCAGAGTACAAACAGGTGACAGGTCACGACTACAAGCCAGGAGCTGCCCTAGCCCCTGCTCATGCCCCAGTCCAGAGCAACCCAGCTCCCACAGCCACTTCTTGCTCAGGCATCTATGAGCGCGTGACTCAGCAGGGTGACCTGGTGAGGAAGCTGAAGACCGAGAAGGCCCCCAAGGTGAGACCAACAGGAAGGGATGATAGGTTGACATACATTAGGCATGCGTGGGATAAAATGCTTCATAAAATATTGAATGGACATCATGCCTGCACTATTGCAACATCTCTATCGGCAAAATTCTTTATTTTATAATATGAACAGCTTTATTAATAAATTTTTTGGTAGTTTAAAAGAAAGTGACATGAACCCTTTTATCTTTGTCCCCTTCCCCTCAGGACCAGTTGGACACCGCTGTCAAGCAGCTGCTGTCACTCAAAGCAGAGTACAAGCAGGCGACTGGCCAGGACTACAAACCGGGCGTGGCCCCAGCTGTCAGCCCTGCCCCTGTTCAGGCTAGCCCCGCCCCCCAGGACCAGTCTGGTTCCTCCCCTCAGGCACTCTTCACCCAGGTTGTCCAAAAGGGGGAGCTAGTGAGGAAGCTGAAATCAGAGAAGGCTCCTAAGGTAAGTGGGATTTCGTTTCACTTTGCAAACCTATGACCAAAAATACTGAAAGCGTGTTGGCTAGAAGCTATTCAGATGAGGAATACTGGAGTTTTGGTGCAGGTACCTAGTATAGCGACCTATAAATAATAACATTTATTGTATAAATATTTGCTAACAATTATTAATCAGATTTATGTGATTTAGGGATAACCCTAATTGCTAGTAGATTGATGAAATGCCACAGGCAGACCTCATAACGCAATATAAAATGCCACCAGGACCAGGTGGACTGTGCCGTGAAGCAGCTGCTGGCCCTGAAGACTCAGTACAAGGCCCTCACCGGAGAGGACTACAAACCTGTGGCTGCCACTGGAGCCTCGAGCAGAGAGGACAAGAACCGCAAGGACCGAGAGAACAAGTCTGAGAAACAGGCAGGAGGAGGAGGAGGGAAGAAGCAGCCAAAGGGAGAAAAGGGCAAGGAGGCCTCGTTGGGAGGCACAGGGGGAGGAGGAGATAGTGGTCCCAAGAAACAGACAAGGTGAGAGAGCGGGATGGATGGATGAATAGAAATCATTGGTACTTTAATGGAGTGAAGATTTGAAGATAGCGGGATAGATGGCAGAGATGGAGAGAGAGTGTTGAACATAGGGGGTGTACTGCTGAATGGATGTGGTCCTGTATGATCAGTTGGTAGAGCTTGGCGCTTGTAACGTCAGTGTAGTGGGTTCGACTCCTGCTGAGGTCACCAGTAAGAAAAGGTATGGCAGCAAACATAATATTCTTACCTGTATGGTTTGACCTGCTGCGCAATAAGCTCAACACATTGCTCCTATAAATGTTTCAAATTGTTATCACACACAGTGGAATATCGTTAGGGCCTTCAATGCATTCAGAGGAGGCCTAATAATATTTTAAATGAACATTGCTTTATTGAATATTACTTGTGAAAATTAATGCTCCGGGATGGAAACGCTAGCCAGGAGTGGTCATCTGGGATTGCGGTTAGCTAGTTGCGAAGATCCAGATGAAAATGTTTGTGCTTAGCGGGACTATCATTGGCTTTTCAACAAGACAATGACCCAACACACCTCCAGGCTGTGTAAGGGCTATTTGACCAAGAAGGAGAGTGATGGAGTGCTGCATCAGATGACCTGGCCTCAATCACCCGACCTCAACCCAATTGAGACGGTTTGTGATGAGTTGGACCGCAGTGTAGACATTGTTAATGTTGTAAATGACTATTGTAGCTGGAAACGGCTGATGTTTAGTGGAATATTTAATTGAATATATACGTAGGCGTACAGGGGCCCATTATCAGCAACTGTCATTCATGTGAGAATTAAAAAGAAAGGCTAATTGATCATTAGAAAAACCTTTTGCAATTATGTTAGCACAGTTGAAAACTGTTCTGATTAAAGAAGCAATAAAACTGTCTTTAGACTAGTTAAGTATCTGGAGCATTAGCATTTATGGGTTCGATTACATGCTCAAAATGGCCAGAACCTGTCCTTTTCTTCTGAAACTTGTCTGTCTATTCTTGTTCTGAGAAATGAAGGCTGTTCCAGAAACTGAAGATCTCTTACAACGGCGGAGTTCCTCTGTCCAGTGTCTGTGTTCCTTTGCCAGATCTGCAAAGAAAAAGCCATAGCTTGACTGACCAATAAAAATAAAAAATTAAGATGGGCAAAAGAACTCCAGACACTGGACAGAGGAACTCTGCCTAGAAGGCCAGCATCCCGGAGTCTGTTGATATTGAGACTGGTGTTTTGCAGGTACTATTTAATGAAGCTGCCAGTTCAGGACTTGTGAGAGGCGCCTGTTTCTCAAACTAGACACTCTAATGTACTTGTGCTCTTGCTCAATTGTGCACTGGGGCCTCCCACTCTTTCTATTCTAGTTAGAGCCAGTTTGCATTAACAATGTCTACACTGTATGTCTGATAAATTGTATGTTATTTTAAATGGACAAAAAAATGTGCTTTTCTTTCAAAAACAAGGACATTTCTAAGTGACCCCAAACTTTTGAAAGGTAGTTTATGTGGGAACTCCTTCAAGACTGTTGGAAAAGCATTCCAGGTGAAGCTGGCTGAGAGAATTCCAAGTGTGTGCACGCACAGCTGTCAAGGCAAAGGGTGGCTATTTGAAGAATCTAAAATTGTTTTTGGTTACTACATGATTCCATATGTGTTATTTCATAGTTTTGATTTGATGTCTACACTGTTATTCTACAATGTAGAAAATTGTAAAAACAATAAAGTAAAACCCTTGATTGAGTAGGTGTGTTGCCAAGAAAACTCAAATGTATTAGTCTAAAACTAACTTTGAGTAATCGATTATATACTCCCCTAGCAAACAAACTAATCAATTCTGAAAAAAATTCCGTTGAACTTATCACTGATGTTCTGTTTTTTTTGTTTTTTTTTATTGCAGCTTGAATGCTGTGAAAATTGTGAGTTAAGTTAGCTAGCTAAAAGTTTGGCCTTCAACCTTGTTGGCTCAATTATGAAAAGTTAACGCATTACAAAGTGTATCGATAGTTTTTTTGTTTTAGCTGATACTAATTAAGTGCTATAATTGCGTGGTTGACTAGATCTGAATGAGCTGGGAGTGTATTGCATTTTTAAAGAATGATCTCATGCATGTAATGGTGATTTGGGATGGCAGGCTGTGGCCAGATGAGGTTCTTGTTGCGTGCGTGTGAACGCAAAACATTTTTGGACTAGACTCTATCTACCAAGAGTTTCTATTTTTCGTCTATTACCACCACAAACCGATGCTGGCACTAAGACGGCACTCAATGAGCTGTATAAGCCCATAAGCAAACAGACTGATTACCAGGACCTATACACAGAGCATGCGCTGACCAACTGGCAAGTGTCTTCACTAACATTTTCAACCTTTCACTGACCGAGTATGTCATACCTACATGTTTCAAGCAGACCACCAATAGTCCCTGTGCCCAAGAAAGAAAATGACTATCATCCCAAGCACTGATGTCGGTAGCCATGAAGTGCTTTGAAAGGCTAGCACGACTCCAAAACCAACACCATCATCCCGGGAAACCCTGGACCCACTCTATATTTGCATACCACCCCAACAGATCCACATCGCACTCCGCACTGCCCTTTACCAACTGGACAAAAGGAACAGAATGCTGTTCATTGATTACAGCTCAGTGTTCAACACCATAGTGCCCACAAAGCTCATCACTAAGCTAAGGACCATGGTACTAAACACCTCCCTCTGCACCTGGATCCTGGACTTCCTGACGGGCGGCCCCCAGGTTGTAAGGGTAGGCAATAACATATCTGCCACGCTGATCCTCAACACGGGGACCCCTCAGGGGTGCGTGCTTAGTCCCCTCCTGTACTCCCTGTTCACCCACGACCGTGTGGCCGAGCACGACTCCAAAACCAAGTTTGCTGAAGACACAACAATGGTAGGCCTGATCCCGACAACTATGAGACAGCCTATAGGGAGGAGTTCAGATACCTGGCAATGTGGTGCCAGGACAACAACCTCTCCCTGTGAGCAAGACAAAGGAGCTGATCCTGGACTATAGGAAAAGGAGAGCCGATAACGCCCCAATTCACGTTGAAGGGGCTGTAGTGGAGCGGGTTGAGAGTTTCAAGTTCCTTGGTGTCCACATCACCAACAAACTAACATTGATTTGGTGTGTTTTGACAGAGGGCACGACAACACCTTTTCCCTCTCAGGAGACTGAAAAGATTTGGCATGGGTCCCTAGATCCTCAAAAAGTTATACAGCTGCACCATCGAGAGCATCTTGACCGGTTGCATCACCGCCTGGTATGGCAACTGCTCTGCATCTGACCGCAAGGCGCTACAGAGGGTAGTGCGTACTGCCCAGTACACCACTGGGGCCAATCTTCCTGCCATCCAGGACCTATAGACTACTACACTGCTGCTACTTGCTGTTTATTATCTATGCATTGTCACTTTTACCCCTACCTACACATTGACTCGGTACCGCTATTTTATTGTAACTTTCTATTACATGTTTTACTTTAGTTTATTTATGAAATATTTTCTTAGCTATATTTCTTGAACTGCATTGTTGGTTAAGGGCTTGTAAGTAAGCATTTCACGGGTAGGTCTACACCTGTTGTATTTGGCGCATGTGACAAATAAAATGTGGTTTGATTTGAGCCGGGCGATATGGAGTTGTGCCAGAGAGGGCTTTGGCTGTGTAAATGTAATGAATTACATAGGCTATTTGGCATGATGATTAACTTAGGAGCCATGCTTCTGAAGGCCAAGGCCCAATAGGCACAGTCCGCTACTGATCACACAAAGTAAGCCAAATGCAAAAAAGCACAGATCAGAGATAAGACTTAAAACTCACTATAATCTGCACTGTGATTTAATTTGAAAATGTACTTGGGTAACATTGTAGGTACTAAGGAGCTGATTATTTAACCTGGGTCAAGTAAAATGAACAATGCAAAGGCATTGGATAATACGCCTTCCCATCGATTTCACATTTATTGGTTATTTTGCTAATTTCTCACTGCCATTTGCTCATGCAAAATATCACCCTAATGATGTATGTGTCTTTTCCTAATTCAGACTGGGGCTGGAGGCTAAGAAGGAGGAGAACCTAGCTGATTGGTACTCTCAGGTGAGTGTGTATGCGTGTATTGTACATACAGTGCCTTCAGATAGTATTCACGTCCCTTAAACTTTTCCACATTTAGTGGTTACAAAGTGGGATTAAAATGGATTTATTTGTCATTTTCTGTCAATGATCTATACAAAATCTCTGTCAAAGTGTCAGAAAAATTCATGTTAGAATCACCATTGGCAGCAATTACAGCTGTATCTTGACAGTCTTTCCACACCTGGATTGTGCATCATTTGCCCAGTTTTCTTTAAAAATAATTTGAGCTCTGTCACCATTGGTTGTTGATCATTGCTAGACAACCATTTTCAGGTCTTGCCATAGATTTTCAAGCACATTTAAGTCAGAACTGTAACTTGGCCACCCAGGAACATCCACTGTCTTCTTCAACTCCTGTGTAGATTTGGCCTTGTGTTTTAGGTTATTGTCCTGCTGAAAGGTGAATTCTTCTCCCAGCGCCTGGGGGAAAGCGGTCTGAATCAGGTTTTCTGAGCGTATCTATTTTATCCTGAACAATTTCCCAGTTAACAATTACAAGTATACCCATAACATGACGCATCCACCACTATATGTAAATATGGAGAGTAAGTACTCAGTAAGGTTTTGTATTGGGTTTTCCCCAAACATAACATTGAGGACAATCAGGGGAGAAGGGCCTTGATCAGGAAGGTGACCAAACCTAACCTTGAGGACAAAGTTATTTGCTTTGCCACATTTTTTGCAGTATTACTTTAGTGCCTTGTTTTGCAACAAGGATGCATGTTTTGGAATATTTGTTTTCTGTACAGGCTTCCTTCTTTTCACTTGGTCATTTAGTTTAGTATTGTGGAGTAACTACAATGTTGATCCATCCTCAGTTTTCTCCTATCACAGAGATTCAACTCTGTTATTGTTTTAAAGTCATCATTGCCCTCATCGTGAAATCCCTGAGCGGTTTCCTTACTCTCCAGCAACGAAGTTAGGAAGGACACCTGTGTCTTTGTAGTGACTGGGTGTATTGATATTTATTTATTTCTGATCCAAAGTGTAATGTTAAATTCCTGATTTAAGTTTCCCTATTTCTGTTATTACGGTGCTATTCCTCAGTTATTAGTGCGCCTGCGATGGTGTCTCTGTTGATGGACCTGGCCTGAGTGCAATGGCAACCATGTATTGTGGAAATACGGTTTAGTAAACGTTGTTAAACTGAAACCTAGTCGTTGTCATAACTTCATCATGCTCAAAGGTATATTCAATGTCTATTTTTATTATTATTTAAATGTACCCATCTACAAATACAGTGCAATCAGAAAGTATTCAGACCCCTTGACTTTTTCCACATTTTAAGTTACAGCCTTATTCTAAAATGGATAGACGTTTTCCCCCTCAGTAATCTACACACAATACCCCATAATGACAAAGCAAAAAAAGTTTTTTAGAAATGTTTGTACATTTATGAAAAAGAAAACCCGAAACGTCACATTTACAGTATTCCAGACCCTTTACTCAGTACTTTGTTGAAACATCTTTGACAGCGATTACAGCCTCAAGTCTTTTTGGGTATGACGCTACAACCTTGACACACCTCTATTTGGGGGGTTTCTCCCATTCTTCTCTGCAGATCCTCTCAAGCTCTGTCAGGTTGGATGGGGAGCGTCGCTGCACAGCTATTTTCAGGTCTCTCCAGAGATGTTCGATCGCGTTCAAGTCCGGGCTCTGGCTCGGTCACTCAAGGACATTCATAGACTTGTCCCGAAGCCTCTCCTGCTTTGTCTAAGCTGTGTGCTTAGGGTCCTTTGTCCTGTTAGAAGCTGAACCTTCGCCCCAGTCTGAGGTCCTGAATGCTCTGGAGCAGGTTTTCATCAATGATCTTGCTGTACTTTGCGCCGTTCATCTTTCCCTTGACCCTGACTAGTCTCCAGTCCCTGCCGCTGAAAAACATCCCCACAGCATGACGCTGCCACCACAATGCTTCACCGTAGGGATGTTCCAGGTTTCCTCCAGTTACGCTTGGCATTCAATCCAAATGGTTATCTTAATTTCATCAGACAAGAGAATCTTGTTTGTCATAGTCCTTTAGGTGCCTTTTGGCAAACTCCAAGCGGGATATCATGTGCCTTTTTACTGAGGAGTGGCTTCCATCTGGCTACTCTACCAACAGGCCTGATTGGTGGAGTGCTACAGAGATGATTGTCCTTCTTGAAGGTTCTCCCATCTACACGGAGAAACTCTGGAGCTCTGTAAGTGACCATCGGGTTCTTGGTCACCGCCGTGACCCCTGTCCAAGGCTCTTCTCCACCGATTGTTTTGTTTGGCCAGGCGGCCAGCTCTAGGAAAAGATTTGGTGGTTGCAAACTTCTTCCATTTAAGAATGATGGAGGCCACTGTGTTATTGGGGACCTTCAATGCTACAGAAATGTTTTGGTTCCGTTCCCCAGATCTGTGTCTTGACACAATCCTGACTCAAAGCTCTACAGATAATTTCTTCGACCTCATGGCTTGGTTTTTGCTCTGACATGCACGGTCTTGAATCTGTGTTTGAAATTCACTGCTCGACTGAGGGACCTTACAGATAATTTTATGTGTGGGTGGGGGGGGCGGATCAAGGCCTGTAAATACTTTCTGAAGGCACTGTATATGAAAGTGATGTTTTTTGTTTGTTTACCAGTCAATAATGTTTCCCTTCACTTCCTCACATGCTCCCCATTTACCCTTAACTCCGCCCTCCACCTTCCCTCCAGGTGATCACCAAGGCTGAGATGATTGAGTACTATGACGTGAGCGGCTGCTATGTGCTGCGACCCTGGTCCTACTCTATCTGGGAGTCTATCAAGGAGTTCTTTGACCGCGAGATCAAGAAGCTGGGTGTGGAGAACTGCTACTTCCCCATGTTCGTCTCGCAGGCTGCCCTGGAGAAAGAGAAGTCCCACATAGCTGATTTTGCCCCAGAGGTGTGTGTATTGGGGGGGGGGGTGTTCTGACTTCTTGTGGTGAGATGTGTGTATCGAGCCCTATTGGAAATCGTTTCTCCAGTGATTTGTGTGTGTGTGTGTGACACCACCATTTTGTCTTTTTGGAATGCTCAAGAAGATCTTCTTTTAAAATGATTTGACACATTTGTAGTTCACTGTGTATGTGTCTTCTGGCCTCAGGTTGCCTGGGTAACACGGTCAGGGAACACTGAGCTTGCCGAGCCCATCGCTGTCCGACCCACTAGTGAAACTGGTAAGAGACACACACCTTCCCACCTTCTGTCAGTCCGTAAGGTTAAACTTGATGCATTGAATTTCCAGATGCTTTTCTCTGTCTCAAAAGCTTTATTGTATGGGTGTATATCATGACTATATTTTTATCCATGATGCTCACCACTTCTACCCGGTCTTTCTTCCATACAGTTCTAAATGTACGAATTGACACTGACCCATAGGGTTGGGCGGTATCCAGATTTTAATACTGTCATACAGTTCCTGTACCACCTCTCTTCTTTTTACAGTGATGTACCCTGCCTACGCCAAATGGGTCCAGTCCCACAGAGACCTACCGATCAAACTCAACCAGTGGTGCAACGTTGTGGTCAGTGTCCACTCCACTAATGAAAATTGTCATATTCACCATCATCGTTTGGGGTCAATTCCAGAAAGAAAAATCTTAATTGGACGAGCCCAAACGTACTTAAAAATGGAAGACGCCTAACCATGGCCAGTGTTTCCACTGTCTTTTGGCAGAACCCTTTAGGATACCTTAACAGAATGGATCCAGAGTTTTACTCCTTCTCTCGTTTTCTCATTTATTTAATTTTTCATTTTCTTCCTCAGAGGTGGGAGTTCAAGCACCCCCAGCCCTTCCTAAGGACCAGAGAGTTCCTGTGGCAGGAAGGACACACGGCGTTTGCCACCAAAGAGGAGGCCGTGGAAGAGGTAACAAGGTCAATTTATTTTCAACTGTCCTTGAGACTAGATCTTTTCTGTCTTGAATGTTGAGTTTGGACTTGTCATGTCTGGGGAGTGCATTCAAACAATGGTAAATTTAACATCCAATAGGAAAGCACTTAGCCCGCTTGCTCTGCAAAGTTTGCATGAATGTTTATTTGTCTGTAGGCTAATCACCCACCTATTTGCAAGCAATGCGTGTGTGGAACTAATGGAATCTGTTTGCTAGCCAGCAAAACTAGCTAGCTAGCTTGCTTCACCTACCAGTAGTAGACAGAGCTGGCTTTCGTTATTATTATCCGCTCAACTAGCAAGAAAATATTCTCAATCCCTTGCTGAATGAAAATCCCCCACAATTCCAATTTTCATTTATAAGTTCAAGCTGGCAACATCAAATCCTGCGCATCATCAGCTGTTGCACACAGACAGACGGATTGACAGCCAGGAGGCAATATTATTAACCGTTCCAACATGCATTTGTCAGCTAAATAACACTTTTATTCTTTATCACTCTAATTTAAAATGAGTCTCGTTTGTAATTCTAGGGATATAGCTAGATATATGTATTGTTGAGTGTTGCTGGGGTCGTGGATGGATCAGAAGAAAAGAGAACGTGCAACAGAGAAATTATCAATAGGCCTATGCGTCCAAATGAATTGGAGAAATCTGACCTGCGATCTGTGAACAAAGCTACTGCACTTATCATTTGTAAAACTGTCATTTGAATCACTTTGAAGTGACCCAAATGGCAAATCTTTCATCTCTACATTTATAGATGTATAAAACCATTTTTCTCCCTCAACATACCTTTTGACCCCCCCCCCCCCGTTTGACCCCCCCCTTAGTCTTTTAATAAATACTGACTCATCTTCTCCCCGTCTGTGCATCTGTCCAGGTGTTACAGATCCTTGACTTGTACGCACGGGTCTACGAGGAGCTGATGGCCATCCCTGTGGTAAAGGGCAGAAAGACAGAGAAGGAGAAGTTTGCAGGAGGAGACTACACTACCACTGTGGAGGCCTTCATCTCTGCCAGTGGCAGAGCCATCCAGGTATAGGCTGCCGCCACATTTGGATTTTGCACCACAAAATTCTGGATTGAGACAGTTGTTTAATGGGTGTAGGTGTAAGCAAAATGTATGAAGGTCCTATAAAATTGCTGGAGCCTTCATCCATAAGTGCTTATATCCATCACGTTAATTGGATTAAAACCCACCTCAAGTATTTGAAAGTCTACAGCTTTGTCAAATTCAGCGCTTCCTTTATAATGGACCGCACTGGCCAAAATGTCTGCCACAGTGAACCTGTAGTTAATGGGCCTTACATCCCATTTTCCATGGATGATGGGGATAAATTTGTACTACGGACAATGGGGCCTATTCGTTGATTTCAGATTTTTCCTGTCTCTTTTCCAAGCCCTTTGTAAGCAATCTATAGGAAGTTCTCCTAAAATGGCTAGAGCCTTCAACAGTTCTTGCCCATGGTTAATTCTGGCCTAATAGAAGACCTGGGGAAACTTGGCCTCTTAGTCGAAAAACCAAACCAAAGACACTAGCTTGTAATGCAGTTTTATAAAGAACAGTGAAATACTCTCTATCAGCAAAACAACCTCTTAGGCACACTTTTATTGATGCTTAAGTAAATGTTTCCTCTTCTTTTCAGGGTGCCACCACCTTTCTATCATCAATTCATCTGAACGTAAAAATATGATTCATAAAATATATATAAAAAACAAGTTGAATGGTTCTCTTCCTCTCAGGGTGCCACATCCCACCACCTGGGCCAAAACTTCTCCCGGATGTTTAACATCGAGTTCGAGGACCCCAGAAAGCCGGGTGAGAAGCAGCTAGCCTACCAGAACTCGTGGGGCATCACCACCCGCACAATCGGCGTGCTCACCATGGTACATGGAGACAACATGGGCCTGGTGCTGCCCCCCAGAGTTGCCTGTCTCCAGGTATGTTTTGATCTACATTTTGATTCCACCTTTATTTTACCAGGCAAGTCAGTTAATAACGACTGCCTGGCAAAAGGTAAAGAATTTCACCTTTTATTGGCCCTAGTCAAATTTTATAACCCTGCAATTTCTCCTGCTCTTATCTTCCAGGTGATCATCATCCCGTGTGGCATCACAGCCTCCCTGCCTGAGGCTGAGAAGGAGTCTCTGCTGGCCCAGTGCTCCAAGTACCTGGCCCGGCTGCAGAGGGGAGAGACCCGGGTAAAGGCCGACCTCCGAGACAATTACTCTCCCGGCTGGAAGTTCAACCACTGGGAACTCAAGGTAAAACCACCACTCACGGTCTTGTGTGGCTCAGTTTGTAAGAACTGGCTCCACAACGTCAGGGTCGTGGGTTTGGTTGTCACTGGAGTCATACACTAAACATTTTGCACTCACTGTACTGTATGTCTCTTTGGATAAAAGTAGATCTTAAATGGTGTATATTATTATTATTATTATTATTATTATTATTATTATTATTATTATTATTATTATTATTGTTGCAATAATCCCCAGAACCCTTTCTAGGGGCATTAGAAAGTTTGCAGCCTTGTCTCATTCAGTGCTTTCTCTAAAATGGACCGCACTGGCCAAAATGGCTGCCACAGTGAACCTTTAGTTCATGGGCCTCATGTAACTTTTCCATGGATGTTGGGGATAAATTTGTACTACTGACAATTGGTTGATTTCAGGGATAAACTTCTCATCAGTCCAATTGAAAGGAAATGTCTGCACATCTATACTCTCTCTCTCTCTCTCTCTCCTTTGCTTTCTTTCTTGCTCTCCATCCTCTCTCCACCCCTCCTTCCATCCCTCTCTCTCAGGGCGTGCCCATTCGCCTTGAGGTGGGTCCTAAGGATCTGAAGCAGGGTCAGTGTGTGGCCGTGAGGAGAGACACGGGGGAGAAGATCATCCTGCCCGAGGCAGACACCGAGAAGAGACTCATACAGCTACTGGAGGACATCCAGACCAACCTCTTCAAGAGGTATGCGTATGCTGATCCACACACACACCAACTGGAGGAAATCAAGGGCAATATCTTGTAACACCCACAATCCCTCTCATTCTCACTCTCTCGCGCTCTCTGAGCTACTGCACAGGTGCTAACATGCACGCGCACACACACACATAGTGTGACTAATATGCCTCTTCCTCTGTGTTGCAGGGCATCGGACGACCTGAACAAACACATGGTGGTAGCAGACTCTATGGAACAGTTCCAGAAAGACCTGGACCAGGGCAGGGTGTGTTCCGTTGAAGTTTGTTTCTGTTAGATTCCCAATCATCAGATGAATCGTTTCCATGTCTGGCTGGCTTAAGTAATATAAATGAACTGACTTACATGTATTTGTTATATGTTGATAACCACAGATTGTCCAGATCCCCTTCTGTGGAGGCATCGAGTGTGAAGACTGGATCAAGAAGACCACTGCCAAGTAAGACTCACTCAAGTACCACTCAATGACTGAGATGCATGCTAACATTCACTGACTATACCAAACATTAGGAACTCCTCCCTAACACCTTCACATCAAGATGCATTATCTGCTCTAAGTGAAGTGTTACCGGTGCCCCTCTCTCTCTCCCCCTCTGCAGGGACCAGGATCTGGAGCCCGGTGCCCCCTCCATGGGTGCAAAGAGCCTGTGTATCCCCTTCAAGCCCCTCAAGCCCCTGCAGCCGGGTCAGATGTGCGTCAGCGGCAAGGAGGCCGCACAGTATTACACCCTGTTTGGCCGCAGCTACTAAATACAGTTTTAAGTGGCTTTCTCTCCTCGATCTGGGATATGAGAAAGAAGCGGATAGGTGAAAGAAAATACTTGTGAACAAAGATTTGTTTTCACCTATCATGCGCTTTCAAATCAGCAGAGATGGAGAAGAGACGAGGAGATGACGTCTTTTTAGACTATTGAGATATACCCAGAGTCAACACCTTGTAGTGTGTTCCTTTCCTTTTGACCCTAACCTTGCAATGGTGGCCCAACCCCTCAAGATTGACAAGACACTCTCCATAGTCAGCTATTTTCTCCCACTAGCCCCAAATGTAACAAAAATGACCCTTTCTTTATATCCAATGACACAATCTTTATATTTTTGTCCCTTTCTCACTCCCACCCTACCTTATCGCAGGACCTTTCCCAGGTAGAAAGATGACATGGTACTCAGGCAAGATGTTTCCCACCAACTGAACTGATATCGTAGCTATTGGGGGTGTACTATAGGTGGGTGGTGAGGGTTGACCCCTGGAGGTTGTAGCCACATTTGCCCCCAGTACAAACTCATAGGAATACTGCATACAACATGGAATAAGGAACTATCACATACATGTAATTACCTGTACTCTTGAGTTCCTCTAACGCAATTCTAAAACTTTTCTATAATAAAGGGATTCTCACATTCCACTGTATAGGCATTATCATTTGAGAGCTGTTTTTACCTGTACATTATCTGCACTTAATCTGTAAAGGGGGGTTGTGTTGATGATCTTCCAAGCGAGTGCACACATCAGGAGGAAGAGGGACTTGTTCAGGTGCGGACAGGACAGAAATATTTGTTTTATGTTCAGGTGTGGAAAAGTGAAACTGTCCACTTTCCCAGGGTTTTTATTCACATTACAAATGAATCAGTGATTCAAAAGTCAGGCAATCAATTGAGTTTTATTTTACTATTGTAGGCTACAGTAATTTTTACCTCCAATATAATTGATCATGCACAATGATGTGCCAAATATATGATTTACTGCATTGTTATAGATCAGGTATTCCCAAACTGGGATACACGCAGTGCCGTCGGGGGTACGCCAAATAAAAATATGATTCACATTTAAAAATATTTTTTATTAGAATAATTCTAAACATCTTCAAACAGTTCAATTAAATTTTAGAACGGGGCTGGCTATACATTTGGGTGAGGTTTTTTTCTCGCCTGAGTAGCCTTGTTTCACTGCGAAAAATAAAATGAAACCATGTAGTGCAGAGAGAAATAACAACACTGTCGAATACAGGTAGCCTAGTCAAATAATTAATATCCAATCACATTAACTGTTACTCTCTCGTGGGAATTCCACTAACGGTACATATGTAGCCAAACGTAGCCACTGCTCATTCCGTTTGCTCGAAAATGAATAAATGGTTAAAAACCAAAAATAGGCCCGCGTCCATAGACACATACCAGCTCTACTGCTACTACCGGCAGAATATAATAATACCTGCATCTGTCGACGACACAAATTGTTCTGCTTCCACGAGCACATCCAATGCTAGCATCAGTAATTCTAAATGTGTTGTTAGCCCAGCTAGCATAGACACTGACAGTTGTGAATCTGATGCAGCTGAAGAGATACTGCCCCCTTTCCCGGGAAAGCACCGAACAACAGACGGGGACGTTGGACCATCAGAGGCACAAATATGATGAGAAATAAACTCAGCAAAAAAAGCAAAGTCCTCTCACTGTCAACTGCATTTATTTCAGCAAACTTAACGTGTAAATAGTATGAACATAAGATTCAACAACAGACATAAACTGAACAAGTTCCACAGACATGTGACTAACACAAATGGAATAATGTGTCCCTGAACAAAGGGGGGTTCAAAATCAAAACTAACAGTCAGTATCTGGTGTGGCCACCAAGTGCATCTCATGGACTGCACCAGATTTGCCCGTTCTTGCTGTGAGATGTTACCCCACTCTTCCACCAAGGCACCTGCAAGTTCCCAGACATTTCTGAGGGGAGCGGCCCTGTCCCTAGCCCTCACCTTCCTATCCAATAGGTCCCAGACGTGCTCATTGAGATCCAGGCTCTTCGATGGCTGTGGCAGAGCAGTGATATTCCTGTCTTGCAGGAAATCACGCACAGAACGAGCAGTATGGCTGGTATTGTCATGCTGGAAGGTCATGTCAGGATGAGCCTGCAGGAAGGGTACCACATGAGGGAGGTGGATGTCTTCCCTGTAATGCACAGCCTTGAGATTGCCTGCAATGACAACAAGCTCAGTCCGATGATGCTGTGACACACCGCCCCAGACCATGACGGACCCTCCAAATCGATCCGACTCCAGAGTACAGGCCTCGGTGTAACAGTCTGAGCATTGGAGGGATTGTGCTTTCCTGGTGTAACTCGGGCAGTTATTGTTGCCATCCTGTACCTGTCCTGCAGGTGTGATGTTCGGCTGTACTGATCCTGTGCAGGTGTTGTTACACGTGGTCTGCCACTGTGAGGACAATCATCTGTCTGTCCTGTCTCCCTGTAGTGCTGTCTTAGGCGTCTCACAGTACGGACATTGCAATTTATTGCCCTGGCCACATCTGCAGTCCTCATGCCTCCTTGCAGCATGCCTAAGGCACATTCACGCAGATGAGCAGGGACCCTGGGCATCTTTCTTTTGGTGTTTTTCAGAGTCAGTAGAAAGACCTCTTTTAGTGTCCCAAGTGTTCATAACTGTGACCTTAATTGCCTACCGTCTGACCGTTCCACAGGTGCATGTTCATTAATTGTTTATGGTTCATTGAACAAGCATGGGAAACAGTGTTTAAACCCTTTATAATGAAGATCTGTGAAGTTATTTGGATTTTTACGAGTTAACTTTGAAAGACAAGATCCTGAAAAAGGGAAGTTTTTTTTTTTGCTGAGTTTATCGACTACGTATACTAGTTAAATATAAAATCCTCCCTTGGCATAATCAGACTTACAATATTAACGATACATAAGCCTAAATTACTTGCACTGCTGTCTCAGTGTCTAATCCTCCAACATAGCTGCATAGCAATAAACAGATCTGTCCTCTGTGTTAGCTAGCTGATCAACTGCACGATTAAGTAATAAAAGTATTTAAAAAGAATCAACCTTGTTAACGTGGACTGAAGGGCATCAAGTCCAGGATTATCAGAGTGCAGAAGCCAAGCGCAGTCATTTAGGGTCTGTTTGCAGCGGATAAGGAAGTTCCTTCTCTCTGTCTTCATTTGTGGTGTTGTTGCTTCAAATTGACTGAACACTGATTATTGAGAGGAGGAGCTAGGGAAATTGGCAGTTAAATTCGCATTTTAAACAGTGCGTTAAGTTGGCGTGTGTAGGTGTATATTTAGTAGCTGTAGGTGTTTAATTTGACGTGTGCAGGACCGCTTGCAGCCGTTTATTTAGCACATGTTGGACCGCATGCCAGCACATTTGCACGACCTTATTTGATGCGTGTAGGCGTTAACTTAGCGCGTGAAGTTAATTTTGCGCCTGCACCTGTATACTTTACACACGTAGCATTAAAAAGATCGCGTTTTGACTACGTGCTTTATGACCCAAATGGCGTTCCATAGTTAACGTGCGTGCAAGCAGTTGCTCCCGATGCCACTTGAGTACACTGCAGCATCCACCGAGATGCTCTTGCTGCCAAGGGAATGCCTGACAGCTTGAAAGACATTTTTGGCACTACAGTGAAAATGGTTAACTTTGTTAAAGCAAGGCCCATAAACTCTCGTGTATTTTCTACACTATGCAATGATATGGGCAGCGACCATGTAACGGTTTTACAACAGCAGCGCTGGTTATCAAAGGGAAATTGAGAGACGAGCTTAGTTTTTTTACTGACCATCATTTTCACTTGTCTGACCGCTTGCATGATGACGAGTTTCTCACACGACCTGCCTATCTGGGTGATGTTTTTTCTCGCCTGAATGATTTAGGATTACAGGGACTGTCCGCAACTATATTCAATGTGCGACAGAATTGAGGTTATGATTAAGAAGATGGAGCTCTTCTCTGTCTGCATTAACAAGGACAACACACAGGTCTTTCTTACTGACAATGTCAAATGTGATACAGCGAAGTACCTGAGTGAGTTGGGTGAGCAATTACGCAGGTACTTTCCCTGAACGGATGACACAAACAACTGGACTCATTATCCCTTTCATGCCCTGCCTCCAGTCCACTTACCGATATCTGAACAAGAGAGCATCATCGAAATTGCAACAAGTGGTTTTGTGAATATTTCATTTAATCAGAAGCCACTGCCAGATTTCTGGATTGGTCTGCGCTCAGTATCCTGCATTGGCAAATAGTGCTGTTAAGACACTGATGTCCTTTGCAACCACGTACCTATGTGAGAGTGGAATCTCGGCCCTCACTAGCATGAAAACTAAATGCAGGCTCAGAAAAGGATGTGTGTGGAAAAGGATTTAAGACAGACTCTCCAATACAACCCAACAATGCAGCATTATGTGCATCCTTTCAAATATGCCCTTCTCATTAACCTGGGGTGAGTTATTCACAATTTAATGAACAAATAAAGTTTTATATGTAAGATGGCTAAATAAAGAGCAAAATTATTGAATATTATTTGTGCTCTGGTCCTATAAGAGCTTTGTTTACTTCCCAAGAGCTGGGTTGTGACAACTCACACTCATTCTTGTTTAATAAATGTGTTGTGTTTGTGTGTGTGGCAGGCTTACAATGATGGCAACAAAAAAAAACATTTGAGAGTGCACTGACCCTGGTGCTAGAGGGGGTATGCAGCTGGAGGTTGAATGTTTGAAGGGGTACAGGACTAAAAAGTTTGGTTCCCACTGTTATAGGCAATAATTGTCTATCCAGCAGCTGATCTGTCGTCAGTATTGTGTGTTCATGCTGTTGAGGTGAAGACTTTTTTTACCAGATGCAGTACTTTTGAGATTTTTGTTTTTGTCACTCCTTGAAGTGATGTAACGTCATAAAGCACCTGGCGGAAAGCTCTGTGTGTTTTGTCTCATATTCTGAACGATATGAAAGCTCCACGTGTTTCCTTGTCTCATATTCTGAACGATATGAAAGCTCCACGTGTTTTCTTGTCTCATTCTGAACTATATTAGAGTGAAGACACTTGTCTACAGATCACTATTATATTCTCTACAGATCAAAGCCACACAATGGTATGTTATTTTAATAAGATATTTGAGTAGAACATTTCAAGGTAGTCTTTCTTATCACATAGGGAAATGTGTTTTGCATGCAGGCTTAAAATGAAGGAAAAAAACCACTCTAAAAACAATCATTAAAAGACTGGGCCGGTTTCCAAGACAAATTAAACTTAATTCTGAGCTAAAATGCTTGGTCAAGGACTACGTAGGGTTAATCTGTCCAGGAAACATTAAGCCCAATGTGTTTATCTTCACAATACAAAGCTTTAATGGTGCCACGAGTAGTCAGTGGTGTAAAGCACTTAAGTAAAAATACTTTCAGGTACTACTTAAGTTATTTTTTGGGGTGTCTACTTTACTATTACTCCACTATATTCCTAAAGGAAATACTGTATGTAAAGGTTAGACATGTTAGTAACAAGTACTCTCAGAAAAAAGGTGGTTCTTAGGCTGTCCCCATAGAAGAACCCCTTTTGGTTCCAGGTGAAGGTTAAATAAATAAAAATGTAACTGCAAACTGGGTTTCACTGCTCTCTGTATCAGCATACAGAAAACATCACAAAGAAACAGTGGATGTTTCATAATACCCATAAAACCTAGTAGTCAAACATGGAAATGGTTTTAATATTTTTTTCCCTTGGATTTTGAAACCACTTCAAATAAGATCTGTGTTTCATGTAGGCTTTCCCTGGAGTGACGTTTTGATAACCGTGAAAATATTAGACAAGGTGACTTTTGGCTCGATTTACTCTGATTCGAAAATGCTAATTCGCTTCAAAGTACAATTCCCTGTTCGTGCATGTCCTCTCCAGCTGACACCTTTGGTGGCAGCAGGGCCTGTTCCATGAATAAGCAACAAAGGAGGTTGCTTAGGGCTCCCAGCCACTAGGGGAACTCAGTCTGGGTCTCAATTTACTATTGAGAGAAATAATAGTTGATAAAAGACACTAGGTGCAATTTCAAAATGTAGTTGTGCATCAAAAGTTTTTATCTTGTTTTTGTCAGTCACAGACATGTCAGTTACAATACCATCAGTCCATTTATATTTTCCAATGGGGATATACATTTGGATTTTTTTCTCGCCTGAGTAGACTTGTTTCACTGGCTTTTTTTACAAATTGGGATTTTAATTGTATTTATTTTCATGATCTACACAAAATACTACATTTTTGTTTGTCTTTTTAAGATTCATTTAAAAAAAAAAAAAAACACTATCTTCATTAGATAAGTAGTCAACCCCTGAGTGAATACATGTTAGAATCACCCTTGGCAGCGATTACAGCTCTGAGTGTTTTTGGGTAAGTCTATAAGAGCTTTGCACAACTGGATTGTACAATATTTGCCCATTTCTTTTTTTTAACTCTTCAAGCTCTGTCAATTTGGTTATTGATCATTGCTTGACAGCCGTTTTCAAGTCTTGCCATAGATTTAAGCCAATTTTAAGTTACAACTGTAACTACAGCAGGCTCCTCAGGAACATTCAATGTCGTCTTGGTAAGCTAGTCCAGTGTATATTTGGCCTTGAGTTTTAGGTTATTGTCCAGCTGAAAGGTGAATTTGTCTGTTGGAAAGAAGACTGAGCCAGGTTTTCCTCTAGGATTTTGCCTGCACTTATTTTCAGGAGGAACCATGGTTACGTACATAGGGTTGTGTGGGTGGGTGGTCAAAAGTAGGGGCAAAACAAACAGCCATCAATCTACTGTAATACACTCGTTCAAACAGGCGTCGCTGCGCACTCACGCTTATAAATCGAATAATTCGCACACACACCGTTTTCCCCTGGAAATTTCAGACTATAGGCGGCACACTCTCTTCTAACGGCCGTGGTGCGTAATGAGTACAAACAAAAATACTTTCGTGGCACTGTCACAACATAAGAGAACTGGGGTTGTTTGAGTCTACCCTCCTATTTCGCTCCAATGTTCTGCTGCGTAGCCTAAATCGGTGTATAATGGCAACTATTGAATACAGGGGCGCAACGTTGGTTTTAGAAGTGGGGGAACCTAATTATTTGTTTCAGTCGGATAAACGCTTCATACAGCCTACCCGACCGCTTGGAGGCATCCGCATGGTCCTAAAGCACACCTTTCCCTCGTTTTGTATCACACTCCAATGATAACACTGGGGGGAACAAAAATTTAATTTCAGGACATGTTCGTTTTGATATTTCAACATGCGTGTGTCCTTATCGCGTCTGGTGGGGATGGAAAAAATCTATGTGTAAGTTGGCGCACGCGAACGGATGCGTGTGCCCGTTCTAGTCACCATGTGAGGTAGGTTTAATATGAAATACTTGGTCAACTCCAGCAGATTGATACAACTCAAACTCAAAACGCAGTGCTTGAGATGTCACTACAGACCCGGGATCGATCCCAGACTGTATCACTATAGGGCGGTGCCCAACGACATCCGGGTTAGGGGTGTGTTTGGCCGGGGGCTTTACTTGGCTCATCGCGCTCTAACAACTCCTTGTGGCGGGCCTAACACCTGCAGGCTGACTTCGGTCGTCAGTTGCACCATGGGATGCTGGCCTTATGGCTTTTTCTTTGAAACTGCCTACATCTGACTGGTCAATAAAAATAAATGATTAATGGGCAGATTGATGGGCAAAATAACACAGACACTGGACAGAGGAACTCTGCCTAGAAGGCTAGCATCCCGGAGTCGCCTCTACACTTGACGTTGAGACTGGTGTTTTGCGTGAACTGTTTAATGAAGCTGCCAGTTTAGGACTTGAGGTGTCTGTTTCTCAAACTAGACACTTATGTACTTGTCCTCTTGCTTAGTTGTGCACCGGGGCCTCCCACTGCTCTTTCTATTCTGGTTAGAGACAGTTTGCGCTGTTCATTGAAGGGAGTAGTACACAGCATTGTATGAGATCTTCAGTTTCTTGGCAGTTTCTCGCATGGAATAGCCTTCATTTCTCAGAATAAGAATAGACTGATGAATTTAAGAAGAAAGTAATTTGTTTCTGGCCATCTTGAGCATGTAATTGAACCCACACATGCTGATGCTCCAGATACTCAACTAGTTTAAAGAAGGCCAGATGTATTGCTTCTTTAATCAGAACAACAGTTTTCAGCTGTGCTAACATAATCGCGAAAGGGTTTTCTAATGTCAATTAGCCTTTTAAAATGATAAACTTTGGCTAACACAACGTGCCATTGGAACACAGGAGTGATGGTTGCTGATAATGGGCCTCTGTACACCTATGTAGATATTCCATAAAAAATCTGCCGTTTCCAGCTACAATAGTCATTTATAACATTAACAATGTCTACACTGTTTCTGATCAATTTGATGTTATTTTAATGGGCAAAAAAAATGTTTTTCTTTCAAAAACAAGGACATTTCTAAGTGACCCCAAACTTTTGAAAGGTAGTGTATAATATTACAAAAGCGGAAGGTAATTAAAGTGCAGCTTAACTTGATTGTGTTTGGCAAAGAACCCCATATTAAAAATATGAAGACGTGCGCTTCAGCTCAACTCAAGCCATGGTGGAGCTAAAACTGGGTTTGATGGACAACTTCACAGCGGTTGGCATCCAATAAATGTTGCATTAAAGCCACCTACTAGATTGGAGAATAACTCCCTTTTCTGGAAAAAAGGAAAATAAATCACCACACAACTCCACTATTTAAACATACACCACTGGTCAAAAGTTTTAGAATACCAACTCATTCAAGAGTTTTTCTTTATTTTTAAAACTATTTTCTACATTGTAGAATAATCGTGCAGACATCAAAACAAAGGGTTGTCATCAAGGCAAAGGGTGGCTATTTTGAAAAATCTAAAATATATTTTGATTCAACACATTTTTGGTTACTACATGATTTCAAATGTCTTCACTATTATTCTACAATGTAAAAATAAGAAAAACCCTGGATTGAGTAGGTGTGTCTACACTTTTGACTGGTACTGTATGTAATGTGTTTTGAATTGAAATGAATGTTTAGCAGATATGTTTTATCCTGTTTTGGTGTCCCACACCTGGGACCTGTGTAATCCAAGATGGTGTAGCAGTGCAGACGTGGTTTGTCGTCCTCTCTCCCCTCTTCTATTTTTATACGAAATATACCTTCCAGTAACCTGCCTCACTCAATGTGACACGGATCCGCTATTTAAAATGTAAAAAGATATAACCAGAACCCCCATCAGAAGCTAGCCAACAGAAGCTAACCAGCTAATTAGCTACTAGCTATTTAGTCATTGTTAGCCACTGCTAACAATGACTAAATTTTTGCCTGGATAATACCTAACAGCCTCGGACTGTTTTTCTCCACTACAACGCTGGATTCCTGCCGTAAACCCTGGACCATTACTCCTGATCATCACAGCTAGCTAGCTGCCACCGAGTGACCCAGCCCCGAAGCTAGCCGTGCCACCACGACTGGTCCGCAGACGTAATTCCATCCGCTGTGCCCTCTACCGGCTGTTACCGGACGTCGGAACAGACGCTTCTACTTACCCAGGCCTGCTAACTTTAAACTCCGTGTCTCCCGCGTGCTAGCATAGTAACGACTATCCCGCGGCTTCCCTGTTCCATCTATTGCTGTTCACTGGACCCTATGACCACTTAGCTATATAGCTGATGCCTGCTGGACTGTTCATTTATCACGGTACTCCATTTTGTTTATTGTTTTTGTTCATCTGTCGGCCCTAGCCCCGAACGCAGGCCTTGTGTGTAGTTACCCGACCCCCTCTGCCCATTCATCGCCATTTTACCTGTTGTTGTTGTCTTAGCTGATTAGCTGTTGTTGTCTTACCCGTTGTTGTCTTAACTAGCTCTCCCAATCCACACCTGTGATTCCTTTATGCCTCACTTTGTCTCTCTCAAATGTCTATGCCTTGTATGCTGTTGTTTAGGATAGTTACCATTGTTTTAGTTTACAGTGGAGCCCCTAGTCCCACTCTACATGTCTCAGATTCCTCCTTTGTCCCACCCCCACATATGCGGTGACCTCACCCAGTATAACCAGCACGTCCAGAGATGCAACCTCTCTTATCACTCAGTGCCTGGGATTACCGCCACTGTACCTGCACCCCACCATACCCGTCTGCACATTATGCCCTGAATCTATTCTACCACGCCCATCTGCTCCTTTTATTCTCTGTCCCCAACGCACTAGACGACCAGTTTTGATAGGCTTTAGCTGTACCATCATCCTACTCCTCCTCTGTTCCTCAGGTGATGTGGAGGTTAACCCAGGCCCTGCGTGCCCCCAGGCACTCTCATTTGTTGACTTCTGTAATCGAAAAATCAAATCAAATCAAATTTATTTATATAGCCCTTCGTACATCAGCTGATATCTCAAAGTGCTGTACAGAAACCCAGCCTAAAACCCCAAACAGCAAGCAATGCAGGTGAAAAAGCCTTGGTTTCATGGATGTCAACATCAGAATCCTCCTCCCTAAGTTTGTTTTACTCACTACTTTAGCAAACTCCGCCAACTCTGATGTCCTTGCCATGTCTGAATCCTGGTTCAGGAAGGCCACCAAAAATTCTGAGATTTCCATACCCAACTACAACATTATCTGTCAAGATAGAACTGCCAAAGGGGGAGGAGTTCTAATCTACTGCAGAGAGAGCCTGCAAAGTAATGTCATACTTTCCAGGTCCATACCCGAACAGTTCGAACTTCTAATTTAAAAAATTAATCTCTCCAGAAATAAGTCTCTCACTGTTGCCGCCTGCTACCGATCCCCCTTAGCTCCCAGCTGTGCCCTGGATATTATTAGTAGATTTGGATAGAAAACACTCTGAAGTTTCTAAAACTGTTTGAATCATGTCTGTGAGTATAACAGAAATTATGTAGCAGGCAAAACCCAGAGGACTAACCATTCAGATTTTTTTTTAAATGTTACTGTCTATTCAATGAGTCTCATTGGGAAACCAGATTTCTAAGGCACTTGTTTGCAGTTCCTACCGCTTCCACTGGATGTCACCAGTCTTTGGAATTTGGTTGAGGTTATTCCTTTGTGCAATGAAGAAGTACGGCCATCTTGGAACAGGGTAACGTTATGTGTACTGTTTGAGAGTTGCGCAAGACTTGAAAAGTAGTTAGTTAGTTTGTGATCCTCTATTGAAAACAGACTCATCTTCAATTTGATCAATTATTAATGTTAAAAAATGTAAAGTTTATGACAAAAGTAGTTTGAAATGTTTTGGCAAAGTTTACAGGTAACGTTTGAGATTTTTTAGTGACGTTACGCAAATTGGAAGCTGTTTTTTCTGGATGAAACGCACCAAATAAATTGACATTTTGGATATGTATCGACGGAATTAAACGAACAGAAGTACCATTTGTGATGTTTATGGGACATATTGGAGTGCCAACAAAAGAAGCTCGTCAAAGGTAAGGCATGATTTATATTTCTGCGTTTTGTGTGATGCCTGCAGGGTTGAAATATGCTATTCTCTCTTTGTTTACTGTTGTGCTATCATCAGATAATAGCTTCTTACTCTTTCGCCAAAAAGCCTTTTTGAAATCTGACATGTTGGCTGGATTCACAACGAGTGTAGCTTTAATTTGGTATTTTACATGGGTAATTTAATGAAATTTTGAATTTTATAGCATTTTATTTGAATTTGGCGCTCTGCATTTTCCCTGGCAATTGGCCAGGTGGGACATTTGCGTCCCCCCTATCCCAGAGATCTTAATTAACCAAAGCTACACAAGCATTTGTGTAAGAGTATTGATAGCCTAGCTTAGCATTAAGCCTAGCATTCAGCAGGCAACATTTTCACAAAAACAAGAAAAGCATTCAAATAAAATCATTTACCTTTGAAGACCTTCGGATTTTTTCAATGACGAGACTCTCAGTTAGATAGCAAATGTTCATTTTTTCCAAAAAGATTGTTTGTGTAAGAGAAATAGCTCCGTTTTGTTCATCACGTTTGGCTAAGAAAAAAAATTAAAATGCAGTCAACACAACGCCAAACTTTTTTCCAAATGATCTCCATAATATCGACAGAAACATGGCAAACGTTGTTTAGAATCATTCCTCAAGGTGTTTTTCAGAATTCTATTTGATGAAAAATCATTCCTGGCAGCTGGTTTCTCATCCGAGGCAAACGGAAAAATACTGCAGCTGGAGATTACGCAATAATTGCAACGGAGGACACCAAGCGACCACCTGGTAAATGTAGTCTCTTTATGGTCAATCTTCCAATGATATGCCTACAAATACGTCACAATGCTACAGACACCTTGGAGAAAACGTGGAAAAGGTAAGCTGACTCATAGCTCCTCCACAGCCATATAAGGAGTCATTGCCATGAGGCGGTTTCAAAAAATGCGGCACTTCCTGATTGTATTTTTATCTGGGTTTTTTCTGTAACATCAGTTCTGTGGCACTCACAGACAATATCTTTGCAGTTTTGGAAACGTCAGAGTGTTTTCTTTCCAAAGTTGTCAATTATATGCATAGTCGAGCATCTTTTCGTGACAAAATATCTTGTTTAAAACGGGAACGTTTTTCATCCAAAAATTAAAATAGCGCCCCCTATATCCAAGAAGTTAAGCTTCCCAGTAAAGCAATGAAAATAATCAAGCATCCCAGAAGAAAAGAGCTCCAAATAGCCCACGTTAACATATGTAGCTTAAGAAACAATGTTCATGAAATCAATAATTTGCTAGTAACAGATGACATTCATATTCTGACTTCTGACTTCATATCTCTGACAATGACTTAAATAATACATTTTAATGCTACAGTGGTAGCATTACAAGTTTATAACATCTACAGAAAAGAGAGATGTCAATGGTGGAGTTGTTTATATTCAAATTCCTGTAAAGCTTAGAGAGGATCTCATGTTAAATACTGTTGAAGTAATATGGCTACAGGTTCATCGGCCTCACCTGAAGCGCATTCTTGTGGAAAGCTGCTATAGACCGCAAAGTGCTAACTATCTGGATAACGTGTGAAATGCTTGATAATGTATGTGATATTTTCCGTGTGATTATAAATGTTGACTGGCTTTCATCAAGCTGCCCACTCAAGAAAAAGCTTCAAACTGTAACCAGTGCTTGCAACCTGGTTCAGGTTATCAGACAACCTACCAGGATAATTACAAACAGCACAGGAACGAAATCATCAACATGTATTGATCACATCTTTGCTAATACTGCAGAAATGTGCTTGAAAGCAGTATCTAGATCCATCAGATGCAGTGATAATAATATATAGTAGCCATATCTAGGATAACCAAAGTTCCAAAGGCTGGGCCTAATGTAGTGTATGAGGTCATACAAGAAGGGTTGTAGTAATTCCTATGTTGTTGATGTAAAGAATATTTGTTTGTGTGTAACGAGGAAGAAACAGACTGCGCTTGACACATTTATGAAATTGCTTATTCCAGTTACTAATAAGCATGCACCCATTAAGAAAATCACAAATGTATAAAACCCTGTGGAAAATTGTTTGGTTTAGGGATGAGGCAAAATGAATGGCAAATAAGTTGGGTTGCACAACCAATTGGCAAACGTAATGCAAATTGACAATTATGTGACAACTGAATAAAAATAATAAGAAACTGCACTATAAAACAAAGATAAACAGCATAAAAAATGAAAGTAAAACGCTTTTGGAGCACCTTCAATTACATTTGGGGATAAAAGGCAAACTCAGCTCCATCATTCATTGAATCAGATGGCTCATTCATCACAAAACTGACTGATATTGCCAAGTGCTTTGCTAATCTTGCCAATTAAAGAATTATTAAACTTAGGCATGACATGCCAGCAACAAACGCTGACACTACACATCCAAGTAAATCTGACCAGATTATGAAAGACAAGAATTGTAATTTTGAATTCTCTAAAGTGAGTGTGGAAGAGGTGAGAGAAATTGTTGTCTATCAACAATGACAAGCCACCGGGGTCTGACAACTTAGATGCAGAATTACTGAGGATAATAGTGGACGATATTGCGCCTCCTATTTGCGATATTTTAAAGTTAAGCCTACTAGAAAGTGTGTACCCCCAAGCTTGGAGGGAAGCAAAAGTCTTTCCGAATAATAAAGCCTCCCTTTCTGGCTCAAATGGTGGACCAATCAGCCTGTTACCAACCGTTAGTAAACTTTTGAAATTGACAACAGACTTTCAGCATGCTTTTAAGGAAGGTCATTCAACAAGCACAGCACTTACACAAATGACTGAATATTGGCTGGGAGAAATAAATGATAAAAATATTGGGGGGGGCTGTTTTGTTAGTCTTCTGTGCAGCTTTTGACATTATCAATCATAGTCTGCTGCTGGAAAATTGTATGTGTTATGGCTTTACACCCCCTGCTATATTGTGTATAAAGAGTTACCTGTCTAACAGAACACATAGTGTTCTTTAATGGAAACCTCTCCAACATAATCCAGGTAGAGTCAGGAATTCCCCAGGGCAGCTGTCTAGGCCCTTTTTTTTCTCCAGACTTTACTAACGACATGCTTTGAGTAAAGCCCGTGTGTTTATGTATGCGGATGACTCAACACTGTAAACGTCAGCTACTACAGCGACTGAAATGACTGCAACACTTATCAAAGAGCTGCAGTTAGTTTCAGAGTGCGTGGCAAGGACTAAGTTAGCCCTACAAACCCTAAACATCAACTAAATATTGTAATAAATAAAGTGGAAATTGAGCATGTGGAGTTGACTAAACTGCTTGGAGTAACTCAGGATTGTAAACTGTCATGGTCAAAACATATTGATACATCAGTAGCTAAGATGGGGAGAAGTCTGTCCATAATAAAGTGCTGCTCTACCTTAACACTATCAAAAAGGCAGGTCCTACAGTCCCTGATTTTGTCACACCTGGACTACTGTTCAGTCATGTGGTCAGATGCCACAAAAAGGGACTTTTTTTTCAAAATTGCAATTGGCTCAGAACAGAACAGCACAGGTGGCCCTTGGATGTACACAGAGTGCTAAGATTAATAATATGCATGTCAATCTCTCCTGGCTCAAAGTAGAGGAGAGATTGACTTCATCACTACTTGTATTTGTGAGAGGAGCTGTCTGTTGAATGCACGGAGCTGTCTGTTTGAACTACTGGCAGACAGCTCGGACACACATGCATACCCCACAAGACATTCCACAAGAGCTCGCTTCAGTCCCCAAGTCCAGAACAGACTATGGAAAGCGCACAGTACGACATAGAGCCATGACTACATGGAACTCTATTGCACATCAAGTAACTGATGCAAGCATTAGAATCAGATTTAAAAAACAGATAAAACAGCGGGGACTGTTACGCAACACAAACATAGGCACAGACACATGCATAAACACACACACGATAACATGCACACTATACACACGAGTGCACATAGATTTTGTAATATAGATAAAACAGCGGGGACTGCTGCCATTGCAGCAGCTAATGGGGATCCATAATTAATACAAATATAAGACATTCATTGAAAGCATCCTAACCTTCTGCTTCCTTGTGTGGTATGGTTCGGCAGCTTCAAGTCTCAAAGCATACCATCACTCTACAAAACAAGAACCATCCATAAATCCAGACAATTTTACTAAGACACACCCACTACCAACTGCTGCTGTCAAGTCGAAGGTTCAAAACCTCACTCTGTAGAACAAACAGGGCACACAAGTCATTCATATCAACCAGCATCAGGTTCCTAAATCCAGTAAGAGTAAAACCGTTACCTACCACTACACTATACCTCTATCTATTTGTCTGTCTGACCTTGTCTTGTGAAGTATGTCCTGTGATATTCGGACTATTGGATTCCCTTACCTGGTCCCAATGCACTCACTTCCCCTTGGCTAGCTATCAGAGGGTCATGACTTCAAATTCCTGAAAAAATAACATGCAATCTGAATCTTATCCTCTGCTATTGTGATAATAATGATTCTTGTGTTATTTAAACTTTTTCCACTTTATTTGTTTTTTGCCTCTAGTTTCATATTGTGACACAATACAGACAATTCATAGTATGTAAGGGCTCCTTTTCCAATCATCTGTTAAATAAAAAGCTAAGTTGGTGGAGCGATATTTTTGTGTCTACTCTTAATACATTTACATGCAAGTACTCTGATTTGAAAATGTGATGCAGTATTGCTTACTATTATCTTCCTATTGTTTCCCCTATAATTGGTTATGGAAGGAAAGAACTGGGCCAAAGTCAAGCTGTTCATTAAAATAAGCTCCACAAATGCAATGTGTCAGCTTACAACCTGTTTGAGGGACCACCTTAAAGCAAAAGGTTCGTGCAGGTTTGGCATTAATTACCTGTTTGCAATTACAAGAGCAAGGCGGGGATTCAAGTATTGTGGACTGTATGCATTTCTCAATCGGTGTTTCTTTGTAATTATTATTTCTAGATGAATTATCAGAGGGGTTTCTCTTCAGAACTTTATGGGTCTAACAACAAATTCTGAAGTCTACTGACTCCATCTGATAATATTTTTACTTTGTTTCAACAAGTAAGTGTTTTGTTGTTTTAATACCTTGATAGACTAGATCGATAAAACAATGTTACTGACATTGTCATGTTTTCTGGTGTATGTCAGGAGATATGTCAGGTACACAGGGCAGGCATTCCCACCACCCTCAAAAGCCCATTACAGTGAGGAGGCAGACAAGCAACAGGCAGGAGGTCAGGAGTTGAAGGGGAACCTGAAGGCATTACAAGTCAGATTATTTAAGATGAAATCAATGGTGGCAATATATAGGGTCACAAAAGTAAGTCATGACATTTTTTTACTTTTACTTTAAAAAAAAGTTATGTTTTTGAATTTGTTAGTTACAGGCATGTTTCTTATGGAAGGATTTCAGTCTTTTCGCTAACTCTTTTCATATAAGCATTTTAACTTTCCTCTTCAGTCTATACTTCAGTCAAAGCATCCTTCTCTCATTTTTATTTTATTTATTTATTTCACCTTTATTTAACCAGGTAGGCTAGTTGAGAACAAGTTCTCATTTGCAACTGCGACAACAACACAGAGTTACACATGGAGTAAACAATGAACAATAAACAAGTCAATAACATAGTAGAAAAAAATTATCTATATACATTGTGTGCAAAAAGCATGAGGAGGTAGGCAATAAATAGGCCATAGGAGTGAATAATTACAATTTAGCAGATTAACACTGGAGTGATAAATTATCAGATGAACATGTGCAGGTAGAGATTCTGGTGTGCAAAAGAGCGGAAAAGTAAATAAAATAAAAACAGTATAGGGATGAGGTAGGTAAATTGGGTGGGCTATATACCGATGGACTATGTACAGCTGCAGTGATCGGTTAGCTGCTCAGATAGCAGATGTTTAAAGTTGGTGAGGGAGATATGTCTCCAACTTCAGAGATTTTTACAATTCGTTCCAGTCACAGGCAGCAGAGAACTGGAAGGAAAGGCGGCCAAATGAGGTTTTGGCTTTAGGG
Source organism: Oncorhynchus tshawytscha (assembly GCF_018296145.1). NCBI lineage: Eukaryota > Metazoa > Chordata > Actinopteri > Salmoniformes > Salmonidae > Oncorhynchus > Oncorhynchus tshawytscha. Next base: position 44,248,770 of record NC_056436.1, on the reverse strand, counting down.
ATGATCAGTGAGATACACTTGCGTGCTACGGGTGGGTGTTGCCATCGTGACCGGTGAACTGAGATAAGGCGGAGCTTTACCTAGCATAGACTTGTAGATGACCTGGAGCCAGTGGGTCTGGCGATGAACATCTAGCGAGGGCCAACCGACTAGAGCATACAGGTCGCAGTGGTGGGTGGTATAAGGTGCTTTAGTAACAAAACGGATGGCACTGTGATAAACTACATCCAGTTTGCTGAGTAGAGTATTGGAAGCTATTTTGTAGATGACATCGCCGAAGTCGAGGATCGGTAGGATAGTCAGTTTTACTAGGGTAAGTTTTGCGGCGTGAGTGAAGGAGGCTTTGTTGCGAAAAATAGAAAGCCGACTCTAGATTTGATTTTGGATTGGAGATGTTTGATATGAGTCTGGATGGAGAGTTTGCAGTCTAGCCAGACACCTAGGTACCTATAGATGTCCACATATTCTAGGTCGGAACCATCCAGGGTGATGATGCTAGTCGGGCGTGCGGGTGCAGGCAGCGAACGGTTGAAAAGCATGCATTTGGTTTTACTAGCGTTTAAGAGCAGTTGGAGGCCACGGAAGGAGTGTTGTATGGCATTGAAGCTCGTTTGGAGGTTAGATAGCACAGTGTCCAAGGAAGGACCAGAAGTATACAGAATGGTGTCGTCTGCGTAGAGGTGGACCAGGGAATCGCCCGCAGCAAGAGCAACATCATTGATATATACAGAGAAAAGAGTCGGCCCGAGAATTGAACCCTGTGGTACCCCCATAGAGACTGCCAGAGGACCGGACAACATGCCCTCCGATTTGACACACTGAACTCTGTCTGCAAAGTAATTGGTGAAACAGGCAAGGCAGTCATTAGAAAAACCGAGTCTGATTGACAGAGTCGAAAGCCTTGGCCAGGTCGATGAAGACTGCTGCACAGTACTGTCTTTTATCAATGGCGGTTATGATATTGTTTAGTACCTTGAGCGTGGCTGAGGTGCACCCGTGACCGGCTCGGAAACCGGATTGCACAGCGGAGAAGGTACGGTGGGATTCAAGATGGTCAGTGATCTGTTTGTTGACTTGGCTTTCGAAGACCTTAGATAGGCAGAGCAGGATGGATATAGGTCTGTAACAGTTTGGGTCCAGGGTGTCTCCTCCTTTGAAGAGGGGGATGACGGTGGCAGCTTTCCAATCCTTGGGGATCTCAGATGATACGAACATACCCTCGTAAAACTGACCATCCTACCGATCCTCGACTTTGGCGATGTCATCTACAAAATAGCCTCCAATACCCTACTCAATACATTGGATTCAGTCTATCACAGTGCCATCCGTTTTGTCACCAAAGCCCCATATACTACCCACCACTGCGACCTGTATGCTCTCGTTGGCTGGCTCACGCTTCATACTCGTCGCCGAACCCACTGGCTCCAGGTCATCTACAAGACCCTGCTAGGTAAAGTCCCCCCTTATCTCAGCTCGCTGGTCACCATAGCAGTACCCACCTGTAGCACGCGCTCCAGCAGGGATATCTCTCTGGTCACCCCCAAAACCAATTCTTCCTTTGGCCGCCTCTCCTTCCAGTTCTCTGCTGCCAATGAAACATGGAACATGGTGAAGCCCCAAAATTGCCCTCGCGAGAAGCCTGTGTTTCAGACCCAAGGAAGTGGATGGCTGCAAACTTTCTACTTTTAAACGTGGACAAAACAGAGATGCTTGTTCTAGGTCCCAAGAAAAAAAGAGATCTTCTGTTGAATCTGACAATTAATCTTGGTGGTTGTACAGTCGTCTCAAATAAAACTGTGAAGGACCTCAGCGTTACTCTGGACCCTGATCTCTCTTTTGATGAACATATTAAGGCTATTTCAAGGACAGCTTTTTTCCATCTACATAACATTGCAAAAAATCTGAAACTTTCTGTCCATAAATGATGCAGAAGAATTAATCCATGCTTTTGTTACTTCTAGGTTAGACTACTGCAAAGCTCTACTTTCCGGCTACCCGGACAAAGCACTAAATTAACTTCAGTTAGTGCTAAATACGGCTGCTAGAATCCTGACTAGAACCAAAAAATGTAATCATATTACTCCAGTGCTAGCCTCCCTACACTGTCTTCCTGTTAAGTCAAGGGCTGATTTCAAGGTTTTACTGCTAACCTACAAAGCATTACATTGGCTTGCTCCTACCTTTCTGTCTGATTTGGTCCTGCATACCTACATGTACGCTATGCTCACAAGACGCAGGCCTCCTAATCGTACCTAGAATTTCTAAGCAAACAGCTGGAGGCAGGGCTTTCTCCTATAGAGCTCCATTTTTATGGAAGGGTTGCCTACCCATGTGAGAGACGCAGACTCGGTCTCAACCTTTAAGTCTTTACTGAAGACTCATCTCTTCAGTGGGTCATATGATTGAGTGTAGTCTGGCCCAGGAGTGTGAAGGTGAACGGAAAGGCTCTGGAGCAACAAACCACCCTTGCTGTCTCTGCCTGGCCGGTTTCCCTCTCTCCACTGGGATTCTCTGCCTCTAACCCTATTACAGGGGCTGAGTTTACTCTGGCTTACTGGTGCTCTTTCATGCCGTCCCTAGGAGGGGTGCGTCACTTGAGTGGGTTGAGTCACTGACGTGATCTTCCTGTCTGGGTTGGCGCCCCCCTTGGGTTGTGCCGTGGCGGAGATTTTTGTGGGCTATACTCAGCCTTGTCTCAGGATGGTAAGTTGATGGTTGAAGATATCCCTCTAGTGGTGTGGGGGCTGTGCTTTGGCAAAGTGGGTGGGGTTATATCCTTCCTGTTTGGCCCTGTCCGGGGGTATCATCGGATGGGGCCACAGTGTCTCCTGACCCCTCCTGTCTCAGCCTCCAGTATTTATGCTGCAGTAGTTTGTGTCGGGGGGCTAGGGTTTGTTATATCTGGAGTACTTCTGTCTTATCCGGTGTCCTGTGTGAATTTAAGTATGCTCTCTCTATTTCTCTCTTTCTCTCGGAGGAACTGAGCCCTAGGACCATGCCTCAGGACTGCCTGGCATGATGAGTCCACCTGGCCGTGCTGCTGCTCCAGTTTCAACTGTTCTGCCTGCGGCTATAGAATCCTGACCGGACGTGCTACCTGTCCCAGACCTGCTGTTTTCAACTCTCTAGAGACAGCAGGAGTGGTAGACATACTCTTAATGATCGGCTATGAAAAGCCAACTGACATTTACTCCTGAGGTGCTGACTTGCTGCACCCTCGACAACTACTGTGATTATTATTATTTGACCATGCTGGTCATTTATGAACATTTGAACATCTTGGCCATGTTCTGTTATAATCTCCACCCGGCACAGCCAGAAAAGGACTGGCCACCCCTCATAGCCTGGTTCCTCTCTAGGTTTCTTCCTAGGTTTGGGCCTTTCTAGGGACTTTTTCCTAGCCACCGTGCTTCTACACCTGCATTGCTTGCTGTTTGGGGTTTTAGACTGGGTTTCTGTACAGCACTTTGAGAAATCAGCTGATGTACGACGGGCTATATAAATACATTTGATATGGATTTTGATTTGAATGACTGGAACGAACTACAAAAATCTCTGAAACTGGAAACACTTATCTCTCTCACTAGCTTTAAGCACCAGCTGTCAGAGCAGCTCACAGATTACTGCACCTGTACATAGCCCATCTATAATTTAGCCCAAACAACTACCGCTTCCCCTACTGTATTTATTTATTTAGCTCCTTTGCACCACATTATTTCTATTTCTACTTTGCACATTCTTCCACTGCAAATCTACCATTCCAGTGTTTTACTTGCTATATTGTATTTACTTCGCCACCATGGGCTTTTTTTTGCCTTTACCTCCCTTATCTCACCTCATTTGCTCATATTATAAATATACATATTTTTCTATTGTATTATTGACTGTATGTTTGTTTTACTCCACGTGTAACTCTGTGTTGTATGTGTCGAACTGCTTTGCTTTATCTTGGACAGGTCGCAATTGTAAATGAGAACTTGTTCTCAACTTGCCTACCTGGTTAAAAAAAAGTTGAAATAAAAATATATACACTGCTCAAAAAAATAAAGGGAACACTAAAATAACACATCCTAGATCTGAATGAATGAAATATTCTTATTAAATACTTTTTTCTTTACATAGTTGAATGTGCTGACAACAAAATCACACAAAAATGTATCAACCCATGGAGGTCTGGATTTGGAGTCACACTCAAAATTAAAGTGGAAAACAACACTACAGGCTGATCCAACTGATGTAATGTCCTTAAACAAGTCTAAATGAGGCTCAGTAGTGTGTGTGGCCTCCACGTGCCTGTATGACTTCCCTACAACGCCTGGGCATGCTCCTGATGAGGTGGCGGATGGTCTCCTGAGGGATCTCCTCCCAGACCTGGACTAAAGCATCCGCCAACTCCTGGACAGTCTGTGGTGCAACGTGGCGTTGGTGGATGGAGCGAGACATGATGTCCCAGATGTGCTCAATTGGATTCATGTCTGATGAACGGGCGGGCCAGTCCATAGCATCAATGCCTTCCTCTTGCAGGAACTGCTGACACACTCCAGCCACATGAGGTCTAGCATTGCCTTGCATTAAGGAGGAACCCAGGGCCAACCGCACCAGCATATGGTCTCACAAGGGGTCTGAGGATCTCATTTCGGTACCTAATGGCAGTCAGGCTACCTCTGGCGAGCACATGGAGGACTGTGCGGCCCCCCAAAGAAATGCCACCCCACACCATGACTGACCCACCGCTAAACCGGTCATGCTGGAGGATGTTGCAGGCAGCAGAACGTTCTCCACGGCGTCTCCAGACTGTCACGTCTGTCACATGTGCTCAGTGTGAACCTGCTTTCATCTGTGAAGAGCACAGGGCGCCAGTGGCGAATTTGCCAATCTTGGTGTTCTCTGGCAAATGTCCTGCACGGCGTTGGGCTGTAAGCGCAACCCCCACCTGTGGACGTCGGGCCCCCTTTCCACCCTCATGGAGTCTGTTTCTGACCGTTTGAGCAGACACATGCACATTTGTGGCCTGCTGGAGGTCATTTTGCAGGGCTCTGGCAGTGCTCCTCCTGCACCTCCTTGCACAAAGGCAGATCTAGCGGTCCTGCTGCTGGGTTGTTGCTCCAACGGCCTCCTCCACGTCTCCTGATGTACTGGCCTGTCTCCTGGTAGTGCCTCCATGCTCTGGACACTACGCTGACAGACACAGCAAACCTTCTTGCCACAGCTCGCATTGATGTGCCGCACTACCTGAGCCACTTGTGTGGGTTGTAGACTCCGTCTCATGCTACCACTAGAGTGAAAGCACCGCCAGCATTCAAAAATGACCAAAACATCAGCCAGGAAGCATAGGAACTGAGAAGTGGTCTGGTCACCACCTGCAGAACCACTCCTTTATTGGGGGTGTCTTGCTAATTGCCTATAATTTCCACCTGTTGTCTATTCCATTTGCACAACAGCATGTGAAATTTATTGTCAATCAGTGTTGCTTCCTAAGTGGACAGTTTGATTTCACAGAAGTGTGATTGACTTGGAGTTACATTGTGTTGTTTCAGTGTTCCCTTTATTTTTTTGAGCAGTGTATATAGTTAAAAGAAAAAATGGCAGTTAAGAAGAAATTTCTTCTCAGGAAGGTTTTGTGAATTGGGCGCCTGATCTTTCCATGACATAGACTGACCAGGTGAATCCAGGTGAAAGCTAGGATCCTTCATTGATGTCACTTGTTAAATCCACTTCAATTAGTGTAGATGAAGGGGAGGAGACTGGTTAAAGAAGGATTTCTAAGCCTTGAGACAATAGAGCCACGGATTGTGGATGTGTGCCATTCAGAGAGTGAATGGGCAAGATAAAAGATGGGAGTGCCTTGGAATGGCATATGGTAGTAGGTGCCAGACACAACAGTTGTGTCAAGAACTGCAACGCTGCTAGGTTTTTCACGCTCAAATGTTTGCTGTGTGTGTCAAGAATGAACTGTGGGAAGCATTGGAGGCAATATGGACTAGCATCCCTGTGGAATGCTTTTGACACCTTGTCGAGTCCATGCCCTGATGAATTGAGGCTGTTCTGAGGGCAAAAGGGAGGGGGGCAGCTCAATATTAGGAAGGTTTTCTTAATGTTGTGTAAAACCAATGCCTTTGTATGTTATGAGAATGATGCATGGCTTAGTTCAATTCTAGATAAACAGTGCACTGCATCTGAAAATAACCTCACACTCAACGTCAACAAAACTAAGGAGATGATTGTGGACTTCAGGAAACAGCAGATGGAACACCCCCCTATCCACATCGATGGAACAGTAGTGGAGAGGGTAGTAAAGTTCCTCGACATACACATCACAGACAAACTGAATTGGTCCACTCACACAGACAGCATCGTGAAGAAGGCGCAGCAGCGCCTCTTCAACCTCAGGAGGCTGAAGAAATTCGGCTTGTCACCAAAAGCACTCACAAACTTCTACAGATGCACAATCGAGAGCATCCTGTCGGGCTGTATCACCGCCTGGTACGGCAACTGCTCCGCCCACAACCGTAAGGCTCTCCAGAGGGTAGTGAGGTCTGCACAACGCATCACTGGGGGCAAACTACCTGCCCTCCAGGACACCTACACCACCCGATGTTACAGGAAGGCCATAAAGATCATCAAGGACATCAACCACCCGAGCCACTGCCTGTTCACCCCGCTATCATCCAGAAGGCGAGGTCAGTACAGGTGCATCAAAGCTGGGACCGAGAGACTGAAAAACTGCTTCTATCTCAAGGCCATCAGACTGTTAAACAGCCACCAACATTGAGTGGTTGCTACCAACACACTGACACTGACACTGACTCAACTCCAGCCACTTTAATAATGGGAATTGATGGGAAATGATGTAAAATATATCACTAGCCACTTTAAACAATGCTGCCTAATATAATGTTTACATACCCTACATTATTCATCTCATATGTATACGTATATACTGTACTCTATCATCTACTGCATCCTTATGTATCACATATGTATCACATGTATCACTAGCCACTTTAACTATGCCACTTTGTTTACATACTCATCTCATATGTATATACTGTACTCGATACCATCTACTGTATCTTGCCTATGCTGCTCTGTACCATCACTCATTCATATATCTTTTTATGTACATATTCTTTATCCCCTTACACTGTGTATAAGACAGTAGTTTTGGAATTGTTAGTTAGATTACTTGTTGGTTATTACTGCATTGTCGGAACTAGAAGCACAAGAATTTCGCTACACTCGCATTAACATCTGCTAACCATGTGTATGTGACAAATAAAATTTGATTTGATTTGACTTTGCACAGCAAATGTGTACTTCATGATAAGAGTAAAAGATAAGTGTTGTAGTCAATGACCAGAATCTTTGCTGGCATGGAAAGAGTCAGTTCAATTAGAAATTGGGTAAATGTGTGTTAACTCATTTACCACACTACCTAATGGATGAGGTGTTTCAGTGCAGACACTATATTAAAAACACCTGTTTGATGTCATTTTTCCAAAGTGTACTGTGAATCTATCCAATAAGTCAACCTGTATTTTGACTTTGAAGAACATTACTTTATTACCTTACAATTTATCACAGGTTTTCTTTCTTCTTCCAGTCATACACAGACATCCTTGCAGTTGCAATGAACTCCGTTATTACTTAGCCACAATGAATTGTTTTTTAATAAAAAATGCTATTCAACATTGTGTTAGGTGTAATTACATTGATAGATCTAGTGAACATTGGATAAGCAACCCTGAACTGCACTGGTTGGGCATGACAGATAGAAGTAGACACTATAAGCCGTACATCAAAGTTGCCTGAAGTTTAATGGAAAGTGCTATGCCCTGACCAGTTATTCAGAAGAAAATCCTCTGTGACTGTCTAATTAAAATAACCAACCTTAACAGCGTAGACTGAAAGCAAACACATACTACACATTTATAATCTATCTTTTTAAAATTGTACTGCAACCATGGTGTTATTCTTTTTACTGAAGGGTATACAGTATATCAAATAACGTGACAATGATCCACATCGTATGAGTCAGATGGTACTATACCACTTTGCCCAACATGTTATACCCAAGAGGTTGTAAATAAAACCGTTAAAAGGTTGGTATGACTTGTATTATTATAATAGAGTACTAAAAGCTATTAGCCGAATGGCTTGAAATCATGCTTGAAACGGAAACGGAGCAAGCCATCCCCCCCTCCCTCCCTCCCTCCTCCCGGTTTTGACCCCTGCCTGCCTCTACTCTGAACCTGCCACCCTGACCATACTGCCTGCCCTGACCTCGAGCCTGCCTGCCACACTGTATCTACTGGACTCTGATCTTGTTATGATCTTTTGCCCGTCCAGGACCAATATACTTTTTATGTAATTGTATTATTGGAAACGTGAGAACTTGTCTGTGAATGTTTTATGTTTTTGTCTCTTTGAGTTGGGGGGTGTATGGGTGGGATTTTTTTCTGTAATTGTTGATTGTCCTGTATTGTCGTGAAATTGTTAGATATTATTGCACTGTTGGATCTAGAAACAAGCATTTTGCTACACCCGCAATAATATCTGCTAAACATGTGTATGTGACTAATAACATTTGATTTGATTTGAATGGTTAATATAAATAGTGAAAAGAACTGGAGCAATAATCAAACCCTGTGGGACACCTATTGCTATGTCTAGAAATCCTGATTTAACACCATCAAGAAGTACACACTATGTTCTGTCTTTTAAATAATTCTCAGACCATCTACAAGCAGCTTGATCTGAGCCAATCATAGAGAGTTTCTGAATTACTAAGGTGTGATCCACAGTGTCGAATGCCTTGGACATGTCAATGAAGAGGGCAGCACAGTGTTTCTTCGTATCTAAACAATTCAGGACATAATTTAAAACCATAGAAGTCTCAGAGATGGTACTATGACCTGGTCTGAACCCTGACTGTTTTACATTGAGAAAATATGTAACAGTTAAAAGGGATAAAGCTGAGTATTAATCAATGATTCCAGGATTTTTGCTAGGGAAGAGAGTTTGGAAAAAGGACAATAATTATTTAGATCACTCAGGTCGCCACCTATGTATATGTAGAGGAAGCACCTGGGATGCACGCCTTCCAAACTGTAGGGATAGCACTTAATATAATTGTCAAGTTAAAAATTCAGTGGGGCAAAAAAGTATTTAGTCAGCCACCAATTGTGTAAGTTCTTCCACTTAAAAAGATGAGAGGCCTGTAATTTATCATAGTGTACCTTCAACTATGACAGACAAAATGAGAAAAAAAATATCCAGAAAATCAAATTGTAGGATTTAAAAAAACAATATTTGCAAATTTATGGTGGAAAATAAGTATTTAGCACCTTAACTGTTTTCCAAAATTTAGATGGATCACCAGCAGAGTCAGCGATAGAATGTAGGAAGTAGCTTGATTTAGACTTATTTTTTACTAAGGACGTGCATGTATTTCTCAGTTGCCTGAAAAGCTGCCAGTTCATAACAGCATCAGTTAGTCTAGCCTTGGCCAAGGCATGCTTTCTTGTTCTAAAGCTATCTGAGAGTTCTGAAGAAAACCAGGGATTTTATCTATTTTTTTAGTCTATAGCTTTTAAAAGAACCATGTTTAACTACCATTGATTTAAAAAATTGATGAAAATGATAGGGGGCTAATTCAGGGCCAGGTATACACTTGGAGGAAGGTTCAGAAAAGTACAAGTCATGCATAAACACTTGGGGAGAAACATTTTTAAAATGTCCCTTCCTGATAATACAGGGATCAGAATTATGTTGTCTAGTATCTCTAATACAGGCCATAAGACAATGATCACTAAGGTCACTTGCAAACACACCAAAAGACATAGACATGTACAGTGGCTTGCGAAAGTATTCACCCCCTTGTAGAGCCACATTTTGCAGCAATTATAGCTGAAAGTCTCTTGGGGTATGTCTCTATAAGCTTGGCACATCTAGCCACTGGGATTTTTGCTCATTCTTCAAGGTAAAACTGCTCCAGATCCTTCAAGTTGGATGGGTTCTGCTGGTGTACAGCAATATTTAAGTCCTACCACGGATTCTCTTTTGGATTGAGGTGTGGGCTTTGACTAGGCCATTCCAAGACATTTAAATGTTTCCCCTTAAACCACTTGAGTGTTGTTTAGCAGTATGTTTAGGGTCATTGTCCTGCTGGAAGGTGAACCTCTGTCCCAGTCTCAAATCTCTGGAAGACTGAGACAGGTTTCCCTCAAGAATTTCCCTGTATTTAACGGCATCCATCATTCCTTCAATTCTGACCAGTTTCCCAGTCCCTGCCGGTGAAAAACATCCCCACAGCTTGATGCTGCCACCACCATGCTTCACTGTGGGGATGGTGTTCTCAGAGTGATGAGAGGTGTTGGGTTTGCACCAGACATAGCGTTTATCTTGATGGCCAAAAAGCTAAATTTTAGTCTCATCTGACCAGAGTACCTTCTTCCATATGTTTGGGGAGTCTCCCACATGCCCTTTGGCGAACACCAAACAAGTTTGCTTATTATTTTCTTTCAGCAATGGCTTTTCTTCTGGCCACTCTTCTGTAAAGCCCAGCTCTGTGGGGTTGTGTCCTATGGACAGATACTCCAATCTCCGCTGAGGAGCTTTGCAGCTCCTTCAGGGTTATATTTGGTCTCTTTGTTGCCTCTCTGATTAATGCCCTCCTTGCCTGGTCTGTGAGTTTTGGTGGGTGGCCCTCTCTTGGCAGGTTTGTTGGGGTGACATATTCTTTCCAATTTTTTAATAATGGATATAAATGGTGCTCTGTGGGATGTTCAAAGATTTTGATATTTTTTTATAACCCAACCCGGATCTGTACTTCTCTACAACTTTGTCCCTGATCTGTTTGGAGAGCTCATTGGTCTTCATGGTGCCCCTTGCTTAGTGGTGTTGCAGACTCTGGGGCCTTTCAGAACAGGTGTATATATACTGAGATCATGTGACAGATCATGTGACACTTAGATTGCACACAGGTGGACTTTATTTAACTAATATTGTGACTTCTGAAGGTAATTGGTTGCACCAGATATTAATTACGGGTTTCATAGCAAAGGGGGTGAATACGTATGCAAGCTCTACTTTTCCGTGAAATATATATATATATTTATTTTTGAAACAAGTTGTTTTTTTTCCGATTCACTTCACCAATTTGGACTATTTTGTGTATGTTCATTACATAAAATACAAATAATTGTCCATTTAAATTACAGGTTGTAATGCAACAAAATAGGAAAAACACCAAGGGGGATGAATACTTTTGCAAGGCACTGTACTTATTGGGGTTATTTGTGAGAATTAAATCTAATAATGAGGATCTATCTAGATTTTTCGTATTTAACCAAGTGGATTTGGTAATTCGCCGGGTTAGGATCAAAACAAATGTTCTTAAAGTTATCTGAGATCGATGTCAGCCAGTCCAAGTTAAAGTCACCTAAGCCCAACAGTTTAGATAATAGAAAAGGTTTTAAATGCTACTAGTCACATCAACTAAAGCATCAGGAGGCCTATACACTCCAGCAACAAACACATGCCTAAGTGTTACTGTTTATTTGTTTTCTCCAATTAGGTTAGGGGTAGTAGGGTTTGTAGGAAATAATAAAGTAAAATATATTTTAAAACCTTGTGTATATATATATAAATAACTGTAACTAACATACCTTTGTACATCGCGCTATTCCGTACAATTTACCTTATTTTAACGCTCAAAAACGTAATACTAATTTGAATACCATTGTAAATGTCACGGATCCCTCCGGAACTTTCATTATGCACACCTGCCCCCTATTCCCACTGATTAGAACTTGTATAAGTGTGCCCTTTGGTTTCCATTGGGCTGTCCATTGTTGTTACAATGTCCGTTGGTGCTGTGAGTTTTGGCTTTCATGCCTTTGTGGATTGAACAGATGATTACGGGTCTCGTCCCATGTGTTAATGATTGTGCGCATGTGTTATTTATTCGAGGTACTCCTCAATCTTTTGTTTTGGGTTTCTACCCTGTGCTTTGTTACGTGTTGGTTTGGTCTTCGTCCCTTTACACGGCACACTGTAATTTGGGCTTAATAAAAACCCATATTAAGCATTCCTGCGCCTGTCTCCCGAATCATTCTTACCAACATGACAGTAAAGCACAATTTCCCTTTCCAGCAAAATCAATGACGAGACCTTCATTCTGCAGGTCTCTACATGATTGAAGAAGGCAATCTTCAAAAAAAAAAAGATGGGTGGGGAAGCGAAACCTACTGCGTGATAGTGAAAGGGGAGATGTGTTGTGTGGGGAAATAGCTTTTTTTCACCTGATCTGTCCAACTTATCACCTCTAAAATGTAAAGAAAACACTATAAAGAGTTTATATAATGTGTCATTGCATGCCTATTTAAAGGTTTGTGTCGAATCAGGTTTTTAGGGCGGCGCTAAAGTTATATTCAGAAATAAACAGCGGCTGTAGCGGCTTTTGAGAGTCAAGATGGCTTGCAGTGGTGACACAAAAAATGAATGCATTCAGTTGTACAATTGACTAGGTGTCCCCCGTACCCTGTCCCTTACTTGTTTATAATCTGCGAGAGAAGTGCTCCACCTGGTGGAAAGAGTCTGTATGACACAGAATGAGTAGCATAATGCGTACGTCATGACACATCACAATTTAACGTACATCGTCAGAGGGATCAGAAATTTAAACTTTTCTCCAATACTATCGCACCATTACCATGTCAATCAACGATTGAATAGAAACGTAGTTCACACCCCGGATTTTGATGCCAACACAGTCGCTACAGTCCCATTTAGTTTTCATTGCTGCCTTGTTTAAATGACGCGGTTGCGCAAATTTGTACAGAATGGGGTTAGTCACCGTTGTATATACAGTTGAAGTCAGAAGTTTACATACACTTAGGTTGGAGTCATTAAAACTCATTTTCAACCACTCCACAAATTTCGTTAACAAACTATAGTTTTGGCAAGTTGGTTAGGACATCTACTTTGTGCATGACAAAAGTAATTTTTCCAACAATTGTTTACAGACAGATTATTTCACTTAATCACAATTCCAGTGGGTCAGAAGTTTACATACACTAAGTTGACTGTGCCTTTAAACAGCTTGGAAAATTCCAGGTAGTCATGTCATGGCTTTGGAAGCTTCTGATAGGCTAATTGAAATCCTTTGAGTCAATTGGAGGTGTACCTGTGGATGTATTTCAAGGCCTACCTTCAAACTCAGTGCCTCTTTGCTTGACATCATGGGAAAATCAAAAGAAATCAGCCAAGACCTCAGATAAAAATGTGTAGACCTCCACAAGTCTGGTTCGTCCGAGTTGAGGGAGACCCGTGATCTTTACACCAGCAAAACAAAATAGTTTTCACTACACAACAAGGAAATTGTGGATTTACTCAACCATAAATGAATAGGTTATTAGTAGGTTAAAATATACTAGTCACAAACAAACGACTTGACATTTCAGCATCTGTGTACCCGGTGTCTGTACACCCTGAGGAAAACAGCGTCAGTGTAGAAGCTACAGCATCTATGTACCCGGTGTCTGTACGCCCTGAGGAACATCGGGGACAGTGGCTCAAAATGATTTGAGAGTTTAATATCACAACGCTGCAAGAAAAATACGTAATTCTGGGGTGCGGGTCTCTTCCTCCTCCTGGATCCAATCACACCTCATTCAGGCCCGCCAAGGGTAGAGCTGATAGCATCTGACTTTTGGCTAGGTTCAGAAGGCCATAAGGTGGGGAAATGCTCAAGATCCATAAAAGATCCATTACAGTCGTCTCTTTGAAAAGAAGCATCAACAAATTCCTTATTCAAAATTAAACCCTCATCCAGATGTTTAATTTCCTCAAGTAAAGTAATGATCATCTTCTTGGCAGAATTTAGTTTGTGGCATTTGACACAGATGAAGTTTTCAGAAAAGTCCTTCACTGACTGTGAACATGACCTTATGGTCGGTAATAGAGTCAAAGTAATTTTCACTGCTTTGTGTAGAAGCAGGAGAACACCCTTTACTCAATTCAGCCATTTTGCTTGCTAGCCAATAGGCTACTAAAAGGCTACTAAAAGGATCCAGGGACTAAATCTAGCGGTCCCACCACTGTGGCTAGCCACGTCACTGGGTCAAAAATAAATAATAAAAACTGTATATAAAATACTAGATATAAAATAATTACAGTTGAAGTCATAAGTTTAGATACACCTTCGCCAAGTACATTTAAACTCAGTTTTTCACAATTCCTGACATTTAATCGGAGTAAGAATTCCCTGTTTTAGGATCACCACTTTATTTTAAGAATGTGAAATGTCAGAATAAAATTAGAGAGTGATTTATTTCAGCTTTTATTTCAATATTCCCGCATATCCACAAGCTTTAACTTCCTGACTGATGTCTTGAGATGTTGCTTCAATATATCCACATAATTTTCCTACCTCATTATACCATCTATTTTGTGAAGTGCAACAGTCCCTCCTGCAGCAAAGCACCCCCACAACATGATGCTGCCACCCCCGTGCTTCAAAGTTGGGATGGTTTTCTTCGGCTTGCAAAGCCTCCCCCTTTTCCCTCCAAACATAACGATGGTCATTATGGCCAAACAGTTTTATTTTGTTTTATCAGACCATAGGACATTTCTCCAAAAAGTACAATTTTTGTCCCAATGAGCAGTTGCAAACCGTAGTCTGGCTTTTTTATGGCGGTTTTGGAGCAGTGGCTTCTTCCTTGCTGAGGGGCCTTTCAGGTTATGTCGATATAGGACTCGTTTTATTGTGGGTATAGATACCTTTGTACCCGTTTCCTCCAGCAAGGTCCTTTGCTGTTGTTCTGGGATTGATTTGCACTTTTTGCACCAAATATGTTCCTCTCCTTCCTGAGTGGTATGACGGCTGCGTGGTCCCATGGTGTTTATACTTGCATACTATTGTTTGTACAGATGAACGCGGAAGGTAGGGTTTGGGTTAGGTAGGCCTTGAAATACATCCACAGGTCTCTAATGATGTCAATTAGCCTATCAGTCAGTCAATTTAGTGTATGTAAACTTCTGACCCACTGGAATTGTGATTTAAGTTAAATAATCTGTCTGTAAACAATTGTTGGAAAAATTACTTGAAAATGTCAGTGAAGACACTTGCCAGTTGGTCAGCGCATGCTCGTTGTACACGTCCTGGTAATCCATCTGGCCCAGGGGCCTTGTGAATGTTGACCTATTTAAAGGTCTTACTCACAGCGGCTGCGGAGAGCTTGATCCCACAGTCGCCCGGAACAGCTGATGCTCTCATGCATGTTTTAGTGTGACTTGACTCGAGGCAAGCATAGAAGTAGTTTAGCTCTTCTGGTAGGCTTGTGTCACTGGGCAGCTCTCGACTGTGCTTCCCTTTGTAGTCTGTAATCGTTTGCTGTAGTATGATTCGATCTTAGTCCTGTATTTATGCTTTGCCTGCTTGATGGTTCGTCAGAGGGCATAGCAGGATTTCTTATAAGCTTTCGGGTTAGAGTCCCGCTCATTGAAAGCGGCAACTCTACCCTTTAGCTCAGTGCGAATTTTGCCTGTAATCCATGGCTTCTCGTTGCTGTATGTATGTACAGTCGCTGTAGGGACGACGTCCTCAATGCACTTATTGATAAAGCCAGAACAACGACGAGACGGCCTACAGGGAGGAGGTGAGGGCCCTCGGAGTGTGGTGTCAGGAAAATAACCTCACACTCAACGTCAACAAAACTAAGGAGATGATTGTGGACTTCAGGAAACAGCAGAGGGAACACCCCCCCATCCACATCGATGGAACAGTAGTGGAGAGGGTAGCAAGTTTTAAGTTCCTCGGCATACACATCACAGACAAACTGAATTGGTCCACTCACACAGACAGCATCGTGAGGAAGGCGCAGCAGTGCCTCTTCAACCTCAGGAGGCTGAAGAAATTCGGCTTGTCACCAAAAGCACTCACAAACTTCTACAGATGCACAATCGAGAGCATCCTGGCGGGCTGTATCACCGCCTGGTATGGCAACTGCACCGCCCTCAACCGTAAGGCTCTCCAGAGGGTAGTGAGGTCTGCACAACGCATCACCGGGGGCAAACTACCTGCCCTCCAGGACACCTACATCACCCGATGCTACAGGAAGGCCATAAAGATCATCAAGGACATCAACCACCCGAGCCACTGCCTGTTCACCCCGCTGTCATCCAGAAGGCGAGGTCAGTACAGGTGCATCAAAGCTGGGACCGAGAGACTGAAAAACAGCTTCTATCTCAAGGCCATCAGACTGTTAAACAGCCACCTCTAACATTGAGTGGCTACTGCCAACACACTGTCAATGACACTGACTCTACTCCAGCCACTTTAATAATGGGAATTGATGGGAAATGATGTAAATATATCACTAGCCACTTTAAACAATGCTACCTTATATAATGTTACTTACCCTACATTATTCATCTCATATGCATACGTAGATACTGTACTCTATATCATCGACTGCATCCTTATGTAATACATGTATCACTAGCCACTTTAACTATGCCACTTGGTTTACATACTCATCTCATATGTATATACTGTACTCGATATCATCTACCGTATCTTGCCTATGCTGCTCTGTACCATCACTCATTCATATATCCTTATGTACATATTCTTTATCCCCTTACACTGTGTATAAGACAGTAGTTTTTTTTTTGGAATTGTTAGTTAGATTACTTGTTCGTTATTACTGCATTCTCGGAACTAGAAGCACAAGCATTTCGCTACACTCGCATTAACATCTGCTAACCATGTGTATGTGACAAATTTGATTTGATTTGATTTGATTTGATTTGATTTGATTTGAACTTCTCTATGCCTTTTGAAGAATCCCGGAACAAATTCCAATCTGCGCTAGCAAAACAGTCCTGTAGTTTAGCATCTGCTTCATCTGACCACTTTTTTTTATAGACCGAGCCACTGGTGTTTCCTGCTTAAATTTTAGCTTGTAAAGGCAGGAATCAGGAGGACAGAGTTAAGGTCAGATTTACCAAATGGAGGTTGAGGGAGAGCTTTGTACACGTCTCTGTGTGTGGAGTAAAGGTGGTCTAGATTTTTTTTCTCCATCTGGTGGCACATTTAACATGCTGATAGAATTTAGGTAAAACTGATTTAAGTTTCCCTGCATTAAAGTCCCTGGCCACTAGGAACGCCGCCTCTGGATGAATGTGTTCCCATGTGCTTATGGCGGAATAACGTTTTAGTTGCCAAACCAAATTTCTTTAGTCTGTAGGTTGAGGAGGCGCTGTTGCGCCTTCTTCACCACACTGATTGTGTGGGTGGACCATTTCAGTTTGTCAGTAATGTGTATGCTTGAAGCTTTCCACCTTCTCCACTGCGGTCCCGTCGATGTAGATAAGGGCGTGTTCCCTCTGAGTTCCTGAAGTTCACACTAATCTCCTTTGTTTTGTTGATGTTGAGTGAGAGGTTATTTTTCTGCACCACACTCTCAGAGCCCTCTCCTCCTCCCTGTAGGCTTTCTTGTCATTGCTGGTAATCAGGCCTACAACTGTTGTGTTGTCTGAAAACTTGATGATTGAGTTGGAGGCGTGCGTAGCCACACAGTCATGGGTGAACAGGGAGGACAAGAGGGGCTAAGTACGCACAATTGTGGGGTCTCAGTGTTGAGGATCAGCGAAGTGGAGGTGTTGTTTCCTACCTTCTCTACCTGGGGGCGGCCCGTCAGGAAGACCAGGACCCAGTTGCACAGGGTGGGGTTCAGACCCAGGGCCTCAACCTTAATGATGAGCTTGGAGGGTACTATGGTGAGGAATGCTGAGCTATCGTCAATGAACCGCATTCTTACATAGGTATTCCTCTTGTCCAGATGGGATAGGGCAGTGTGCAGTGCAATTGCGATTGCATCATCTGTGGATCTATTGGGGCGGTAAGTAAATTGAAAGGGGTCTAGCCTCTTTTGGATCCCTTAAGCGCGAGTCCCGCTCGAATCCCGTTAGCAAGATTGATTTGACAACATCCAGTGAAATTGTAGCGTGCCAAATTCAAACTACAGAAATATCAATATTAAAACTTCACGAAAATATAAGTGTAATACATCAAAATTAAGCTTAACTTCTTCTTAATCCAGCTGCTGTGTCAGATTTAAAAAATGCTTTATGGCGAAAACAAACCTTGTGATTATCTGAGGACAGCACCCCGCATACAAACACATGAAAATCATTTTTCAACCAGGCAGGTGCAACACAAAAGTCAGAAATAGCCATATAATAAATGCCTTAACTTTTGAAGATCTTCTTTTTGCAATCTCAAATGTCTCAGTGACACAATGAATGTTCGTTTTGTTCGATAAATTCCTACTTTTATCCCCAAAATGTCAATTTATTTGGCCCGTTTGATTCAGAAATACACCTGTTCCAGCATGACTACAAAGTATCTAATAAGTTACCTGTAAACTTGGTCCAAACATTTCAAACAACATTCCTAATCCAACCTCAGGTATCCTAAAATGTAAATAAACGATACAATTTAAGACTGAATAAACTGTTTCTAATACCGGATAAAAACAACGTGAAGCGCACTCCGGTTCATGCGCAACAAAAGACCTTCAGAGTGACACCTACAAATAACAGCCCTACTTCAAACAATTTCTAAAGTCTGTTGACATCTAGTGGAAGCCATAGGAACTGCAATCTGGCCTTGTATGCGTCCCGGAAATTGGAGTAGCAGTTGTCGACTTGAAAATGTTACAGTCAATGTGTTTTAGTATTACAGTCAATACTCATCTTTAAAACAAAAGTGTTGAAAATAGAATTAACAAAGTAAATAGAGGGACTAACAGTACAGATAGACAGCAATAAAATTAGGTACCACAGAGCCAGAGGAAAAAGTTTCTAGAAATGGAGGAGCGAGAGGGGGAGGGCCTTGTATGCGTCCCGGAAATTGGAGTAGCAGTTGTCGAGTGTTTTAGTATTACAGTCAATGTGTTGATAGAACTTCGGCAGCCTATAGAGGCCATGCAATTCAATACTCATCTTTAAAACAAAAGTAATTTAGCTCAAAATAATTCATATTAACAAAGTAAATAGAGGGACTAACAGTACAGATAGACAGCAATAAAATTAGGTACCACAGAGCCACATAATACAGAGGAAAAACTAAAAGAAATGGAGGAAATTATTCAAGAAAGATTAAGTGTAATATATTATGAAAATAAAGTGAACTGGATGGAATATGGGGAAAAAGGCACCAAATAACCCTCTGGATTACAGTCAAATTATGATAAATGTGCTATATTACATATTAGATCACAAAAAAATACAACTTTCACATTGTTGTGTAGTTTACCAAAAAAATTATCACAGTAAAGTGGACATGGAATTCATATCCCAAAAGAAAAAAAATGATCTCACTGCAATACATTTGAATAGAAAGTTATCGAAAATAGATAACACCTGTCTATTTGTGGAAAAATCACCCTGATTAGTCATATCCCAGTTTACCTATTTGAGCAAAATATATTCAGTTTTATTTGGAACTGCAAACCAGACAAAACAGGCCTATTGATATAATGAATATGAATGCGGAGGACAGACATGATTACATATTAAAGCATTAGACCTCTCACTAAAGGCATCAGTCATACAAAAGTTATACTGAAATCAGAACTGGTATTCTAGCAGATTAGTAAGAATGTCTCAAACCATGTTCAAGAATGACCTTTTTCCATTTATTCAGATTACATCCTCTCAATTTCAGTTATTTGAAAATGAAATAATCTCCAAAATATCGCTATTATTAAACAAGCCATAGAAAGTTGGTTGCAATTTCAGTTGAAACCACTAGAAAAGACAGGACAAATATATCAAATACTATGGTTGAACTCAAATATACTAATTGATTTAAAAAAAGGTTGGAGAGGCCACCTGTTACCCAGACTGATACGAGATGTCAGCATCCCAAATGGCATCCTAGTGCACTACCTTTGACCAGGGCCCATACATTCTTAGAATTAGTGGCGACTAGAGGAACCCTGGAGATCCTCAAGGAAACATTGCTAGTCAATGGTTCATATCTTCACCTTTGGTTAGTTGAAGGGTTCTTGGAGGAACCTTTAATGGATTTATGTAGCAATGGTTTCCTGGAGGAGTCTTTATGATAAATATTTTTTTGGACACCTGTTAACAGATGAACAGGAATGACATTTACTTTGTTGTATTGTTATCACATGTCAAGGTTGGACACTGACAGTTTTGTAGAGTTCTCTAAGGGAAGCAATGGCGAGTCTCTGTGTCGCTTTACTCAGATTGGTTTGCTCTTATTTGTAACTGACTGTTACATTCCCCATTGATGGCTGAGGCATTATGTTACAGACGCCTGTGTGAAGAGGGAACGCAACACCCTGCTACAACTCAACTCTCCGTGAAGCGAAAGAGTTATGGACTGTAGGTGTGAGTAAGGATGACAAAAGGCAGAGAATTTACCGTTTTACAAGGAATTTATTCCTTCACACGGTAATATGGGGAAAAGGGGCTGGATGGAACCAAAGCAAAGAAAGTAAATCTCAAAGCCCCCTCTCCTACCTTACTACCCACCTAATTTAGCACCACCTGGTGCACTAACCAAAATACAGGGGGTGGTCCGCCCAGGTCTTACCTAGTGTGCCTAGACAGTGAATATACTACGGGTAAATGTATGCCCGCTGGGCTCTTGCCTAAGCACTCCCTAGGTGCCTTCCCCTTCCCCCATGGGAACAAATGAAACAGAATATTAAACAATCCACTTCACAACAAAACTGAGAAAAAACTAAATCAGGCCTTTAAAGAAGCTCTGACAAAGCAACAAACACAGAACACATCAAAGCTGCTACCAACAACCAATACCCCTCAGCCATCAACCTCCTCTCTCTCAGCAATGATCTATATCACAATCAATGTCTCTCCCCTAAACAACAGAACACTGGCTTTTATAGCTTCAGAAGGCATTGGAAATTGGAGACAGCTGCGTCCTGACGAGGGGGCGGGGTCAGCTCTCCAATTAATCGTGGAGTCGACCAATCAGCTGCTGGGGGATTTCAGGAAGCCATCTCTGAAACACTCAAATACACAAACTTCAACACAGAAACTGGGGAACGTAATACTGACTGCTCACGATTTCCTGGTCTCTTGGGGATATATTGATCTATCGATTTTAAAGGCTCAATTTAAACTATGTTGTCTGTCTTCTACATGTAATTACAGTTTTGACGGTACAAAACGGAACTACTATCTCCCTACGCACCCTATAGATATGCAAATACGCCTCCTAGTACCTTTTGATCGCCAAAAAACGTTTGACCGCTAGTGGGTGCATGCTATTGTTGTTTCTGCCACATTAACATATTTTGAGGCATGCCTTGCAAGCAGCTATATTTGTTGTACTTATGAATGAGAAAGCTATACAAATTGAACTCCTATGTGGTTATTAAAGTGCCCCATCAACCTGTGTAGGGGACAGATTGTAGAGGCAGTCAGTCTTAGTCCTCAAATAGTTGAATTTTGCCATATCCTTTAGGTCTGTTTTGCCCTGTAGCTGCTGCCAGTATGGAAGCCTTTGCGAAGGCCTCGAGAACTGCAAGTGATATAAAACAACAAATATTCATTATTAATGTACTGTAATGTGTAAACAGTGTGTAAACTGTGTTACCTAGCAGCCAACCTGCATGCACCAATCGCTTGTAAAGTAAAATACTGTGAGATACAAACCCCTTTCCTCAATTAAATGTATTCCTCCATTCATAACGATTACAGTAGCGGTGACTTTTAATTTTTTTTTTTTTTTTACAGTATAATACAGTCCATTTTACGGTATTGTACTGTGTGTCATTACACAGTACTGGCTTTGATACCATATTTATATTACAGTAGGTGTACTGTAATATGAAATAAAGAATTTTACTTGTCACTGAGCTGCCTGTAAACTGTTGTCAAATTCACAGAAACCTCTTTACAGTGTGGGGCCACAGCTCTAACCTTTGGACCCTGTTGTCTTTTTAATTCAAATGAGGTCAACTTTGTACATTTTAACAGATTTATACTTGTTAAGTAACATTGATGTACTGCCATTAGACAAGCTTAGCTATTAGCACTTATGTTGTGCATTAAAGTGCATAATGCAAAGCTCAGTACTCATAATATTGTGTATATAATGCATTATGAAGAGGGTATTCATAGGACGTGTTACCTCAAGTTTAGTTAACTTTTAGAGGACTCTCCTCGTTAGCGGTATGGAATTTCTGCTTTGTTTTCTGCTCTCATCTCTCGGTTGTAGCATGTCAATAAAATCCCACAAATCACGTATTGGATATATGGCGAGTAGATTTGCCCTAGATTTGCAGTAATCAAGTATCACTCAATTTTCAGGCTCTATGCCAACACAATCTCTACTTAAT
Organism: Oncorhynchus tshawytscha; assembly: GCF_018296145.1. Classification (NCBI taxonomy): domain Eukaryota; kingdom Metazoa; phylum Chordata; class Actinopteri; order Salmoniformes; family Salmonidae; genus Oncorhynchus; species Oncorhynchus tshawytscha. The sequence goes on along the minus strand of NC_056436.1, from coordinate 44,226,361 downwards.
TAGGTTTAATTGTTAACAGCGGTGTCGTTTCACTATAAAAGGAGCCACCTGTAGCAGCATGAGCGTTGCCTTATTATGTGTGTGAGAGCTAGGTACTTGAGTCCACACACTTATAAATATCAAAGGTGTTTTTCAAAGGAAAGACATTCCTTGAGGACAGGATCAAAGAATTTGCCTCAGGGCACCTGTAATTATTACGTTATACTTTTCAGAGATGATCAAAGATAAATACCTAGCCTACTGACAAAACTAACAGAACAATATAAAATCAAACTTTATTTGTCACATGCGCCAAATACATCAAATCTAGACCTTAGAGTGAAATGCTTACTTACAAGCCCTTAACCAACAGTGCAGTTCAAGAAGAGTTAAGAAAATATTTACCAAATAAACTAAAGTAACACAATAAAATAACAATAACGAGGCTATATACATGGGGTACCGGTACCAAGTCAGTGTGTGGGAGTACAGGTTAGTTGAGGTAATTTGTACAAAGTGAAGTGACTTTGCATAGATAATAAACAGCGAGTAGCAGTAGTGTACAAAACAAATGGGGGGGTGTTAATGTAAATAGACCGGTGGTCATTTGATTAATTGTTCAGCAGTCTTATGGCTTGGGGTAGAAGCTGTTAAGGAGGCTTTTGGTCCTAGACTTGGTGCTCCGGTACCACTTGCTGTGCGGTAGCAGAGAAAACAGTCTATGACTTAGGTGACTGGAGTCTCTAACAATTTGGCTTGGCCCCAGTGATGTACTGGGCCATACGCACTACCCTCTGTAGCACCTTACGGTCAGATGCCGAGCATTTGCCATACCAGGCAGTGATTCAACCGGTCAGGATGCTCTCGATGGTGCAGCTGTAGAACTTTTGGAGGATCTGGGGACCCATGCCAAATATTTTCAGTCTCCTGAGGGGAAAAAGGTTTTGTTGTGCCCTCTTCACAACTGTCTGGTGTGTTTGGACCATGATAGATGGTTGGTGATGTGGACACCAAGGAACTTGAAACTCTCGACCTGCTCCACTACAGCCCTGTCGATGTTAATGGTGAGCTGTTCGTCCCGTCTTTTCCTGTAGTCCACGATCAGCTCCTTTGTCTTGCTCACATTGGGCGAGAGGTTGTTGTCCTGGCACCACACTGCCAGTTCTCTGACCTCCTCCCTATAGGCTGTCTCATCATTGTCGGTGATCAGGCCTACCATTGCTGTGTCATCAGCAAAGTTAATGATGGTGTTGGAGTCGTGTTTGGCCACGCAGTCGTGGGTGAACAGGGAGTACAGGAGGGGACTAAGTACACACCCCTGAGGGGCCCCAGTAATGTTTATTTTTGTATATATTTTTATTTCACCTTTAACCAGGTAGGCTAGTTGAGAACAAGTTCTCATTTACAACTGCAACCTGGCCAAGATCAAGCAAAGCAGTGTGACACAAACAACAACACAGAGTTACACATGGAATAAACAAACATACAGTCAATAATACAGACCCTCCAATTTGACACACTGAACTCTGTCTGAGAAGTAGTTGGTGAACCAGGCGTGGCAGTCATTTGAGAAACCAAGGCTGTTGAGTCTGCCAATAAGAATGTGATGATTGACAGTGTCGAAAGCCATGGCCAGGTCGATGAATGCAGCTGCACAGTATTGTCTCTTTTCAATGGCGGTTATGATATCATTTAGGACCTTGAGCGTGGCTGAGGTGCACCCATGACCAGCTCGGAAACCAGATTGCATAGCGGAGAAGGTTTGGTGGGATTCTAAATGGTCGGTTATCTGTTTGTTAACTTGGCTTTCGAAGACCTTAGAAAGGCAGGGTAGGATATATATACAGTGGGGCAAAAAAGTATTTAGTCAGCCACCAATTGTGCAAGTTCTCCCACTTAAAAAGATGAGAGAGGCCTGTAATTTTCATCATAGGTACACTTCAACTATGACAGACAAAATGAGAAAAAAAAATCCAGAAAATCACATTGTAGGATTTTTAATGAATTTATTTGCAAATTATGGTGGAAAATAAGCATTTGGTCAATAACAAAAGTTTATCTCAATACTTTGTTATATACCCTTTGTTGGCAATGACAGAGGTCAAATGTTTTCTGTAAGTCTTCACAAGGTTTTCACACACTGTTGCTGGTATTTTGGCCCATTCCTCCATGCAGATCTCCTCTAGAGCAGTGATGTTTTGGGGCTGTTGCTGGGCAACACAGACTTTCAACTCCCTCCAAAGATTTTCTATGGGGTTGAGATCTGGAGACTGGCTAGGCCACTCCAGGACCTTGAAATGCTTCTTACAGGCTAGTAATAGGGGTTGCAACAATTTCGGCGGATAATTTTAGAAAGAGAGGGTCCAGATTGTCTAGCCCGACTGATTTGTAGGGGTCCAGATTTTGCAGCTCTTTCAGAACCTCAGCTATCTGGATTTGGGTGAAGGAGAAATGGGGAGGCTTGGGCAAGTTGCTGTGGGGGGTGCAGGGCTGTTGACCGGGGTAGGGGTAGCCAGGTGGAAAGCATGGCCAGCCGTAGAAAAATGTGTTTCCTCAGTGTAGTGGGCCGCTGAGAGGAGGTGCTCTTTTTCTCTATGGACTTTACAGTGTCCCAGAACGTTTTGGAGTTTGGGCTACAGGATGCAAATTTCTGTTTGAAAAAGCTAGCCTTTTGCTTTCCTAACTGCCTGTGTATATTGGTTCCCTGAAAAGGTTTGAGGATCAGCGTGGCAGACGTGTTGTTGCCTACCCTTACCACCTTGGGGCGGTCAGTCAGGAAGTCTAGGATCCAGTTGCAGAGGGAGGTGTTTAATCCCAGGGTCCTTAACTTCGTAATGAGCTTCGTGGGCACTATGGTGTTGAACGCTGAGCTGTCGTCAGTGAATAGCATTCTCACATAGGTGTTTCTTTTGTCCAGGTGGGAAAGGCCAGTGTGCAGTGCGATTGAGATTGTGTCATCTGTGGATCTTTTGGGGCGGTATGCGAATTGGAGTGGGTCTAGGGTATCCGGGAGGATGCTGTTGATGTGAGCCATGACCAGCCTTCGAAGCACTTCATGGCTACTGAGGTGAGTGGTAGTGGGCTATTCTTTCACAGACACTGGACCTGTGTATGCAAATCCTTGTCAACGTTTGAGATATTTAACAGTAAGGCTTTTTGAAATTGGTATCTGGGGTGTGCGTGTGTGTGTGTGTGTGGGTGGGTGAGAGAGAGAGAGAGTTCGGCACATTTCAAAAGTTTTTTAGATAAAACTATATAAAATGCAGTGTATTCACATATCACCAAAAAATGGATTAAAATACACTGTTTTGTAAAGAAGGTCTACAGTAGCCTCAACAGCACTCTGTAGGGTAGCACCATGGTGTAGCTTGAGGACAGCTAGCTTCTGTCCTCCTCTTGGTACATTGACTTCAATTCAAAACTTAGGAGGCTCATGGTTCTCACCCCCTTCCATAGATTTACACAGTAATTATGACAACTTCCGGAGGACGTCTTCCTTCCTATCAGAGCTCTTGTAGCATGAACTGACATGTTGTCCACCCAATCAAAGGATCAGAGAATAATCTAGTACTGAAAGCATAAGCTACAGCTAGCTAGCACTGCAGTAGATAAAATATAGTCAGTAGGCTCAAAGAGAGAGAAAGACAACACCAGTCTCAATGTCAACAGTGAAGAGGCGACTCCGGGATGCTGGCCTTCTAGGCAGAGTTCCTCTGCCCAGTGTCAATGTTCTTTTGCCTATCTTACTTTTTTTTATTGGCCAATCTGAGATATGGCTTTTTCTTTGCAACTCTGCCTAGAAGGCCCGCATCCCGGAGTTGACTCTTCACTGTTGACGTTGAGACTGGTGTTTTGCGGGTACTATTTAACCTATCTAGGACTGGGGAACCCCATACCGCTAGCTGAAACCCTTGCCAACAGCTAATGAAATTGCAGGGCACCAAATACAAATCAACAGAAATCTTATTAATCAAATTTCTAAAACATACAAGTATTAGGCACCATTTTGAAGATACATTCTCGTTAATCCAGCCACAGTGTCTGATTTAAAACATGTTTTACAGCAAAAGCTCCACAAACAATTATGTTAGGTCACCACCAAGCCACAGAAAAACCCAGCCATTTTTCCAGCCAAAGAGAGGAGTCACAAAAAGCACAAATAGAGATAAAATGAATCACTAACCTTTGATGATCTTCATCAGATGACACTCATAGGACTTCATGTTACACAATACATGTATGTTTTGTTCGATAAAGTGCATATTTATATCCATAAATCTCATTTTACATTGGTGTGTTATGTTCAGTAGTTCAAAAACATGCTGTGATATTGCAGAGCCACATGAATTCACAGAAATACTCATTATAAATGTTGATGAAAATTCAAGTGTTATGCATGGAACTTTAGATACACATCTCCTTACAACAACCGCTGTGTTAGATTTCAAAAAAACTTTACGGAAAAAGCATAATCTGAGTACGGCGCTCAGAGCCCAAACCAGCCAAAAGAAATATCCGCCATGTTGCGCAGTCAACATTAGTCATAAATAGCATTATAAATATTCACTTACCGTTGATCTTCATCAGAATGCACTCCCAGGAATCACAGTTCCACAATAAATGTATGTTTTGTTCGATAATGTCCATAATTTATGTCCATTCATGTCCAAATAGCTTCTTTTGTTAGAGCGTTTGGTAAACAAATCCAAAAGCACGTTCAGGTCCAGTTGGACGAAAAGTTCAAAAAGTTATATTACAGGTTTAAGAAACTTGTCAAACTAAGTATAGAATCAATCTTTAGGATGTTTTTATCTTAAATGTTCCAACTGGAGAATTCCATTGTTTGTAGAAAAGTAATGGAACGAGAGGTACCTCTCATGTGAAATGCATGTGACTGAGAACGAGGCTGCTCCCAGACCCCTTAGTCAAACAGCTCTCATCCGGCCCCCCTTCACAGGAGAAGCCTGAAACAACATTCTAAAGACTGTTGACATCTAGTGAAAGCCTTAGGAAGTGCAAAATAACCCGTATCCCACTGTGAATTCGATTGGGGCTGAGTTCAAAAACTACAAACCTCAGATTTCCCACTTCCTGTTTGGATGTTTTCTCAGGTTTTTGCCTACCATATGAGTTCTGTTATTACTCACAGACATCATTCAAACAGTTTTAGAAACTTCAGAGTGTTTTCTATCCAATAGTAATAATAATATGCATATATTAGCATCTGGGACTGAGTAGGAAGCAGTTTACTCTGGTCATGCTATTCATCCAAAAGTGAAAATGCTGCCCCCTATTCCAAAGAAGTTAATGAAGTTGCCAGTTGAGGACTGGTGAGGCATCTGTTTCTAAAACTAGACACTCTAATGTACTTGTCCTCTTGCTGAGTTGTGCATTGAGGCCTCCCACTCCTCTTTCTATTCTGGCTAGAGACAGTTTGCACTGTTCTGTGAAGGGAATAGTACACAGTGTTGTACGAGATCTTCAGTTTCTTGGCAATTTCTCGCATGGAATAGCATTTGATTTCTCAGAACAAGAACAGACTGATGAGTTTCAGGAGAAACTTGTTTCTGGCCATTTTGAGTCTGTAATCGAACCCACAAATGTGGTTGCTCCAGATACTCAACTTGTCTAAAGAAGGCCAGTTTCATTGCTTCTTTAATCAGAACAACAGTTTTTAGCTGTGCTAACATAATTGCAAAAGAGTTTTCAAATGATCAATTAGCCTTTTCAAATTATAAACTTCGATTAGCTAACACAACGTGCCATTGGAACACAGGAGTGATGGTTGCTGATAACGGGCCTCTGTACGCCTTTGTAGATATTCCATTAAAAATCAGCCGTTTCCAGCTACAATAGTCATTTGCAACATTAACATTGTCTACACTGTATTTCTGATCAATGTGATGTCATTTTAATGGACAAAAAATGTTTGTTTTTTTCAAAAACAAGGACATTTCTAAGTGACCCCCAACTCTATCAATGGGGGGAGGTCACACTTTTAATAAAAGTAGCTAAAATACGTCGCCTTGTGGTAGCTTTGAGTAGGACTCTAAAAAGTCGATAGCACGCTGAGAGAAACTGACAGAGGCAGAAATGAAAGGGAGAGGGAGGGAGAGCTTGAGATAGAGGGATCGAAAAGAGAGAGATTTTTCTTTTCCCTTTCTCTTTCTGATCTAATTGGCCCATCGGGAGCAGGGGCAAGTGTTCAGTAGGCAGGACCCGTTTGCAGCTGCACTGTCTATAATTGGCAATCCTCCACGAGTGAAACCACAGTCACGAAATTCGACCAAAACAACCCCAAAACAAATCAAACCCCTCAGAGCTCAAATCAAACCCCATCATGTTATATGGAGCAGGAGACGCGAACTTGGAGTTGAACTGATGTCAGACAGAGAGAGAAGCAGGAGCTACATGAGCCTTTCATTGACAACCTGTTCAGTGAGACGAGCGCATCTAAGCCGTGCGTTTTTTGGCCAAGGTGTCCGTCACATCGTTCTCAGTTTGTGCACATATTTCTACTGGAAAACAGTAGGATACTTAGAGACGCGAGAGGAGGAGCGGTGTAGTGTATGGAGAGCGGGGACTTATTTTGACACCTTATACAGTTTCACATGTTCGAAGATTCCAACAACCTACGTGGGACTGAGAACCGTGTAAAGCAATAAGAGGCGTAACAGAAAAGGCACAGATTCAACGCCGACCGTTGAGAAGCGGAGTGATTTTGGACTGCATGTGCTTATGAGGACTGCTTTGTGCCCTGAAGAATCCCCAACAAATGTTCCAATGCGTTAAAAGTTACCCGGTGGATTTTGATCACAGTTCTACTTTCTTTTGAGAACTGGTCAATTCGATATTTGAACTAAGAAGGCTACGAAACTGGAATACCTAAGTGGGTATACTTAAATTTACAACGCATTTATTGTGAGACATTTTTAAGCGGTCTTATAACGGAATTGGGCTATCTATCGACTCTGAGCCGTGCAAGGGTTCGAAAAATCGGGGTATACGAGTAGTTTTAAGAAGCTCTGCTACACTTGGAGTAAGGTAAATATAATTATCAAAAATGTGTCCGCGATCCAATTTACTGAGATTGTTAACACTTTCTTATGCATGTTAGTTCAACACAAGAACCTTGACCTGACGCTCCGTCAAAAATAGCTTAGGTATAAACTGGCATAGTGTAGGCTAATAAAGATGATTCATATAATAAGCTTTTCGGGGCTGTAATCTGGGGGCTACTTTGAGGAGTCTCAAATGTAGAGTGTATTTTGATTGGTTTGGTCGTTTTTAGGTTGCTGCATGGTTCCATGTGTGTTGTTTTGGTGTCTTCGCTGTTCTACAATGTCGAAAATGAGTGGGTGTGTCCAAGCTTTTGACTGGGGCTGTGTGTGTGTGTGTGTGTGTGTGTGTGTGTGTGTACAGGGGATTTTGTGTATTTTGAGAAAAAAAAACAGGTACATGTTTCAGAATTGGTCAATAAAGCTTGACCACTTAGAGCTGTTGCATTCACACAAAAACAAACCATTTTTTTTGTAATCTTAATTATTTATGCAACCAACTGAGAATTTATTTGTACAATTATATTGTTTACAAACAGTGGAGTAAAACAAGCTTATATTTTGGGTTGGACATTGCATCCTATTCTTACTATTTTGGTCAATGGCATCAACATAGTGGAAAACCAACCAATCATCCAACTCATGCAAAATCAATGAACAAATAAGTGAAAAACCAACATATATTTGGAAGATATTCTGAATGTTTTGTACACTCAGTGTGTAAGTTCAGTATCACTTTTCAGTTAAAATCAGTGGTGTAAAGTACTTAAGTAAAACTACTTTAAAGTTTTTTTGGGTATCTGTACTTTACTATTTATATTTTTGACAACTTTTACTTCACTACATTCCTGAAGAAAATGTTATTTTTACTCCATACATTTTTCCTAAGACCGAAAAGTAGTAGTTACATTTGAATGCTTATTAGGACAAGAAAGTAGTCCAATTCATGCACTTATCAAGAGAACATCCACCATCATCTTTACTGCCTCTGATCTGGGGGACTCACTAAACACACATGCTTAGTTTGTAAATTATGTCTGAGTGTTGGAGTATGTCCCTGGCTATGCGTAAATTAAAAAACAAGAAAATGGTGCCGTCTGGTTTGCTTAATATAAGGAATTTTAAATGATTTTTACTTTTGAGTATATAGTATATACTTAAGTATATTTTAGAAAATGCATTTGACTTTTAATACTTAAGTATATTTAAAACCAAATACTTTTAGATTTTCACTCAATTAGTATTTTACTGGGTGACTCACTTTTACTTGTCATTTTCTATTAAAAGGTATCTTGCCTCCCAGGTGTTGCAGTGGTCTAGGGCACTGCAGCGCTAGCTGTGCCACCAGAGACTCTGGGTTCGCGCTCTGTCGCAGCTGGCCGTGACTGGGAGGTCCGTGGAGGGATGCACAATTGGCCTAGCGTTTTACATTCACACAAATTACATTCACACAAATTACTTTCATAATAACAAAGAACAAATGTGTGTGCCTGAGGGGACGATATTTTTCATAAAGCCAAAAGGGGCAAGAAACACATGAATATAGAAGAACAATTTGCACTAATGTAAATGAACATACTGTAGATGATGAAACATATTCCCTTTTGCTTATAAGATGAACTGCTATGGTGACAAATATTTACCATCTAAACCATGTGACCTCACTGGCTGTAGAAGTGTTCTCCCTAACCAGTCTCTCAACAGCTCTCTGACAGAGCTCTATCCTCACTGGGTCCTCAGAGGATAGGACGGCTGGGTAGAGATGAAGGGACGGAAGCATGAATGGATCAATCATTCAACATGTCAGTCAAATACAGAGAGCATTGATAAGTGTAAATGTACATCTCCGACCCATACAGTACATGGAGAGACCTATACAGTACATTCGGAAAGTATTCAGACCCCTTGACTTTTTCCACATTTTGTTACGTTACAACCTTATTAAATTATTTTTTCCCTATGTATTCAGACCCTTTTCTATGAGACTTGAAATTGAGCTCAGGTGCATCCTGTTTCCATTGAGCATCTTTGAGATGTTTCTACGACTTGATTGGAGTCCACCTGTGGTAAATTCAATTGATTGGACATGATTTGGAAAGGCACACACCTGTCTATACAAGGTCCCACAGTTGACAGCGCATGTCAATATTTTTCATAAAGCCAAAAGGGGCGAGAAATACATGAATGTAGATGAACAATTTGCACTAATGTAAATGAATGTAGATGATGAAACATATTCCCTTTTGCTTACGAGATGAACCGCTATGGTGACAAATATTGACGATCTAAACCATGTTTTGTTCTATGAGATAATCTTTATTATATAATCATAAAAAGCACATAAAGGGGCGGCGGGGTAGCCTAGTGGTTAGAGTGTTGGGCTAGTAACCAAAAGGTTGCAAGTTTGAATCCCTGAGCTGACAAGGTACAAATCTCTCGTTAACCCACTGTTCCTAGGCCGTCATTGAAATTAAGAATTTGTTCTTAACTGACTTGCCTAGTTAAATACTGGTATAAAAAATAAAGGCTTCATAATTCATAAAGTTTAAGTATAAGATTTCCTAAGCCTGTGTTAACCTTAGACCTTGTTTTCGGCATTTATCCCCATAGGAATGGCTGAACTAACCAGACATAACTCATGTCCATTTTTTAAGGACTAAAAGCTGCCGAGCTCTTATACCATGCCTTCTTAACTGCCCGTGGGAAGATTAATTAAGTTCTAATGATTTGAATTAAAAATAAAACTTCTGTCTCACAGACAACATTATATTAATAAATGTAGTGTATAACAAAAGGTATTACAGAGTGTTAGGGGTTTTGATTATGCTATCTCTTACCTATCCAGCTCTGAGTCATCTCCTGATTTCTGGGCAACTGAATCACCCTTGCATAATACTGCCTGAGAGGGTACAGTCTGCCCTTTGACCTCTCGAGGAAGATACAATCTGTCATCATGTGGCTCCGTTTCTATGTCAATCAGTGAGAGCAGCTCCTTGATCTCCTCCTCCTGAGGGAAAGAAAGACTGAACACACATGAGAAGGCAGTCATAGCCTACTGTAGGGGTGCCCCTCAATAGTCTACAGTGGCTTCCTCTATCTCCTTTCTTTCTTTCTTGCACTGATCTGATATGGAGATAGGTGTATTATGGTATTTGTTTTCACACGTCCAGTTCATTCAGATCAGTATGAGCAGAGAACAGAATATATTGACAGTGAGCCACTTCAGACTATTGTGATGCACCCAAAACCTTGGGTAAGGTGCCAAACTGTACTGTACCTCCAATTTGAGCTTGGCTCTGATGTCCATGCAGGAGCAGAGACACTTCCCCACCACCATGCCCCTCACACACACTACGCTGCTGTCCATGTGGCTCTGAATCTCTCCCAGCATGAACTGCAGCAGCTCTGACAGGGGAAAAGGCATGAGGGTCGTCATTATTAGGCACCAAACAGAAGAAAACAGACTTCAACAAGGCAGGACTACATGGATACTTTCCATAACAAAACACAGTCGTTTTCCTCTGAAAAACATTTTTCATTTCTCAAATGAATACAACCCGGAGGCGGAGAGGTCAAAAAGTAGTGTGAACAGCTCTGATCATGTGACAATACTATGCCGTAGTGTTGGGGGTGTAATTGAGCTCTGCATCACTTGTAGCTCACTTGTAGCTCTGCATCACTCTGTAGTTCCACATACAGCAGCAGACCCCAGCTCACATAAAGCTGCTGCTGCCCCCGAAGGGGTCTGCCTCAGGCCTGGCACAGTGACCGCAGCACCTGGACACACACGCATGCACAGTCACACACACAATCAACAACATTGTCATAAATACACATATCATCACAACACTAAAGACTTCGGTGTACACTCACCTGTACAAGTTCATTCCCAAACACAATTCTGGGAATGAAGTTGAATGAATGACTGACTGCCTAGTTCAACGTCTCACCTCATACTTGTATTGGAGCAGCAGTAGTTTGTGGGTGATGACAAACACAGGCTTTTTGTTCTTTAACACCAGGTTCCCCATGATCCTGGACCTCTGTCAGGCCTAGAGGAAAAATAACACTTACATTACGAGAGAAAGAGATGCAGACAGTTTGACACCTTTTTATAACCTCTAGCTATCTCCCCTTCCCTTCCCTTTTGACAGCCTGCACCAGCCCAGTGAATACGCTCTCCAGCAGCTTCCAGCACACCCTCTCTGCCACACCTCTTGCAGGAGGAGAGGCAAGGGGCCAGCACATCAAACACTAACCCTGCAGAAAGAGACACATGATTATGTAAGTCTTCTGATGAATGGAAAAGTGTTGCAGTTCACAATCATCAATGCAGGAGGAACACGTTTGATGCAGCCTTGATTACCACTGTGTCCCTGAACACAAGCCTTCATCAGTCCATGTGCCACAAAAGTCAGCGAGCAGTCTTTTCCATCTGGTAACAACAATGTATTAACAGTGAGTGACACAATAACATACAGTTTATTTGGAAAGTATTCAGACCCCTTAACCTTTTCCACATTTTGTTACATTACAGCCTTAATAAAAAATGGCTTAAATCGTTTCCCCCCTTCATCAATCTACACACAATAACGCATAATGACAAAGCAAAAACTTGTTTCTAACATCAAAAACTGAAATATTATATTTACATAAGTATTCAGACCCTTTACTCAGTACTATGTTGACGCACCTTTGGCAGCAATTACAGCCTTGAGTGTTCTTGGGTATGACACTATAAGCTTGGCACACTTGTATTTGGGGCTCTTCTCCCATTCTTCTCTGCAGATCCTCTCAAGCTCTGTCAGGTTGGATGGGGAGAGCTGCTGGTTCATGTTTGGTCTCTGGCTGGGCCACTCAAGGACCTTCGGAGACTTGTCCCGAAGCCACTCCTGCGTTGTCTTGGCTGTGTGCTTAAGGTCATTGTCCTGTTTGGAGGTGAACCTTCGTCCCAGTCTGAGGTCCTGAGTGCTCTGGAGCAGGTTTTTTATCAAGGACCTCTTTGTACTTTGCTCCGTTCATCTTAATGTTGTTTAAAAAAAATCAAAATTCGTTTTTTGTCAGAAATGTTTTCTTGAACATGTGCACTTTCATGTGCTTTAATAACTAACTTTTATGGCATCTGTAAATACGAATGCATTTGTTAAATGTGGAGCCTAGTTGGTTAAGCCACAGAAAATTCCGGCATCCTTTCCGTCTAGCCATGATTGACTGAGAGAATGAATGGGCTGGACATTGCGGAGAGATGAGTTTCAACACCGGTTGAATATGGCAGGTGTCAATAAACGTCGGCAAAAAAAGCTCATTGCAGTAAATTGTTGTCAGGAGCACAGTTACAGTCACCAACACTCTGGATAACATGAAAACAGCCTAACCAACTCTGCTAGGGCGAGTAAAATGGTCAGAATTTGGGTGGGGGCTAAAGGTGTGGATGTTTCTTATGATATTGCACTCGGTCAGTGTGAACCAGAGTGACTTGACACAACAACGGGACAAGCAAGCTCTAAATACAAAACGGAAACAACACAGGACATCTCATTTAATTAAATGGGTTGCAGGCTGCCATGAAGCTTTAATCCATGTAACATTAACGTGTACGGGTAAGAGTCAAGTTACTGTTTGATATTGTACGTTTCTAATTTAGTCAAAGTTGTTTTCATTGGAAGTTAAAGCTTGCTGTTAGTTAGCTAGCAAGCCACCCATCGAACCTCAGCTAGCTAACATTGAACCTACTATGTTTGGTTAACTTTAGCTAGCTATTACAATCGGTTTCAATTGTCAGTACTCTTATGGTTTGGGATTATAGTTCATTATTTAGCTAGCTAACGTTACATTTCTAAACAAAAGACCCCAAATTAAAGCTTGCTGTTAGATGGCTGGCTTGCTAACTAACATTCATTTACGTGTATGAACTGTGTGTAACGTTAGTGATGTTCTCAGAATGCCATTTCGCATGGCTAGTTATAGCCTAATGTTAGCTAGATAACATAGAACCTATTTTGTTAACTTTTTTTGTTAACTTAGCTAGCTATGACAGTCGGTTTGCATTGCTAGCCTAGTACTCTATGGTTAATTGTTTAGCTGGCTAGCTAGCTACATGTCTAACCAAAACACCCCAAATCAAAGCTTGCTGTTAGCTAGCTAGCTGACGTTAGATGAACTATGTGTAGTGATATCTCAGAATGTCATTTCGCATCTATTGTATAGTAATGCTACAATATTTGTACATGGAATGTGTCTTTCAGCATCAATAGGACACACCTGACAATCCTCCACCAGTCATACAAAGAGAATGGTCTAATGCCTCCCATCAAAAAGAGAGCTGGTCCAACCAAGCACAGGTTACACCTGAAGCATGAGGACTTGCAGCTAGTGGTGAACTTCATCAACAACTATGCAGAGGATAATGCAATAGTATTACCTGGACGCCACACAGGACACAAACACTTTGGTGGAAAGCTGCTGCCATCTCATATGACAAAAGCAGCAGTGTGGCGTCTCTACAAAGATTCAATGACAACACTTGGTATGTAAAGCATAAACATGTTTTGATTATTTAATTTACCTCCAACATGATTGGCACTACTTTTATTGATCTCACTTTATTTCTGTATTTTCCAGAAGCTGTTAAGTCAGCCAAGCTGAAGAAGCAAGAGAAGCATCTCCAGCTTGTTCAGTGAGCAGTCTGTCTACCAGAAGATGGCTGCTGACTGCAAGACCACCTGTCAAGACCTGCAGTTGTCTCTGGGGGCCCCTACTGAACCAGCAAGCAAAGACATCAGGATACACTACAGCTTTGATTTTGCTCAACAAGTAAGCAACATTTCCTATTTTATATACTGATTAAGGACATAGATATGCACTCATAAAAACAAAACAAAAAACATGTATGTATGTGGGAGGCAGGGAAATACATTTCACTTAGCTGTATAAAGACAGACTGACAGGAGTGAGACAATGAATTGTAATTTATCTTACTGGTCTTTTGTTGTTTGCATGTGCACTATCCTTCTGACCCTATGCAGCCAGGTCCCATCTACTTATTAACTCCTCGCAAGTGTGTCTTGTTTGGTGTCTGCTGTGAAGGAATACCACAAGTCAACTACTTGATTGATGAAGGCACGTCATCCAGCAAAGGCAGCAGCGCAGTTATCAACTACATGCACCATTTCTTCACCAACTACGGAGTTGGGGAAACAAGTCTGGACCTGAATTGTGATAACTGCAGTGGACAAAACAAGAACATGTTTGTCCTCTGGTATTGTGCCTGGCGAACCATGCACAAGCTCCACCACAGTTTGGACCTTCACTGCCTGATCACAGGCCACACCATGTCTGGTGCCTGGACCTACTCAAGACCAGAGTGAACACTTTGTCTGAGATTGATGGTGTTGTGAAGGACAGCACTGTGACAGGGGTCAACATCCCACCTCTGGTTGGGCTGGAGGTTGGTACGGTGCTGGTGGAAAGCTACGGCTGGCAACAACACCTGACTCTGTACCACAGATCAAGCAGTACCAGCACTTCAGGTGAAAATCATTTTCATTGCATTGTATGAGGTTATTCTTCTTATATAAACTTGGGAGGTGAATTGATGTTGTAATGTCTTCAGATTTTGTTGTTCCCTGTTTTCCAGCTTCGATGCTCTGGAGACTGGTGTTGTCGCAATGCTGACAGCCTTCCTCCCATAGATGGTCTGCCTGTACATGCACCACCTAAACTGGACACAACCTGACAAACATATCTTTTTGAGAAGATTGGGGAGTTTTGCGACTAAGGCTATGGACATCAATATGCCCTGCACCGGAGTCAGAGGCAGGACAAACAGGCACTCCGAATATAGATTCCCATGTTCATGCGTGGTTTGGATGGACCAGTCATCAGCACTATCTGCAGTGCCTCTATTCACGACTCTCTCCTAACACGCACGCCATATGTTGCTGCTACTGTTTTATTTTATTCTGCTTCCACTTTACCCCTGATTGTATGCATATAACTACTCATCTATCACTGATATTGCTCTTGTGCATACTGTATATTATTTGATTGATATTGACACTATCTATTTCTGAAAATCCAAGTAACCATTTGACTGTACCGTTTACATCTTCTGTAGAGACCCATCCACTTAGCAAGACTTAAAATTAATTTTGACGTGTGGTCGTGACATACCACAATATCATGTGACTGTATCAAGTGTTCACCACATAAATATATGGTGCATGAATATGTACTGTACATGTGCACCTCACTCAGGTTGCATGGCCTTAACCTATGTATGGAATACTATGTGATAAGTGTGTGTGTAACAGTATATAAAGTATGCTAATGAATGGATGTGAAGGCATTTGGCATTGGTGTAAAAATACACTGCTCAAAAAAATAAAGGGAACACTAAAATAACACATCCTAGATCTGAATGAATGAAATATTCTTATTAAGTACTTTTTTCTGTACATAGTTTAATGTGCTGACAACAAAATCACACAAAAATGATCAATGGAAATCAAATTTATCAACCGATGGAGGTCTGGATTTGGAGTCACACTCAAAATTAAAGTGGAAAATCACACTACAGGCTGATCCAACTTTGATGTAATGTCCTTAAAACAAGTCAAAATGAGGCTCAGTAGTGTGTGTGGCCTCCACGTGCCTGTATGACCTCCCTACAACGCCTGGGCATGCTGATGAGGTGGCGCATGGTCTCCTGAGGTATCTCCTCCCAGACCTGGACTAAAGCATCCGCCAACTCCTGGACAGTCTGTGGTGCAACGTGGCGTTGTTGGATGGAGCGAGACATGAAGTCCCAGATGTGCTCAATTGGATTCAGGTCTGGGGAACGGGCGAGCCAGTCCATAGCATCAATGCCTTCCTCTTGCAGGAACTTCTGACACACTCCAGCCACATGAGTTCTAGTATTGTCTTGCATTAGGAGGAACCCAGGGCCAACCGCACCAGCATATGGTCTCACAAGGGGTCTGATGATCTCATCTCGGTACCTAATGGCAGTCAGGCTACCTCTGGTGAGCACATGGAGGGCTGTGCGGCCCCCCAAAGAAATGCCACCCCACACCATGACTGACCCACCGCCAAACCGGTCATGCTGGAGGATGTTGCAGGCAGCAGAACGTTCTCCACGGCATCTCCAGACTGTCACGTCTGTCACATGTGCTCAGTGTGAACCTGCTTTCATCTGTGAAGAGCACAGGGCGACAGTGGCGAATTTGCCGATCGTGGTGTTCTCTGGCAAATGCCAAACGTCCTGCACGGTGTTGGGCTGTAAGCACAACCCCCACCTGTGGACGTCGGGCCCTCATACCACCCTCATGGAGTCTGTTTCTGACCATTTGAGCAGACACATGCACATTTGTGGCCTGCTGGAGGTCATTTTCCAGGGCTCTGGCAGTGCTCCTCCTGCTCCTCCTTGCACAAAGGCGGAGGTAGCGGTCCTGCTGCTGGGTTGTTGCCCTCCTACGGCCTCCTCCACGTCTCCTGATGTACTGGCCTGTCTCCTGGTTGCGCCTCCATGCTCTGGACACTACGCTGACAGACGCAGCAAACCTTGCCACAGCTCGCATTGATGTGCCATCCTGGATGAGCTGCACTACCTGAGCCACTTGTGTGGGTTGTAGACTCCGTCTCATGCTACCACTAGAGTGAAAGCACCGCCAGCATTCAAAAGTGACCAAAACATCAGCCAGGAAGCATAGGAACTGAGAAGTGGTCTGGTCACCACCTGCAGAACCACTCCTTTATTGGGGGTGTCTTGCTAATTGCCTGTAATTTCCACCTGTTGTCTATTCCATTTGCACAACAGCATGTGAAATTTATTGTCAATCAGTGTTGCTTCCTAAGTGGACATTTTGATTTCACAGAAGTGTGATTCACTTGGAGTTACATTGTGTTGTTTAAGTATTCCCTTTATTTTTTTGAGCAGTGTATTTTAAAGTACTACTTCATAATCTTTGGGGGGTATCTGTACATTACTTTACTATTTATATTTTTGGCAACTTTTACTTCACTACATTCCAAAAGTAAATTAACTTTTTACTCCATACATTTTCCCTGACACCCAACAGTACTTGTTACATTATGATGGGAAAATTGTCTAATTCAAACACTTATGAAGAGAACATCTCTGCTGCATTTGATCTGGCAGACTCACTAAACACAAATGATTTGTTTGTAAATTGTCTGAGTGTTGTAGTGTGTCCCTGGCTTTCCGTTAATAAAAAATACAATTGGGCCGTCTGGTTTAATAAGGAATTTGAAATTATTTTTTACTTTTGATACTAAAGTACATTTTAGCAATTCTATTTACTTTTGGTACTTAAATATTTTTACACAAGTAATATTTTACTGGGTGACTTTTATTTACTTCAGTCATTTTCTAATAAGATATCTTTACTCCTACTCAAGTATGACAATTCAGTACTTTTTCCACCACTGGATGTGGCTGGGGGTTATAGCATTTCTTTTCACATGACTCATGTCTGGGTAAGCGTAATCTAATATTTATAAAATATTTTTTATCTAGACACTTTCTGTTTACCTGGAATTTTTCCTTATTGTAGGCCTACTTTTACCACTTTTAGTCTTAATCTTTACTACACTACTCACTGTTTAGCACGTGGGGCTGGCTTAAGAGGGTGTGAACAATGCTGAATGGGTATAGACAATGGAGAGCTCTCCAGTAGGTACCAAAGCATTCAAAGGCCCTTTTCTCAAAAGTAAGTTTATCAACATTCAAAGCATAATTACTTTCCCATTGTTCCTCAAAAATGCAGTGTATGATATACCATTTTGTAGCTCTCAGGCTCTACTTTTATCCAATGTAAAAAACCCAATTGCAAATTTTGCTACATAATACCGAATCAAGGTGGTGAGTCACATATTGGCAGATAATGTTCAGTACTGTTTGTGTGTGTGTGATTTCTCAAAGTACAGAATAAAGAAGAATCATTAGTAATTAGAATACAATATCAGGATATAGCAATAAAATAATTTGACAAATAAATGTAATAACACTGCTAAAAAAATAATAAATTGCATTGACAAAATCACAAATATGAGTTATAACGGTAAGAAACTACTAGTTGAACTGTTGAACTCCACAAGGGGGCAGGGCAGAACAGAGCTGTGCTAAACCGGCCAAATTAAAATAAACCATGGTCATTAGGCCAGGGTAAATTCAAAAGACAAAAGCTAATACTTCTCTGACGCAATTAGCATTGTTTTACAGAGCTAATAGAATAATGTAGCTAGCTACATAAGCACGATTGAGTACAACACCATAAAGGTTATGAAATTAATAACGGTACCCTGCGTGTCCCCGGTGATAAGGAATACACAAAAATGTATTATGCTCCATACATACAGTGAGCTACAGTCGAAATGACATACAGAAACTATTATAACGAAATAAGGCACTTACTTTGATAGAAATGCCCACATGTCCAAAGTTATTATCATGTAGTAATAAAAAACAACAATTAAGTCGAAGCGGGCACCAGCCGGAAAATGAAAAACTTTGTGCAGGCCCTGTTCTGACTGGAGATGCGGAAATAATGGGGAAGTGCTTGGGGAAGTTTGTCCGGCACAGTAATGCCTAAAAACTAAATTATCCGCAAAAGTGAAATGGCCTACTTTTATGTGAATAAATAAGGCGGAACACACCTCAATTCAAACTGTTGTTAGAAAAAAGAACTTGTTAGAAAATCATTTGAAATTGACAAGTTGAAACAGCCACAATTGCATACCATTCAGCATTGTTCACGCCCTCTTAAGCCAGCCCCATCCATCTATTTAATGATTCACATGTGAGGTCATGTGCTAAACAGTGAGTAGTGGAAAAGTGGTAAAAGTAGTAGCCTACAAAAAGGAAACATTTCAGGTAAACAAAGTGTCCAGATAAAAACATTTTATAAATATTAGATGGCATAGTAGCAATATCAAAAATAGATAGTGTTAATATAAAAAAAGAACAAGTGTCAATGCCAGTAGAGAAAGAAAAATGTAATATACAGCATGCACAATAACAATATCAATAACCATATCAGTGATACTGGTGATAGATCAGGTAGTTATATGCATACAATAAGGGGTAAAGTGGCTGAGCAGCAGGATAAAAAATAAATAGTAACAGTAACGTGAATAGAGGCACTGCAGATAGTGTTGATGGCTGGTAACTCACCCCCAGTGATGAACTGGTCTGCCTGAACCACGCATGAACAAGATAATCTATATTCCGAGAGCATGTTTCTGTCTTGCCCTTGACTTTGGTGCAGGGCATGTGATGTCCATGGCCTTTTCATTGCAAAACTCACTGATCTTCTCAGAAAAATACATTGTCTATCTGTGTCCAGTCCAGGTGGTGCTTGTACAGAAATACCATCTATGGAAGGAAGGACGTCAGCGTAGTGCAGCAGCTGAAACCTGGTCCCGACGTAGTCCAAACGCTCCTTCGCGATAACAATACCAGGCTCCAAAGCATCGAAGCTGTAAAACAGGAAATAACAAAAAACATTTAAAAACACATTACAACCTTGCATAACATCAATTCACCTCCCAAGTTTAGATAAGAAGAATGACCTCACACAATGCAATGGCAATTATATTCACCTGAAGTGCTGGTACTGCTTGAACTGTGGCAGCAGAGTCAGGTGTTGTTGCCAGCCATAGCTTTCCACCAGCACCGTACCATCCTCCAGTCAAACCAGCTGTGGGATGTTGACCCCTGTCACAGTGCTGTCCTTCACAACACTCGCAATCTCAGACGAAGTGTTTACTCTGGTCTTTCTGAAGCGCTGCTCGATGTGGCCCGTAGCACCAGTCGGGGGCAAACTTGGTGTGGCCTGTAATCAGGAAGTGAATGTCCAGACTGCGGTGGAGCTTGTGCATGGTCCGCAGGCACAATACCAGAACACAAACTTGTTCTGGCCACTGTAGTTACCACAATTCAGGTCCACACGTGTTTCCCCAACCCCGTAGTTGCTGCAAACAACAGCAAAAGAACATGAAGATACATTATAATTAATTGTCTCTTCCCTGTCAGTCTGTCTTTACACAGCTCAGTGAAAGGCATTTGCTTGCTTCCCATATATACAGTGGGGCAAAAAGTATTTAGTCAGCCACCAATTGTGCAAGTTCTCCCACTTAAAAAGATGAGAGAGGCCTGTACTGTTCATCATAGGTACACTTCAACTATGACAGACAAAATTAGATTTTTTTTTCTCCAGAAAATCACATTGTAGGATTTTTTAGGAATTTATTTGCAAATTATGGTGGAAAATAAGTATTTGGTCAATAACAACATTTTCTCAATACTTTGTTATCTACCCTTTGTTGGCAATGACAGAGGTCAAACGTTTTCTGTAAGTCTTCACAAGGTTTTCACACACTGTTGCTGGTATTTTGGCCCATTCCTCCATGCAGATCTCCTCTAGAGCAGTGATGTTTTGGGGCTATTGCTGGGCAACACGGACTTTCAACTTCCTCCAAAGATTTTCTATGGGGTTGAGATCTGGAGACTGGCTAGGCCACTCCAGGACCTTGAAATGCTTCTTAAGAAGCCACTCCTTCGTTGCCCGGTGTGTTTGGGATCATTGTCATGCTGAAAGACCCAGCCACATTTCATCTTCAATGTCCTTGCTGATGGAAGGAGGTTTTCACTCAAACTCTCACGATACATGGCCCCATTCATTCTTTCCTTTACACGGATCAGTCGTCCTGGTCCCTTTGCAGAAAAACAGCCCCAAAGCATGATGTTTCCACCCCTATGCTTCACAGTAGGTATGGTGTTCTTTGGATGCAACTCAGCATTCTTTGTCCTCCAAACACAACGAGTTGAGTTTTTACCAAAAAGTTATATTTTGGTTTCATCTGAGCATATGACATTCTCCCAATCTTCTTCTGGATCATCCAAATGCTCTCTAGCAAACTTCAGACGGGCCTGGACATGTACTGGCTTAAGCAGGGGGACACGTCTGGCACTGCAGGATTTGAGTCCCTAGCGGGGTAGTGTGTTACTGATGGTAGGCTTTGTTACTTTGGTCCCAGCTCTCTGCAGGTCATTCACTAGGTCCCCCCGTGTGGTTCTGGGATTTTTGCTCACCGTTCTTGTGATCATTTTGACCCCACGGGGTGAGATCTTCTGTGGAGCCCCAGATCGAGGGAGATTATCAGTGGTCTTGTATGTCTTCCATTTCCTAATATTTGCTCACACAGTTGATTTCTTCAAACCAAGCTGCTTACCTATTGCAGATTCAGTATTCCCAGTCTGGTGCAGGTCTATAATTTTGTTTCAGGTGTCCTTTGACAGCTCTTTGGTCTTGGCCATAGTGGAGTTTGGAGTGTGTCTGTTTGAGGTTGTGGACAGGTATCTTTTATACTGATAACAAGTGCAAACAGGTGCCATTAATACAGGTAACGAGTGGAGGACAGAGGAGCCTCTTAAAGAAGAAGTTACAGGTCTGTGAGAGCCAGAAATCTTGCTTGCTTGTAGGTGACCAAATACCTATTTTCCACCATAATTTGCAAATAAATTACAATGTGATTTTCTGGATTTTTTTTCTCATTTTGTCTGTCATAGTTGAAGTGTACCTATGATGACAATTACAGGCCTCTCTCATCTTTTGAAGTGGGAGAACTTGCACAATTGGTGGCTGATTAAATACTTTTTTGCCCCACTGTATGTATGTATGTATATACAGTGCCTTGCGAAAGTATTCGGCCCCCTTGAACTTTGCAACCTTTTGCCACATTTCAGGCTTCAAACATAAACGTGGAGCTACAAAGTATTAACTTAAGGGGGCTGAATAATTCTGCAGGCCCAATTTTTCAGTTTTTGATTTGTTAAAAAAGTTTGACATATCCAATAAATGTCGTTCCACTTCATGATTGTGTCCCACTTGTTGTTGATTCTTCACAAAAAAATACAGTTTTATATCTTTATGTTTGAAGCCTGAAATGTGGCAAGAGGTCGCAAAGTTCAAGGGGGCCGAATACTTTCGCAAGGCACTGTATATATATATATATATATATATAGTAAAAAGTTTTAGAACAGGTCTGCACAACACATCACCAGGGGCAAACTACCTGCCCTCAAGGACACCTACACTCCCTGATGTCACAGGAAGGCCAAAAAGATCATCAATGACATCAACCACCCGAGCCACTGCCTGTTCACCCCGCTATCATCCAGAAGGCGAGGTCAGTACAGGTTAGAGGTCGACCGATTAATTAGGGCCGATTTCAAGTTTTCATAACAATTGGTAATCTGCATTTTTGGACACCGATCATGGCCGATTACATTGCACTCCACGGGGAGACTGTTATGCGAGTGCAGCAAGGAGCCAAGGTAAGGTGCTAGCTAGCATTAAATGTATCTTATAAAAAACAATAAATCTTAACATAATCACTAGTTAACTACATGGTTGATGATATTACTAGTTTATCTAGCTTGTCCTGCATTGCAAAAAATCGATGCGGTGCCTGTTAATTGATCATTTAATCACAGCCTACTTTGCCAAACGGGTGGTTTAACAAGCGCATTCGCAAAAAAAAGCACTGTTGTTGCACTAATGTGTAACTAACCATAAACATCAACGCCTTTCTTAGAATCAATACACAAGTATATATTTTTAAACCTGCACATTTAGTTAATATTGCCTGCTAACATGACTTTCTTTTAACTAGGGAAATTGTGTCACTTTTCTTGCGATCTGTGCAACAGAGTCAGGGTATATGCAGCAGTTTGGGCCGCCTGGCTCATTGCGAACTGTGTGAAGACCATTTCTTCCTTACAAAGACAGCCAATTTCGCCAAACAAGGGATGATTTAACAAAAGCGCATTTGCGAAAAAAAGCACAATTGTTGCACAAATGTACCTAAACATAAACATCAATGCCTTTCTTAAAATCAATACACAGATTTATATATTTTTTAAACCTGCATATTTAGTTAAAAGATATTCATGTTAGCAGGCAATATTAAACTAGGGAAATTGTGTCACTTCTCTTGCGTTCATTGCACGCAGTGTCAGGGTATATGCAACAGTCTGGGCCACTTGGCTCGTTGCGAACTAATTTGCCAGAATTGTACATAATTATGACATAACATTGAAGGTTGTGCAATGTAACAACAATGTTTAGACTGATGGATGCCACCCATTAGATAAAATATGGAACGGTTCCGTATTTCACTGAAAGAATAAACATTTTGCTTTTGAAATGATAGTGTCCGGATTTGACCATATTAATTACCTCGTATTTCTTTATGTTATTATATTATAATTACGTCTATGATTTGACAGAGCAGTCTGACTGAGCGATGGTAGGCAGCAGCAGGATCGTAAGCATTCATTCAAACAGCACTTTACTCCGTTTGCCAGCAGCTTTTCGCAATGCTTCAAGCATTTCCCTGTTTATGACTTCAAGTCTATCAACTCTCGAGATTAGGCTGGCAATACGAAAGTACCTATTAGAACATCCAATAGTCAAAGGTATATGAAATACAAATGGTATAGAGAGAAATATTAACTACAACCTAAAGAGTCCTATATAGAGTCCTATAATAACTACAACCTAAAACTTCTTACCTGGGAATATTGAAGACTCCTGTTTAAAAAGAACCACCAGCTTTCATATGTTCTCATGTTCAGAGCAAGGAACTTAAACATTAGCTTTTTTACATGGCAAATATTGCACTTTTACTTTCTTATCCAACACTTTGTTTTTGCTTTATTTACACCAAATTGAATGTGTTTCATTATTTATTTGAGACTAAATTGATTTTATTGATGTATTATATTAAGTTAAAATAAAAGTGTTGTTCATTCAGTATTGTTGTATTTGTCATTATTACAAATATATATAAAAATCGTCCGATTAATCGGTATCGGCTTTTTTGGTCCTACAATAATCGGTATAGGTATTGGCATGGAAACATCATAATCGGTCGACCTCTTGTACAGGTGCATCAAATCTGGGACCGAGAGACTGAAAAATAGCTTCTATCTCAAGGCCATCAGAATGTTAAACAGCCATCACTAACATTGAGTGGCTGCTGCCAACATACTGACTCTAATCTCTATCCACTTTAATAATAAAATTTTTTATGTAATATATGTATCACTAGTCACTTTAAACAATGACACTTTATATAATGTTTGCATACACTACATTACTCATCTCATATGTACAGTTGAAGTCGGAAGTTTACATACACTTTAGCCAAATACATTTAAACTCAGTTTTAAACAATTCCTGACATTTAATCCAAGTAAAAATTCCCTGTTTTAGGCCCGTTAGGATCACCACTTTATTTTAAGAATGTGAAATGTCAGAATAATAGTAGAGAGAATGATTTCTTTCTTTCATCACATTCCCAGTGGGTAGGAAGTTTACAGACACTCAATTAGTCAAACATTTCGGGTAGCCTTCCACAAGCTTCCCACAATAAGTTGGGTGAATTTTGGCCCATTCCTCCTGACAGAGCTGGTGTAACTGAGTCAGGTTTGTAGGCCTCCATGCTTTTTCAGTTCTTCCCACAAATGTTCTATGGGATTGAGGTCAGGGCTTTGTGATGGCCACTCCAATACCTTGATTTTGTTGTCCTTAAGCCATTTTGCCACAATTTTGGAAGTATGCTTGGGGTCATTGTCCACTTGGAAGACCCATTTGCGACCAAGCTTTAACTTCCTGACTGATGTCTTGAGATGTTGCTTCAATATATCCACATAATTTCCCACCCTCATGATGCCATCTATTTTGTGAAGTGCACCAGTCCCTCCTGCAGCAAAGCACCCCAACAACATGATGTTGGCAGCGCTGTGCTTCACGGTTGTGATGGTGTTCATTCGGCTTGCAAGCCCCCCACCTTTTTCCTCCAAACATAACGATGGTCATTATGGCCAAACAGTTCTATTTTTGTTTCATCAGACCAGAGGACATTTCTCCAAAAAGTATGATCTTTGTGCAGTTGCAAACGGTAGTCTGCTTTTTTATGGCGGTTTTGGAGCAGTGGCTTCTTCCTTGCTGAGCGGCCTTTCAGGTTATGTCGTTATAGGACTCGTTTTACTGTGGCTACAGATACTTTCCCCTAGCATCTTCACAAGGTCCTTTGCTGTTGTTCTGGGATTGATTTGCACTTTTCGCACCAAAGTACATTCGTCTCTAGGAGACAGAACACATCTCCTTCCTGAGCGGTATGATGGCTGCGTGGTCCCATGGTGTTTATACTTGCGTACAATTGTTTGTACAGATGAACGTGGTACCTTCAGGCATTTGGAAATTGCTCTCAAGGATGAACCAGACTTGTGGCGGTCTACATCTTGGCTGACTTCTTTTGATTTTCCCATGATGTCAAGCAAAGAGGCACTGAGTTTGAAGGTATGCCTTGAAATACATCCACAGGTACACCACCAATTGACTCAAATTGGCCTATCAGAAGCTTCTAAAGCCATGACATCATTTTCTGGAATTTTCCAAGTTGTTTAAAGGCACAGTCAACTTAAAGGTTTGTAAACTTCTGACCCACTGGAATAGTGAAAGTGAAATAATCTGCCTGTTGTTGGAAAAATGACTTGTGTCATGCACAAAAGTCGATTTCCTGAACATTTTGGCAAATTTATAAACAAAAAAAAATGGCAATATCACATTTACAAAAGTATTCAGAGCCTTTACTCAGTACTTTGTTGAAGCACCTTTGGCAGCGATTACAGCCTTGAGTGGTTTGGGAATGAAGCTACAGGTTTGGCACACCTGTATTTGGGGAGCTTCTCCCATTCTTCTCTGCAGATCCTCTCAAGCTCTGTCAGGTTGGATAGGGAGCGTCGCTGCACAGCTATTTTAAGTTTTCTCCAGAGATGTTCAATCGGGTTCAAGTCCGGGACTTGGCTGGGCAACACAAGGACATTCGGAGACTTGTCCCAAAGCCACTCTTGCGTTGTCTTGGCTGTGAGCTTAAGGTCATTGTCCTGTTGGAAGGTGAACCTTAGCCCCAGTCTGAGGTCCTGAGTGCTCTGGAGCAGGTTTTCATCAAGGATCTCTCTGTACTTTGCTCCGTTCATCTTTCCCACAATCCTGACTAGTCACCCAGTCCCTGCCGCTGAAAAACATCCACACAGCATGATGCTGCCACCACCATGCTTCACCGTAGGGATGTGACGCTGGGCATTCAGGCCAAGGAGTTCAATCTTGGTTTCATTAGACCAGAGAATCTTGTTTCTCCTGGTCTGAGAGTCCTTTAGGTGCATTTTGGAAAACTCCAAGCGGGCTGTAATGTGCCTTTTACTGAGGACTGTCTTCCGTCTGGCCACTACTACTACCTGGTGGAGTGCTGCAGAGATGGTTGTCCTTCTGTAAAGTTCTCCCATCTCCACAGAGGAACTCTGGAGCTCTTTCAGAGTGACCATGAGGTTCTTGGTCACCTCTCTGACCAAGGCCCTTCTGCCCCGATTGTCCAGTTTTTCTGTGCGGACAGCTCTAGGATGAGTCTTGGTGGTTTCAAACTTTTCCATTTAAGGATGATGGAGGCCGCTGTTTTTGGGGACCTTCAATGCTGCAGACATTTTTGCTACCCTTCCCTAGATCTGTGCCTCAACACAATCCTGTCTCGGAGCTCTACGGACAATTCCTTCGACCTCATGGCTTGGTTTTTGCTATGACATGGACTGTCAACTGTGGGGTCTTTTATAGACAGTTGGGTGCCTTTCTAAATCATGTACAATCAAGTTGTAGAAACGTTTTAAGGATGGGCAATGGAAACAGTTTCGAGTGTCACGATCGTTGGACGCATACTTGGACCAACGTGCAGCGTGATCTGGGTTCCACATCTTTTATTTGAAATAAGTGAACCACACAACACAACAATAAAGACTAAACGAAATGTGACGATAATGGAGTGCTAACATGCAACTACACATAAACAATATCCCACAAAACACAGGTGGAAAAAAGCTACCTAAATATGATCCCCAATTAGAGACAATGATTACCAGCTGCCTCTAATTGGGAATCATACAAAATCACCAACATAGAAAAACAAAACTAGAACCCCACATAGAAATAATAAACTAGACTAACCCCCAGTCACGCCCTGACCTACTCTACCATAGAAAATAAGGGCTCTCTATGGTCAGGATGTGACATCGAGTCTCATAGCAAAGGGTCTAAATTACTATGTATATAAAGTATTTCTGTTTTTTATATTTAACACATTTGCAAAATTTTCTTAAAACCTGTTTTCACATTGCCATTATTGTGTGTAGATTGATGAGGAATAAAATGTATTTAATCCATTTTAGAATAAGGCTGTAATGTAACAAAACGTAACAAAACATTTCAAGGGATCTGAATACTTCCCGAATGGGTTACTTTTCTGAAAAAGACAAGTGTATGAATTCACAATGAATTCATCATGCTAGGCGAAGCTAAATCAGCTGCCAAATTGAGTGACAAAGCGCATCAATCATTCTATCATTTTGATTGTCTCGTTTACGTTCCTTTAATAGGCATTCAATTAAAACACAATATCACACAAAATATCAGTTAACATGATTGATTTGGCACGGTTGTCTATTGCTTATTTATTATTCCGTTTTATCACCTATTCAGTGAGGAATGTAATCTATTTGTATTTTTGGAAATGTTCTGAATGAATATTGCTGCTATTGTCCACAAGTCCTGTGTATGTGTGTGCGCGTGTGTGTACTCCCACATGTGTAATAGGCTATGTGTGTGGTGATATTCTGGTGGGTGAAATCGTGCTATGCTCGCTGCCCTTACCTACCTGTTAGCAAATTCTGAAATACACCATTATAACTTTAGGCAATCCTGTCAAACCCAAGAATTAATTACCTGTGCGAGTTTAAATGATTTACGGGGCTGAACAAACATAGATGTAATACTCCTCACTTATTCTCTTGTCTGGATTATTAACTAGTTTACTGTCGCTGTTACACGCTACTCACTGTAATCTACCGTGGCTCCGTCAATCTAGTCATGGTGCTCTCATGCCCTCCTAATTCCCCATTCACTCAGACTGAGAAACCTCCTCTTCTCTCTCTCCGATTCTTTCCAGGTTATGAGGGATCAGAGCTGAAGATGGAGCATTTCTGGATTTTGCTATTTTCTATCATCTACCCGTATGTGCGAGGGCAAGGAGTGTACGGTAAGAAATAATCAATCAATCAATCAAAATTATTTATAAAGCCCTTATATCAGCTGATGTTGCAAAGTGCTGTACAGAAACCCAGCCTAAAACCCCAAACAGCAAGCAATACAGGTGTAGAAGCACAGAGGCTAGGAAAACTCCATAGAAAGGCCAGGACCTAGGAAGAAACCTAGAGAGGAACCAGGCTATGAGGGGTGGCTAGTCCTCTTCTGGCTGTGCCGGGTGGAGATTATTACAGAACTTGGCCAAGATGTTCAAATGTTCATAGATGACCAGCAGAGTCAAATAATAATAATCACAGTGGTTGTCGAGGGTGCAACAGGTCAGCATCCCAGGAGTAAATGTCAGTTGGCTTTTTATAGCCGGTCATTCAGAGTATCTCCACCCCTCCTGCTGTCTCAAGAGAGTTGAAAACAGCAGGACTGGGACAGGTAGCACGTCCAGGTGAACAGGTCAGGGTTCCATAGCCGCAGACAGAACAGTTGAAACTGGAGCAGCAACACGACCAGGTGGACTGGGGACAGCAAGGAGTCATCAGGCCAGGTAGTCCTGAGGCATGGTCCTAGGGTTCAGGTCCTCCGATAGAGAGAGAAAGAACGAAAGAAAGAGAGAAAGAGAGAGAAATATGGGAGAATTAGAGAGAGCATACTTAAATTCACACAGGACACCGGATAAGACAGGAGAAATACTCCAGATATAACAGACTGACTTTAGCCCTCCGACACAAACTACTGCAGCATAAAAACTGGAGGCTGAGACAGGAGGGGTCGGGAGACACTGTGGCCCCCCGTCCGACGATACCCCCGGACAGGGCCCAACAGGCAGAATATCACCCCACCCATATTGCCAAAGCACAGCCTCCACACCACTAGAAGGATATCTTCAACCACCAACTTACCATCCTGAGACAAGGCCGAGGATAGCCCATGAAGATCTCCCCCACGGCACAACCCAAGGGGGGCCGCCAACCCGGACAAAAAGACCACGTCAGTGACTCAACCCACTCAAGTGACGCACCCCTCCTAGGGACGGCATGGAAGAGCACCGTGACTCGGCCCCTGTAATAGGGTTAGAGGCAGAGAATCCCAGTGGAGAGAGGGGAACCGACCAGGCAGAGACAGCAAGGGCGGTTCGTTGCTCCAGTGCCTTTCCGTTTACCTTCACACTCCTGGGCCAGACTACACTTAATCATATGACCTACCGAAGAGATGGGTCTTCAATAAAGACTTAAATGTTGAGATCGAGTCTGCGTCTCACATGGATAGGCAGACCATTCCATAAAAATGGAGCTCCATAGGAGAAAGCCCTGCCTCCAGCTGTTTGCTTAGAAATTCTAGGGACAGTAAGGAGGCCTGCATGGGCTTGCTCCTACCTACGTAGACTGAAAGTAGAGCATTGCAGTAGTCTAATCTAGAAGTGACAAAAGCTTAGATGAATTTTTCTGCATAATTTTTGGACAGAAAGTTTCAGATTTTTGCAATGCTACGTAGATGGAAAAAAAGCTGTCCTTGAAACAGTCTTGATATGTTCGTCAAAAGAGAGATCAGGGTCCAGAGTAACACAGAGGTCCTTCACAGTTTTATTTGAGACGACTGTACAACCATCAAGATTCATTGTCAGATTTAACAGAATATCTCTTTGTTTCTTGGGACCTAGAACAAGCATCTCTGTTTTATCCTAGTTTAAAAGTAGAACATTTGCCGCCATTATGTCTGAAACACAGGCTTCCAGGGAGGGCAATTTTGGGGCTTCACCATGTTTCATCGAAATATACAGCTGTGTGTCATCCGCATAGCAGTGAAAGTTATTATGTTTTCAAATGACATCCCCAAGTGGTAAAATATATAGTGAAAACATTAGTGGTCCTAAAACGTAACCTTGAGGAACACCGAAATTTACAGTTGATTTGTCAGAGGACAAACCATCCACAGAGACAAACTGATATCTTTCCGACAGATAAGATCTAAACCAGGCCAGAACTTGTCCGTGTAGACCGATTTGGGTTTCCAATTTCTCCAAAAGAATGTGGTGATCGATGGTATCAAAAGCAGCACTAAGGTCGGACAGCTGCAGAGCCTCGGTCTGACACCATTAAAAGGTACTTTACCATCTTCACAAGTGCAGTCTCAGTGCTATGATGGGGTCGTGTATCAGACTGAAGCGTTTCGTATACATTGATTGTCTTCAGGAAGGCAGTGAGTTGCTGCGCAACAGCTTTTTCAAAACATATTGAGAGGAATGGGAGATTCGATATAGGCCGATAGTTTTTAATATTTTCTGGGTTAAGGTTTGGCTTTTTCAAGAGAGGCTTTATTACTGCCACTTTTAATGAGTTTGGTACACATTCGGTGGATAGCGAGCCGTTTATTATGTTCAACATAGGAGGGCCAAGCACAGGAAGCAGCTCTTTCAGTAGTTTGGTTGGAATTAGGTTCCAGTATACAGCTTGAAGGTTTAGAGGCCATGATTATTTTCATCATTGTGTCAAGAGATATAGTACTAAAACACTTGAGTGTCTCTCTTGATCCTAGGTCCTGGCAGAGTTGTGCAGACTCAGGACAACTGAGCTTTGGAGGAATACGCAGATTTAAAGAGAAGTCCGTAATTTGCTTTTTAATGATCATGATCTTTTCATCAAAGAAGTTCATGAAATTATGTGAAACCCATCCTCTCTTGTGGAATGCTGCTTAACGGCATTATCAAAAAAACATTTTGGATTTTTCTTATTTTCCTCAATTAAGTTTGAAAAATAGGATGATAGAGCAGTAGTGAGGGCTCTTTGATACTGCATGGTACTGTCTTTCCAAGCTAATCGGAAGACTTCCAGTTCGGTGTAGCATCATTTCCGTTCCAATTTTCTGGAAGCTTGCTTCAGAGCTCGGGCATTTTCTGTATACTAGGGAGCTAGTTTCTTAAGACAAATGTTTTTAGGGGTGCGACTGTATCTAGGGTTTTGTGCAAGTTTAAATTGAGTTCCTCAGTTAGGTGGTTAACTGATTTTTGTACTCTGATGTCCCTGGGTAGGCGGAGGGAGTCTGGAAGGGCATCTAGGAATCTTTGGGTTGTCTGAGAATTTATAGCACACTTTTGATGATCCTTGGTTGGGGTCTGAACAGATTATTTGTTGCGATTGCAAACGTAATAAAATGGTGGTTCGATCGTCCAGGATTATGAGGAAAAACATTAAGATCCACAACATTTATTCCACGGGAGAAAACTAGGTCCGGAGTATGACTGTGGCAGTGAGTAGGTCCGGAGATATGTTGGACAAAACCCACTGAGTTGATGATGGCTCCGAAAGCCTGTTGGAGTGGGTCTGTGGACTTTTCCATGTGAATATGTCACCAAATATATTAATATTATCTGCCATGACTACAAGGTCCGATAGGAATCCAGGGAACTCCATGAGGAATGCTGTAAATGGCCCAGGAGGCCTGTAAACAGTAGCTATAAAAAGTGATTGAGTAGGCTGTATAGATTTCATGACTAGAAGCTCAAAAGACGAAAGCATCGGGTTTTTTTTGTAAATTGAAATTTGTTAGCTACACCTCCGACTTTGAGGGATGCGCGGGGGATATGGTCACTCGTGTAACCAGGAGGTGAGGCCTCACTTACCACAGTAAATCCATCAAGCTTAAGCCCTGCTTCAGTCAGGCCAATCACATGAAGATTATGATCAGTGATTCGTTCATTGATTATAACTGCCTTGGAATTGAGGGATCTAAACATTAAGTAGCCCTATTTTGAGATGTGAGGTATCACGATCTCTTTCAATAATGGCAGGAATGGAGGAGGTCTTTATTCTAGTGAGATTGCTATGGCGAACACCACCATGTTTAGTTTTGCCCAACCTAGGTCAAGGCACAGCCACGGTCTCAATTGCGATAGCTGAGCTGACGACATTGACTGTGCTAGTGGCAGACTCCACTAAGCTGGTAGGCTGGCCTGCACCCTGCTGCCTGGCCTGCACCCTGCTGCCTGGCCTGCACCCTGCTGCCTGGCCTGCACCCTGCTGCCTGGCCTGCACCCTGCTGCCTGGCCTGCACCCTGCTGCCTGGCCTGCACCCTGCTGCCTGGCCTGCACCCTGCTGCCTGGCCTGCACCCTGCTGCCTGGCCTGCACCCTGCTGCCTGGCCTGCACCCTGCTGCCTGGCCTGCACCCTATCTCATTGTGGAGCTATGGGAGTTAGAGCCCTGTTGTAACGGAATTCTTCCTGGGAAGGAGAGGCGGACCAAAACGCAGCGTGGTTATTTTTATACATCTTTAATAAAGATGATAACTTTAACAATGTATAATACAAAATAAGAAACGTGAAAAACCGAACCAGCCCTATCTGGTGCAACAAACACAAAGACAGGAACAATCACCCACAAAACCCAACACAAAACAGGCTACCTAAATATGGCTCCCAATCAGAGACAATGACTAACACCTGCCTCTGATTGAGAACATTATCAGGCCCAAACACAGAAACAGACAAACAAGACATCCAACATAGAATGCCCACTCAGATCACACCCTGACCAAACAAAACATAGAACATACAAACTATGGTCAGGGTGTGACACCTGTCTATGTTCGTAGATTAGATGAAAGCACCCCTCCAGCTAGGATTGAGTCCGTCACTCCTCAACAGGCCAGGCTTGGTCCTGTGTGTGGGTGAGTCCCAGAAAAAGGGCCAATTATCTGCACATTCTATCTTTTGGGAGGGGCAGAAAACAGTTTTCAACCAGCGATTGAGTTGTGATACTCTGCTGTAGAGCTCATCACTCCCCCTAACTGGGAGGGGGCAAGAGACAATTACTCTACACTCACCAGTTTTAGCTTTAGCCAGCACCATCTTCAGATGAGCATTAACATCGGTAGCCCTGCCCCCTGGTAATAAAGTGTGTGTGTGTCTGTGTGTGTTACAATGTCCATTCAGTGTAACATGATGATAATAAACAACACAAATATTGAGCTATTGCAACAACAAAAAATACGCACAGTTGTACCGTGCTGGTTTCATAGACTAGACATAGTAAATGAAAATCCGGGACACTCAGATTGGTATAATATGTTATTTTTGGTATGGATACATGAGACAGAAGTTTACTTAAAAGAAAACTCCACCCAAAAAACTATCTTTCGGTATTTGTTTCATTCGTCATGTTTTGCTAAATGTTTTGCTTGTCAGCGATCAAGGTTTCAAGATGTGTTACTTTCAAAATACAGAAATCTTCCCCCTATGAAGCATTTTGCATCATTTGATGTTGTGTCTTTCATCATATGATGCAAAACTTGATGGCTGACAACCAAATCATTTTGGGACTATGTCAACAATGGACTAATGAAACAAATGCCAAAAGATAATTTTTGTGTAGAAAAAAATTAAAAGAGGGTTGGTGGATGGGCGTAGAACGAGAATGCCTAGCAACCCAAAGGTTGCATGTTCGAATCTTATCACGGACAACTTTAACATTTTAGCTAAATTGTAACTTTGCAACTAATTGCTACTTTTTTTAATACTTAGCAATTACTTACCATGTTTGTTAACCCTTCCCCTAACCTTAACCCTTTAACTTAACTTCTAACCTTAAACCCTATCCTTAAGCCATAGCCTAGCTAAAGTTAGCATTCGCCACAACAAATTCTAACTTGTACATATCATACGAATTGTGATTTGTAACATATCATATGAATTGTAATTCATAAAATATCATATGAAATGGATGATGGACATCCACAAATGAATACATACATACCATACATCCACAAATGAATACATAACATATCATACTAATTTAAAAATTCCAGATTTGTGTTTACTATGTGACGTCTACCCCTGAATCTTAATTGTCTTGTCCCAGTACATTTTTTTTCTTGGTGCCACAAGAGATTAACAAGTTATAATATTATTAATATTAACAATGATAATAATAATGGGCCTAATGCATTTCCACCTCCGGCCTGCTTCGTGCATCCAAATGCTCTGACATAAAATCTATTTGACATGAAATTTTAACAGTAATTCGAAAAGTTGGAGGCTTTCTCAGTCCTTGGTAATATCTAATAATTCAGCAAGAAGAGAATGGCTTTGGGAGGATTCCTAGTATTGCATAATTAACCTATTGAAACCTACATACACTAAACAATGATGGGTTAAAAACAACAACATTTGGGTTATTTGATAACCCAGTGCTGGGTAAATATTGGACAGAACACATAAGCTGGGTTATTTTGACCCAACCGGTTGGGTTGTGTGAAAAACCAAACATGTTGGGTTGTTTGGATTACCCAAACATGGATTAATTTAATCATGAGTAAACATTTTTTTACCATCTGTTGGGTTGACCCAGCAGCTGGGCCTTTTTTATTTGATTTAACCTTTATTTAACCAGGCAAGTCAACTAACTTAAGGATCTATGGGATCGGTGTCCCTATACCAGAACGCTTGTTGCTAACGTGCGCTAATGTGACTAGAATGACGACGTAAGTACAGTTGAAGTCGGAAGTTTACATACACCTAAGCCAAATATATTTAAACTCAGTTTTTCACAATTCCTGACATTTAATCCTAGTAAAAATTCCCTGTCTTAGGTCAGTTAGGATCACCACTTAATTTTAAGAATGTGAAATGTCGAAATAGTAGAGAGAATGATTTCTTTCAGCTTTTAGTTCTTTCATCACACTCCCAGTGGGTCAGAAGTTTACATGCACTCAATTAATATTTGGTAGCATTGCCTTTTAATTGTTTAACTTGGGTCAAACGTTTCAGGTAGCCTTCCACAAGCTTCCCACAATAAGTTGGGTGAATTTTGGCCCATTCGTCCTGACAGAGCTGGTGTAACTGAGTCAGGTGTGTAGGCCTCCTTGCTCGCACACGCATTTTCAGTTCTTCCCACACATTTTCAATGTGATTGAGGTCAGGGCTTTGTGATGGCCACTCCAATACATTGATTTTGTTGTCCTTAAGCCATTTTGCCACAACTTTGGAAGTATGCTTGGGGTAATTGTCCACTTGGAAGATGCATTTGCGACCAAGCTTTAACTTCCTGACTGATGTTGAGTTGAGTTGATTTTATTTTTACAGGGACAGTGCACATTAATCAGCCTTTCAGTAAAAGTGCTGGTTTTAGCCAGCCGGCTAATTTTCAACCGCAGTCCCTGGGCAGGTTATTAAAAACAATTACAATATAGACAATAGCAACATAGGACAAGCAAGACGTAGCATACAGACATAGCAACATAGAACAAAAGGCAGCAAGACAAAATTCATAAAAGCAACAAAGTGTTTCCACACCTCACAAGCTACAGACAACAGACAACATGGAAAGCGGCAACACACAGCTAGGGACCATG
The DNA here is from genome assembly GCF_018296145.1 of Oncorhynchus tshawytscha. Classification (NCBI taxonomy): domain Eukaryota; kingdom Metazoa; phylum Chordata; class Actinopteri; order Salmoniformes; family Salmonidae; genus Oncorhynchus; species Oncorhynchus tshawytscha. The sequence goes on along the minus strand of NC_056436.1, from coordinate 44,190,808 downwards.
TTCACAAACCTGATTGACCTTTAGCCATGTCTTCAAGCATTTTGTGAACGTTTGATATGTGGTGCAGTTACAGTGGGGAGAACAAGTATTTGATACACTGCCGATTTTGCAGGTTTTCCTACTTACTAAGCATGTAATTCTGTAATTTTTTTCATAGGTACACTTCAACTGTGAGAGACGGAATCTAAAACAAAAATCTAGAAAATCACATTGTATTGATTTTTAAGTAATTAATTTGTATTTTATTGCATGACGTAAGTATTTGATCACCTACCAACCAGTAAGAATTCCGGCTCTCACAGACCTGTTAGTTTTTCTTTAAGAAGCCCTCCTGTTCTCCACTCATTAGCTGTATTAACTGCACCTGTTTGAACTCGTTACCTGTATAAAATACACCTGTCCACACACTCAATCAAACAGACTCCAACCTCTCCACAATGTTCAAGACCAGGGAGCTGTGTAAGGACATCAGGGATAAAATTGTTGACCTGCACAAGGCTGGGATGGGCTACAGGACAATAGGCAAGCAGCTTGGTGAGAAGGCAGCAACTGCAAAATCCTGCAGCGCACGCAAGGTCCACCTGCTCAAGCCTGCGCCTGTCCATGCCCGTCTGAAGTTTGCCAATGACCATCTGGATGATCCAGAGGAGGAATGGGAGAAGGTCATGTGGTCTGATGAGACAAAAATAGAGCTTTTTGGTCTAAACTCCACTCGCCGTGTTTGGAGGAAGAAGGATGAGTACAACCCCAAGAACACCATCCCAACTGTGAAGCATGGAGGTGGAAACATCATTCTTTGGGGATGCTTTTCTGCAAAGGGGACAGGACGACTGCACCGTATTGAGGGGAGGATGGATGGGGCCAACAACCTCCTTCCCTCAGTAAGAGCATTGAAGATGGGTCGTGGCTGGGTCTTCCAGCATGACAACAACCCGAAACACACAGCCAGGGCAACTAAGGAGTGGCTCCGTAAGAAGCATCTCAAGGTCCTGGAGTGGCCTAGCCAGTCTCCAGACCTGAACCCAATAGAACATCTTTGGAGGGAGCTGAAATCCCATATTGCCCAGAAACAGCCCCGAAACCCGAAGGATCTGGAGAAGGTCTGTATGGAGGAGTGGGCCAAAATCCCTGCTGCAGTGTGTGCAAACCTGGTCAAGAACTACAGGAAACGTATGATCTCTGTAATTGCAAACAAAGGTTTATGTACCAAATATTAAGTTCTGCTTTTCTGATGTATCAAATACTTATGTCATGCAATAACATGCAAATAAATTTCTTACAAATCATACAATGTGATTTTCTGGATTTTTGTTTTAGATTCCGTCTCTCACAGTTGAAGTGTACCTATGATAAAAAATGACAGACCTCTACATGCTTTGTAAGTAGGAAAACCTGCAAAATCGGCAGTGTATCAAATACTTGTTCTCCCCACTGTATGTGTGTCTGATGGCAGTGTATTCCAGACATGGGAAGCTCTCACAGAGAAAACGGACTTACTAAAGATGCCTTTCCTTAAGGGAACTATACAGTCACCTTTCATGGCAGACCTTGTGGGTCTGCTGCCATATGTTTGGGTCTTCTGTTTATTAACAAAAATACTGAGTGGAGGGGGAGCCAGGCTATTTAGCATCTTGAATACAAGACATGCGTCGGTGTATTGCACAAGATTTTCCCAACTCAGGAGCTCATGCTTTCTGAGGATGTAACAGTGATGATGGCTATTGGGCTTCCTATCAAGCACTTTGAGAGCCTGTTTGTAGACAGACTGAATAGGTCTTAATGTTGTACAGCAAGCTTGGGCCCAACTAGTCAAGCAGTATGTTAAGTGGGGGAGTATCATACATTTGAAGTACAGTTTTGCTACCTCTGTAGTCAAACAATTTCGTATAAATCGTAAATGAGCTACAGTAGGTTGATTTTGATTATTTGAATTACCTTTTTCACGTTATTTTTAAAAGAGAGGTTTACTTAAAATCAGATAGCACCTGGAGCTTCTCCCCTGACACATAGACATCTGGCTCAGTAGCATCTGTTGCCCTCTTCGTGAAGAACATGCAAACAGTTTTTTTCACATTGAAATGCAAACACGAGTCAAACCAGTCTTTCGTCCTTGATGCTATCGAAGCGCAGCTCAGAGTAAATATATATCTTGCATTTTCCTTTTCGAATGGGCAGTTATTAGAATGTGTAAGATTCTGTATTTACGGTAGCATAGCTTCTCAAGGTCCGAAAGAGACCAAATTCCTTTGTCCCTCAGTCTTCTCGCTCTTTCATTCAAACCCAACCCCCTTCCTTTGTGTAACCAGCCGTCATAGCGGGTTAGTCCACTAGGGACTTTTCATGACATGATTAGTAATCAATGTATGATCTATCCTGTGTATATATATGTAATTCTGTGTGATTATTTAGGTATTTAGTAAATAAATAATTAAGACCATTTTTGTATTGCTGATTCATCTTGTTAGCCAGGGTTCGTGCAGATAACCAAGTGCTTTACGACAATCAGAATGAGACTGAATAAGGTGACGATTAATAATTGACTGCTATTGAGAGTTTATTGGGAAGACAGCAGTTCTATGGTGCCCCAGGTTATTGATGAGTTAATTGTTGCATGGTTTAATTCAAATCACGTAATCAATTAAACGTTAGGTAATCGCTTTCAGTCAAGAGACACGACAATAGGCTCTTGGGGAACTCATACACTTGTATAAGCCTCATTAAAGCTTTAAAAGTGTCAGTGTTTAACTTAAACGTGATAGAAATACAACAGAACAGATGAACCAGAATTACATTTACTCTCAGGGCCAAAAAGAACGAGTGGCCAAAAATAACTAGCTGAAATCCACGCCCCTACTAATCCAAACCTCCAGTCTTCTGAGTTGACCCACTGGGTTATTCCTCAATAACCCAGCATCAATAATCCAGCAGTTTTTAAAGAACCCATTGGTCGTGATTCATTGGTCGTAACCAAATGGTTCTGGTTCGAATCCCTGAGCCGTCTAGGTGCCAAATCTGTTTGTGCCCTTAACCCCAATTGCTTCTGTAAGTCGGTCTGGATAAGAGCGTCTGCTAAATGACTAAAATGTGATGATGAAGAATACACCAGATGTTATAATGATTCAATGTGCAATCAACAAACTGGACGTGTCTGGTCTCCTGCTACCTTGGTTACAGTGCCTTGCAAAAGTATTCCTCCCCCTTGGTGTTTTTCCTATATTTGTTGCATTACAACCTGTAATTTAAATAGATTTTTATTTGAATTTCATTTAATGGACATACACAAAATAGTCCAAATTGGTTTAGTGAAATGACAAAAATAACTAATTATTATTATTATTTTTTAAATGGAAAAGTGGTGCGTGCATATGTATTCACCCCTTTGCTTTGAAGCCCCTAAATAAGATCTGGTGCAACCAATTACCTTCAGAAGTCACATAATTAGTTAAATAAAGTCCACATGTGTGCAATCTAAGTGTCACATGATATGTCACTTGATCTCAGTATATATACACCTGTTCTGAAAGGCCCCTGAGTCTGCAACACCACTAAGCAAGGGGCACCACCAAGCAAGTGGCACCATGAAGACCAAGGAACTCTCTAAACAGGTTAGGGACAAAGTTGTGGAGAAGTACAGATCAGGGTTGGGTTATATAAAAATATCCGAAACTTTGAACATCCCACGGACCACTGTTAAATCCATTATTAAAAAATGGAAAGAATATGGCACCACAACAAACCTGCCAATAGAGGGCCGCCCACCAAAACTCACAGACCAGGCAAGGAGGGCATTAATCAGAGAGGCAACAAAGAGACCAAAGGTAACCCTGAAGGAGCTGCAAAGCTCCACAGCAGAGATTGGAGTTTCTGTCCATAGGACCACTTTAAGCCGTACACTACACAGAGCTGGGATTTACAGAAGAGTGGCCAGAAAAAAGCCATTGCTTAAAATGTTTTCACCAAAAGGCATGTGGGAGACACCCCAAACATATGGAAGAAGGTACTCTGGTCAGATGAGACTAAAATTGAGCTTTTTGGCCATCAATATAAACGCTATGTCTGGCGCAAACCCAACACCTCACATCACCCTGAGAACATCTTCCCCACAGTGAAGCACAGTGGTGGCAGCATCATGCTGTGGGGATGTTTTTCATCGGCAGGGACTGGGAAACTGGTCAGAATTGAAGGAATGATGGATGGCACTAAATACAGGGAAATTCTTGAGGGAAACCTGTTTCAGTCTTCCAGAGATTTGAGACTGGGACAGAGGTTAACCTTCCAGCAGGACAATGATCCTAAGCATACTGCTAATGTAACACTTTATTGGGAAACATTTGAATGTCTTGGATTGGCCTAGTCAAAGCCCAGACCTCAATCCTATTGAGAATCTGTGGTATGACTTAAGTTTTGCTTTGAAGAATGGGCAAGAATCCCAGTGGCTTGATGTACCAGCTTATAGAGACATACCCCAAGAGACTTGCAGCTGTAATTGCTGCAAAACGTGGCTTTACAAAGTTTTGACTTTGGGGGATGTAAGTACATTACTGAATGTAAGTACATTATTTACCTTCAGAGGTGAATGTATTAAACCAGTTCCCGTGATAAAGGTTTTTGTTTTTGTCTTATTTCACAATAAAAAAAAGTATTTTGCATTTTCAAAGTGGTAGGCATGTTGTGTAATCAAATGATACAAACCCCCCAAAAAATCAATTTTAATTCCAGGTTGTAAGGCAACAAAATAGGAAAAATGACAAGGAGGGTGAATACATTCGCAAGCCACTGTAGGTATGTTACACAGGTGCTAGAGTGAGAATTATGCAACAACCGTAAGAATTGTTGTGAAAGCTGCCAGTCAACTTGGCACACAGCTGTGTAGTTGGGAGTTTTAAAAAGGATTTTTCCTCAATTTGGAATTTTCCCAGCTAACACATAACGTTCTGAGAACCATCTGTTTCTTAGAGCTTGGTGACAGCGTGGCTCTCCTATGGTTATTTTGCATTCAACCTTCCCACAACTTTCCGGGAATGGTGCAGGATAGATTCTTGGCTTTGGAACATTCTGAGCACATTTAAGTAACTTGACAAAAAAATATATTTTCTTTATATTTTATTACTTTAAAAAGATCTTTTGCTAAAAGTTAAAAAATGGTTATATTTAATTACATTTTTTATGTTCTCCAACTGGTTTGACATTAGGAATGTTCTCAAATACTTAAGAAACCACGTTCTTCTGTGGGAATTTCAGTGCTTCAGCATAACGTTTCCTACAGGTTTACTCATGTTTCTATTTAAAGTAACTTTTTAAAATTGTTTCAAGAATGTTAAGAAACAACGTTCTTCTGTGGGAATTTCAGTACTTCCACAGAACATTCCGCACACTTTCCATGTCATATTTTTAATACATTCTGTGAACGTTCTCAAAAATGGTGTGACTTAAGTGATGTCCTCAGAACGGTCAGAGAATGTAAGGCTCTCTTATGTCAGTTCTTGGAAATATTCTGGGAATGTAAAAAAACTGGAATTTTACACATTATAGTGACAATCAGCAATTAAAACAATAACAAAACATTTTCATGCAACTGTTTTGGTAAAAAGCTGAGGGATGGGGCTGGAGAAATGTAACCACTCTCAGATTAATAGACAGAGCTATGGGTGCAAGGGCTGACCATCCATGATATATGAGGCTATATAGTGTTTGTTTATATTTACTTTGTTTACAGCCATGGGAGTACAACAAGCTTATTATTTTTTAGATTCTGATGGGGTACAATTAAATTAAGCTTTTAGGCATTTATAAGTAAAATTATTCAAGAATCAATGGGTACATATAATTTATGAGTCTAAAAACATCATCAATAAGCTCTAAATTCCGTTCTCAGAACTTGAAGAAAATTTCCATAAAGACCACAAGAAAACTTTAGTAACGTTCCAAGAATGTTATTTAAAAACATACAGTCCGTTCTCAGAACACGAAGAAAACTTTATTAAAAAGACATGGCATGCTAGCTTCATCCTAGGGGGCAGTGGACTAATTCCATGGATAGAGAATAGAAGATCATATGTTTGAATCTCACTGATGCCGTGTGACAATAAACAATAAATGTTTGCATGATTAATGCCTTAGGAAATTAATTTCCATGTCTCCTGTCTGTGCTTGGAGTTAAATAATGTTATTCCAAATGAGCTAGCAGTGTTATTAAAAGTCTTATTGAAACATTAATTGAAAGTTTTAAGGAAGTTATTAAAAAACCTCCAAATAACCTATAATTTCCGTTCTCAGAGCGTTAAAGGGCAATTCCGCCACTTTTCAACCTCAAATTCATTATCTCCAACACCAAATCAGTGTCTACAAACAGTGGGGCAAAAAAAGTACACTGCTCAAAAAAATAAAGGGAACACTAAAATATCACATCCTAGATCTGAATGAATGAAATATTCTTATTAAATACTTTTTTCTTTACATAGTTGAATGTGCTGACAACAAAATCACACAAAGATTATCAATGGAAATCAAATTTATCAACCCATGGAGGTCTGGATTTGGAGTCACACTCAAAATTAAAGTGGAAAACCACACTACAGGCTGATCCAACTTTGATGTAATGTCCTTAAAACAAGTCAAAATGAGGCTCAGTAGTGTGTGTGTCCTCCACGTGCCTGTATGACCTCCCTGCAACACCTGGGCATGCTCCTGATGAGGTGGCGGATGGTCTCCTGAGGGATCTCCTCCCAGACCTGGACTAAAGCATCCGCCAACTCCTGGACACTCTGTGGTGCAACGTGGCGTTGGTGGATGAAGCGAGACATGATGTCCCAGATGTGCTCAATTGGATTCAGGTCTGGGGAACGGGCGGGCCAGTCCATAGCATCAATGCCTTCCTCTTGCAGGAACTGCTGACACACTCCAGCCACATGAGGCCTAGCATTGTCTTGCATTAGGAGGAACCCAGGGCCAACCGCACCAGCATATGGTCTCACAAGGGGTCTGAGAATCTCATCTCGGTACCTAATGGCAGTCAGGCTACCTCTGGCGAGCACATGGAGGGCTGTGCGGCCCCCCAAAGAAATGCCACCCCACACCATGACTGACCCACCGCCAAACCGGTCATGCTGGAGGATGTTGCAGGCAGCAGAACGTTCTCCACGGCATCTCCAGACTCTGTCACGTCTGTCACATGTGCTCAGTGTGAACCTGCTTTCATCTGTGAAGAGCACAGGGCGCCAGTGTCGAATTTGCCAATCTTGGTGTTCTCTGGCAAATGCCAAACGTCCTGCACGGTGTTGGACGTCGGGCCCTCATACCACCCTCATGGAGTCTGTTTCTGACCGTTTGAGCAGACACATGCACATTTGTGGCCTGCTGGAGGTCATTTTGCAGGGCTCTGGCAGTGCTCTTCCTGCTCCTCCTTGCACAAAGGCGGAGGTAGCGGTCCTGCTGCTGGGTTGTTGCCCTCCTATGGCCTCCTCCACGTCTCCTGATGTACTCGCCTGTCTCCTGGTAGCGCCTCCATGCTCTGGACACTACGCTGACAGACACAGCAAACCTTCTTGCCACAGCTCACATTGTTGTTCCATCCTGGATGAGCTGCACTACCTGAGCCACTTGTGTGGATTGTAGACTCTGTCTCATGCTACCACTAGAGTGAAAGCACCGCTAGCATTCAAAAGTGACCAAAACATCAGCCAGGAAGCATAGGAACTGAGTGGTCTGTGGTCACCACCTGCAGAACCACTCCTTTATTGGGGGTGTCTTGCTAATTGCCTATAATTTCCACCTGTTGTCTATTCCATTTGCACAACAGCATGTGACATTTATTGTCAATCAGTGTTGCTTCCTAAGTGAACAGTTTGATTTCACAGAAGTGTGATTGACTTGGAGTTACATTGTGTTGTTTAAGTGTTCCCTTTATTTTTTTGAGCAGTGTATTTAGTCAGCCACCAATTGTGCAAGTGGAGTTGCACTTTAATAACACCTCCCAGACAAAACTTTTAAGGAGCCAGAGTAAAACATTCTCAGAACCTCGCTGCTACCTAAAAATAAACTTTTCCACACTAAGATTTTTCTGTAATTTCAACAGTAAAAAACACTGTAAATGTGTTTTACAGCATGCTGAAAATGCTGAAAAATACTGTTATTAACTGTAATTGGAAGCCTCCTGTAAAAATGTGTCTAACATTCTGTATTTCTTTACAGTAATAGCTTATGCCTACCGTAGATTCAAATGATCAGCTTTAGGCGCCAACCTCATGCTGTTGGGTAAGAAACATATAGCTCAGATAATTTTAGTAAATATCTTCTTGAAGTGGAAGAATATTTTCAGCAGCTACTGGATATGTACCTTCACTTGTTTATAAGTATCTTTATTCCTAGCCAACGTTGAGTTACTGAATTTTTTTTCTTAGCTAACCTAGCTAGTTAGCTGGCTAACGTTTGCTAGCTAGCTAGTTAGCTAGATAAAGTTGACACAAGCCATTTCGGTTTGCTCTAAATTGCTTGTAAATATCTTGCTTTGAGACCTAGATAAAACCCATAATAATTGTTGTGATGATAGGCTTGCTGAACCGCAGCCTCTGAGTGCCATAGAGAATAAACTGAGTGCAGATTCGTGACCGATGGCTTGTTTATAGCAGTTTTAAAAAATGGGACATATATTACTGGCACAACATTTTTTGTGGGGATTAACAGGCCACATTTTACAAATAAAACACGTAATGGACCACTAAAGCCATTGCGAATGACCAGTGCACTGGTGTTGTATCGAGGTTTCTGCTGACCTAGGTGCTTCTTCCACTTGGCAGCTGTATCACAGAGTTGCCGATGGTAGCTCCCAGGATTATATTTTAAGTAGGATAGCAGCCTAGACAATAAATAACTAATATTGGTAGCCATCTAGATGTACTCTACAGTTTACTCATTGGGGAGAGCATGAACATGTGAACAGGAACCACACTAGGACACCGTGTCCTTAGCTGTAACAACCCTGTGTGATTCGGTTCACTCAGCTCTCAGCTGCGTGACATATGGAATCGTTTTGCAGGCCAAGTGTTCTGCCCTCACAATATGTAAGCTACAAAGCTTGGCAGACAGCTTACACTCTTCCAATAAAGTATCAGGAGGCACTAGTACCGTTAAGACTCTTTAGTAGAATATATTTAGTTTGTTAAACTGTAACAGATACAGAAAGGAGAAAATGTGTGAGGAAAAAGTCACTGTATACTGTACATTCACACAAATGGATACAAATAGAGAACAACATCTCAATCACAAGTTAGCAACAAGAAAACGAGCTTAGCTAGCCAACATGACCATTCAGAAATGATGACAATTTACATCATAGGAAAGGGGCCACGAAACATATACACAATCTAAGTGTCCATATTTAAGTGATAATGCCCTCGAAGCCGGTGTTTGTTGGATATATTGGCACGGGCATTGTTAGGCCCAAGACTTCACCAATATATCCAACAAACACCGGCATCGAGGGCATTATCACTTTTAAACAACAGGTTACCAACATATTCAAATAATAATCAAAATTTTCAATAAAAACTTTATTTTGATGAATTTATTTGTACTATTTCGCCCTTCCACAAGATCCAACACAAATCTAGGCTTGCTAGAGACGCGACCCAGTCATTCAGTCTTTTTGTTCTGTATCTATAGACGCTACCCAGTTGTTCGTTCTAAATGTTCCATTGCCATACTGGCTGGCAATGATCTTATCACTTGCTTGCTAGATAGCCAACTACGGCTAATTTACAGTCGCATCAAAAAGTGCAGCCAGAATAACAGCAAAGTAGCTGCATTTGTTTAAGCTGTTTTCTAGTGACATTTATTTGGATACATCCATAACAATGAGCTAATGAGACACGATTAGCAAAAGTGCCAAGAGTGTCTGAGTGCCAAGAGTGTGCAAAGCTGTCATCAAGGCAAAGGGTGGCTACTTTGATGAATCTAAGATATATTTAGATTTGTTTAACACTTTTTTGGTTACTACATGATTCCATATGTGTTGTTTCAAAGTTTTAATGTCTTCACTATTATTCTACAATGTAGAAAATAGTAAAAATTAAGAAGATCCCTTGAATGAGTAGGTGTGTCCAAACTGTTTGTCACACCCTGACCTTAGAGATCGTTTTTTTTTCTATGTTTGTTAGGTCAGGGTGTGACTTGGGTGGGAAGTCTATGCTTTCTATTTCTTTGTTTTGGCCAGGTATGATTCTCAATCAGGGACAGCTGTCTATCGTTTATCAACTTTTTTCCCTCTTTCATTTGTGGGATCTTATTTTTGCATTGGTTGTTATTTTGCCCTGCAGAACATCATGTTCGTATTTGTTTTGTTGTTGTCGGTGCTCATTAAATAAATATATAGAATGAACACTTACCACGCTGCGCTTTGGTCCACTTCTTCCCATGACGATCGTGAAACTTTTGACTGGTACTGTATGTAACTAAGCTATTTCTGTTTTTAATTTGTAATAAATGTGCAAACATTTCAAAAACCTGTTTTCTCTTTGTCATTATAAGGTACTGTGTGTAGATTGTTGAGGATAGAAAAAAAAATCAATTTTAGAATAAGGCTGTAACGTAACAAAATGTGGAAAAGGTCAAGGCGTCTGAATTCTTTCCGAAGGCGCTGTACATTCCCACAACTCTCATGGACCACATGTGATTGCTGTGTTGTCACCTATGGAGACAGATGCGACTGTTGTCCTTGGGGAGCCGACTGTCGCAAACACGTCTGATTTGACACTTCCACTCAGAAAGCCCTCTCACGCCTATCATGTTCATTAGCCTACTAAACCCCTGTCATAAAGTAACTAAGTAAGCCTTGCCCGGACCAGAACGGCCCACAGGGTTAGGGTTATTCTCCTGTATTTGTCACGTAACGCAGCTTTATGTACAATAATATTCCCTGGACACTTGATAGCTAGCTCACTAACTAATGAGATAGGTTCGATAATGTGCACAAACAAAAAAATCCTTCAATCACAAAACTTGTTAGCTAGATGTGAAAGAGCTAGAAAAACATATGTATTGTGCAGCTTTATTGTTTCAATTCTGATGAAAAGGGGGTGGAGTACCAGGTTGGTACGCAGCAGGTACAATTTTTGTTCTAGCAAGAGAAGGAATGGCCTCCTATTGTGCTAAGTACCTATCGGCAGTCAAATTTCTCGTTGTGTCTGACGTCTTAAGCTTTTCTTTAGATACTCTAGTGGCTTATACTGCTAATGATATCTAGATTTGAGTCCCCCCTGATCCCTCTTTGCGTTACTGTTCATCGATTGTGCTGCTTTTGTATTTCGAAACAGTTGTCTAAAGCTTCTAACACAGTCTTGTCAGTCAAAAGGGGTGCTAACAGGAGAGGAAGAGAGCTAATATCTTGTACTGTTTAGGCACAATGGATGCCAAAGATTGCAACATGTGCCAGAAGTTGCCGCTATACAAATACAATGATCTAAGATCAGTTATGCATTTTTACACCTAATGGTTAAGATTTGGGCAGTGGCAGGCTGACTCTTTATCTGTGCCTGAAAAGGAAAATGTATATCCAGAGTGTGGAGAACATGGACACTCTTTCCTTATCGCAGATGAGGTATTTAAAACAATGATTGGATTGTCATAAAGGTTCACTAGACTGTGTAGTAACATGTAATTACATTAAGAAATAGTTTCTGTGCAACATAACATAAATTGTGGCATTGACCTCCATCTCAATGTGCAGGCCTGAATTTACGCTCTCTCACTCATGGAAGACTATCCGGTATTCTTGTACAACCCAGCACTAACACACTTCACATTTCTTGGAACACACTTGTGTTTTCTCCATTACTCATACACACACCCACGCAGGCAGGCACGCACAAGCACACACACACACACACACACACACACACACACACACACACTTCTTCTACTATTGTATTCATGAATTGAACTGCTTCGTAAAGGCCTGTGGCCTAGAAAGACCAGAGTTATAGCGCCCGTGACCACCAGGGCCTCCAGTGACTGACTCTTCGTCTTCCTCATCCTCAGCACTTTTTTGTCTATCTCTCTCTTTTATGTCTCTCACCGCCACATGTGGTTTTATTGGATGCTGAAAATGGCCCTTTTTTTAATAACCATTCATAATTTATCCGTAGCTGTGAGGCGGGGGAGCGCGAGGGAGGGATGGAGGAAGAGAGGGGGGAGCGAAGCCACATGAGCTAGGGATGACAATCTTCTTGCTTTTCTTCCCTCCTTTCTCTTTCTTTCTCTGTTTACATGTTCATGCAGTATATAAGCATCAGACTCTGAATAATAAAACAAGGTGACAAAGTCCACAATGAATGGACATCAGCCTCTGAGCTGCTTACTTTCGATGGCCAAACCATACTCTGTCTCAAGTTAACTATGTAATAAAAGTTGCATGGCCCGTGGTCACACATACACTTCTCCCCACCTGAGACTGGGGTTCAATCCCCACTCCAACCCTTCATACTGTTTCTCCCACCTGCCTGTTTACTCCTCTGTGATTTACTTACTGTCTAAAATAAAGTAAAGATTTTTTTAAATGAATGACATTGTAATGAAATGCATTCTATAATGGTTGAGAAATGACTATTGTTGCATTCACTTGTATAGAAGGAAGATTCATTTTTTTATGTAAAGACTGTCATATATTTACTCCAGGCCCTGCTGGGAGATTGAAGTAAGTAAGCATTTCACTGTTGTGTTCGGCGCATGTGACAAATAAAATTTGATGGTATTTAGGCCCCAAACTATACAATGTCAGTTAGGAGCTATTTCCACTGTAGGGTCCAAAATGTCTTTCTTTTTAGCGGGGAAAAAGTGGGGGACAGTGGAGGAGAGAGACAATAGTGTCTGGGGCCTTGGAAGGTCGAGAGCTGAGCTATTCTTCCTCGCTCTCTATCTTCTCTCATTCTCTATCCTCTCTTTTTCTCCAATTCAGCTCCTCTCTTTTTTTCTCTCTATTTTTTATATATATCTATATACTCTCTCACCCTCTCTCCTTTCATACTCTCTCAGTCCCTCTAACTTTGTAATATCCTCCTATAGGCAAAATGAAGTGAAAAAACACCATGGATGGCGGATTGATCTCCCCCTGAGATAGAGAAGAGAGAGAATGTGTGTGTATACTGTATGTGTGTGTCAAAAAGACAGTGTGTGTTTCTCTTTCTCTCTTTCTCTCTGTGTGTGTTATGTGTGTGTGTATGTGTGTGTGTGCTATCTAGTTAATGCCGCTCTGTTGTTGTCAGGGGTGGGAGTATGGATAACAGTTTGGGGTTATTGGGCCTTCCTCTCCATTTGTGGCACCCAGCAGGTTGCCTTTCCTCCTTTTATTTCTCCCTCTCTCTCACACACACACACACACACACACACACACACACACACACACACACACACACACACACACACACACACACACACACACACACACACTTGCATTCAAATCATTGAGAGAGAGGGATAGTTTTCTGCTATCCATCATCATGTTCTCTCCTCTCCTCTCCCCCTCTCTCCTCTCCCCATACTATCCCAAAGTCCCTGTTATTTCATTGGGCCCTGGCAGTGTGGCCGGTTGGTACACAGAAATTCTATTACCCGTGAGTCCCGGTCCATCGTGGTTTACTTTAGCATCAACCCCTGGCCCAACAGGCTCATGGCTAAGGGCTAGCAGGGGCTAGTGGTGTCGCGGCGGCCCGGGCTACTTCCAAACGGGTCGGCTTATCCCTAAAGCTTCCACAAATTAAATTCCTGTGTCAGGGGTGGCTGTCCCGAGGTGCGTATCCCACCAGGAAATGAAGAGTTTTACATAGCTGGGGAAGAAAGAAAACACACACCTCGAGATGAAAGAGAAAAGAGAGTGGGTTGAGAGAGAGGTACAGTCGCCTTTCGGTGGGAACTGTCAAAGAAAGTTTTGTTTCTTCTGATCGGTCAGATGTTATCAAGAGAGGTGGGGTTGGTGGTGATGTTACTTTTCATGGCCAAGGGGCAGAAATAACAGGCATCTGTGTGTGTGTGTGTGTGTGTGTGTGTGTGTGTGTGTGTGTGTGTGTGTGTTGGAACAGCTGGCAGGCCATGACTTATACATGAGGGCGAAAGGAGGGTTGTGAGCCGCAGTGAGAACATTGCTTACTTCAGAGACAACCGTCTCTCCCTCCCTCCCTCCTAATTATTACTACAATAATGCAACAGGTTCATGTAGGCATGTTGTTTGCTTAGAGTATTACATACTTCACCTGTGTGTCACAATGTGCATTGGTTGGGAATATTAATTAAGGATTAGCCCATTTTTTTCAATTTTCACCTAAAATGACATACCTAAATCTAACTGCCTGTAGCTCAGGCCCTGAAGCAAGGATATGCATAGTATTGGTACCATTTGAAAGGAAACACTTTGAAGTTTATGGAAATGTGAAAGAAATGTTGTAGAATATAACACAATAGATCTGGTAACAGATAATACAAAGTAAAAAACAAGCTTTTTTGAAATGCAAGAGAAAGGCCATAATGTATTATTCCAGTCTAGGTGCCATTTTAGATTTTTGCCACTAGATGGCATCAGTGTGTGTGTAAGGTTATAGACTGGATCCAATGAACCATTTACATTTCTGTTCAAAATGTTGTATCAAGACTGACAAAATGTGCCTAATTTGTTTATTAATAACTTTTCATCTTCAAAATTATGCAATCTCAATAGCATGGTATTCCTTCACTGAAATAGCTCCTGTAAACTGGACAGTGCAGATAGATTAACAAGAATTTAAGCTTTCTGCCAATAGCAGATGTGTCTATATCCTGGGAAATGTTCTTGTTACTTAAAACCTCATGCTAATTGCATTAGCCTACGTTAGCACAACGGTCCCGTGGAAGGGACACAGATCCCGAAGAAGTTTTAATTAATTAAGACACTGTGGTCTATGAGGACTAGCAGACACTGTGGTCTATGAGTAAGACTACTAGCAGACTTTGTGGCCTATGAGTAAGACTACTAGCAGACACAGTGGCCTATGAGTAAGACTACTAGCAGACACAGTGGTCTATGAGGACTAGCAGACCCTGTGGTCTATGAGTAACACTACTAGCGGACACTGTGGTCTATGAGAAAGACTACTAGCAGACACTTTTTTTCTATGAGTAAGATTACTAACAGACACTGTGGTCTATGAGAAAGCCTACTCGCAGACACCGTGGTCTATGAGTAAGACTACAAGCAGACACTGTGGTCTATGTGGACTAGCAGACACTGTAGTCTATGAGTAAAGCTACTAGCAGACACTGTGGTCCATGAGAAAGCCTACTTGCAGACACCGTGGTCTATGAGTAAGACTACTAGCAGACACTGTGGTCTATGTGGTCTATGAGAAAGACTACTAGCAGACACTGTTGTCTATGAGTAAGTCTACTAGCAGACACTGGTCTATGAGTAAGATTACTAGCAGACACTGTGGTCTATGTGGACTAGCAGACCCTGTAGTCTATGAGTAAGACTACTAGCAGACACTGTGGTCTATGTGGTCTAGCAGACCCTGTGGTCTATGAATAAGTCTACTAGCAGACACAGTGGTCTATCATGACTAGCAGACCCTGTGGTGTATGAGTAAGTATACTAGCAGACACTGTGGTCTATGAGTAAGTCTACTAGCAGACACTGTAGTCTATGAGTAAAGCTACTAGCAGACACTGTGGTATATGAGGTCTAGCAGACACTGTGGTCTATGAGTAAGTCTACTAGCAGACACTGTAGTCTGTGAGTAAGACTACTAGCAGACACTGATGTCTATGAGTAAGTCTACTAGCAG
Organism: Oncorhynchus tshawytscha; assembly: GCF_018296145.1. Classification (NCBI taxonomy): domain Eukaryota; kingdom Metazoa; phylum Chordata; class Actinopteri; order Salmoniformes; family Salmonidae; genus Oncorhynchus; species Oncorhynchus tshawytscha. Next base: position 44,175,005 of record NC_056436.1, on the reverse strand, counting down.
ACACTGTGGTATATGGGTAAGACAACTATCAGACACTGTGTTCTATGAGATCTAGCAGACACTGTGGTCTATGAGTTAGAAACTTGCAGACACTGTGGTCTATGAGTAAGTCTACTAGCAGACACTGTGGTCTATGAGTAAGACTACTAGCAAACTACTAACAGACACTGTGGTCTATGAGGTCTAGCATACACTGTGGTCTATGAGGAAGACAACTTGCAGACACTGTGGTCTATGAGTAAGACAACTATCAGACACTGTGTTCTATGAGATCTAGCAGACACTGTGGTCTATGAGTTAGAAACTTGCAGACACTGTGGTCTATGAGTAAGTCTACTAGCAGACACTGTGGTCTATGAGTAAGTCTACTAGCAGACACTGTGGTCTATGAGAAAGACTACTGGCAGACACTTGTATATGAGTATGTTTCCTAGCAGACACTGTGGTCTATGAGTAAGACTACTAGCAGACACTGTGGTCTATGAGTACGATAGGTAGCAGACACTGTTATATGAGTAAGACTACTAGCAGACAGTGTGGTGTATGGGTAAGACCACTAGCAGACACTGTGTTCTATGAGTAAGACTACCAGCAGACACTGTGGTCTACGAGTAAGACTACTAGCAGACACTGGTCTATGAGTAAGATTACTAGCAGACACTGTGGTCTATGTGGACTAGCAGACCCTGTGGTCTATGATTAAGTCTACTAGCAGACACAGTGGTCTATCATGACTAGCAGACCCTGTGGTGTATGAGTAAGTCTACTAGCAGACACTGTGGTCTATGAGTAAGTCTACTAGCAGACACTGTAGTCTATGAGTAAAGCTACTAGCAGACACTGTGGTCTATGAGTAAAGCTACTAGCAGACACTGTGGTCTATGAGTAAGACAACTAGCAGACACTGTGGTCTATGAGGTCTAGCAGACACTGTGGTCTATGAGTAAGAAACTTGCAGACACTGATGTCTATGAGTAAGTCTACTAGCAGACACTGTGGTATATGGGTAAGACAACTAGCAGACACTGTTGTCTATGAGAAAGACTACTGGCAGACACTGGTATATGAGTAAGTCTACTGGCAGACACTGGTATATGAGAAAGTCTACTAGCAGACACTGTAGTCTATGAGTAAAGCTACTAGCAGACACTGTGGTCTATGAGTAAAGCTACTAGCAGACACTGTGGTCTATGAGTAAGACAACTAGCAGACACTGTGGTCTACGAGTAAGTCTACTAGCAGACACTGTGGTCTGTGAGTAAGACTACTATAGCAGACACTGTGGTCTATGAGTAAGTCTACTAGCAGACACTGTGGTCTACGAGTAAGACTACTAGCGGACACTGGTATATGAGTACGTCAACTAGCAGACACTGTGGTCTATGAGTAAGACTACTAGCAGACACTGTGGTCTATGAGTACGATAGGTAGCAGACACTGTGTTCTATGAGTAAGACTACTAGCAGACAGCGTGGTGTATGGGTAAGACCACTAGCAGACACTGTGGTCTACGAGTAAGACTACTAGCAGCCACTGTGGTCTATGAGTAAGACTTCTAGCAGAGACTGTGGTCTATTAGTACTAGCAGACACTGTTGTCTGTGTAAGATGACTAGTAGACAATGTGGTCTATGAATAAGACTACTAGCAGACACTGTGGTCTATGAGAAAGCCTACTAGCAGACACAGTGGTCTATGAGTAAGACTATAATCAGACACTATGGTCTATGAGTAAGTCTACTAGCAGACACGGTGCTCTATGAGTAAGTATACAAGCAGACACTGTGGTCTATGATTAAGACTACAAGCAGACACGGTAGTCTATGAGGTCTACCAGGCACTGTGGTCTATAAGGTCTAGCAGACACTGTGGTCTATGACTAAGTCTTCTAGCAGACACTGTGGTCTATGAGGAAGCCTACTGGCAGACACTGTGGTCGATGAGTAAGTCTACTAGCAGACACTGTGGTCTATGAGTAAGTCTACTAGCAACACTGTGGTCTATGAGTAAGTCGTCTAGCAGACACTGTGGTCTATGAGTAGGTCTACTAGCAGACACAGTGGTCTATGATGACTAGCAGACCCTGTGGTCTATGAGTACGACAACTAACGGAGACTTTGGTCTATGAGAAAGACTACTGGCAGACACTGGTCTATGAGTAAGATTACTAGCAGACACTGTGGTCTATGTGGACTAGCAGACCCTGTGGTATATGAGTAAGTCTACTAGCAGACACTGTGTTCTATGAGTAAGTCTACTAGCAGACACTGTGGTCTATGAGTAAGACTACTAGCAGACACTGTGGTCTATGAGTAAGACTACTAGCAAACTACTAACAGACACTGTGGTCTATGAGGTCTAGCATACACTGTGGTCTATGAGGAAGACAACTTGCAGACACTGTGGTCTATGAGTAAGACAACTATCAGACACTGTGTTCTATGAGGTCTAGCAGACACTGTGGTCTATGAGTTAGAAACTTGCAGACACTGTGGTCTATGAGTAAGACTGCTAGCAGACACTGAAGTCTATCAGACACTTTGGTCTATGAGGTCTAGCGGACACTGTGGTCTATGAGTAAGTCTTCTAGCAGACACTGGTCAATGTGTAAGAGACGACTAGCAGACACTTTGTTCTGTGAGGACTAGCAGACACTTTGGTCTATGAGTAAGTCTACTAGCAGACACTTTGGTCTGTGAGTAAGACTAGTAGCAGACACTGATGTCTATGAGTAAGTCTACTAGCAGACACTGTGGTATATGGGTAAGAGAACTAGCAGACACTGTGGTCTATAAAGTCTAGCACACACTGTGGTCTGTGAGGGCTAGCAGACACTGTGGTCTATGAGGACTAGCAGACACTGTGGTCTATGAGTAAGTCTACTAGCAGACACTGTGGTCTATGAGAACGACTACTGGCAGACACTGGTATATGAGTATGTCTTCTAGCAGACACTGTGGTCTATGAGTACGATTACTAGCAGACACTGTGTTCTATGAGTAAGACTACTAGCATACAGTGTGGTTTATGGGTAAGACCACTAGCAGACACTGTAGTCTGTGAGTAAGACTACTAGCAGACACTGATGTCTATAAGGTCTAGCACACACTGTGGTCTATGAGTAAGTCTACTAGCAGACACTGTGGTCTATGAGAAAGACTACTGGCAGACACTGTAGTCTATGAATAAAGCTACTAGCAGACACTGTGGTCTATGAGTAAAGCTACTAGCAGACACTGTGGTCTATGAGTAAGACAACTAGCAGACACTGTGGTCTATGAGGTCTAGCAGACACTGTGGTCTATGAGTTAGAAACTTGCAGACACTGTGGTCTACGAGTAAGTCTACTAGCAGACACTGTGGTCTGTGAGTAAGACTACTAGCAGACACTGTAGTCTATGAGTAAGTCTACTAGCAGACACTGTGGTCTATGAGAAAGACTACTGGCAGACACTTGTATATGAGTATGTTTCCTAGCAGACACTGTGGTCTATGAGTAAGACTACTAGCAGACACTGTGGTCTATGAGTACGATAGGTAGCAGACACTGTTATATGAGTAAGACTACTAGCAGACAGTGTGGTGTATGGGTAAGACCACTAGCAGACACTGTGTTCTATGAGTAAGACTACCAGCAGACACTGTGGTCTACGAGTAAGACTACTAGCAGACACTGGTCTATGAGTAAGATTACTAGCAGACACTGTGGTCTATGTGGACTAGCAGACCCTGTAGTCTATGAGTAAGACTACTAGCAGACACTGTGGTCTATGTGGACTAGCAGACCCTGTGGTCTATGATTAAGTCTACTAGCAGACACAGTGGTCTATCATGACTAGCAGACCCTGTGGTGTATGAGTAAGTCTACTAGCAGACACTGTAGTCTATGAGTAAAGCTACTAGCAGACACTGTGGTCTATGAGTAAAGCTACTAGCAGACACTGTGGTCTATGAGTAAAGCTACTAGCAGACACTGTGGTCTATGAGTAAGACAACTAGCAGACACTGTGGTCTATGAGGTCTAGCAGACACTGTGGTCTATGAGTAAGAAACTTGCAGACACTGATGTCTATGAGTAAGTCTACTAGCAGACACTGTGGTATATGGGTAAGACAACTAGCAGACACTGTTGTCTATAAGGTCTAGCACACACTGTGGTCTATGAGTAAGTCTACTAGCAGACACTGTGGTCTATGAGAAAGACTACTGGCAGACACTGGTATATGAGTAAGTCTACTGGCAGACACTGGTATATGAGTAAGTCTACTAGCAGACACTGTAGTCTATGAGTAAAGCTACTAGCAGACACTGTGGTCTATGAGTAAAGCTACTAGCAGACACTGTGGTCTATGAGTAAGACAACTAGCAGACACTGTGGTCTATGAGGTCTAGCAGACACTGTGGTCTATGTGTTAGAAACTCGCAGACACTGTGGTCTACGAGTAAGTCTACTAGCAGACACTGTGGTCTGTGAGTAAGACTACTATAGCAGACACTGTGGTCTATGAGTAAGTCTACTAGCAGACACTGTGGTCTACGAGTAAGACTACTAGCGGACACTGGTATATGAGTACGTCAACTAGCAGACACTGTGGTCTATGAGTACGATAGGTAGCAGACACTGTGTTCTATGAGTAAGACTACTAGCAGACAGCGTGGTGTATGGGTAAGACCACTAGCAGGCACTGTGGTCTACGAGTAAGACTACTAGCAGCCACTGTGGTCTATGAGTAAGACTTCTAGCAGAGACTGTGGTCTATTAGTACTAGCAGACACTGTTGTCTGTGTAAGATGACTAGTAGACAATGTGGTCTATGAATAAGACTACTAGCAGACACTGTGGTCTATGAGAAAGCCTACTAGCAGACACAGTGGTCTATGAGTAAGACTATAATCAGACACTATGGTCTATGAGTAAGTCTACTAGCAGACACGGTGCTCTATGAGTAAGTATACAAGCAGACACTGTGGTCTATGATTAAGACTACAAGCAGACACGGTAGTCTATGAGGTCTACCAGGCACTGTGGTCTATAAGGTCTAGCAGACACTGTGGTCTATGAGTAAGACTACTAGCAGACACTTTGGTCTATGACTAAGTCTTCTAGCAGACACTGTGGTCTATGAGGAAGCCTACTGGCAGACACTGTGGTCGATGAGTAAGTCTACTAGCAGACACTGTGGTCTATGAGTAAGTCTACTAGCAACACTGTGGTCTATGAGTAAGTCGTCTAGCAGACACTGTGGTCTATGAGTAGGTCTACTAGCAGACACAGTGGTCTATGATGACTAGCAGACCCTGTGGTCTATGAGTACGACAACTAGCGGAGACTTTGGTCTATGAGAAAGACTACTGGCAGACACTGGTCTATGAGTAAGATTACTAGCAGACACTGTGGTCTATGTGGACTAGCAGACCCTGTGGTATATGAGTAAGTCTACTAGCAGACACTGTGTTCTATGAGTAAGTCTACTAGCAGACACTGTGGTCGATGAGTAAGTCTACTAGCAGACACTGTGGTCTATGAGTAAGTCTACTAGCAACACTGTGGTCTATGAGTAAGTCGTCTAGCAGACACTGTGGTCTATGAGTAGGTCTACTAGCAGACACAGTGGTCTATGATGACTAGCAGACCCTGTGGTCTATGAGTACGACAACTAGCGGAGACTTTGGTCTATGAGAAAGACTACTGGCAGACACTGGTCTATGAGTAAGATTACTAGCAGACACTGTGGTCTATGTGGACTAGCAGACCCTGTGGTATATGAGTAAGTCTACTAGCAGACACTGTGTTCTATGAGTAAGTCTACTAGCAGACACTGTGGTCTATGAGTAAGACTACTAGCAGACACTGTGGTCTATGAGTAAGACTACTAGCAAACTACTAACAGACACTCTGGTCTATGAGAAAGACTACTAGCAGACACTGTTGTCTATGAGTAAGTCTACTAGCAGACACTGGTCTATGAGTAAGATTACTAGCAGACACTGTGGTCTATGTGGACTAGCAGACCCTGTAGTCTATGAGTAAGACTACTAGCAGACACTGTGGTCTATGTGGTCTAGCAGACCCTGTGGTCTATGAATAAGTCTACTAGCAGACACAGTGGTCTATCATGACTAGCAGACCCTGTGGTGTATGAGTAAGTATACTAGCAGACACTGTGGTCTATGAGTAAGTCTACTAGCAGACACTGTAGTCTATGAGTAAAGCTACTAGCAGACACTGTGGTATATGAGGTCTAGCAGACACTGTGGTCTATGAGTAAGTCTACTAGCAGACACTGTGGTCTATGAGTAAGACTACTAGCAAACTACTAACAGACACTGTGGTCTATGAGGTCTAGCACACACTGTGGTCTATGAGTAAGACAACTATCAGACACTGTGTTCTATGAGGTCTAGCAGACACTGTGGTCTATGAGTTAGAAACTTGCAGACACTGTGGTCTATGAGTAAGACTGCTAGCAGACACTGAAGTCTATCAGACACTTTGGTCTATGAGGTCTAGCGGACACTGTGGTCTATGAGTAAGTCTTCTAGCAGACACTGGTCAATGGGTAAGAGACGACTAGCAGACACTTTGTTCTGTGAGGACTAGCAGACACTTTGGTCTATGAGTAAGTCTACTAGCAGACACTTTGGTCTGTGAGTAAGACTAGTAGCAGACACTGATGTCTATGAGTAAGTCTACTAGCAGACACTGTGGTATATGGGTAAGAGAACTAGCAGACACTGTGGTCTATAAGGTCTAGCACACACTGTGGTCTGTGAGGGCTAGCAGACACTGTGGTCTATGAGGACTAGCAGACACTGTGGTCTATGAGTAAGTCTACTAGCAGACACTGTGGTCTATGAGAACGACTACTGGCAGACACTGGTATATGAGTATGTCTTCTAGCAGACACTGTGGTCTATGAGTATGATTACTAGCAGACACTGTGTTCTATGAGTAAGACTACTAGCAGACAGTGTGGTTTATGGGTAAGACCACTAGCAGACACTGTGGTCTACGAGTAAGACTACTAGCAGAGACTGTGGTCTATTAGTACTAGCAGACACGGTGGTCTATGAGAAAGCCTACTAGCAGACACTGTGGTCTTTGAGTAAGACTATAATCAGACACTGTGGTCTATGAGGTCTACCAGACACTGTGGTCTATAAGGTCTAGCAGACACTGTGGTCTATGAGTAAGACTACTAGCAACACTGTGGTCTATGAGTAAGTCTTCTAGCAGACACTGTGGTCTATGAGGAAGCCTACTGGCAGACACTGTGGTCGATGAGTAAGTCTACTAGCAGACACTGTGGTCTATGAGTAAGTCTACTAGCAACACTGTGGTCTATGAGTAAGTCGTCTAGCAGACACTGTGGTCTATGAGTAGGTCTACTAGCAGACACAGTGGTCTATGATGACTAGCAGACCCTGTGGTCTATGAGTACGACAACTAGCGGAGACTTTGGTCTATGAGAAAGACTACTGGCAGACACTGGTCTATGAGTAAGATTACTAGCAGACACTGTGGTCTATGTGGACTAGCAGACCCTGTGGTATATGAGTAAGTCTACTAGCAGACACTGTGTTCTATGAGTAAGTCTACTAGCAGACACTGTGGTCGATGAGTAAGTCTACTAGCAGACACTGTGGTCTATGAGTAAGTCTACTAGCAACACTGTGGTCTATGAGTAAGTCGTCTAGCAGACACTGTGGTCTATGAGTAGGTCTACTAGCAGACACAGTGGTCTATGATGACTAGCAGACCCTGTGGTCTATGAGTACGACAACTAGCGGAGACTTTGGTCTATGAGAAAGACTACTGGCAGACACTGGTCTATGAGTAAGATTACTAGCAGACACTGTGGTCTATGTGGACTAGCAGACCCTGTGGTATATGAGTAAGTCTACTAGCAGACACTGTGTTCTATGAGTAAGTCTACGAGCAGACACTGTGGTCTATGAGTAAGACTACTAGCAGACACTGTGGTCTATGAGTAAGACTACTAGCAAACTACTAACAGACACTGTGGTCTATGAGAAAGACTACTAGCAGACACTGTTGTCTATGAGTAAGTCTACTAGCAGACACTGGTCTATGAGTAAGATTACTAGCAGACACTGTGGTCTATGTGGACTAGCAGACCCTGTAGTCTATGAGTAAGACTACTAGCAGACACTGTGGTCTATGTGGTCTAGCAGACCCTGTGGTCTATGAATAAGTCTACTAGCAGACACAGTGGTCTATCATGACTAGCAGACCCTGTGGTGTATGAGTAAGTATACTAGCAGACACTGTGGTCTATGAGTAAGTCTACTAGCAGACACTGTAGTCTATGAGTAAAGCTACTAGCAGACACTGTGGTATATGAGGTCTAGCAGACACTGTGGTCTATGAGTAAGTCTACTAGCAGACACTGTGGTCTATGAGTAAGACTACTAGCAAACTACTAACAGACACTGTGGTCTATGAGGTCTAGCACACACTGTGGTCTATGAGTAAGACAACTATCAGACACTGTGTTCTATGAGGTCTAGCAGACACTGTGGTCTATGAGTTAGAAACTTGCAGACACTGTGGTCTATGAGTAAGACTGCTAGCAGACACTGAAGTCTATCAGACACTTTGGTCTATGAGGTCTAGCGGACACTGTGGTCTATGAGTAAGTCTTCTAGCAGACACTGGTCAATGGGTAAGAGACGACTAGCAGACACTTTGTTCTGTGAGGACTAGCAGACACTTTGGTCTATGAGTAAGTCTACTAGCAGACACTTTGGTCTGTGAGTAAGACTAGTAGCAGACACTGATGTCTATGAGTAAGTCTACTAGCAGACACTGTGGTATATGGGTAAGAGAACTAGCAGACACTGTGGTCTATAAGGTCTAGCACACACTGTGGTCTGTGAGGGCTAGCAGACACTGTGGTCTATGAGGACTAGCAGACACTGTGGTCTATGAGTAAGTCTACTAGCAGACACTGTGGTCTATGAGAACGACTACTGGCAGACACTGGTATATGAGTATGATTACTAGCAGACACTGTGTTCTATGAGTAAGACTACTAGCAGACAGTGTGGTTTATGGGTAAGACCACTAGCAGACACTGTGGTCTACGAGTAAGACTACTAGCAGAGACTGTGGTCTATTAGTACTAGCAGACACGGTGGTCTATGAGAAAGCCTACTAGCAGACACTGTGGTCTTTGAGTAAGACTATAATCAGACACTGTGGTCTATGAGGTCTACCAGACACTGCGGTCTATAAGGTCTAGCAGACACTGTGGTCTATGAGTAAGACTACTAGCAACACTGTGGTCTATGAGTAAGTCTTCTAGCAGACACTGTGGTCTATGAGGAAGCCTACTGGCAGACACTGTGGTCGATGAGTAAGTCTACTAGCAGACACTGTGGTCTATGAGTAAGTCTACTAGCAACACTGTGGTCTATGAGTAAGTCGTCTAGCAGACACTGTGGTCTATGAGTAGGTCTACTAGCAGACACAGTGGTCTATGATGACTAGCAGACCCTGTGGTCTATGAGTACGACAACTAGCGGAGACTTTGGTCTATGAGAAAGACTACTGGCAGACACTGGTCTATGAGTAAGATTACTAGCAGACACTGTGGTCTATGTGGACTAGCAGACCCTGTGGTATATGAGTAAGTCTACTAGCAGACACTGTGTTCTATGAGTAAGTCTACTAGCAGACACTGTGGTCGATGAGTAAGTCTACTAGCAGACACTGTGGTCTATGAGTAAGTCTACTAGCAACACTGTGGTCTATGAGTAAGTCGTCTAGCAGACACTGTGGTCTATGAGTAGGTCTACTAGCAGACACAGTGGTCTATGATGACTAGCAGACCCTGTGGTCTATGAGTACGACAACTAGCGGAGACTTTGGTCTATGAGAAAGACTACTGGCAGACACTGGTCTATGAGTAAGATTACTAGCAGACACTGTGGTCTATGTGGACTAGCAGACCCTGTGGTATATGAGTAAGTCTACTAGCAGACACTGTGTTCTATGAGTAAGTCTACTAGCAGACACTGTGGTCTATGAGTAAGACTACTAGCAGACACTGTGGTCTATGAGTAAGACTACTAGCAAACTACTAACAGACACTGTGGTCTATGAGAAAGACTACTAGCAGACACTGTTGTCTATGAGTAAGTCTACTAGCAGACACTGGTCTATGAGTAAGATTACTAGCAGACACTGTGGTCTATGTGGACTAGCAGACCCTGTAGTCTATGAGTAAGACTACTAGCAGACACTGTGGTCTATGTGGTCTAGCACACACTGTGGTCTGTGAGGGCTAGCAGACACTGTGGTCTATGAGGACTAGCAGACACTGTGGTCTATGAGTAAGTCTACTAGCAGACACTGTGGTCTATGAGAACGACTACTGGCAGACACTGGTATATGAGTATGTCTTCTAGCAGACACTGTGTTCTATGAGTAAGACTACTAGCAGACAGTGTGGTTTATGGGTAAGACCACTAGCAGACACTGTGGTCTACGAGTAAGACTACTAGCAGAGACTGTGGTCTATTAGTACTAGCAGACACGGTGGTCTATGAGAAAGCCTACTAGCAGACACTGTGGTCTTTGAGTAAGACTATAATCAGACACTGTGGTCTATGAGGTCTACCAGACACTGTGGTCTATAAGGTCTAGCAGACACTGTGGTCTATGAGTAAGACTACTAGCAACACTGTGGTCTATGAGTAAGTCTTCTAGCAGACACTGTGGTCTATGAGGAAGCCTACTGGCAGACACTGTGGTCTATGAGAACTAGCAGACCCTGTGGTCTATGAGTAAGACTACTAGCAGACTTTGTGGTCTATTAGTAAGACTACTAGCAGACACAGTGGTCTATGAGGACTAGCAGACCCTGTGGTCTATGAGTAAGACTTCTAGCATACACTGTGGTCTATGAGTAAGTCTACGAGCAGAAAATGTGGTCCATGAGTAAGTCTACTAGCAGACAGTGGTCTATGAGTAAGATTACTAGCAGACACTGTGGTCTATTAGTACTAGCAGGCACTGTTGTTGATGGGTAAGACTACTATCAGACACTGTGGTCTATTAGTAAGACTACGTGCATTGGGATATGTTCCGCATTGCGTCCAACAACAACATTGATGAAAACGCTGATTCGGTGAGCGAGTTCATTAGAAAGTGCATTGACGATGTTATACCCACAGCAACGATTAAAACATTCCCAAACCAGAAACCGTAGATTGATGACAGCATTCCTGCGAAACTGAAAGCACGAACCACTGCTTTTAACCAGGGCAAGGGGACCGGAAACATGACCGAATACAAACAGTGTAGCTATTCCCTCCGCAAGGCAATCAAACAAGCTAAGCGTCAGTATAGAGACAAAGTAGAGTCGCAATTCAACGGTTCAGACACAAGAGGTATGTGGCAGGTTCTACAGTCAATCATGAATTACAAAAAGAAAACCATCCCTGTCGCGGACCAGGATGTCTTGCTCCCAGATAGACTAAAAAACTTTTTGCTCCCTTTGAGGACAATACAGTGCCACTGACACGGCCTAACTGCAGCCGACGTGAGTAAAACATTTAAATGTGTTAACCCTCGCAAGGCTGCAGGCACAGACGGCATCCCCAGCCGCATCCTCAGAGCACGCACAGAGCAGCTGGCTGGTGTGTTTACGGACATATTCAATCAATCCTTATCCCAGTCTGCTGTTCCCACATGCTTCAAGAGGGCCACCATTGTTCCTGTTCCCAAGAAAGCTAAGGTAACTGAGCTAAACGACTGCCGCCCCGAAGCACTCACTTCCATCGTCATGAAGTGCTTTGAGAGACTAGTCAAGGACCATATCACCTCCACCCTACCTGACACCCTAGACCCACTCCAATTTGCTTACCACCCCAATATATCCACAGACGACGCAATCGCAACCACACTGCACACTGCCCTAACCCATCTGGACAAGAGGAATACCTATGTGAGAATGCTGTTCATCGACTACAGCGCAGCATTTAACACCATAGTACCCTCCAAACTCGTCATCAAGCTCGAGACCCTGGGTCTCGACCCCGTCCTGTGCAACTGGGTACTGGACTTCCTGATGGGCCACCCCCAGGTGGTGAGGGTAGGTAACAACATCTTCACCCCGCTGATCCTCAACACTGGGGCCCCACAAGGGTGCGTTCTGAGCCCTCTCCCGTACTCCCTGTTCACCCACGACTGCGTGGCCATGCACGCCTCCAACTCAATCATCAAGTTTACGGACGACACTACAGTGGTAGGCTTGATTACCATCAATGACGAGACGGCCTACAGGGAGGAGGTGAGGGCCCTCGGAGTGTGGTGTCAGGAAAATAACCTCACACTCAACGTCAACAAAACAAAGGAGATGATTGTGGACTTCAGGAAACAGCAGAGGGAGCACCCCCCTATCCACATCGACGGGACAATAGTGGAGAGGGTAGTAAGTTTTAAGTTCCTCAGCGTACACATCATGGACAAACTGAATTGGTCCACCCACACAGACAGCGTTGTGAAGAAGGCGCAGCAGCGCCTCTTCAACCTCAGGAGGCTGAAGAAATTCGGCTTGTCACCAAAAGCACTCACAAACTTCTACAAATGCACAATCGAGAGCATCCTGTCAGGCTCTATTGCCGACTGGTACGGCATCTGAGATTTGCTTGCTTGTCCAATGATCCTCCCATACTCCCTATCAAACTGCCACAGCCGTCCTGTCTGAATGCCCTTGTTATCCTGTATCTGTCAGCCACAACATTCCTGTTCCCTCCAACACCCTGCAACACAAACACAACCTGTTCCGAAGGACCTTGAATTATTAATCAAATCATAAAGTCACATTTTATTTGTCACCGTGAAATGCGTACTTACAACCCCTTAACCAACAATGCAGGTTTAAACTCAAGTAAAAAATAAATAAAAAGTATAAATAAAAACGAATAAAAATTACAAATAATTAAGGAGCAACAATAGAATAACTGTTGCTAGGCTATACATTGGTGGTACTGGTACAGAGTCAATGTGCGGGGGCACAGGTTAGTCGAGGTAATATGTAGGTAGAGGTAAGGTCACTATGCGTGGATAATAAACAGAGAGTAGCAGCAGCGTAAGGGGGTGGGGAGATGCAAATAGTCTTAGTAGCCATTTGATTAGCTGTTCAGGAGTCTTATGGCTTAGGGTTAGAAGCTGTTGAAAAGCATTTTGGACCTATACTTGGCGCTCCGATACCGCTTGCCGTGCGGTAGCAGAGAGAACAGTCTATGACTAGGGTTGCTGGAGTCTTTGACAATTTTTAGGGCCTTCCTCTTGCCCTGCCTGGTATAGAGTGTCACGGCCGTCAAAAGAAGTGGACCAAAGTGCAGCGTGGTGAGTGTACATGTTCCTTTATATTTTGGAATGACGCCAACAAAACAAGAAACAAGATAAACAACCGTGAAGCTTACGAGGACTAAGTGCCACTAACAAAGTTAACTACGCACACTGAAAGGAGGGAAAAAGGCTATCTAAGTATGATTCCCAATCAGAGACAACGATAGACAGCTGTCCCTGATTGAGAACCATACCCGGCCAAAACATAGAAAACAAAACATAGAATGCCCACACCACATCACACCCTGACCTAACCAAATAGAGAAATAAAACGTCTCTCTAAGGTCAGGGCGTGACTGTACCCCCCCCCAAAGGTGCAGACTCCGGACGCAAAACCTGAACCTATAGGGGAGGGTCCGGGTGGGCATCGATCCGCGGTGGCGGATCCGGTGCGGGACGTAGACCCCGCTCCACCTCTGGCGCCTCTGGTGTGGGGACCCTCGCCGCCGACCCCGGACTGGGGATCGTCTCTGTGGGCCCCGGACTGGGCACCCTCGCTGGGGGCCGCGGACTGGAGGCCGTCGATGGGGGCTCCGGACTGGAGGCCGTCGCTGGCATACATTTTCCTTTATATTTTGGAATGACGCCAACAAAACAAGAAGCAAGATAGCACTCGTAAGCTTCACGGCTGTTTAAGTGCCACTAACAAAGATAACTACCCACACTGAAAGGAGGGAAAAAGAGCTACCTAAGTATTATTCCCAATCAGAGACAATGATAGACAGCTGTCCCTGATTGAGAACCATACCCGGCCAAAACATAGAAATAAAGAAACATAGAAAACAAAACATAGAATGCCCACCCCACATCACACCCTGACCTAACCAAATAGAGAAATAAAACGACTCTCTAAGGTCAGGGCATGACAATAGAGGTCCTGGATGGCAGAAAGCTTGGCCCCAGTGATGTACTGGGCCCTACGCACTACCCTCTGTAGTGCCTTGTGGTCAGAGGTTGATCAATTGCCATACCAGTCTTGGGTGAACAGGGAGTACAGGAGGGGACTGAGCACGCACGGAGTGGGTCTCGAGTTTCTGGGATAATGGTGTTGATGTAAGCCATGACCAGCCTTTCAAAGCACTTCATGGCTACAGACGTGAATGCTACGGATCGGTAGTCATTTAGGCAGGTTACATTAGTGTTCTTGGGTTACCTTGGTGTTCTTGTCTGGGTGTGTAAGCATTTGTTTGAGTTTGGTCTGCTTGAAACATGTTGGTATTTACAGACTCGATCAGGGATAGGTTGAAAATGTCAGTGATTACACTTGCCAGTTGGTCCGCTCATGCTTTGAGTCCACGGCCTGGTAATCCGTCTAGCCCTGCGGCCTTGTGAATGTTGACCTGTTTAAAAACTTCTAAGGGCTTGGCCGCCAGCGGGACTCTTTCTACATTTAAACTCGGACAAAACAGAGATGCTTGTTCTAGGTCCCAAGAAACAAAGAGATCTTCTGTTGAATCTGACAATTAATCTTAATGGTTGTACAGTCGTCTCAAAAAAAAACTGTGAAGGACCTCGGCGTTACTCTGGACCCTTATCTCTCTTTTGAAGAATATATCAAGACTGTTTCAAGGACAGCTTTTTTTCCATCGACGTAACATTGCAAAAATCAGAAACTTTCTGTCCAAAAATGTATGTCCAAATATTAATCCATGCTTTTGTCATTTCTAGGTTAAACTACTGCAATGCTCTACGTTCCGGATACCCGGAAAGTAGAGCATTTGCTCCTACGTATCTCTCTGATTTGGTCCTGCCGTACATACCTACACATACGCTACGGTTACAAGATGCAGGCCTCCTAATTGTCCCTAGAATTTCTAAGCAAACAGCTGGAGGCAGGGCTTTCTCCTATAGAGCTCCATTTTTATGGAATGGTCTGCCTACCCATGTGAGAGACGCAGACCTTTAAGTCTTTACTGAAGACTCATCTCTTCAGTGGGTCATATGATTGAGTGTAGTCTGGCCCAGGAGTGTGAAGGTGCACGGAAAGGCTCTTGAGCAACGAACCGCCCTTGCTGTCTCTGCCTGGCCGGTTCCCCTCTTTCCACTGGGATTCTCTGCCTATAACCCTATTACAGGGGCTGAGTCACTGGCTTACTAGGGCTCTTTCATACCGTCTCTAGGAGGGGTGCGTCACTTGAGTGGGTTGAGTCACTGATGTGATCTTCCTGTCTGGTTTGACCGCTCCCTTGGGTTGTGCCGTGGCGGAGATCTTTGTGGGCTATACTCGGCCTTGTCTCAGGATGGTAAGTTGGTGGTTGAAGATATCACTCTAGTGGTGTGGGGGCTGTGTTTTGGCAAAGTGGGTGGGGTTATATATCCTTCCTGTTTGGCCCTGTCCGGGGGTGTCATCGGATGGGGCCACTCCTGTCTCAGCCTCCAGTATTTATGCTGCAGTAGTTTGTGTGTCGGGGGGCTAGGGTCAGTTTGTTATATCTGGAGTACCTCTCCTGTCCTATCCGGTGTCCTGTGTGAATTTAACCTGTTGAATCTAGGGAGCACTATTTTCATTTTTGGAAAAATAACATTCCCAAAGTAAACATGCTATTTTGTCAGGAAAAGATGCTAGAATATGCATATAATGGACAGCCTAGGATAGTTAACACTCTAAAGTTTCCAAAACTGTAAAAATATTGTCTGTGAGTATAACAGAACTGATATTGCAGGCGAAAGCCTAAGGAAAATCCAATCAGGAAGGGACTCTTATTTAGAAAGCTCTGCGTTCCTATGCTTCCCTACTGAGCAGTGAATGAGATATCAACCAGATTCCTTTTACTCTGGCTTCCCTAATGTGTCTAGTGTCACAATACATAGTTTCAGGCTTTTTTATTTTGAAAAATGAGCCTGAACGTCAACATTGCGTCAGTGGTCAGCTGGAGTCTCTCAGAGTGTTTTGTGCGTAAAAGACAAATGCGGCCATTGTTTCTCCCTTTCCTACTAAGAAGCCACCTGTCCTGGTTGATATATTATCGAATAGATATTTGAAAAACACCTTGAGGATTGATTATAAAAATCGTTTGCCATGTTTCTGTCAATATTATGGATATAATTTGGAATTTTTGTCTGCGTTTCCGGTGGATTCCTAGGCATAACGCATCAAACTAACGGAGGTATTTGGATATAAAAATATCTTTATGGAACAAAAGGAACATTTGCTGTCTAACTGGGAGTCTCGTGAGTGAAAACATCCGAAGCTCATCAAAGGTAAACGATTAATTTGATTTGCTTTTCTGATTTTCGTGACCAAGTTACCTGCCGCTAGGTGTACATAATGTTTTGGAAGTATATCGATAAACTTACACAAATGCTTGTATTGTTTTCACTGCAAAGCATAATTTAAAAATCTGAGACGACAGGGTGATTAACAAAAGGCTAAGCTGTGTTTCGCTATATTTCACCTGTGATTTCATGAATATTAATATTTTCTAGTAAGATTATTTGACTGTTGCACTATGCTATTTAGCGTAGTTGATGACAATTATCCCGGATCCGAAGGGGGTGGTTCCAAGAGGTTTAAAGGTCTTTTACCACCTTCACAAGTGCAGTCTCAGTGCTATGATGAGGTCTAAAACCAGTCTGAAGCATTTTGTATACATTGTTTGTCTTCAGGAAGGCAGTGCTTTGCCACGCAACAGCTTTTTCTAACATTTTTGAGAGGAATGGGAGATTCGATATAGGTCGATAGTTTTTTATATTTTCTCGGTCAAGGTTTGGCTTTTTCAAGAGAGGCTTTATTACTGCCACTTTTAGTGAGTTTGGTACACATTCGGTGGATAGCGAGCCGTTTATTATGTTCAACATAGGAGGGCCAAGCACAGGAAGCAGCTCTTTCAGTAGTTTAGTTGGAATAGGGTCTAGTATGCAGCTTGAAGGTTTAGAGGCCATGATTATTTTCATCATTGTGTCAAGAGATATAGTACTAAAAGACTTGAGTGTCTCCCTTGATCCTAGGTCCTGGCAGAGTTTTGCAGACTCAGGATAACTGAGCTTTGGAGGAATACGCAGATTTAAAGAGGAGTCTGTAATTTGCTTTCTAATGATCATGACCTTGTCGTCAAAGAAGTTCATGAATTTATCACTGCTGAAGTGAAAGCCATCCTCTCTTAGGGAATGCTGCTTTTTAGTTAGCTTTGCGACAGCATCAAAAATACATTTCGGATTGTTCTTATTTTCCTCAATTAGGTTGGAAAAATAGGATGATCGAGCAGCAGTGAGGGCTCTTCGATACCGCACGGTACTGTCTTTCCCAGCAAGTCAGGAAGACTTCCAGTTTGGTGTGGCGCCATTTCCTTTCCAATTTTCTGGAAGCTTGCTTCAGAGCTGGGGTATTTTCTGTATACCAGGGAGCTAGTTTCTTAAGACAAATGTTTTTAGTTTTAAGGGGTGCAACTGCATCTAGGGTATTGCGCAAGGTTAAATTGAGTTCCTCAGTTATGTGGTTAACTGACTTTTGTGCTTTGACATCCTTGGGTAGGCAGAGGGAGTCTGGAAGGGCATCAAGGAATCTTTGGGTTGTCTGATAACTTCTAGCACTACTTTTGATGATCCTTGGTTAGGGTCTGAGCAGATTACTTGTTGCAATTGCAAACATAATAAAATGGTGGTCCGATAGTCCAGGATTATGTGGAAAATATTAAGATCCACAACATTTACTCCATGGGACAAAACTAGGTCCAGAGTATAACTGTGGCAGTGAGTAGGTCCGGAGACATGTTGGACAAAACCCACTGAGTCGATGATGGCTCCGAAAGCCATTTGGAGTAGGTCTGTGGACTTTTCCATGTAAATATTAAAGTCACCAACAATGTGAATATTATCTACTATGACTACAAGGTCCGATAGGAATTCAGGGAACTCAGTGAGGAATGCTGTATATGGCACAGTTGGCCTGTAAACAGTAGCTATAAAAAGTGATTGAGTAGGCTGTATAGATTTAATGACCCGAAGCTCAAAAGAAGAAACGTCTGGGTTTTTTTGTAAATTGAAATTTTCTATCGTAAATGTTAGCAACACCTCCGCCTTTGCGGGATACACGGGGAATATGGTCACTAGTGTAACCAGGAGGTGAGGCCTCATTTAACACAGTAAATTCATCAGGCCTCATCAGGCAAGCCATGTTTCAGTCAGGCCAATCACATCAAGATTATAATCAGTGATTAGTTCATTGACTATAACTGCCTTGGAAGTGAGGGATCTAACATTAAGTAGCCCTATTTTGAGATGTGAGGTGTCACGATCTCTTTCAGTAATGGCAGGAATGGAGGAGGTCTTTATTCTAGGGAGATTGCTAAGGCGAACACAGCCATGTTTAGTTTTGCCCAACCTAGGTCGAGGCACAGACACGGTCTCAATGGATATAGTTGAGCTGACTACACTGACTGTGCTAGTGGCAGACTCCACTAAGCTGGCAGGCTGGCTAACAGCCTCCGACTCGCTGCTTAATGGGTAGAACCGGTTGAAAGTTTCTGTTGGTTGAAAAAGCGACACCAGTTGATCATTCCTACAGCATTTCCCTCCAGACGCCATGAGAAAGTTGTCTGGCTGCGGGGACCATGCGACGGGATTTATTCTACTATCTGTACTTACTGGTGGCACAGACTCTGTTTCATCCTTTCCTACACTGAAATTACCTTTGCCCAACGATTGCGTCTGAAGCTGGGCTTGCAGCACAGCTATCCTCGCCGTAAGACGATCGTTCTCCTGTATATTATGAGTACAGTGACTGCAATTAGAAGGCATCATGTTAATGTTACTACTTAGCTTTGGCTGTTGGATGTCTTGACGAACCATGTCCAGATAAAGCGTCTGGAGTGAAGAAATAAGTTACAAATAACGCAAAAAAAACACACACAGTAGCATAATTGGCTAGGAGCCTGTAAAACATCCCGCCACCATCTCTCCTCCCCTGTCATTCCCCCGGTAATAGAACTGGGAAGGGAGTGAGGGATGGAGAGAGGAGGGGGATGAAGGGGTATGTAGGCACGCCTTCAGAAAGGAAGAAAGTCTTCCTCAGGGCAGATATACCATGCTGTTGAGGTGTCTACAGGTGCACTCTATGTAAGTAACTAACTGGTTTAGTGTCAGTGTGACTTAGTGTTTCTCCCCCTAGCTGGAATACAGTAACAGGATTTTTGGGCACTGGCCAGCCGGGCTATTGAAGACTGCGATTTTCTAGCCTGGAGCAGACCCAGCATTTCACAATTAGTTCTGTGAATGTTCCCAGAACATTTAGGTTGTTCTGAGAATGTTCTTGGTTTGCTGGTAATATTATGTTACATGGTTGTATCTAGGGTTAATTGAACCGGTATTATTTTTGTTCTTGCACTGATGTTGTCTCTAGCCTGTGAGTGTTAGTCAATGTGTCCTCTTGTAAAAACCCTCCACTGATTGTGTTTATCGAAAGACCAGTCAGGATCTGAAACATAACACAGACCAACATTACCGGATACATTCACTAATGGTCCAGAGATTTGGTTGGCTGGGGCTGCTACAACCACTAAATGTCCTGTAACTTTCATTGGCTGGAGTAGCCTTCAATCAGCCTTATTTGATTGAAATTCATTGCCTCCTTTTGTCCGAATTTTTTGCCATATTTGATGTTACTAAAACTTAAGGGAAAATATATATAGTCTACACTTAGATATTTAAAATGCTTTACGTCCAACATCGGAGGGTGAGTCATCCAAAGATGGCGGCTCTTTAAATATACTGTATACAATCAATCGGCAAAATGCTGCATAGGGAAGGTTTCTCTAGACACATTTTGAATCATAGATTTGACTCTCAGTTTTGTTGAGTGATTATGCAGCAGATTTCTATGAAAAATGTAGATGTTTCAAAAGTAGTTGACGGCTGCAATGTTGGCGCTGGGAGTTTTGAGATTGCCGAAAATGTTTTCTGTCATGGGAATGATAGCTTGGGCTTGTTTTTTGGATTTTAGTAATAAATGCAATACCTGTGGGAAGTGTACACATGTACACAGCAAAACAAAGACCACAGCCGCACACATACCGACACTTACACTCCACCGCCACACACAACCCACCCCACACACAACCCTCCATGTATTATGTCTATTTCATTGTAATTATTATACATTTTTTCGTGGTAATTTTACCCCATTTTCCTCCCCAATTTCGTGATATCCAATTGCTAGTTACGATCTTGTCTCATTGCTGCAACTCCCCAACGGGCTGCTTCTTAACTCACTGCTCACTTAACCCGGATACCAGCCGCACCAATGTGTCGGAGGAAACACTGTTCGACTGACAATCGAGGTCAGCTTGCAGGCGCCCGGCCTGCCACAAGGAGTAGCTAGAGTGTGAGGAGCCAAGGAAAGTTCCCCGGCAAAAACCCTCCCCTAACCCAGACGGCACTAGGCCAGTTGTGCATCGCCCTATTGGGCTCCATGTCACGACTGGCTGTGACATAGCCTGGGATTGAACCCCAGGCTTTAGTGGCGTCTCAGCACTGTGCTGTAGTGCCTCAGACCACTGCGACACTCGTGTGGCCCGTATTCTTTCTATTACATCACAATAGAATAACACACAGTCTCTATTGGTATGCGTGATAAATCACCAGCATGATCTGAGACTGAGTACTCCCCAAATAGCTACATATTCTTTTGTTCGTGCACTACTTTTGCCAGGGCCCATAGGGCTCTAGTCAAAAGAAGTGCACTAGGGAATAGGGTGCCATTTGGGACACAAGCACCCTGTTAGTTATTGTCACTTGCCTCTCTCCCGATGAGTCCCTCCGCTCCTGAAATGGGTCAACCTAACCAGTGAATGGCACTGCCAAGGTTAAAACTCACAAAAGCAGGGAAGGTGACAAGTGCAAAAGGGAGGAGGACGTATCTTACCGAAGCAAAGAGATGGTTATTTGGGGGATGGTTTTGTCTAAATTTGTATCTTCCTGGAGGTGATCATGTTATTTTTTTCTAACTTTAAAGGATTGTTGTGGTTTATTGTGTGATAGAGTGAGATTGTTGAAACAAATGCTAAATGTGGATGGATTGTAGATGGATCTGTGGTGAGAAGCAAAATGAGTTGACATCGAATTTGTGTTTTGTGAAAATTGAAAAACACCATTCCCTAAGTGAGTCAACAAAACAGGAAAAGACTAGACGGTAAACATTTTTTTCACTTCTGATGCCACTAGACTAGATGCCACTTGATCTGATTGTTTTTTACAGTGTGTTAATATCATGAAGTTGATGCTGTCTTAAGGTGTCACTGTGGAGAAACTTTGGAAAGATCAAAGTTCAATTCAAAGTTTGGATTTATCAGAATGCCACTTCTAGTTTGACCGATGCATTGCGCTATTGATGTATTATTCATAGCATTCACACTTTTAGATGTGTGTGAGTGTTAATGAGAGCCGTTCAGATGTTTCTGATTTTTATAAAGTCCTGAGAATGGACATTCAGTCTCTCTCTCTCTCTCTCTCTCGTCGCTTCTACTTACTTCACCCTCTGTCTCACTCTTTCCACTCCGACCTCGCTCTCTCTCTGTTCATCTGCAGTCGTTTATCAATACTGAGTCTTCCATCGATTAATTATTGTTTGCCTTAATTTGTGTTTGATTAAGTACCTTTTGATTAATTCCAGTTTGTTCTCTAGATGCTCTCCTGCCATGTTAACACGTTGCACACACTGTGGCGGAAGAATCCAAATTATCTTAATTAAGAGGTAATTAAGAGGTCTGCATAGAGGTCTGCATAATATGCTTATATGATTAAACTGTTGAACTCTTGTTATTAGAATGTATCCCTTCGGACTCTGGTGTTGGCAGTTGCACTTTTTCCCTTAGCTGGGGCTCAGTCACCTGGGGCTCAGAGAGGGGAGAAGTCAGGCTTGTATATCACATGTCCTTGGTGCTATGCAGAATATCAGAAAGAGAAGAGGAGAGGAGAGAACATTGTCTTATGTGAATGTGTCTTTACCTATTTTAAACCATGTGAAGGGATGGCATTATTAATGGAGAACCAATTACTTGTCTCCACAATGTCTGTGCACCAGTCACCCCCTCCTTCGGGCTTTGGGGGAGAAGGTCTGAAACAGGATGTGTGGGGTAGTGTCTGGAACCGTTGTACGTCATCTCTGATGTTGCACCTATCCTGAAACAGTGTATGACCTAGAGGCTCACTCCCCTCAGTGAGCTCGTCTAGGACATGGGTTTTTCTTGAGATAGGGGATCTGACAATTGATTTTAGAGCCTTATCTTTGGTGCCAAACGCTGTACAATAAGAACAGTCTTCATGCCAAATGCTGTCTGGCTGGGGGATACTCCTTTCTCACATATCAAGTCTATCCTTGTGACCCATTCCGCACATCTGTTGTTTGTCATGTAGACTAAGGGGGTGTATCTTTGCTATAAAAGGAGTTTGTATGTATCCTTTGTGTCAGGGCTTCAGATGATTCAGTGAATCATCTAGGGGTGATTCGTCGACCAGCTTCATTATTGCAATAATTCATGTTATTAATGTGTTTTCAATAAAGTAATATCCTGATTGGTGATTGACCTTGTCTCTCCTCATTATTGATTAGAATTTCCACAACAACACACACACACACACACACACACACACACACACACACACACACACACACACACACACACACACACACACACACACACACACACACACACACACAGGCAGTTAGTGCTTCTTTATTTAGACAGGTGGAAACAGAGGGGAAAGAAGGAAGGGAGGATTCATGGATTGAACCTGTCTCCAGTGGAGTGTAGTACATGTGACTAGCTGGGATCATTAGCAATAAACCATAGGTTCTGCACATGATGCCTATGCATATCCATATCTCAACGTCGGGATAGTAACCACTTTGTTTTAATGTTTAAATAATAGTGTTATGAATATTATATTATAGTCTATATTAGGTTTAGATTAGCTAATGCATCTCTTCTTTTCTCCGTCAGTACTCCATATTCCTGAACAACATTTGATTGTTACGAATAACTATGAGTGGTGGGTGGAATCAGGCGCAGAGAGCAGGGTTCTGTCGTTTATCAAATTTATTTCACCGCTGCAACCAAAACGATCGCGCCAACACACAGGGCGTATATAAGTTGCCAGTCCAAAACAACAGGACAAAATAGACCGGAGAATAAAGATATGAAAACAAATCACACCATCAAACATAGAGTAACAATTAACAAGCCCGCACAAATACCCAGCGGGCCTAGTGCCCTTAAATACCCTACAAACAACCCCTAATACAAAACAGGTGTACCCAATTAACCAATAACCAACACAAATGGAAAAAGGAATCGATGGCAGCTAATAGGCCGGTGACGACGACCGCCGAGCCCCGCCCGAACAGGAAGAGGCACCCTCTTCAGCGAGGTTCGTGACAGTACCCCCCCCCGCGCGGCTCCCGCAGCGCGCCGACCCCGGCCTCGAGGACGACCCGGAGGACGAGGTGCGGGGCGATCCGGGTGGAGGCGGTGGAAATCCCTCAAGAGGGAAGGATCTAAAATGTCCCTCCCCGGTACCCAGCACCTCTCCTCCGGACCGTACCCCTCCCAGTCCACGAGGTACTGCAGGCCCCTCACCCGGCGTCTCGAGTCCAGAATAGCTCGTACTGTGTACGCCGGGGACCCCTCGATGTCCAGAGGGGGTGGAGGGACCTCCGGTACCTCACTGTCTTGTAGGGGACCAGCTACCACCGGCCTGAGGAGAGACACATGAAACGAGGGGTTAATGCGATAATAAGAGGGAAGTTGAATGGCCCCACACACTGCGGCCCCAGCTTCCGGCAGGGCAGGCGGAGGGCAGGTTTCGGGTCGAGAGCCAGACCCTGTCCCCTGGTGCGAACACCGGGGCCTCACTGCGGTGGCGGTCAGCGTCTCTCTTCTGCCGTTCACTGGCCTGCCTGAGAGAATCCTGGACTGCCCACCAGGTCTCTCTAGAGCGCTGTACCCACTCCTCCACCGCAGGAGCCTCGGTCTGACTCTGATGCCACGGAGCCAGGACCGGCTGGTAGCCCAGTACGCATTCGAATGGCGACATATTCGTGGACGAATGCCGAAGAGAGTTCTGGGCCAATTCTGCCCACGGGACGTACCTCGCCCATTCTCCTGGCCGGTCCTGGCAATACGACCTCAGAAACCTACCCACTTCCTGGTTTACTCTCTCCACCTGCCCATTACTTTCGGGGTGATAACCAGAGGTAAGGCTGACCGAGATCCCCAGACGCTCCATAAATGCCTTCCAAACCCGGGATGTGAACTGGGGACCCCGATCGGAGACTATATCCTCTGGAACCCCATAGTGCCGGAAGACGTGGGTAAATAGAGCCTCTGCAGTCTGTAGGGCCGTAGGAAGACCAGGCAATGGGAGGAGACGGCAGGACTTAGAAAACCGATCCACAACGACCAGAACGGTAGTGTTCCCCTGCGATGGGGGAAGATCAGTAAGGAAATCTACCGAGAGATGGGACCATGGCCGTTGTGGAACCGGGAGGGGCTGTAACTTCCCTCTAGGAAGGTGCCTAGGAGCCTTACTCTGGGCGCATACCGAACAGGAGGAGACATAGAGCCTCACATCCCTAGCTAAAGTGGGCCACCAGTATTTCCCCCTAAGACCCCGCACTGTCCTATCAATCCCCGGATAACCCGCAGACGGTAGTGTCTGAGCCCACCGAATCAATTTATCATGGACACCAAGCGGTACGTAACTTCAACCAGTCGGACACTGTATAGGCGCAGGTTCAACCCTCAACGCCCGCTCGATGTCCGCGTCCACCTCCCATACCACTGGGGCCACCAGCCGAGAGGCTGGAAGGATGGGAGTGGGTTCGATGGACCGGTCCTCGGTGTCATAGAGACGGGACAGCGCGTCGGCCTTAGTGTTGAGGGAACCTGGTCTGTAAGAGATCGTAAAATTAAAACGTGTAAAGAACATGGCCCACCTAGCCTGACGCAGATTCAGTCTCCTCGCTTCTCGAATATACTCCAGATTACGGTGGTCAGTCCAGATGAGAAAAGGGTGTTTAGCCCCCTCTAGCCAGTGTCTCCACACCTTCAGGGCCTTTACCATAGCTAGTAACTCCCGATCCCCCACGTCATAGTTCCGCTCCGCCGGACCCAGCTTCTTAGAAAAGAAAGTGCAGGGACGGAGCTTCGGTGGCGTGCCCGAGCGCTGAGACAGCACGGCTCCAACCCCAGCCTCGGACGCATCCACCTCCACTATGAATGCTAACAAAGGGTCCGGATGCGCCAACACGGGAGCTCCAGTGAACAGTACCTTCAACTGGTTGAAGGCTCCATCAGCCTTTGCTGACCACCGCAGACGCAACGGTCCCCCCTTCAGCAGTGAGGTAATGGGCACCGCTACTTGGCCAAAACCCCGGATAAACCTCCGGTAGTAATTGGCAAACCCTAAAAACCGCTGCACCTCCTTTACCGTGGTCGGAGTCGGCCAATTACGCACGGCGTTAACGCGGTCACACTCCATCATCATCCCCGAGCTGGAAATGCGATAACCCAGGAAGGAAACGGCTGGTTTGGAGAACACACATTTCTCAGCCTTGACATATAGGTCATGCTCCAGCAGTCGCCCAAGAACCTTGCGCACCAAGGAAACATGCGCGGCGCGTTTGGTAGAATAAATCAAGATGTCATCAATATAGACTACCACACCCTGCCCGTGCAAGTCCCTAAGAATCTCATCTACAAAGGATTGGAAGACGGCTGGAGCATTCTTCAACCCATACGGCATGACGAGGTACTCATAGTGGCCTGATGTGGTACTAAACGCTGTTTTCCACTTGTCTCCTCCCCGAATACGCACCAGATTATACGCGCTCCTGAGGTCCAGTTTTGTGAAGAAACACGCTCCGTGGAATGATTCCACCGCCGTAGCGATGAGAGGTAGTGTATAACTAAAACCCACTGTGATCGAATTGAGACCTCGATAATCAATGCACGGACGCAGACCTCCCTCCTTTTTCCTCACAAAAAATAAACTCGAGGAGACGGGTGACATGGAGGGCCGAATGTACCCCTGTCTCAGAGCTTCCGTGACATATGTCTCCATAGCCAACGTCTCCTCCTGTGACAGTGGGTACACATGACTCCGGGGAAGTGCAGCGTTCTCCTGGAGGTTTATCACGCAATCCCACCGTCGATGAGGTGGTAATTTGGTCACTTTCTTCTTACTAAAAGCGATAGCCAAATCGGCATATTCTGGGGGAATGCGCACTGTGGAAACCTGGTCTGGACTCTCCACCGTCGTGGCACCGATGGAAACTCCTATACACCTCTCTGAACACTCGTCTGACCACCCCTTAAGAGCCCCCTGTTTCCAGGAAATAACGGGATTGTAAATAGCCAGCCAGGGAACCCCCAACACCACCGAGAACCCAGGTGAATCAAGGTAGAAACTGATCCTCTCCCTATGATTCCCCTGCGTTACCATGTCAAGCGGAATCGTGGCCTCCCTGACCAGCCCTGACTCTAATGGTCGGCTATCTAAGGAGTGCACGGGGACAGGTGGGTCTATCTGCACTAACGGAATACCCAATTTACGGGCGAGTCCACGATCCATAAAACTCCCAGCTGCGCCTGAATCGACTAGCGCCTTATGCTGAAGAGAGGGGAAAAACGCAGGATTTTTTTTTTACAAAAACATGTGACCAACAGGGAGCTCTGAGTGAGTTTGGTGCTTACTCACCTGGGGTGGCCGAGGAGTGCTCCGCCGACCATCTCGACTCACAGAGGGACTCCTCCAACACCGGTCCGAAGTGTGTCCTCTCCGTCCACAATAGGAGCAGGAGGAGCCCCCTCTGGTCCCCCTAGATGCAGCTCCTCCCAACTCCATCGGAGTGGGAGTGGGAGAGCTGGAAGGTGGAATTAACAGGACCCCTTCTGAACGCCCGCGGGCAGCTAGCAGGTTGTCCAATCGAATAGACATGTCTATAAGTTCATCCAGGGAGAGAGTTGTGTCTCTGCAAGCTAGCTCCCGGCGGACGTCCTCCCGGAGACTACACCGGTAAGGGTCCATCAGGGTCCTGTCATTCCACCCAGCACCAGCAGCTAGGGTCCTAAACTCCAATGCGAAATCCTGCGCGCTCCTCATCTCCTGTCTGAGGTGGAACAGTCGCTCACCCGCCGCTTTACCCTCTGGTGGATGATCGAACACAGCTCGGAAACGGCGGGTGAACTCCAGGTAGTTGTCCCGAGCCGAGTCTGGACTGTTCCAGACCGCGTTAGCCCAGTCCAGGGCCTTGCCCGTTAAACAGGAGACGAGGAGGCTCACACTCTCCTCACCCGAGGTAGCCGGACGCATGGTAGCCAGGTAGAGCTCTAGCTGGAGCAAAAATCCCTGGCACCCAGCCGCTGCTCCATCGTACTCCCTCGGGGGGGAGAGACGCAGTGCGCCGGACCCAGAGGACGACGTAGGTGGAGTAGGTGGTGTAGGTGGTGTCGACAGTGGAAGAGCTGAGATAGACGTCGGTAAACCACTCCTCTCCCATCGTTCCATCCTCTCCATCATCTGATCCATCGCCGTACCATTCCGATGGAGGAATCAAATCAAATCAAATTTATTTATATAGCCCTTCGTACATCAGCTGATATCTCAAAGTGCTGTACAGAAACCCAGCCTAAAACCCCAAACAGCAAGCAATGCAGGTGTAGAAGCACGGTGGCTAGGAAAAACTCCAGCTGTGTGGTGATGGACGCGCTCCTCCATAGTGGGGAGAGGGGTGGTCGCTGCTCCTGCTGACTCCATTTCTTCGGTGCAGGCTTCTGTTACGAATAACTATGAGTGGTGGGTGGAATCAGGCGCAGAGAGCAGGGTTCTGTCGTTTATCAAATTTATTTCACCGGTGCATCCAAAACAATCACGCCAACACACAGGGCGTATATAAGTTGCCAGTCCAAAACAACAGGACAAAATAGACCGGAGAATAAAGATATGAAAACAAATCACACCATCAAACATAGAGTAACAATTAACAAGCCCGCACAAATACCCAGCGGGCCTAGTGCCCTTAAATACCCTACAAACAACCCCTAATACAAAACAGGTGTACCCAATTAACCAATAACCAACACAAACGGAAAAAGGAATCGATGGCAGCTAATAGGCCGGTGACGACGACCGCCGAGCCCCGCCCGAACAGGAAGAGGAACCCTCTTCAGCGAGGTTCGTGACATTGATACTGAGAACTCCATACCCTAAATGGTGACCAGATAGTGCTGCGATCGATTTGCTAGCATTCTTGCAAAAAGGAGGCTTAATTTATTAGCATTTTCCAATATGCACTTTTTGACCCCCTAAAAATTCCACAAAGTTGTCAACAGTGACTCTCGAATCACAGAGAACGATTAATTATGACCACTTCCTTTGAGAAAGATGTTGATTTAATGAAAAACAGTATTTTCTCTGCTATCTTTTACAGAAAACAACGAGGGAAAGCTAATTAATAACATAGGGCCTACCAGGCATTTTTTTTGTTGAAACCAAGACTGGGGGCTCGATATGGTTGTAGCTAGATCTGTTCGAGTCGCGTTGGGGAAATTGTAGCATTTTAGCTAACCCTAACCCTTTTCCTAGCCTTAACCTAATTCTCCTAACCTGCCATATTAAATCTTCTGACCTGCTGCTTACATTCTCCTAACCTGTGCCACGAAAAGTATCTTCTGCTAGTGAAAACCGGGAAACCAGCCCAGAGAACAGTCTTGGTTTTCACTAATGCAATACATCCCTGTGTTCATGTCTGATCCGAGCAGCCCAGCTATAGAACAAGATGGCTAGTTGGCTAGCTAACTCGTTTTACCTTGACAACAATGACCCTCAAAATATTTCTCTTGTTCAGTTATCTCAGCCATAATCACAATAAAATTCAAGGCAGATTAACTATCTAACAGGCATAAGCTCAGATAGGCTGCAAACGTTAATTTTGTTGCATCAAATCGACCACTCCACCATAGCTTGCTAGTTAGTTAGCTAATCAACCCAAATGCTCAAATTACATATAATAGCATAATGCGGTGACAATTTCATCAAACAGAAGTAGAAAATTATAGCTACACTGAGTGTACAAAACATTATGAACACCTGCTCTTTCCAGGACAGACCAAGAAGAAATAGGGAAATACTGAAGGAAAGTGAAAGGGTGCCATGGCCACATCTCTATGTCTGTGCCTACTCGTGCCTACTCAATGCCTAAATGCACTCGTATGTCATGATACAGCCTCGTCCTGTAGTAGAATAAAAAATTAAAATCATCTGCCTGGCTGATCCTGAACACTGGGGCCCCTCAGCAGTGCGTACTTAGTCCCCTCCTGTACTCCCTGTTCACCAACAATTGCATGGCCAAAGACGACTCCAACACCATCATATAGTTTGCTGATGACAACAGTGGTAGGCCTGATCACCAAAAACTATGAGGCAGCCTATAGGGAGGAGGTCTGAGACCTGGCAGTGTGGTGCTGATCGTGGACTACAGGATGGGTGGGCCAAACAGGCCCCTATAGCATCGACAAGGCTTTAGTGGGGCGGCTAGAGTTTCAAGTTCTTTGGTGTCCATACCACCAACAAACTATCATGGTCAAAACACACCAAGACAATTGTGACAAGACAACACCTTTTTTCCCTCAGGACAACTGAAAATATTTGGCATGGGTCCCCAGATCCTCAGAAAGTTCTGTAGCTGCACCATCGAGAGAATCCTGACCGGTTGCTCGGCAGTTGACCATAAGGCGCTACATAGGGTAGTGTGTACGGCCCAGTACGTCACTGGGGCCAAGTTTCCTATATACTAATCGGTGTCAGAGGAAAGCCCAAAAAATTGTCAGACTCCAGTCACCCAAGTCATAGACTGTTCTCTCTGCAACCACACCTTACCGGAGCACCAAGTCTAGGACCAAAAGGCTCCTTAACAGCTTCTACCCCCAAGCAATTAGACTACTGAACAATTAATCAAATGGCCACCCGGACTATTTACATTGACTACTCACTGTTTATTATCTAGTCACTTTACCCCTACCTACATGTACAGATTACCTCGACTAACCTGTACCCCTACACATTGACCCGGTACAGGTACTACCTGTATATAGCCTCATTATTGTTATTTTTTGTGTTACTTCTTTATTCATTTTTTTAATCTTATTTGATTTAGTAAATATTTTCTTCACTCTTTCTTGAACTGCATTGTTGGTTAAAACTTCTTAGGGCTGCAATCCCGTTAACAGGATCGATACGACAACAGCCAGCGAAAGTGCAGGAAGCCAAATTCAAAACAACAGAAATCTCATTATTAAAATTCCTCAAACATACATGTATCTAATACCGTTTTAAAGGTAATCTTGTTGTTAATCCCCACCACAGTGTCCGATTTCAAAATAGCTTTACAGCGAAAGCACCACAAACGATTATGTTAGGTCACCACCAACTCACAGAAAAACACAGCCATTTTTCCAGCCAAAGAGTGGAGTCACAAAAATCTCAAATAGAGATAAAATGAATCACTAACCTTTGATGATCTTCATCAGATGACACTCATAGGACTTCATGTTACACAATAGATGTATGTTTTGTTTGCTAAAATTTATATTAAAAAAATCTCAGTATACATTGACGCGTTACGTTCACTATGTAACGTTCTTAGGCGTAGTGGATACGGAGTCAGGCGCAGGAGGCCAAAGGTACAGAAATAGTGCTTTATTGACGCACAGGACAATCGTAGCACTCGTATGACAATCGTATGATTAAAACCAAACTTTACAACTGTCCCTTCTCTTTCGGC
Source organism: Oncorhynchus tshawytscha (assembly GCF_018296145.1). Taxonomy (NCBI): domain Eukaryota; kingdom Metazoa; phylum Chordata; class Actinopteri; order Salmoniformes; family Salmonidae; genus Oncorhynchus; species Oncorhynchus tshawytscha. The sequence continues at coordinate 44,143,846 of NC_056436.1, read as the reverse complement.
TTCACCCTTATGAAATGTCCAAAACTTAAAAGTAACATGTAAATCGCCAGATTTATAACCTACATCAGTCAATCCATAAGAATAAAAAACACAATTCGATGGGCACAACTCTATCGCAATTATCTCTCCGCTATTATTTAGAAATCATTAGATTTAGGTAACTGTCTCTTCTATGATTCAGTAATTTAAATACGACTCCATTCTCAATACGTTATTCCAGCAGACCATTTAGGTAAGACAACGTATTCCATCGAAATCGCCTCGGTATTATTTAGAATGAATTAGTCTTTCAATTTAACCTAAACAAGCTATTAAAACATTATTTTATATCTTAAACAAACACTAACAACTGTATCTCTCCCGTCAAAACATTTAAATAGTTGAATTACAATCAAAATTAATTTTAGTCTATTGGTGCATAGGCTGAGATGCGAACCGAGTCTTCCGCATTGTAGGCAAGAGTTCTATGCCTGGGCCACCAACACCATATACAGTAGGGCAAAAAAGTATTTAGTCAGCCACCAATTGTGCAAGTTCTCCCACTTAAAAAGATGAGAGAGGCCTGTAATTTTCATCATAGGTACACTTCAACTATGACAGACAAAATGAGAAAAAAAATCTAGAAAATCACATTGTAGGATTTTTAATGAATCGATTTGCAAATTATGGTGGAAAATAAGTATTTGGTCACCTACAAACAAGCAAGATTTCTGGCTCTCACAAACCTGTAACTTCTTCTTTAAGAGGCTCCTCTGTCCTCCACTCGTTACCTGTATTAATGGCACCTGTTTGAACTTGTTATCAGTATAAAAGACACCTGTGCACAACCTCAAACAGTCACACTCCAAACTCCACTATGGCCAAGACCAAAGAGCTGTCAAAGGACACCAGAAACAAAATTGTAGACCTGCACCAGTCTGGGAAGACTTTTAAGTGGGAGAATTTGCACAATTGGTAGCTGACTAAATACTTTTTTGCCCCACTGTACGCAAATAACCTTATTATTATAATTGTCTGTAGTCGTACTACCGAGACAATTCCCAGAAAATAGCCCTAATTTAAAGGTCCAAGCGTTTCCCCAGCGAGGATTCTCCTTACTCGCTCTCTCTCGTTGTCTCTGCCTCTCTATTTTTCCCTGTATGTCCCCTTATTTCCTCTTTTCCTTTCCTCTCTTGACTCTTGTCCACTTTTCTCGACTTTCTCCCTTTCTTTTTAAAATCTTTCCTGCTCTTTCCTGCTATTTCCCCAAGAGCCGCAATAAATATTTGACTCCTGTCTGTCCGCTCTCTCTCTCTGCTCTCTATCTACAGCCCACTGTAAAACAACCGCTACCCCATGTCCTGGGGTCCCATCTCCTTTTACAGCCGCCAAATCCTTTTTCTGTCTCATCTTCTTCTATGTGTATGTGCTTTTTACCTTCTATGTGTGTGTTCTTTCTACCGTTATCCAATTACTATAGTTATGTTCTACAGTATATCCTCACAATCTATGTGTCTCACAATTGATGTATATGGCACTACTCCCTATGTGTGTGCTCACCTTCTCTGCTCACAATCTATGGATATTTTGCTATCTCGATGTGTGTTTCTCCTTTCTGGAATCCTTATCTATAGAGGTGCATTTATTAGACATTAAATCTTACCCGTACAACTATAAGCTATTTCCCAGGGGTCGTAAAGTCCCAGTTAACAACCTATTTTCTGTTGTATCAAAGGACTTTTAAAGTTAATATCTCATAACTTACTCCGCTATATTAGGCTTCCCTTCAATTTCTGGAATCTATTTCAGTATTGTCTTAATTGGTTGGGTTATCCTGTTCGCATAGAATTACTGTCTATTTCACAAAGACAAAACCCAGTTTATATCCAAGCTGTATATCAACCAGTTTCTTGAGGACTTTATTTAGGTATGTCTTTTGAATTTGATCTATGGCTAATACAACATGTTAATGAACCATTTAAGTTATCCTATTTGTACAAAATCGCTTTCCTCTCTCTCTCAACACCTATTTAAATCCCGGCTTTAACCTTTTTGGGATAGGGGGCAGCATTTTCACTTTTGGATGAATAGCGTGCCCAGAGTGAACTGCCTCCTACTCTGTCCCAGATGCTAATATATGCATATTATTATTAGTATTGGATAGAAAACACTCTGAAGTTTCTAAAACTGTTTGAATGATGTCTGTGAGTATAACAGTATAACTCATATGGCAGGTAAAAACCTGAGGAAAATCCAACCAGGAAGTGGGAAATCTGAGGTTTGTAGTTTTTCAAAGCTTGGCCTACCGAATACACATTGAGATATGGATAAAGTTGCACTTCCTACGGCTTCCACTAGATGTCAACCGTCTTTAGAAACTTGAATGAGGATTCTACTATAAAGGAGGGGCTCATGAGACCTGAGTCAGTGGTCAAGCAGAGAGCCTTGGTCTCATGACGCGCGCTCCCGACAGAGTTACCTCTCGTTCCAGTGCTTTTCTGAAGACAAAGGAATTCTCCGGTTGGAACATTATTGATGTTTTATGTTAAAAATATCATAAAGATTGATTCCATACATTGTTTGACATGCTTCTAAAGGACTGTAATGGAACTTTTTGAGTTTTTGTCTATTTGGACATAAATGATGGACTTTATGGAACTTTATGGAACAAATCAGTCATTTATTGTCGAACTGGGATTCCTAGTTTCCATAATATCCACAGAAACATGTCAAACGTTTTTTTATAATCAATCCTCAGGTTTAAAATATATAATCGATAATATATCAACCGCAAATGTCTTTCACAGTAGGAGAGGGGAAATCAATGGCTGTCCAAATTCTGTTGCGCAAGCCAAACTCATGTGACCACTTGACGCGATGTTATCGTTCTGGCTCATTTTTCAAAATAAAAGCCTGAAACTATGTCTGAAGACTGTTGACACCTTGAAGGAATCTGGTTCATATCCCTTTAAATCCAGCAATGGGAGGCTATGGAACATGGAGTTTTCAAAATAGAAGCCATTTTCCTCAGGGTTTGCCTGCAATATCAGTTCTGTTATACTCACAGACAATATTTTGACAGTTTTGGAAACTATAGAGTGTTGTCTATCCAATACTAATAATAATATGCATATATTAGCAACTGAGACTGAGGAGCTGGCCGTTTACAATGGGCATCTTTTCATCCAAGCTACTCAATACTGTCCCTGCAGCCATATGAAGTTAAGGAGAAGTCTCTTTAATTCTGTGAATAACTCTTGTATCTTTTATCAACGTTTATTATGAGTATTTCTGCAAAATCAACAGATGTTTTGGAATCAAAACATTACTGCACGTAAGGCGCCAATGTAAACTGAGATTTTTGGAAATAAATATGTATTTCGAACAAAACATACATGTATTGTGTAACATGATGTCCTATGAGTGTCATCTGATGAAGATCATCAAAGGTTAGTGATTCATTTTATCTATATTTCTGCTTTTTGTGACTCCTATCTTTGGCTGGATAAATGGCTGTGTTTTTTTGACTTGGCTATGACCTAACATAATTATATGTGGTGCTTTCACTGTAAAGCATTTTTTAAATCGGACACGATGGGTAGATTGACAAGATGTTTATCTTTCATTTGCTGTATTGGACTTGTTAATGTGTGAACGTTACATATTTCCCAAAAATATTTTTGAATTTGGACGCTGTCTTATCAGCGGAATGTTGTCGAGGGGTTCCACTAGCGCTAGAAAGGTTAACAAACCCTGCATGCCATCACAAAGTCGGCCAGATCTATTAAGCTATTTTTATTTCATGGTAGCGCACCTTACCTCTGGTCATTTCGGACCTGCACAGACGTACACAAAGTAACGCTTGGTGAATCTGTTCAATTAAAAAAGTTTTAGAACATCAAATCAAAGATATCTTAAATCATCCCCCCCCAATTTGTGAATAAAGATTACTGACCTTGTCTTGAAGACTGGGAAAAGCAATGTTGGTTGGATCCCGTCACAGTCTCTGCCGACCTTAGGTATATACCGGCCTGTTATGGAACCCCAATGTCAGGGGGCAGGTCTTTAATTTACGGGTCAATGACCTGCCCGTGCACAGTATTTCAGGGTGGTACCTTCGGACGGCAGGGACAGGTATTCTCAATGTTCATAAACCAATTTGTTTAAACTACTCAGTCTGCTAACCAGGATTTACAAGATACTGGTTGGAATGAAAACCGACAGAGGCCCAGTTTACAATAGTAAAATGTTTATTCACGAGAGCGCAAAACCATAAATTTTATACTGGCTTCTTACGCACATACTTTCACACACAACATTAAGGTATCCTACGCACACACTGTCCTGCTACCCAGCCGATATAGATTACAGAGACCGTGAAAATCACTCCCCATTCTCCCTCAAGATAGGGAGACCGTGGGAAGTACTTCCCGTTCTTTCCCCAATCTCAGAGGCCCTAGCCAGGCCGGCTGTCATGATCATCGTAGAGAGGAGACCAAAGCGCAGCGTGATTAGAATACATTCTTCTTTTAATGAATAAAGTACACGAAGAACACTTAAACAAAAACAACGAAATGAACGTGACCCTATGACAACGAGTGCAGACACAGGCAACTACACATAGACAATAACCCACAAAATACCCAAAGAAGACGGCTGCCTAAATATGGTTCCCAATCAGAGACAATGATAAACAGCTGCCTCTAATTGAGGACCAATCTAGGCAACCATAGACATACATAAACACCTAGATGGTAAACAACCCCATAAACCTACACAAATTCCCAGACAGTACAAAAACACATACATCACCCATGTCACACCCTGACCTAACCAAAATATATAAAGAAAACAAAGAATACTCAGGTCAGGGCGTGACACCGGCACCGAATTCTTGCTCAGACAGTCTGTGTTTAATAAGACACTTCAGAGACCTATTGTTATATAGATTTACCCTAATTCTGACTAAAACTACACACATCATTTATTATAATTTTACTGACTAACACTACACACATCATTCAGAATAATTTGATGATTCTAATCAATTACATACAATCATATCGTTTCAGGGTGGAATATTTTAATCATTAATTTAAACATATAAATTCCATCCACACCGACGCTATGCGGAACACATCCCAATCCACGTGATCGAAGCAATCTTGACGCGCTTAATCTATGTCGGCTGGGTAGCAGGACAGTGTGTGCGTAGGATACCTTAATGTTGTGTGTGAAAGCTAGCCTTAGCTTTCCTAACTGACTAAGTATATTGGTTCTTGACTTCCCTGAAGAGTTGCATGTCGCGGGGGCTATTCAATAATAATGTTAAACACCACAGGATGTTTTTGTGCTGGTCAAGGGCAGTAAAGTCTGGGGTGAACCAAGGGCTCTATCTCTTCTTAGTTCAAATTTTTTTTGAATGGGGCATGCTTATTTAAGATGGAGAGGAAAGTACTTTTGAAGAGCAACCAGGCATCTTCTACTGACGGGGTGAGGTCAATATCCTTCTAGGATACCTGGGCCAGGTCAGTTAGAAAGGCCTGCTCGCTGAAATATTTTAGGGAGCGTTTGACAGTGATGAGGGGTGGTCATTTGACCGCAGACTCATTATGCACACAGGCAATGAGGCAGTGATCACTGAGATCCTGGTTGAAGACAGCAGAGATGTATTAGAGGGCAAGTTGGTCAGGATGATATCTAAGAGGGTGCCCATGGTTACGGATTTTGATGAAAGAAACGATATATACAAGGAACGGGACAAGACCTTGCAGTTCTGTGCTATTAGTTTTGTTTTTGTTATACCATCCACTTCTGAAGAAAAGGGTTCTATGATAATAAAAGTACAATCTAAATCTTACTGTGTACGTAGTCTCGAGACAGAACAGCAAATGGGGAAATTAAATGTATTTTATACTGGATCGAACATTCGACTATGTCCAATTGTTTTACCCAGAGTCTTTTAATCATGGTTTGCACATTTTGTCACAATATTGTGTTGAATGTTCTTTTGAAGACTGACTCCCGACTGAACGTTCAATTGCATTGTCAATGATGAAGATTTTGTCAAAAGTGCATTAAAGTGGCTTGGAAATACAATGACATTTCTAAAGGATTAAAATAATTAGTAGGAAAAGCTCATTGTCATGTTGTCAGATTGACTTTAGTATGGCTGAGACGTCTTTAGAGCGTTCAGACAACAATGGCATGACGCAACCAAGTGAAAGAATTGCAACCCATGAATATACAGTAAGAAAGTATCCTTGTCCGAGCCAGAACGTCTCATAAGGGGCCCATCTCCTGTTTCTGTGGTGTGAAGGAGCTTGAGGACAGCGCCTTCAGAAAGTAGTCACACCCTTTTACTTTTCCACATTTTGTTGTGTTACAGCCTGAGTTTAAAGTGGATTAAATAGAGAAGTTGTGTCACTGATCTACACACAATAACCCACAATGTAAAAGTGGAATTATATTTTAGAAATGCTTACAAATGAATAAAAAATGAAAAGCTAAAATGTATTGAGTCAATAAGTAAGCCTTCAGTAGTAAAAATGTGGTTAACAAGTCACGTAATAAATTGCATGGAGTCGAGCAGTGAATTTCAAACACAGATTCAACCACAAAGACCAGGAAGGTTTTCCTATGGATCACAAAGAAGAGCGCCTATTGGTAGAGGGGTAAAAAAAGCAGACATGGAATATCCCTTTGAGCATGGTGCTGTTATGTTTTATTTTAAACTTTGGATGGTCACTAGAAAGATCCTACATCAGTTGCCGGTGAGGAAGGAAACCACTCAGCGATCTCACCATGAGGCCAACGGTGATTTTAAAACAGCTACAGAGTTTAATGGCTGGGATCAGCGATAACTGAGAATGGATTTTGTCCTGAATACAAAGCATTATGTTTGGGGCAAATCCAACACAACACATCACTGAGTACCACATATTTTCAATAATGTGCAAATAATATACAATCCAGGTGTGTAAAGTTTTTAGTTTTACCCAGAAAGACACCTCTGTAATCGCTGCCAAAGGTGCTTCTACAAAGTATTGAGGGGTGTGAATACTTATTTAAATTTTAAACTCAGCAAAAAAAGAAACGTCCTCTCACTGTCAACTGCGTTTTTTTCAGCATACTTAACATGTGTAAATATTTGTATGAACATAACAAGGTTCAACAACTGAGACAAACTGAATAAGTTCCACAGACATGTAACGAACAGAAATGGAATAATGTGTCCCTTAACAAAGGGGGAGTCAAAATCAAAACTAACAGTCGGTATCTGGTGTGGCCGCCAGCTGCATTAAGTGCTGCAGTGCATCTACTCCACATGAACTGCAACAGATTTGCCAGTTCTTGCTGTGAGATGTTACACCACTCTTCCACCAAGGCACCTGCAAGTTCCCAGACATTTCTGGGGGGAATGGCCCTAGCCCTCACCCTCCGATCCGGCAGGTCCCAGATGTGCTCAATGGGATTGAGATCCGGGCTCTTTGCTGGCCATGGCAGAACACTGACATTCCTGTCTGGTGGCATTGTCATGCTGGAGGGTCATGTCAGGGTGAGCCTGCAGGACGGGTGCCACGTGAGGGAGGAGGATGTCTTCCCTGTAACGCACAGCATTGAGATTGCCTGCAATGACAACAAGCTCAGTCTGATGATGCTGTGACACAACACCCCAGACCATGATGGACCCTCCACCTCCAAATTGATCCCGCACCAGAGTACAGGCCTCGGTGTAACGCTCATTCCTTCGAAGATAAATGCGAATCCGACCATCACCCCTGGTGAGACAAGAGCACTTTTTGCCAGTCCTTTCTGGTCCAGCGACGGTGGGTTTGTGCCCATAGTCAACGTTGTTTCCAAAGATATCTGGTGAGGATCTGCTTTACAACAGGCCTACAAGCCCTCCGTCCATCCTCTCTCAGCCTAATACGGACAGTCTGAGCATTGATGGAGGGATTGTGCGTTCCTGGTGTAACTCAGGCAGTTGTTGTTGCCATCTTATACCTGTCCCGCAGGTGTGTTGTTTGGATGTACCGATCCTGTGCAGGTGTTGTTACACGTGGTCTGCCACTGCGAGGATATTCAGCTGTCCATCATGTCTCCCTATAGCGCTGTCTTAGGCGTCTCACAGTACGGACATTGCAATTTATTGCCCTGACCACATCTGCAGTCCTCATGCCTCCTTGCAGCATGCCTAAGGCACGTTCATGCAGATAAGCAGGGACTCTGGGCATCTTTCTTTTGATGTTTTTCAGAGTCAGTAGAAAGGCCTCTTTATAGTGTCCTAAGTTTTAATAACTGTGACCTTAATTGCCTACAGTCTGTAAGCTGTTAGTGACTTAACGACCTTTCCACAGGTGCATGTTCATTAATTGTTTATGGTTCATTGAACAAGCATGGGAAACAGTGTTTAAAGCCTTTACAGTGATGATCTGTGAAATTATTTAGATTTGTTTCGAATGACCTTTGAAGGATAGGGTCCTGAAAAAGGGACAATTCTCTTTATGCTGAGTTTATAATTAATTTTCAATAAATTTTCAAACATTTCTAAAAATATGTTTTCACTTTGTCATTACGGGGTATTATGTGTAGTCAAGTGACATAAAATCTCAATTTAATCAATTTTAAATTCAGCCTATAAGGAAACAAATTGTGGAAAAAAGTGAAGGTGTGTGAACACTTTTTGAAGGCACTGTACAAGTATGCTCCCTGGACAGGACGCTGTCGCAAAAATATGTTTTATTTTATTTCTAATTATGGTGTTATGGTGCCAACATTAATTTTTGGTCCTGCCATTAACTTTTGGTGCCAACATGACCACTTGAACATTTGTATAAAAAAAACAGTTTGCCAAACACCATTACCCTTTTCACGTTATCATGCCGACCCGAACAGTATTGATGGGACAGCAGTGGAGAAGGTGGAAAGCTTCAAGTTCCTCGGCATACACATCACTGACAAATTGAAATGGTCCATGCACAGAGACAGTGTGGTGAAGAAGGCACAACAGCACCTCTTCTACCTCAGGAGGCTGAAGAAATTTGGCTTGGCACCTAAAACCCTCACAAACCTTTACAGATGCACAATGGAGAGCATCTTGTCGGGCTGTATCGCCGCCTGGTATGGCAACTGCACTGCCTGCAACCGCAGGGCTCTCCAGTGGGTGGTGCGGTCTTCCCAACGCATCACCGGGGGCAAACTACCTGCCCTCCAGGACACCTACAGCACCCAATGTCACAGGAAGGCCGAAAAGATCATCAAAGGCAACAATCACCCGAGCCACTGCCTGCTCACCCAGCTATCATCAGAAGGCGAGGTCAGCACAGGTGTATCAAAGCTGGGCCCGAAAGACTGAAAAACAGGCCATCAGACTGTTAAATAGCCATCACTAGCACATTAGAGGCTGTTTCCTATTTGCATAGAGTTGAAATCACTGGTCACTTTAATAAATAGAACACTAGTCACTTTAATAATGTTGACATATTTTGCATTACACTTCTCATATGTATATACTGTATTCTATTCTACTTTACTGTATCTTAGTCTTTGCCGCTCTGACATTGGTCGTCCATATATTTATATATTTTTAATTCCATTCCTTTACTTACATTTGTGTGTATTTGGTACAGTATATGTTGTGACATTGTTAGATATTATTTGTTAGATATTACTGCACTGTCTGAGCTAGAAACACAAGCATTTCACTACACCCGCATTAATATCTGTTAAACACATGTATGTGACTAATACATTTTGATTTGATTTAAAGATATATAAAAATGTCTTTACTATTACAAATATTTTTAAATGTATTTTTTTCTTATTTTTTGGTCTTTCTTTCCTTGTCTTTTTTTTTTTTTTTTGGGGTGGGGCGATTCAGCACGGTCTAGCAACTATGGTGGATGCCTAATCACGCCTGTGCAGTACAGCTCAGCTTGGTTCAGTGGTGTGAAAAGGGTAACAGTAATTGCTGAAACATAACATTTACACACCCTGCCGTTGCCTGTGGCATTGACTCACCTTCCCAAGATGTGTTTTTGGCTTTCATCTCATATCTTTTTCACCCTCCTTTTTTTCTGTCCTGTTGTACCGTAATGCATGTTTATTGTCTCCCGCGGTCTTACTAATTCGTAATGTGCAGTGAGTGTAAATCTGCTTTCCCTTGCTAACGAATTGCATCGCCCTGCCACAGACAACACAAACACCATTGTTTATTGTGTGATTTATTTATGAATTAAGTCTCTTAACTTTTTGCTTACATCAATTTCCCAGGAAGCGTACACAATGGTAGGGTTGATTGACCTTGAAGAGGTTCACGTCGCCGAGCTCCACCAGCATGCTGTGTCCCAGACACACACACACACACACACACACACACACACACACACACACACACACACACACACACACACACACACACACACACACACACACACACACACACACACACAGTCCCAGGGGGGAAATAGGAAAGTGCTATTATCGCTTTTACCTTCTAAGACAGGAGAGGAGACTTCTTATCCTCTTCGGAAACTCGACATCTGAATGTTCAATCTAGAACAAAATAGTTTATATGCTAACTCTAAAGAAAGACGAAAACATTTCATGTTAATCCATCAGCCTATGACAGTAGCTACTCTATTAGCATCACTGTTGGCTACATAAACAATGAAGACGGTCCTAATTTTGGCATAAGAAACCTAACACTGAGTGTACAAAACATGTTCTTTCCATGACATGACCAGATGAATCCAGATGAACGCTTTGATCCCATATTGATGTCACTTGTTAAATAGATGAAGGGGAGGAGACTGGTTAAAGAAGGATTTTTAAGCCTTGAGACAATTGCGACATGGATTGTATATATGTGCCATTCAGAGGGAGAGTGCCTTTGAACAGAGTATGGTAGTAGGTGCCAGGCACACAGTTGTGTCAAGAACTGCAACGCTGCTAGGTTTTTCACTCAACAGTTGGCCATATGCATATATCCTAAATAATTAACTCTCATTAAATAGGCCTGCTTAATTATTCACCACTTGGGCTGATGTAATTCATATTGTGGAGAGAGATGTGACAGGCTGGGTGGCATTGGAGCCCCTGACAGTGACTCTTTGTCTCACACTTTTTCTATTTTTCTTTCACTTCCTCTCCTATATTCTGTTTTCATCTCTCTCTCTCTTTCACACACTCACACAATGCTTAGGAGGCTCCTGTCATGCTCTCATGTCTCTTGGGAATAATTCCCATCCTATAACCCGATTGTAGTGGAATCAGAGTGTCATAAGAATTTAGAACTTCGTTGGTCTGCTTCTTTTCAGGATGTGGCATGTGCCCAAATGTGCAGAACCGCAACATCAAAGAGAAGTAGAAAAAAATACCCCGAAACCACTTTAAAAAAAACGCTTCTGAGCTTTGTGCCAAAGAGTGAAACTACAGAAGAGCTCAAATGACAACACCAAGTGCTTTGCTACATGTGTATGCTTGAGTGTGTGTGTGTGAGAGAGGAAGTGTGTGTGTGTGTGTGTGTGAGAGAGAGAGATAGAGAGAGAGAGTTTTTGTGTGTGTGTGTGTGCGTGCGCACTCATAGTCCTGAGTGTATTTGTGTGTATTCCTGGCCCGTGCCCACTGTACACCACATGTCTCCCTCATTATTTGTGACCTATCCAAAGCAATGCCACTGGCTCCCTCTTTGCTGCGCTTTGTTGCTCTCCAAATTTGCATGAGCCCTCAGAGAAGTCTGCTCTGAACAATGTCACACTCTAATTAAGCATTTATTACCATTTAATGACCTATTTATAACCAAATGTGGTGTTACATAGCAAGTTTTGGTAGTTGGGTCCACTTCACATTTGTGACCCTTCCTTCCGGATTCGAATCCAGGGCTGGGCACTGGTAAAAAAAAAAAACTAGGAATTTATCCGGCAACTAGAGAACTGCTGGGTTCAACAATCCCCTAGTTGTTCCCTTGAGCAAGGCACTTAACCACACAACAAGCTCTCCATCCAGGAGCACTGCACTGCCGCTTTACCCTTTGCTCCTCTCAACTGTGTGCGATATGTGCTATCTGGGGGGTTTGAGCAGAAGACACATTTCCATTGTTCGCTCTAACAAATGGTCAATCAAATGTTATTGTATAATATTGTGTAACAGTGTAATAAGCTCAGAATCTACACGGGCTGCGTCAGGTAGTTGGACACACATTCTGTCTGTGATTGTAGCTCTTCAAAGTAGTCTTCCACCAACTGGTCCAGGCTCTCATACACTCATTAAGAATTTATAACAAAGCATTTAGCGATGTATTAACAGAACACTGCGCGCTAAGCGATTATGAGATCACTTTGTTATAAAAATGTATGTTTCATGTTGGGAGACTCGGCTCTCGATCTAGTGAGCTTGATGTTCAGGTGATAGTCTCTATCAGTGTTTCAGCCCCTGTGCTGTCAAGTGTATCCGGACACAGTGATGAGGGGTTGGTGTGTGTGGGTGTAGGGTTGTGTGTGAGTGTAGGGGTGTGTGGTTCTGTGTGTGTGTGTGTGTGTGTGTGTGTGTGTGTGTATGAATAGAAGTAGCGATATGGCCTGAGGCCCCAATTTCTCTCCCACTGGTTGGCCAGGGAGGTTTCCAGAGGTAGTGTGCTCTCTCTTCTCTTCCTCTTTGCTGGCCCTTCCTTTCTCTGCCTGTCTCTTCAACTCTCCCTCTTCTCTCTCCCACTCCCTTCTGCTCTCTCTTTCTCTCTGCTGTCTCACCCCTCTCTTCTCCATCTCTCTGTCTCCACTCTTTTTTTCTCCTACCTCTCTTTTCTCTTTCTTTCCCATCTCTCGCTTCCTCACTTTCTCTTCTGTCCTATCTTTCTCTCTCCCCTCTCTCTCTGTCTTTCTTTTTCTGTCTGTGTGATGGACAGCAGATCCTCTCAGGAGGAGTTAATTACAGACACAGTCACCCCAGACAGACTTTGATGTCTTTCCTCTGTGCCACAGTGGAGGGAATACACAGTATATATATACTTACATATAATATTTTATATTTATAGTGTATTTTATATTAGATAATATTATATATGTAACAATTAAACTATTATTGTTGATTCAGCCGGAATACAGCAACAGGAAATGTGAATTATATTGTGGATTATAATTTATGGACATTTTTTGCGGGGGTTGGTACATTTTTCATTAGGGCAAATCAAGTCTGACATTTTAAAGTGGTAATTAGAAACATTAGAAGCATTTTTAAACATTGAATACACTACAAGTTTGCATTTCCTGATGTGCAGAAATATTCTCAGCAACAGAAGAGTGATCAAATTTTATCAGGGTACATTGACATTTGTGAGTGAGTGGCTTTGATTATTTTGGCTATATGCAAAAAAAGGCATTTTCTACACAACTTTCTACTCCCACTGTCTGCTAAGAGTGGCTAAAATTAAGAGTGTTGGTGACAGAGAAGGTTTGACCTTGTATGAAGGATGATCCAACTGACTTAGGGACAGATCTACATTTACTGGGGCGGGGGGGGCTGGTCCAACTCAAGGTGTCATAACAAAATGCAGCCCCCCTCCACATGACCCTCCCCTTGTACTCTAAAATGTATTTTTGAACACTCTCTACCTTATAGAATTAACTCAAAATAATGTTTATGAGCACAAATAACAATAACTGTAGCGACCCTGTGTTTATACATGTTGATATTGACTTTGCCACTTCGGTATGCTTTTGTGGCACAGTCGATCCCATGCTATAGACTTTGCCACTTCAGTATGCTTTTGTGGCACAGTCGATCCCATGCAATAGACTTTGCCACTTCAGTATGCTTTTGTAAGGTTGAGGGTTTGTGACCACAACGGATGAGCTCACTCATTCCTGCCTGTTTCATTACAGCACATCAATCAGCACATCAATCAGCGACGTTTATTGTTGTCATGGAGAAAACACCGAACATTTTACATCAGAGCAAAATTCTACTGTCGGAAAAGGTACAGGCCTGATGCGGCACTTTTTTAAATTGTCTGAAACGTTATTAATTGTAGCTGTTGACATGTTACTATAGCTGCATTCTAGTCTGTACAAGGGTTGCGGTAGATACACTACTTGACCAAAAGTATGTGGACACCTGCTCGTCGAACATCTTATTCCAAAATCATTATGGCACTAATATGGAGTTGGTCCCTCCTTTTGAAGTCCCCTGCCTCTGGAAGCAATGTCAGCACAATAACTGTTCGTCGGAAGCTCCATGAAATGGGTTTCCATGGCCGAGCAGCCACACACATGCCTAAGATCACCATGCACAATGCAAAGAATTGTCTGGAGTGGTGTAAAGTTCACCCCCGTTGGACTCTGGAGCAGTGGAAGCACGTTCTCTGGAGTGATGAAACACGCTTCACCAACTGGCAGTCCGACAGATGAATATGGGTTTGCTGGATGCCAGGAGAATGATTACCTGCCCGAATGCACAGTGCCAATGTCACGCTCGTCCTCTTCTTCTGACAAGGAGTAGCAAGGATCGGACCAAAGCGCAGTGTGGTACATGTTCATGACGATATTTATTCAACTCAGAACACTAAAACAAAAATAACAACGAGAATGACACGAAACGAAACAGTCCTGTCTGGTGACATACACAAAGACAGAAAATAATCACCCACGAAACACAATGGAAAACAGGCTCCCTAAATATCAAATCAAATCATATCAAATTTTATTTGTCACATACACATGGTTAGCAGATGTTAATGCGAGTGTAGTGAAATGCTTGTGCTTCTAGTTCCGACAATGCAGTAATAACCAACGAGTAATCTAGCTAACAATTCCAAAACTACTACCTTATACACATAAGTGTAAAGGGATAAAGAATATGTACATAAAGATATATGAATGAGTGATGGAACAGAGCGGCATAGGCAAGATGCAGTAGATGGTATCGAGTACAGTATATACATATGAGATGAGTATGTAAACAAAGTGGCATAGCTTAAAGTGGCTAGTGATACATGTATTACATAAAGATGCAGTAGATGATATAGAGTTTAGTATATACGTATACATATGAGATAAATAATGTAGGGTATGTAAACATTATATTAAGTAGCATTGTTTAAAGTGGCTAGTGATATATTTTACATCAATTCCCATCAATTCCCATTATTAAAGTGGCTGGAGTTGAGTCAGTGTGTTGGCAGCAGCCACTCAATGTTAGTGGTGGCTGTTTAACAGTCTGATGGCCTTGAGATAGAAGCAGTTTTTCAGTCTCTCGGTCCCAGCTTTGATGCACCTGTACTGACCTCGCCTTCTGGACGATAGCGGGGTGAACAGGCAGTGGCTCGGGTGGTTGTTGTCCTTGATGATCTTTATGGCCTTACTGTGACATCGGGTGGTGTAGGTGTCCTGGAGGGCAGGTAGTTTGCCTCTGGTGATGCGTTGTGCAGACCTCACTACCCTCTGGAGAGCCTTACGGTTGTGGGCGGAGCAGTTGCTGTACCAGGCGGTGATACAGCCCGACAGGATGCTCTCGATTGTGCATCTGTAGAAGTTTGTGAGTGCTTTTGGTGACAAGCCGAATTTCTTCAGCCTCCTGAGGTTGAAGACGCGCTGCTGCGCCTTCTTCACGATGCTGCCTGTGTGGGTGGACCAATTCAGTTTGTCTGTGATGTGTACGCAGAGGAACTTAAAACTTACTACCCTCTCCACTACTGTTCCATCGATGTGGATAGGGGGGTGTTCCCTCTGCTGTTTCCTGAAGTCCACAATCATCTCCTTAGTTTTGTTGACGTTGAGTGTGAGATTATTTTCCTGACACCACACTCCGAGGGCCCTCACCTCCTCCCTGTAGGCCGTCTCGTCGTTGTTGGTAATCAAGCCTACCACTGTTGTGTCGTCCGCAAACTTGATGATTGAGTTGGAGGCGTGCATGGCCACGCAGTCGTGGGTGAACAGGGAGTACAGGAGAGGGCTCAGAACGCACCCTTGTGGGGCCCCAATGTTGAGGATCAGCGGGGTGGAGATGTTGTTACCTACCCTCACCACCTAGGGGCGGCCCGTCAGGAAGTTAAGTACCCAGTTGCACAGGGCGGGGTCGAGACCCAGGGTCTCGAGCTTGATGACGAGTTTGGAGGGTACTATGGTGTTAAATGCTGAGCTGTAGTCGATGAACAGCATTCTCACATAGGTATTCCTCTTGTCCAGATGGGTTAGGGCAGTGTGCAGTGTGGTTGAGATTGCATCGTCTGTGGACCTATTTGGGCGGTAAGCAAATTGGAGTGGGTCTAGGGTGTCAGGTAGGGTGGAGGTGATATGGTCCTTGACTAGTCTCTCAAAGCACTTCATGGTGACGGAAGTGAGTGCTACGCCCGGGGCGGTAGTCGTTTAGCTCAGTTACCTTAGCTTTCTTGGGAACAGGAACAATGGTGGCCCTCTTGAAGCATGTGGGAACAGCAGACTGGGATAGGGATTAATTGAATATGTCCGTAAACACACCAGCCAGCTGGTCTGCGCATGCTCTGAGGGCGCGGCTGGGGATGCTGTCTGGGCCTGCAGCCTTGCGAGGGTTAACACGTTTAAATGTTTTACTCACCTCGGCTGCAGTGAAGGAGAGTCCGCATGTTTTGGTTGCGGGCCGTGTCAGTGGCACTGTATTGTCCTCAAAGCGGGCAAAAAAGTTATTGGTTCTCTATATGGTTCTCAATCAGGGACAGCGATTGACAGCTGCCTCTGATTGAGAACCATACCAGGCCAAACACAGAAATACCAAATCATAGAAAAACTAACATAGACAACCCACCCAACTCACGCCCTGACCATACTAAAACAAAGACATAACAAAAGCACTAAGGTCAGAACGTGACAGCCAACTGTAAAGTTTGGTGCAGGAGGGATAATGGTGTCGTGTCTTTGGCTCTGTCGGATTAAATGATATGACATGCTATTCTATAACATCCTTTCTCCGTAACTAATATTACCTGATTGAGCTAATCATGTAATATAATTAACTAGAGTGTCGGGGCACCACGAAATAATATTTATAGAGCTGTTATCTTCCGAATAAACTCTTAAAGACCTAGTAATATTTTACATCAATAGCAGTCAATATTATTTGTCACCTTAATTCAGTCTCATCTGAAAGTTGTAAATTATTATTATTATCTTCACGAACTCTGGCTAACAAGTTGAATCAGCAATACAAAATTTGGTTTAATTATTTATTTACTAAATACCTAACTAATCACATAGAATTACATATACACAGAATTAATCATACCTTGATTACAAATTACGTCATAAAGGAAATCGTCCCTTGCGCGGGCGGATCAGATATGACAGCTGGTTACACAAAAGAAAAGGGGCTGGGTTTGAGTGAAAGAATGGGAAGACTGAGGGACAAAGGGAGAAGCTGTGCTATCGTAAATACAGTATCGTATGCATTCTAAATTACTGCCCATTTGGAAAAGGAAAATGCTATAAATATTTACTCTGAGCTGCTCTTCGGTAGGTTGGTGGTAGATGGAAGGCCGTGTTGCCAAACCGAGTCCTTTGTTCTTTGAAGAATGTCTCTGGTGGTCAATTCGATATGTTGTAATAACGTCATTGTGTGATAGACGGAATACTCTGTCTGTTCTTTCCTAGCCCGTGTTTGCAGCTGCTGTTGCTAACTCAACGGCTAGGAGGTATCACTTCTGTAGTGAATAAGAGTTCAAAGTTCATACCATTCACAACCAAAGCTCACGCTGAGGTTGGCTTAGTTCTGTAGTTGACATTTTAGACCTTTTAACGCAGAGGCTGCAGACCTCACGTACTTGGAACAGAAGGTTATATTGTCATCAAGGCTTTATATAGGAAGGGAGATGAGAGCGTGTTTGAAAGGTTTTATAACCCCTTCACAGGGGCGGGCCACTGATTGAGCAGAGCAATAACCCTATGAAAACCCAAATCTTTCATTTGGAAGCTAAAATTACATTTAATCTCTTCACCAATAATTTTATATTCAAACATTCAAACATTTAAATTGAACAACAATTCCATGTGAATCCGAAAACTAAAATGTGCAGACTTTCCACTGTAGAGTTTATGTCATCTTATCATTGATGAGATCATCTCAGATGACAACCGAACTGACATCATATTCATTAAGTACCGCACATGTTCAATAGGTCGAATTACCAGAATATAGTTCATTTCCCCCCACCTTCTGATGTTCCCAGAATCTCCATGTTAACCAATGGGTTTTCAAATTTCACATCAGTAGGGTAGAGAGAGGAAAAAGGGGGGAAGAGGTATTTATGACTGTCATAAACCTACCCCCCAGGCCAACGTCATGACAATAGTCTGGTGCTGTTTTTCATGGTTCGGGCTAGGTCCCTTAGTTCCAGTGAAGGGAAATCTTAACACTACAGCATACAATGACATTCTAGACAATTCTATTCCTCCAACTTTGTGGAAACAGTTTGGGGAAGGGATTTTCCTGTTTCAAAATGACAATGCCCCCGTGCACAAAGCTAGGTCGATACAGAAATGGTTTGTCAGTTTGGTGTTGAAGAACTTGACTGGCCTGCACAGAGCCTTGACTTCAACCCCATTGTACACCTTTGGGATGAATTGAAACACCGACTGCGAGCCAGGCCTAATCGTCTAACATCAGTGCCCGACCTCACTAATGCCTGCAGCAATGTTCCAACATCTAGAGGAAAGCCTTCCCAGAAGAGAGGAGGCTGTTATAGCACTAAAGGGGAGACCAACTCCATATTAATACCCATGATTTTGGAATGATATGTTGCAGGTGTCCACATTGCCCCGCCCTAGCAATCATATGTAATAGAACCATTATTCTGCGTTGTAAATTGACTTAGATTTTTATGATTTTTTTCTTATTGTATAATTATCTTTTTAAAGTAGGTAAGTCAGTTAAGAACAAATTCTTATTTACAATGATGGCCTAACCCAGCCAAACCCAGACGATGCTGGGCCAATTGTGCACCGCCCTATGGGACTCCCAATCACAGCCAGATGTGAACCAGGTACTGCAGTGACGCCTCTCGCGCTGAGATGCAGTGCCTTAGACCGCTGCGCCACTCTGGAGACCATGGAAAACTGATTTTAAAAAATGGCAGTTGAAACGTTAGGCAAAATTGTCCAACTGTCACATCCCTAGTAAGAACAATAGTGCACCTAGGGTTGCAAGATTACTGAAACATTCAATAAATTCCCTGGTTTTCCCGAAATCCCGGTTGAAGGTCTGCCCAAATCAGGATGGAATAAACAGGAAATCCAGAATCCTCATAACCATGATTTTTGGATTAACTAATGAATTTATAGAAAATTACTGGAATTTTGCAACCCTAGGTGCAACAGTAATACAAAATAATATAATTGTATGACCAATGTGCTTTCACCCGCGTTGGATAGAGGTCACTGTCGGCGGTTCTGAAACATAGGCTTACCTTCAGTGCACAGTTTAATTGGCACCATTTCCTAGACCATGTTGCTTTGTGCATAATAGCATATTGGTGGCAGAAGAGTGAGAAAATAAAACAGACCTTCCCTTATTGTCTAAGAAAAGCGAGGAGAAAGAAAACACAGTTAATTAGGTCTGTAATCAATAGCCTAACTGTTAATGTGCCTGGCTTTATAAATGATCTATATATCTACAGCAATAAGACAGATCCTGCTTATGTTGCCTGTTTGAGTGTTTGTTTTAATAGCCTACTGATTCCGTGAGCTCTAAACATTTGCTATGCTGTAATAAATACTTTTTTTCCCGTTAGAGCAGACTCTCTGGTATTACTTATCATTTATTTAGTGTTGTTTACACTGTTTCAAACGGTCAGAAATATATTAATATTTGTCACTTATACTCCCTCTCCGGCCTCTAGGTCATCAGGCTGCTAATTATCCCGCACACCTGTCACCATCATCTTGCGCACCTGTGCCTCATGACACCCATAAACTCCATCACCTCCTTGATTATCTTCCCTATATCTGTCACTCACCTTGGCTCTTTCCTCAGGTGTTATTGTCTCTGTTTCATGTCGGTGCGTTGTTTGTGTTATGTGTTTGTTTTTATTTTTATTTAATTCTTAAAACACTCCCTGAACTTGCTTCCCGACTCAGTGTACTCATTACAATTTTGTAATCTTAAAGCACCTATTTGTCATACATAATAGGCTACAAACGCATCTCTAGCTCCTATACCCTAATTTTTCTTCATCTCCTTCTCATTGATCATCATTATAATAATATGTAGTCATTACCACCATTGCCTAAGAGTGCATGCATCCTGTTTAGCTGTCTTAACACCGTAACTTAGGCCTATATTTCAATATAGCCTAAAGGTTACTGTGTCAATAAATAAATCATTAATTTGTTCATGTCATCACACAGCATAGGAGTCATTCATGCTTTGAAATGCCATCAAACATTTTTGTTGTTTAAAAATGAAATAACAAAGGGAGCCTCAAACAATTAGCCTGAACATACACACATTCACGCAACTGTTTTAAGTCTTTGCAGTAATAAAGGCTTACAATTTTGTTGTTTTGATAGAACAGACTCTGTGGTACATTTAGAATTATTTAGATTAATTTACACTCTTCCAAATGGTCGGAAGAAAATGATTTACTGAACACAAATATAAACGCAACATGCAACAATTTAAAGATGTTACTGAGTTAAAGTCCATATAAGGAAATCAGTCAATTGAAATAAATTCATTAGGCCCTAATCTATGGATTTCAGGACTGGGTAGGGGCACAGCAATGGGTGGGCCTCATTGGGGAGCCAGGCCCAGCGAATCAGAATTTGTTTTTCCCCACAAAAGGGCTTTAATTACGCACAGAAATACTCCGTTTCATCAGCTGTCCGGGTGGCTGGTCTCAGACGATTCTGCAAGTGAAGAAGTTGGATGTGGAGATTCTGGGCATGCATGGTTACACATGGTCTGCATTATTTAGTCCAGTTGGACGTACTGCCAAATTCTCTGAAATGACATTGGAGGCAGCTTACGGTGGAGAAATGAACATTCAATTATCTCGCAACAGCTCTGGTGGACATTCCTGCAGTCAGCATTCCTGCAGTTAGACCCCTTGACTTTTTAAAAATTCTAAAATGGATTAAATAAAAAAAAATCCTCAGCAATCGACACACAATACCACTTAATGAGTGGTAACAGGTTTTTAGAAATGCCTTTTTTACGTAAGTATTCAACCCCTTCACTATGAGACTCGAAATTGAGCTCAGGTGCTTCCTGTTTCCATTGATTATCCTTGATATGTTTCTACAACTTGATTGGAGTCCACCTGTGGTAGTTTCAATTTATTGGACATGATTTGGAAAGGCACACACCTGTCTATATAAGGTCCCACAGTTGACAGTGCATGTCAGAGAAAAAAAAACACGACAGAAAGTCGAAGTAATTGTGTCGAGGCACAGATCTGGGGAATGGTACCAAAACATTTCTGCAGCATTGAAGGTCCTCAAGAACACAGTGGTGGGGCCTCCCGGGTGGCGCAGTGGTTAAGGACACTGCCAAGTAAACAAACAGATTACCGACCATTTCGAATCCCACCATACCTTCTCCGCTATGCAATCTGGTTTCAGAGCTGGTCATGGGTGCACCTCAGCCACGCTCAAGGTCCTAAACGATATCTTAACCGCCATCGACAAGAAACAATACTGTACAGCCGTATTCATTGACCTGGCCAAGGCTTTCAACTCTGTCAATCACCACATCCTCATCGGCAGACTCGATAACCTTGGTTTCTCAAATGATTGCTTCGCCTGGTTCACCAACTTTTTCTTTGATAGAGTCAGTGTGTCAAATTGGAGGGCCTGTTGTCCAGTCCTCTGGCAGTTTCTATGGGGGTACCACAGGGTTCAATTCTTGGACCGACTCTCTTCTCTGTATACATCAATGATGTCGCTCTTGCTGCTGGTGAGTCTCTGATCCACCTCTACGCAGATGACACCATTCTGTATACTTCTGGCCCTTCTTTGGACTCTGTGTTAACAACCCTCCAGACGAGCTTCAATGCCATACAACTCTCCTTCCGTGGTCTCCAATTGCTCTTAAAACAAGTAAAACTAAATGCATGCTCTTCAACCGATCGCTGCCTGCACCTGCCCGCCTGTCCAACATCACTACTCTGGACGGTTCTGACTTAGAATATGTGGACAACTACAAATACCTAGGTGTCTGGTTAGACTGTAAACTCTCCTTCCAGACTCACATCAAACATCTCCAATCCAAAGTAAAATCTAGAATTGGCTTCCTATTTCGCAACAAAGCCTCCTTCACTCATGCTGCCAAACATACCCTTGTAAAACTGACCATCCTACCGATCCTTGACTTCGGCGACGTCATTTACAAAATAGCCTCCAATACCCTACTCAATAAATTGGATGCAGTCTATCACAGTGCCATCCATTTTGTCACCAAAGCCCATATGCTACCCACCACTGCGACCTGTACGCTCTCGTTGGCTGGCCCTCGCTTCATACTCGTCGCCAAACCCACTGGCTCCAGGTCATCTACAAGACCCTGCTAGATAAAGTCCCCCCTTATCTCACCTCGCTGGTCACCATAGCAGCACCCACCTGTAGCACGCGCTCCAGCAGGTATATCTCTCTGGTCACCCCCACAACCAATTCTTACTTTGGCCACTTCTCCTTCCAGTTCTCTGCTGCCAATGGCTGGAACGAACTGCAAAAATCTCTGAAACTGGAAACACTTATCCCCCTCACTAGCTTTAAGCACCAGCTGCCAGAGCAGCTCACAGATTACTGCACCTGTACATAACCCATTCATAATTTATCCCAAACAACTACCTTTCCCCCTACTGTATTTCTTTATTTTGCTCCTTTGCACCCCCATTATTTCTATCCCTACTTTGCACATTCTTCCACGGCAAATCTACCATTCCAGTGTTTATTTATTTCGATTTTTTACTTGCTATATTGTATTTAATTCGCCACCATGGCCTTTTTTGCCTTTACCTCCCTTATCTCACCTCATTTGCTCACATTGTATATAGACTTATTTTTCTACTGTATTATTGACTGTATGTTTGTTTTACTCCATGTGTAACTCTGTGTTGTTGTACCTGTCGAACTGCTTTATCTTGGCCAGGTCGCAATTGGAAATGATTACTTGCCTACCTGGTTAAATAAAGGTGAGAAAAAAACCCTCAAATATACTAATTGATTAAAAAAACATTATATTCGATAAAATAAAATAAAATTCTTTGTAATAAAAATAATCTTTGTAAATTATACCATAAATAGTCCTACAGACAATTAGGCTACATAGATACAGACACACTACAGAGATACAGACCAAAAAATGCTCAACCTCCAGATGAGAATGAGGGGGGAGTTTAAGTACAATTCTTTCAAGCTTGTTTAGCTGGTCTGTAGCTTTAGGCTATTCTTTAGATGCTGGTGAACCATAATGTGCAGGCATAATCAAAAAGTGACACTGGACTAGCACACAGGTGTCTATAGCTAGGTTTCCATTCAATTTCATGTGAATATTCCAAAATATGTATAAAACAATACGCTGGACAACACGACTGTGACGATTTTAATTTATCGGACGTTTGAGAAATTGACCAGGCCATTCAGATCCGATTTAATAAAAGAGGGATATTGGCCAAATGAACCACATTTACGTGTCCTTAAAAACAGCCTATAACAAATTACAAAAACATTATTCATTGGATTTTGATGAGAAGCTTATGCAAAACTTCATAGCCTATTTGTTTTGTGTTTTTTAGGTTACTTTCCTAAAGCAATATTTGTTCACCTCATGGTTCAGTTGTCCAGATTCAAGCACTAATGCATCAGGGTATTGCATGCATAGGCCTATAGGCTTAGGTGTCAACTGTAGGATATTCTTATAAGAAATTTGTATAAAGATAAGCATTATATTGTTATCAGCTTTATATAGTTTTGGGGGCCAAAAGCTGGCAATTAGATCTACCAGCTAATAAAACCCATATTTTCCCATCAGAGTTGTTTCAATCAAATTGACTTGTTGCGGATTAAAGTCTGTGCGTGAATATGTAAATCACATAAAAATAATGTTGAGGTACCAAAGAATAAATACATGTTAAATATACTGTATACAGGGCCTCCCGGGTGGCGCAGTGGTCTAAGGCACTGCATCGCATATTGCATAGATTCTGCGTTCAAGCCCAGGCTCTGTCGCAGCCAGCTGCAACCCAGAGGTCCATGTGGCGACACACAATTGGCCCTGCGTCGTCTGTTTTCGGGAGGGCTTGGCCAGCAGGAATACACCTGTCTGATCACGCACTAGTGACTCCTGTGGCAAGCTGGGCACAGTGCAGGTCACCAGGTGTACAGTGTTTCCTCCAAGTCCATATGGGAGTTACGGCAATGAGACAAGACTGTAACTACTGCCAATTGGATACCATGAAATTGTGAAGAAAAAAAAGGAATTTAAAAAAAGTATAAAAAATATACTGTATCCAATCCATTGCATTTTCAACTCAATTCCTGCTGATGGTTTGGGGCGGCAGCGTAGCCTAGTGGTTAGAGCGTTGGACTAGTAACCCGGAAGGTTGCTGACAAGGTACAAATCTGTCATTCTGCCCCCTGAACAGGCAGTTAACCCACAGTTCCTAGGCCGTCATTGTAAATAAGAATTTGTTCTTAATTAACTGACTTGCCTAGTTAAATAAAGGTAAAGTAAAAATGAATGGTTTTGTCACACTTTTTTATATAGGTAGGCTATGGCGAATATGCCCACTCTTGTATTGGCACGTCCCGCTTTAGTCAACAGTTTGCAGATACAGTGCAGGGAGGCTCACTATATAATGAGATTATTATGGACAAAAGTGCAAGACTATTTTTATTTGTCAAATGGCAGCCTAGCGTCGATCATCATTCACCAGAATAAGACCCTTGATATTAATGCTGAAATTATATTTTGGATGAATGTGTGCAGGCTTACAGGAGTCTTTTGAAGTAGTCTAATCAGATTAAAACATTGTGACTGATAGTGTTAATGCCACATATAAAAAGTATACATTTTAAGAGTTAAATTATGAATATTTAGGTTATATTGAAGCGTTTGTATCTAAACTCAGCAAAAAAAAGAAACGTCCTCTCACTGTCAACTGAGTTTATTTTCAGCAAACCTAACATATGTAAATATTTGTATGAACATAACAAGATTCAACAACTCAGACATAAACTGAACAAGCTCTACAGACATGTGACTAACAGAAATTTTACAACGTGTCCCTGAAAAAAGGGGGGGTCAAAATCATAAGTAACAGTCGGTATTTGGTGTGGCCACCAGCTGCATTAAGTACTGCAGTAGATCTCCTCCTCATGGACTACACCAGATTTGCCAGTTCTTGCTGTGAGATATTACCCAACTCTTCCACTAAGGCACCTGCAAGTTCCCTGACATTTCTGGGGGGAATGGCCCTAGCCCTCACCCTCCGATCCGACAGGTCCCAGACGTGCTCAATGGGATTGAGATCCAAGCTCTTTGCTGGCCATGGCAAAACACTGACATTCCTGTCTTGCAGGAAATCACGCACAGAAAGAGCAGTATGGCTGGTGGCATTGCCATGCTGGAGGGTCATGTCAGGATGAGCCTGCAGGAAGGGTACCTTCCACATGAGGGTACCTTCCACATGAGGGAGGAGGATGTCTCCCCTGTAACGCACAGCATTGAGATTGCCTGCAATGACAACAAGCTCAGTCCGATGATGCTGTGACACACCACCCCAGACCAAGACGGACCCTCCACCTCCAAATCGATCCCGCTCCAGACTACAGGCCGCAGTGTAACGCTCATTCCTTCGAAGATAAATGCGAATCCGACCATCACCCCTGGTGAGACAAAACCACGACTCGTCAATGAAGAGCACTTTCTGCCAGTCCTGTCTGGTCCAGCGACGGTGGTTGTGTACTCATAGGCGATTATGTTGCCGGTGATGTCTTTTGAGGACCTTCCTTACAACAGGTCAACAAGCTCTGTCCAGCATCTCTCAGCCTATTGCGGACAGTCTGAGCACTGATAGAGGGATTGTGCGTTCCTGGTGTAACTCGGGCAGTTGTTGTTGCCCTCCTGTACTTGTCCCTCAGGTGTGATGTTCGGATGTACCGGTCCTGTGCAGGTGTTGTTACACTTGGTCTGCCACTGTGTGGACGATCAGCTCTCCATCCTGTCTCCCTGTAGTGCTGTCTTAGGCATCTCACAGTACAGACATTGCAATTTATTGCCCTGGCCACATCTGCAGTCCTCATGCCTCCTTGCAGCATGCCTAAGGCACATTCACGCAGGTGAGCAGGGACCCTGGACATCTTTCTTTTGGTGTATTTCAGAGTCAGTGGAAATGCCTCTTTAGTTTCCTAAGTGTTCATAACTGTGACCTTAATTGCCTACCTTCTGTAAGCTGTGTGTCTTAACGACCGTTCCACAGGTGCATGTTCATTCATTGTTTATGGTTCATTGAACAAGCATGGCAAACAGTGTTTAAACCCTTTACAGTGAAGATCTGTGAAGTTATTTGGATTTTTACGAATTATCTTTGAAAGACAGGGTCCTGAAAAAGGGACGTTTCTTTTTTTGCTGAGTTTAGGTGCGCATAGAATAGCTGCTCGGATTGGAGAGGGGGCAGTGTGCAGTTAGATGAAGACTCATGGTATGATTGTGGTAACATACAGGAACACAAGTCCTTTTGTTCACCCAACCTAGAATACCTCCCAATCAAATGCTGACCGTACTATCTCCCGAGAGAATTATCTTCGGTTATAGTCACAGCCGTGTATATCCCCCCTCAAGCTGATACCATGACGGCCCGCAAAGAACTACACTGGACTTTGTGCAAACTGGAAACCATATATCCCGAGGCCGTATTTATTGTAGCTGAGGATGTTAACTTCTTGCGTCGAGCAATCTCGTATCCGGGAGCGTAATTATAGCCTCAAGCTCATTACCATAACGCAACGTTAACTATTCATGAAAATCGCAAATGAAATGAAATAAATATATTGGCTCACAAGCTTAGCCTTTTGTTAACAACACTGTCATCTCAGATTTTCAAAATATGCTTTTCAACCATAGCTACACAAACATTTGTGTAAGAGTATTGATAGCTAGCATAGCATTAAGCCTAGCATTCAGCAGGCAACATTTTCACAAAAACAAGAAAAGCATTCAAATAAAATCATTTACCTTTGAAGAACTTCGGATGTTTTCAATGAGGAGACTCTCAGTTAGATAGCAAATGTTCAGTTTTTCCAAAAATATTATTTGTGTAGGAGAACTCGCTCCGTTTTGTTCATCACGTTTGGCTAAGAAAACCCCCCGAAAATTCAGTCATTACAACGCCAAACTTTTTTCTAAATTAACTCCATAATATCGACAGAAACATGGCAAACGTTGTTTAGAATCAATCCTCAAGTAGTTTTTCACATATCTATTCGATGATAAATCATTCGTGGCAGTTTGGTTTCTCCTCTTGAACCAAATGGAAAAATGCACGCAGCTGGAGATTACGCAATAATTTTGACGGAGGACACCAAGCGGGCACCTGGTAAATGTAGTCTCTTATGGTCAATCTTCCAACGATATGCCTACAAATACGTCACAATGCTGCAGACACCTTGGGGAAACGACAGAAAGTGTAGGCTCATTCCTGGCACATTCACAGCCATATAAGGAGACATTGGAACACAGCGCCTGTAGCGCATCAGTTCTGTGGCACTCACAGATAATATCTTTGCAGTTTTGGAAACGTCAGAGTGTTTTCTTTCCAAAGCTGTCAATTATATGCATAGTCGAGCATCTTTTCGTGACAAAATATCTTGTTTAAAACGGGAACGTTTTTTATCCAAAAATTAAAAGAGCGCCCCCTATATCGAAGAAGTTAACAAAGAAAATATGAGAAAAAGGCTGCCTAAGTTATATCAAGTACTCGCGCTACTTAAACACTCGACCACTGCTACTCCGATTTCCGGGATGCCTACAAGGCCCTCCCCCACCCACCTTTTGGCAAATCTGACTCCATTTTGCTCCTCCCTTCCTATAAACAGAAACTCAAACAGGAAGTACCCGCGCTAAAAACTTTAATTGGTCGGTCAGAATCCAGCTTCAAGATTGTTTTGATCACGAGGACTGGGATATTTTCCGGGTAGCCTCCGATAATAACATTGTCAAATATACTGATACATGACTGAGTTTATCAGGAAGTGTATAGAAGACGTTGTACCCACTGTGACTATTAAAACCTACCCTAATCAGAAACAGTGGTTAGATGGCAGCATTTGTGCAAAACTGAAAGCCCAAACCATCACATTTAACCGTGGCAAGGTGAATGGGAATATGGCAGAATACACACAGGGTAGTTATTCCATCTGCAAGGTAATCCAACAGGAAAAATGTCAGCTTATTGACAAAGTGGAGTTGCATTTAAACAACTCAGACACAAGATATAAGTGACAGGGTCTACAGACAATAACGGACTGCAAAAGGAAAACCAGCCACGCTGCGGACACCGAAGTCTTGCTTCCGGACAAGTTAAACACCTTTTTTGCCCGCTTTGAGGATGCTGGTACGACAACTAAACTGCCCACAACCGCAGGGCTCTCCACAAGGGGTGTGGTCTTCACAACGCCTCACCAGGGGCAAACGACCTGCCCTCCAGGACACCTACAGCACCCGATGTCGCAGGAAGGCCAAAAAGATAATCAAGGACAACAACCACCCGAGCCACTGCCTGTTAGCCTGCTATCATCCAGAAGGTGAGGTCAGTACAGGTGCATCAAAAATGGGACCGAGAGACTAAAAAACTGCTTCTATCTCAAAGCCATCAGACTGTTAAATAGCCATCACTAGCACATTAGAGGCTGCTGCCCTATATACATAGACTTGAAATCACTGGCCACTTTAATAATTGGAACACTAATCACTTTAATGATGTTTACATATTTTGCATTACTCATGTCATATGTACAGTATTCACCCCCCTGGCATTTTTCCTATTTTGTTGCCTTATATCATTTGACTTACACAACCTGCCTACCACTTTGAAGATGCTAAATATTTTTTATTGTGAAACAAACTAGAAATAAGACAAACCCACATAAAACTTGAGTGTGCATAACTATTCAACCCCACAAATGATTACTTTGTAGAGCCATCTTTTGCAGCAATTACAGCCGCAAGTCTCTTGGGGTATGCCTCTATAAGCTTGGCACATCTAGCCACTGGGATTTTTGCCCATTCTTTAAGGCAAAACTGCTCCAGTTCCTTCAAGTTGGATGGGTTCCGCTGGTGTACAGCAATCTTTAAGTCCTACCACAGATGTTCTATTGGATTGAGGTCTGGGTTTTGACTAGGCCAATCCAAGACAATTAAATGTTTCCCCTTAAACCACTTGAGTGTTGCTTTAGCAGTATGCTTAGGGTCATTGTCCTACTGGAAGGTGAACCTCCGTCCCACTCTCAAATCTCTGGAAGACTGAAACAGGTTTCCCTCAAGAATTTACCTTTATTTAGAGTCGTCCATCATTTCTTCAATTCTGAACAGTTTCCTAGTCCCTGCCAATGAAAACATCCCCACAGCATGATGCTGCCACCACCATGCTTCACTGTGGGGATGGTGTTTTTGGGGTGATGAGAGGGGTTGGGTTTGCGCCAGACATAGCGTTTTCCTTGATGGCCAAAAAGCTAAATTTTAGTCTCATCTGACCAGAGTACCTTCTTCCATATGTTTGGGGAGTCTCCCACATTCCTTTTGGTGAACACCAAACGTGTTTGCTTATTTTTTTCTTTAAGCAATTACTTTTTTTCAGGCCACTCTTCCGTAAAGCCCAGTTCTGTGGGGTGTACGGCTTAAAGTGGTCCAATGGACAGACACTCCGATCTCTGCTGTCGAGCTTAGCAGCTCCTTCATGGTTATCTTTGGTCTCTTTGTTGCCTCTCTGATTAATGCCCTCCTTGCCTGGTCTGTGGGTTTTGGTGGGTGGCTCTCTCTTGGCAGGTTTGTTGTAGTGCATATTCTTCCCATTTTTTAATAATGGATTTAATGGTGCTCCGTGGGATGTTCAAAGTTTCTGATATTTTTTATAACCCAACCCCGATCTGTACATCTCCACAACTTTGTCCCTGACCTGTTTGGAGAGCTCCTTGGTCTTCATGGTGCTGCTTGCTTGGTGGTGCCCCTTGCTTAGGGGTGTTGCAGACTCTGGGGCCTTTAAGAACAGGTGTATATATACTGAGATCATGTGGCAGATCATGTGACACTTAGATTGCACACAGGTGAACTTTATTTAACTAATTATGTGACTTCTGAAGGTAATTGGTTGCACCAGATCTTATTAGGAGTTCATAGCAAAGTTGAATACCTATGCACGCACCACGTTTCCGGGTTTTTGAAATAAGCAATTTTTTTCATTTCACTTCATCAATTTGGGCTATTTTCTGTATGTCCATTACATGAAATCCAAATAAAAATAAATTTAAATTACAGGTTGTAATGCAACAAAATAGGAAAAAAGGCACAGGGGATGAATTATTTTGCAAGGCACTGTATGTACTCTATATAAATATATTCTATTCTACTGTATTTTCGTCTATGCTGCTCTGACATTGCTCATCCAAATATTTATATATTCTTAATTCCATTCCTTTACTTTAGATTGTGTGTATTGTTAGATATTACTTTTTAGATATTACTGCACTGTTGGAGCTAGAAACGCAAGCATTTCGCTCCATCTGCTAAACACGTTTATGTGACAAATACAATTTGATCAGGTTGCCAGTGAAGCTGTCAGTAAGTTATTAGCAATTGCTGGCTATTTAGTCCGTGTGAATTTTCCAATAACTTACTGACAGCTGAATGCCAATTAGGTTACACAAAATTCACAGCAACTTCCAAGCATTTAATTAACATTAACGTAATGTCAAATCCACAGTTATCTTAACAGTTCAGCGCTTTGATAACCACTATTCTTACAAAAGTTAGTCAGCTAACCGAGTTAAAATATGTTCTTAAACTATGAGAACATAGCAATCAAGCACTTAAACTTGTACAACACTTCAACCGACGGTTGGCACAAATGCACATATACTAGGTCATGCCCCAAATATGCTAATGAGCCCCACTGCACATGTACCCTAAAAGGAACCGACCAGTACCATATGAAGGTACCTTATGTGTACCTTTGACATTGCTGAAACATTCATGCACTTCCACCCAGTTCAAATTCCCAAAGCATGTATATACAGTCGTGTCCAAAAGTTTTGAGAATGACACAAATATTAATTTTCACAAAGTCTGCTGCCTCAGTTTGTATGATGGCAATTTGCATTTTCTCCAGAATGTTATGAAGAGTGATCAGATGAATTGCAATTAATTGCAAAGTCCCTCTTTGCCATGCAAATGAACCGAATCCCCCCAAAAAACATTTCCACTGCATTTCAGCCCTGCCACAAAAGGACCAGCTGACATCATGTCAGTGATTCTCTAGTTAACACAGGTGTGAGTGTTAATGGGGACAAGGCTGGGAATCACTCTGCCAAGAACTTCAAGGAGAGCAGTTCAATTGTTGTGAAGAAGGCTTCAGGGCGCCCAAGAAAGTCCAGCAAGCGCCAGGACTGTCTCCTAAAGTTGATTCAGCTGCGGGATCGGGGCATCACCAGTACAGAGCTTGCTCAGGTATGGCAGCAGGCCGGTGTGAGTGCTTCTGTACGCACAGTGAGGCGAAGACATTTGAAGGATGGCCTGGTGTCAAGAAGGACAGCAAAGAAGCCACTTCTCTCCAGGAAAAACATCAGGGATAGACTGATATTCTGCAAAAGGTACAGAGATTGGACTGCTGAGGACTGGGGTAAAGTCATTTTCTCTGATGAATCCCCTTTCAGTTTGTTTGGGGCATCCATCAGTCCTGTGTCATTCCAACAGTAAAGCATACTGAGACCATTCATGTGTGGGGTTGCTTCTCAGCCAAGGGAGTGGGCTCACTCACAATTTTGCCTAAGAACATAGCCATGAATAAAGAATGATACCAACACATCCTCCGAGAGCAACTTCTCCATCCAGGAACAGTTTGGTGACGAACAATGCCTTTTCCAGCATGATGGAGCATCTTCCCATAAGGCAAAAGTGGCTCGGGGAACAAAACATCGATATTTTGGGTCCATGGCCAAGACACTCCCCAGACCTTAAGCCCATTGAGAACTTGTGGTCAATCCTCAAGAGGCGGGTGGACAAACAAAAACCCACAAATTCGGACAAACTACAAGCATTGATTATGCAAGAATGGGCTGCTATCAGTCAGGATGTGGCCCAGAAGTTAATTGACAGCATTCCAGGGTGGATTGCAGAGGTCTTGGTGTAATTGTCAATAAAAGCCTTTGACACTTATGAAATGCTTGTAATTATACTTCAGCATTCCATAGCAGCATACCACCCTGCATACCACTGCTGGCTTGCTTCTGAAGCTTAGCAGGGTTGGTCCTGGTCAGTCCCTGGCAGGAAGACCAGATGCTGCTGGAAGTGGTGTTGGAGGGCTAGTGGGAGGCACTCTTTCCTCTGGTCTAAAACATATCCCAATTCCCCAGGGCAGTGATTGGGATACACTGCCCTGTTTAGGGTGCCGTCTTTCGGATGGGATGTTAAATGGGTGTCCTGACTCTCTGAGGGCATTAAAGATCCCATGACACTTATTGTAAGAGTAGGGGTGTTAACCCCGATGTCCCGGCTAGAATTCCCAATCTGGCCCTCAAACCATCACGGTCACCTAATAATCCCAGTTTACAATTGGCTCATTCATCCCCCTCCTCTCCCCTGTAACTATTCCCCAGGTTGTTGCTGTAAATGAGAATGTGTTCTCAGTCAACTTACCTGGTAAAATAATGGATAAATCAAAAAATAGTAACATCTGACAAAAATATCTAAAGACACTGAAGCAGCAAACTTTGTGGAAATTAATATTTGTGTCATTCTCAAACCTTTTGGCCACGACTGTACACTATATGTCCCTGAGCACAGATACATTTTTTTAATGTGGTTGTTGTCAGACAATCTGACAATTATTGACTTGATTTTGGGCAACTTTAGCAAAGTGCAGAAATGTATTATTGCCATTAAATTCTGCAACCTACTGTCCTTTTACAGCAATAACACCTTAATTCAGCTGTAAAAAGGGTTGGGCCAGTAAACAAAAGGTCGCTGGTTCAAATCCCAGAGCCGGCTAGGTGAAAAATCTGTTGATGTGCAATGGAACAAGGCACCAAATATCGATCGATCTAGATAAGAGTGTTTGCTAAATGACTAAAATGTAAAATTCTGTAACTTGTTTCACTGCAACCTATACTGTACCGTAAAATTACAGGAGCTTTTTAACAGTGTAGCATTTAATTTGCATAAAAGGAAAACCTGGTGGAGTGGGAAACAACAGGATGGTTCTTCAGAACCATCACAGTAGTAAAGAATCATTCCTGATATGCTCCCCAAAAAATGGTTACACATCACTATCACCCCTGAAAAATAACCCTCAAGAACCTTTTGTTGTTGTTTTGTTTGCTGGTCCAGCATGGTCCGGTCTTGCTGGTCTGCAAAACCACACCCATCATTGTCATATTTCCCAACATGCTCTATTGCAGTTTGATTTTTATAATGGTTTGTTTCAATATCTATTATTGCATTTACTTATTTTGCATGTATTAATCCATCATTCATCCCCCCTCCTTTCCCCTGTAACTTCCCCCAAATTTTTGTAAACTAATCCAATCTGTTAGTTGTACTTTTTGCACCCATTCCTGAAATGGTTATTGGAGGTTGGATGATTTAGGTAGTCTCATTCATTCTTCTTTCTGACCCTGGTCGTCATTCTGATGCTTGTGATCAGTGTCCAAAACACAGCGAAGGCTGGTCACCAAAGAAATCATAACAAATGAAAACACAATGCTGGTCACCAGCAAAAACACAACAAAGGCTGGTCTGTGCTGTATTTTTTTCATCAGGGCTCTCTCTTTCTCCCTTATTCATTCCCCAGTCCTACCCCACTCTCCATCCGTCCCTTCCTCCATCCCTCATCTTTAACCAACCTTGGCTGCTACAGTGAGTCAGACTGCCAGGCAACCTCTAGCTCGATGCAAGAATAGTGGAGGAGCCGCATGCTGCAGTTCAACCTCTCTCCCTCTCCGGAGAGGCCGCACTAGCGCTGACGTGCTAACGCGCTGAAAAAGACAGTTGTTCATCATTTAAATCATTTGTGCCCTGTGCCCTCACCTCAAAGTTGAGTTGTCCAGTTAGCCCCTCACCGCCTTTGGCTCTGCCACCAAAGTTCTGCCCTTGTGCCACTTCTGACCACCCACTTTGTGCCCTCTATCCCACTAATGCAGACCCGTTCTGGGCTTCTTCTCACACCCACACTGTCTCATTGGCAATCACAGAGGGCACAGAGATATCATAAGTTAACCTCGATAGGAGACAGAGACTGAGAAGGAGAGAAAGAGAGAGTGAGATGGATGGGAGAGAGAGAGAGAGAGGAAAAGAGAGAGAAACAGAGATGAAGAGGAAAAGAGAGAAACAGAGCCTGATATGGAGAGTAAAAGATGGAAATACGGCAAGAGAGAGTGACTGAGAAAGAGATGGAAGAGAAAGAGAGAGAAGTAGAGATGAATAGGAAGAGAGAGAGAGAGAGAGAGCAAGTGAAGCAAGAAAGAGGGCGAAAGAGAGAGTTCCAGAATAGCAGGACAGGACTTCTCTGCCATGGCATAGTTAAGCAATAAGGCCCAAGGGGGTGTGGTATATGAACAGTATACCAAGGTTAAGGGGAGTTATTTAGCACGACGCAACCTGGAGTGCCTGGATACAGCCCTTAGCCAGGATATATTGGCCATATACCACAAACCTCCAAGGTGCCTTATTGCTATTATAAATTGATTACCAACATAATTAGCGCAGTAAAAATAAATGTTTTGTCATTCCCGTGGTAAACAATCTGATATACCATGGCTGTCAGCCAATCAACATTCAAGGCTCGAACCACCCAGTTTATAATCACCCTGTTTCAATGGTTGATGCACCACAACCGAGAACTGCTGAATGGGCGCCAGAGCGCGTCTCTCAAGTGCTTCCCCTGCCTTCACCCACAACAACAACAACACACACACACACACACACACACACACACAGCTAGCGGCAGTCGAGTGTGGAGCATTAGACCCCCCCCTTCTGCACCTTCTCTCCTCTACCATTCACACTGTGAAGTTCACATCAGGTTAGCGGTTTGTCATGCGCCGTGGTGCCTGTGTAAAGCCGAACACCACTCAAGTTCCCTCTGCCACGTGGTAGCTGTCAGGGGCTTTGTCGCTCCAGATCTGCCCCAGAACGGGCCCTGGGACGCGGGATGCTATACCACTGCCTCTCACTATTTTTGGTGGCTAGCCTGCACTAACGTGCTAATATGCTATACTAATTTACTCTGTGGCAATGGGGTTGCCTTCAATGGGCGCGATCTGATTTTAGAGGAAAGGATACCTTTGGGGTCTATATCGGTGTTTACATTGTGCTGCCCTAATTTATTCTCTCTTTGTGGGTTTCTGAGTAGTCCTTAGTATTTTTATTTTCTTTCTCTCTCTTTCTCTTTCATTTCTTCTTCCCCCTCCATCAACTGCTATTTCTCTCTCCTCATCCCTGTCCCGCTCCATCTCTTCCCCACCTCCCTCCTGTCTCCCTTCACTTGTCCTGGCTGACGTTACATGAAAAATTTGCACGCAATCTTGATCGCCTTCTGTGACGAGCCTTGTAGGCCGTGATAAGTCAGACATCTTCGGTCCTAGTTCTTGAGGCCATGGTGTTTACTAGGGTTCTCTTGTACCTGTCACTTCATTCAGTGTTTCTCAATCTACTAGGTGTGTACTGTGCACATGTTTGTTCTAGGCCAACACGTAGGAGAGTTAAAAAGTTTATTCCATCAAACTTCAAATTATTAGAATAATACACAAAGCAGAACAGCACCATCAGGTTGAGGGTCAGTGGCCAAAGCAAGAGAACAGGAATATTCCAAGTTCAGACAGAAGGGGCAGTAAGATTGCTATGATCGTCAGGAACTTTACTTTTGGTGTCTATTTTTAATTGTTGCGCTACTGGTGCTGCCTGTTGATGTTAGGTAGGCAACTACAGTAAATGAATGTTAACATCTTCGGCTTCATTAAATGTATTTTATTTCTTCTGGGTGCTTGCGTCACCTACGAACACCCTGGTACTACCCGTAGCTCCCATTCTCCTCAGTCCAAGAAAACACAGAGAGAAAGGTATGTGTTTCAGATTACTCCTTTGTAGAAGTCCATAACGTGAAATAAGTAAAACATCCCAAGATTAATGCTTTAGATATTGTTATAAGGGACTGTGAGACTATTGAAACATGTAACTTTCAGAGTTGTATTGTTGTTATTAATATAGTTTCCAGAGTGCTAAAAGTGCTGCTGTTGCTAGCTAGCATGCTAGCATGCCTTTCTATGATGCAGACGGTTAGCAGAGTTGTCGACTGGTGCTGGCGTTGCATTATGGGTGATGTAGTTTTGGCCCTCTAAGGTCTGAATGGCATAGAGGCGATTTCATGCTGTAACTTGTTTGTGTTGCAGTGTTTTTGTACATGAGTTGTTGTATTTTGGTACTGTCAACACTGAAATCACCTAGCAATGTATTGGAGATGTGAGACAGGATATGTGTTTTACCTTTCTTCATACTCCTGTATAGACAAACTTGTCAGATGGTGCATTAAAGACTGATGTGTTCCTGTCCTGTCTTTAACAATACTATTGCAGATCAACATTAAAGCCTTGGGCCGTCTACCAACTGTAACATACAGCAAAGCCGTTCGAAACTAAGAAATCATTATTTTTTTCCAAGAATGCCTTCCAAAACGGGAACTTTCATGAACCTTAACAAAAACGTATTTGTTAATTCGTATGTGAACTTATGAGCCTGTAAAATTGACCCTTTGTCTTTTTTCTTATGTGTTGACGCAGCCCCTGCCAATGCCAAGATCGTGCATGAGGGCCAGGCGTGTGTGGTGAAGGACGACAACATCAGTGAGAGGATCTACACCATCAGAGAGGGAGACCACCTGGTGCTCAAATGTCTGGTCAAAGGACACCCACGACCACAGGTAACACGACATAACAAGACTTTGTCGCTCAGTTGGTAGAGCATGGGGCTTGCAATGCCAGTAGAGCATGAGGCTTGAGGTGCCATGACCCTCACTCGCTCTCTCTCTATCTCTCTTTCTCTCAGACCTCCTCGTGTTGGTCAAGGCTACAGGGGAGAGTTCTGGTGTGAGCTGTTTTGAGATCTCTTTTGAGCGAGTGCTAATGCAGATCACGTTGACCATAGGCTGTGTGTGTGTGTTTGTGTGTGTATGAGTGTGTGAGATGTGAGAAAAGAAGTGCGCTCCCCCAGGGTACCCACCTGTCTGGTGGCATTAGGTCACCATGAATAAAACAGGGGTATGTGTCTGTGCCAATTTGACTGTGTCCAGGTGTTCTCCCCCCACCTCCGCTGCCCACGTCAACTACTAACCAAAACTGTCTCAGAAGATTCCTCTGTGCCCGATTCCCTGAGTATTCTAACCCCCACCAACACCAACGTTTGAACACACACGTCATTAATACACACACACACACACACACACACACACACACACACACAGAGCTCCTGTGATGTGCTCTCTCAAAGGCACAGATTGTACCTAGTAGAATAGTTAGGGACTGATGCAATTTGTCTTTCTGCCAATTCAATGTCAATTCAAGGTGTTTTATTAGCATTAAATACATCTGTAAATGTTGTGTAAGCATTCAAAAACCACAGTTTTAGAACTCAATTCACACATGCATCTTTCTTTTTATCTCTCTCTAGCTCTCTCTGGCACACTGTGGTATTTCACCCAATAGATAGGGGAGTTCATCAAAATATATATATATTTTTAATTATTTGTGGATCTGTGTAATCTGAGGGAAATGTGTCTCTAATATGGTCATACATTTGGCAGGAGGTTAGGCAGTGCAGCTCAGTTTCCACCTCATTTTGTGGGCAGTGTGCACATAGCTGTTACGATCAACTAGGAGTGGTGGGTGGAATCAGGCGCAGAGAGCAGGGTTCAGTCTTTTTTTCAAATTTATTCCCCAGCGCAACAAAACAGTCACGCCAACACACAGGGCGTATATAAGTTGCCAGTCCAAACAACAGGACAAAATAGTCCGGAGAATAAATACACAAATAAATCACACCATCAAACACAGAGTAACAAAAACAAGCCCACACAAATACCCAGCGGGCCTAGTGCCCTTAAATACCCTACAAACAAACCCTAATACAAAACAGGTGTACCCAATAACCCAAAACAAACGGAAAGGGAATCGATGGCAGCTAATAGGCCGGCGACGACGACCGCCGAGCACCGCCCGAACAGGAAGAGGCACCATCTTCGGCGAGGTTCGTGACAATAGCCTGTCTTCTCTTGAGAGCCAAGTCTGCCTACGGTGGCCTTTCTCAATAGCAAGGCTATGCTCACTGAGTCTGTACACAGTCAAACCTTTCCTTAAGTTTGGGTCAGTCGCAGTGGTCAGGTATTCTGCCACTGTGTACTCTATGTTTAGGGCCAAATAGCATTATATTTTTCAACATTTTTTTGTTAATTACTTGACGCATTGGAAATAATTATCTTTTTGTTTTCTCATTTGGTTGGGTCTATTTGTGTTGCTGTCCTGTGCTCTGTCGGGTCTGTTTGTGTTTGTGAACAGAGCCCCAGGACCAGCTTGCTTAACAGCACGTCAGAAATCAGCTCAGTGTAATTGAAGAATACATAGACTCTAACCACTTCTGGGAAAATTGGAAAACACACAAAAAAAACAACAACATAGAGAGTTATCTATCCAAACCTTTTTGGACCTATAACAAAGAAAAACAGCCAAAACATATACATGATCAGATACAAATCTTAGACTCAATGACTAAAGACTCCCAGAATCCACTGGAACTCAAACTACATTGGATGAATTACAGGACAAAATACAAAACCTCCATCCCAAACCCAGGGGCTGTGGTGTTGATGGTGTTGTGTCTTTGGCTATGCCGGATTAAGTGATATGACATGC
Source organism: Oncorhynchus tshawytscha (assembly GCF_018296145.1). Classification (NCBI taxonomy): domain Eukaryota; kingdom Metazoa; phylum Chordata; class Actinopteri; order Salmoniformes; family Salmonidae; genus Oncorhynchus; species Oncorhynchus tshawytscha. Next base: position 44,104,736 of record NC_056436.1, on the reverse strand, counting down.
TATTCTATAAAATAATTTCTCCGTAATAAATAATACCTGATTGAGCTAATCATGTAAATGTAATTAACTAGGGAGTCGGGGCACCACGGAATAATATCTATAGAGCTGTTATCTTCCGAATAAACTCTTAAAGACCTAGTAATATTTTACATCAATAGCAGTCAATATTAATCATCACCTTAATTCAATCTCATCTGAAAGTTGTAAATTCTTGGTTATCTTCACGAACCCTGGCTAACAAGTTGAATCAGCAATACAAAATTGGGTTTAATTATTTATTTACTAAATACCTAACTAATCACACAGAGTTACATATACACAGAATTAATCATACCTTGATTACAAATTAGACTCCGCATGTCCAGAGCCGCTAGAGTATCCCGCCTGTCCAGAGCCGCTAGAGTATCCCGCCTGTCCAGAGCCGCCAGAGTATCCCGCCTGTCCAGAGCCTCCCGCCTGTCCGGCGCCGCCGGAGTCCCCCGCCTGTCCGGCGCGAACAGAATCCCCCGTCCATTCGGGACCCATGTCTAGGGTTCCCAGTCCAAGGTCGGTGGTGAGGGTCGCCGCTTTTTTGTCTCTGATTGAAAACCATAATTAGGTAGCCTGGGTTTCACTGTTGGTTTGTGGGTGTTTGTTTCCGTGTCTGTGTTTGTCACCACACGGTACTGTTTCGGTTTTCGTTCATGTTCACATTTATTGTTTTGTATTTCTTAGTGTTCAGTTTATGTTTTATAATAAACGATATGGACACTTACCACATTGCGTTTTGGTCTGATCCCTGCTACACCTCTTCAGACGAAGAGGAAATCTGCCGTTACACCGACCTATAAATAACTGACTATTTTTGACTGGCATCATATTGACACTTATATTCATTATAATGGCATTATGGATTTTGTGTTTATTTCACTATTTATCAAGCACACTTGGTGCTTCTAATGCTGTTCAGGCTACTGATGCTTTCATTTTGACCGCGAGTCTTGGTGGTTGGGGAATTTTTAAAAACATTTTTTTTAATGTCCTCATAAAAATAAGTTGTTACTATGTTCCAACACATACTCTTTCTGTTTCTGTCACGCCCGGATCTGTTTCACCTGTTCCTGTGATTGTCTCCACCCCCTCCAGGTGTCACTTATTTTCCCCAGTGTATTTATCCCTGTGTTTCCTGTCTCTTTGTGCCAGTTTGTCTTGTATGTTTAGTCAAGTCAACCAGCGTGTTTTTCCCGTACTCCTTTTGCTATTCTCCTTTTTCTAGTCCTCCCAGTTTTGACCCTTGCCTTTTTCTGGACTATGTACCTGCCTGCCTGACCATTCTGCCTGCTTTGACCCACAAATGATTGGCTGGCAGCCTGTCTGACACTCTGTACCTCCTGGACTCTGATCTGGTTTTGACCTTTTTGCCTGTCCACGACCATTCTCTTGCCTACCCCTTTGGATTAATAAACATTGTAAGACTCCAACCATCTGCCTCCTGTGTCTGCATCTGGGTCTTGCCTTGTGCCTTGATAGTTTCATAGTTCTAACAAAGGCACTCCACAAATAAAATGTATTGATTATTTTTGCGATATCAAAAATGAAATTACACTATTAGAATGTTGCAGTCAAAATGAATACTCATTAGTTCGAAGACGCCCAGAGGTTTTAGTGTTAAAGGCTCATTTGAACATGTACACTACACTCTCTTTTCACAATATCGTGCCATCCTGAACCTTAATGTGCTGGCTGATGTATTTTTTTTTTCAAATTTTTGTTTCCAGCACAGATATAGAAACTATTGTGGATGTGTAACCAGGCCAACGCAGTATAGCCTGGCTCTGCTCAGTAGGCATAAAGTAATAGGGATTTTAGAGTGCTTTTTGTTAGTAGTGCTGAGGATAAAAACATCATACTTCAGGTCGTTGTATAAGATGGAGCTTTTTCCTTTCATTACTGATATAAAAACGACTCCCTGCTGCACACAAATTACTCCTTCACGCAGTTATTCCGTTGATGCTTCGTTGATGCTTTCTCTTCCTCAAGCAGTGCACTTTTATTTATTTATTTTCCCATGCAGTCCCATCACTAAAATGTTATGGTATACTCGTTAATTTTTCATTTGGACTCAAAGACTTTGATTTTCTCTTTCTGTGTCAATGTTTCACTTTCATCTGATTTTAGCCAGCTGTGCTTCGCATCTTAACACCACTCAGTTGGCCAGATGTCTCCAGAATGTGATCAGTGAATTTAAGTAGATCATGGCTGATCTAGGATTGCTGATCTAAGATCAACTTTGCCTTTTTAGTCATTATGAGTAAGAGTGCATGGACAGGGGGATCTGTATCATGCGTCTCAGAGTATGGGTACTGATCTAGGGTCAGTTTTTCCTTTTAGATCAACAATAATATATTTAGACATGGACGGGGGGACCTGATCTTAGATCACACCTACTCTGAGACGCTTTGTGAATACAGACCCCGGGAATGTTCTTTAGAAGGTCATTGTGCAGTTTAGGATAACTTACCCTAAATTCCGGTAACTTACCCAAAATCCTGGATGGAAGATTCCTGGAATTTTGAGGGAATAAGCAGGAAATCTGGGAATCCTCCAACCAGGATTTCTGGAAAACTGAAGAATTTGGGAAGTTACTGTAATTTTGCAACCCTAGTTCAGTTAAGGTCAGTTCACACAGCCCATCTGAGAAAATGTTGAGTCATCTCAACTGAATGTCCAGCGTGTTCAGTGGCACAGTGTTGATGTGGATCAAGGTAGACAAATGCTGCTGAGAGAAATATAGAGCTGGATGGGCTGTTGGGTCACATGTCAGAGTTCAAATGACTAGACAATGGTGGGGACTTAAGGAGACTGTAAAGACAGCAGTTGCATTTCCTCAACCATGTGAGAATGAGACGCGCGTGTGTGTGTGTGTGTGTGAGAGAGAGAGACCTTCGTGTCTGTGAAATAATAAACAGACGGAAAGAAAAAAATGTAGGTAAAGAGCACTGTGTTCATCAAGGCTTGTATATTTTTGCTTTCCCTTGACCTGATCTGTCTGCTATCCTGGTAACCAGGCAATGGCAATCAGCTGGCCTTCTCACAAGCAAAGTAGTGATACATAGACTACTGCACACAAACGGCATGTGTGTTCATGAAGGTCTTAGGTATCATTGCAATATGTTTTATTGTATTTTCTATAACACAACAACAAAAATAATTTGTTCAATAATGTTTATTTAGGAGTGCCTTTGTTACCACTATGAAACTGAACGGGGTAACAGCTTCTTTTTATAACAACAACAAAATAAAAATATCCAAACCACCAAGATGCACAGTCAGCAAGACGCGCGGTCAAATGACAAAAACATCAGTAGCCTTAACATCATAATAAGCGCCAAGTGTGCTTGATAAATAGTGAAAACCAGCATAATTGCAATAAGGACATTATAATGAACATACACTGAGTGTACAAAGCATTAGGAGCACCTTCCTAATATTGAGTTGCACACTCTTTTTTTCCCCCATCACAACAGCCTCAATTCGCCAGCGCATGTTTTATTTTTTTGTGTTGTATTTCATCTTTATTTAACCAGGTAGGCTAGTTGAGAACAAGTTCTCATTTGCAACTGCGACCTGGCCAAGTTAAAGCAAAGCAGTTTGACACATACAACAACAACAGAGTTACACATGGAATAAACAAACATACAATCAATAATACAGTAGGAAAATCTATATACAGCATGTGGAAATGAGGTAGGATAAGAGAGGTAAGGCAATGTTCTACAAGGTGTCGAAAGCGTTCCACATGGATGCTGGCCCATGTTGACTTCAATGCTTCCCACAGTGGTTTGGAGTTGGCTGGATGTCCTTTGGGTGGAGGACCATTGTTAATAAGCATGGGAAACTGTTGAGTGAAAAACACAGCAGCACTTAAATATTTTGCCTTGCCCATTCACCCTCTGAATGGCACACATACACAATTAATGTCTCAATTGTCTCAAGGCTTAAACATTCTTCTTTAAAAAACATGTTGTGCTTTTAAAACTAAGTGAACTTGTAAATGTAATTTGTTCTTAGTTTTTTTTTTAGCTATATCTGTTTGTTTGAAATATGTGAGAAAATGTGCTTTATCTTGATAATTCTCAGTAATCTACTGCATCATTCTATAATTATATTGGGGTCTAAAGGGCTAACCCATCTGTTAACAATACTATTTGGTGTAAGGCCCCTCACTTACTGTTTACAGTGCATTCATAAAGTATTCAGACCCCTTCACTTTTCCACATTTTGTTACGTTTCAGCCTTATTCTTTAAATTTATTAAATAATTTTTTACCTCATCAATCTGCACACAATTGCCCATAATGAAAAATGAAAGAGTTTAAAAAAAAATGTTTGCAAATGTATTAAAAATAAATAACAGAAATACCTTATTTACATAAGTATTCAGACCCTTTGCTATGAGACTCGAAATTGAGCTCAAGTGCATATTATTTCCATGGATCATCCTTGAGATGTTTCTACAAATTGATTGGAGTCCACATGGGGTACATCAATTGATTGGACATGATTTGGAAAGGCACACACCTATCTATATAAGGTCCAACAGTTGACAGTGCATGTCAGAGCAAAAACCAAGCCATGAGGTCGAAGGAATTGTCTGTAGGATTGTGTCCAGGCACAGTGGCCTCCATCACTCTTAAATTGAAGAAGATTGGAGCCACCAAGTCTCTTCCTAGTGCTGGCCGCCTGGCAATCGGGGGAGGCTCGGTCTTGGTCAGGGAGGTGATCAACAACCTGATGGTCACTCTGACAGGGAGAACCTCCCCGAAGGACAACCATCTCTGCAGCACTCCACCAATCAGGCCTTTATGTTAGAGTGGCCAGATGGAAGCCATTCCTCAATAAAAGGCATATGACAGCCCTCTTGGAGTTTGCCAAAAGGCACCTAAAGGACTCTCAGACCAGATGAAACCAAGATTGAACTCTTTGGCCTGAATGCCAAGCATCACTTTTGGAGGAAACCTGGCACCATTCCTACGGCGAAGGACGGTAGTGGCAGCATCATGCTGTGGGGATGTTTTTCAGTTGCAGGGACTGGTAGGCTAGTCAGGATCGAGGGAAAGATGAATGGCGCAAAGTACAGAGAGGTCCTTGATGAAAACCTGCTCCAGAGCACTCAGGACCTCAGACTGGGGTGAAGGTTCACCTTCCAACAGGACAGCGACCCTATGCACTGTTGTAACCTTGTATCATTAATGTGACGACTGCTTTTTATCGAATAATTAACTATGTTTATAATTACGTGATTAAATTAATCAGGTAATTATTAACTCAGTAACCTGCGGCACCATGGGAAAAGTTTGTTTAATGAGTTTCCGTTTCCCAAATTAATTCAAAGAATGTCAGAATATAGGTTTTACAGCAGTCACTAATTAATTACATTTCCTCTACAGTCTCACCCTGACCGTCGCACAATTCGTAAATCTGCACAACCCGGGTTTCACTAAATCATTCCGCACCACCAATTTAGTTGATTCTTTATTTATTAACAAGCTAAATGATAATATAATACACACATACACAAACACACAGTCTAGGCTATTGATTAGAACTTAATACAAGGAAACAGGTCCCTAACGGATCAACACAATATGACATGTGTTACACAAGATGGGGATTTAGAAAGAGAAAGAACGTGCACAAGAGAAAAGCACACTTGTAAACTATGCTTAGTTTAACCCAGAATTATAATGAGAATTATAATGATGTAATTACTTGTTGAAGGTCTCCATGCGTATCTCTTCGTGGACTGATTTCCGCTTAGGAGATTTATCCGAAGACCTTCTACTCCGATAGCACCTCCTTTGTTACCGGGTGTTAGTCTTTGATTGTCCACACGATGTCAGTGTCCTTTCTCTTAGTGGTCTGTTCCCTTGCACCCGTTCTGTGAGAGTGGACTTCTGAGGAGGCTAATCAGCCGCGTTGATGCTCCCAGCTTGGGTGGGAGGGCCGTGTAGACAACCGATGATTTGAAGAGAATAACTGGCTGGTTCTTCGATACAGTAATCAACCGTAACCTTTATTGTTAAGTGGTTTCTTTGTCCTCTTCTGTCACATGGGATGACGCTGGTGAGACAAAGCAAGTATGGGGAGTCAAACATTTAATGAAGAACGGACATGGAACAAGACAGAAACAGCATCAGCAAACTAATAATACAGACAAAAAACAATTAATGCAGAAGCAGGGAACAGAGCTGGGGCACTGACAAATATAGGGGAGGTAATAACAGGTGATGAGTGAGTCCAGGTGAGTCCAATATCGCTGATGCGCGTGACGAGGGAAGGCAGGTGTGCGTAATGGATGATAGGAGTGTGTGATGCAGGGCAGCCTGGCGCCCTCAAGTGCCGGGGGGCAGACGACCACCCTGCATCCCACCTGACGACCACCCTGCATCGCCACGGGGCATGGAAGGCCGACGAACCGGCAGGCGCATGGAAGCCTGACGATCCGGCTGAGGCAAGACGCCTGTTTGATCCCGCTACAGAGAGGGAGCCCGAAGATCCGGTGGAGTGTGACGTGGGATGGGAAGCCGCCGACCCAACCGAGGCAAGAAAACCTGCAGAGACGAATGGGAGAAACTCTCCAAATACAGGTGTGCCATGTTTGTAGCATCATACCCAAGAATGCTCAAGGCTGTAATCACTGCCAAAGGTGCTTCAACAAAGTACTGAGTAAATGGTCAACTTGATATTTCCGTTTTTTATTTTTAATACATTTGCTAAAATGTCTAAAAACCTGTTTTTGCTTTGTCATTATGGGGTATTGTGTGTAGATTGATGAGGATTTTTTTTCTTCTTTCGAATCTGTCTAACGTGCCAAAATGTGAAAAAGTCGAGGGGTCTGAATACTTTCCGAATGCACTGTATGTAGGGTATGCAACTTCATTTTTACCACTATATTACAGAATTACATTTTGGGCTGGTTGCCTGGACACTTAACCTAGTCTTAGACTCAAAGCTAAACATTTTCAATTCAATTACAATCTCTTAGTACAGGACTAGGCTTAATCTATGTTTCTTATTCTCAATATGTGTTACTATATTCAAGGTGGCCTACTTGATGCCATCAATGCAATTGTGTTTCCATGAATGTTCACTATTGATAAGATTAACTTGTGTAATGTGGCGAGAAAGTAGCTTATTTACAAGCTTCAAAATTATAAAATGGCTGGGGTGTTGTATTAAGTGTAGTCACACTAATACGATTCTAAAATATATTTTAGATTTTAGATTCTTCAAATAGCCACCCTTTGCCTTGATGACAGCTTTGCACACACTTGGCATTCTCTCAACCAGCTTCATGAGGTAGTCAGCCTGAATGCTTTTCCAACAGTCTTGAAGGAGTTCCCACATATGCTGAGCACTTGTTGGCTGATTTTCCTTCACTCTGTGGTCCAACTCATCCCAAACCATCTCAATTGGGTTGAGGAAAGGTGATTGTGGAGACCAGGTCATCTGATGCAGCACTCCACCACTCTCCTTCTTGGTCAAATAGCCCTTACACAGCTTGGAGGTGTGTTTTGGGTCGTTGTCATGTTGATAAACAAAGGATAGTCCCAGTAAGCGCAAACCAGATGGGATGGCATTTAACTGCAGAATGCTGTGGTAGCCATGCTGGTTAAGTGTGCCTGGATTTAAAAAAAATCCCTGACAGTTTCACCAGCAAAGCACCATCACACCTCCTCCTCCATGCTTCATGGTGGAAACCACACATACGGAGGCCATCCGTTCACCTACTCGGCGTCTCACAAAGACACGACGGTTGGAACCAAAAATGGACTCATCAGACGAAAGGACAGATTTCCACCGGTCTAATGTCCATTGTTCATGTTTCTTGGCCAAAGCAAGTATTTTCTTATTATTGGTGTCCTTTAGTTGTGATTTCTTTGCAGCAATTCGACCATGAAGGCCTGATTCGCGCAGTCTTCTCTGAACAGTTGATGTTGAGATGTGTCTGTTACTTGAACTCTGTGAACTATTTATTTGGGCTACAATCTGAGGTGCAGTTAATAGCCGATTTCTGAGGTGGTAACTCAACTTAACCTATCCTCTGCAGCAGAGGTAACTCTTGGTCTTTCTTTCCTGTGGCGGTCCTCATGAGAGCCAGTTTCATCATACCGCTTGATGGTTTTTGAGACTGCGTTTGAAGAAACTTTCAAAGTTTTGGAAATTTTCCGGATTACCTGACCTTCAGGTCTGAAAGTAATGATTTACTGTCATTTCTCTTTGCTTACTTGAGCTGCTCTTGCCATAATATGGACTTGGTCCTTTACCAAATATGGCTATCCTCTGTATACCAACCCTACCTTGTCACAATACAACTGATTGGCTCAAACGCATTAAGGAAAGAAATTCCACAAATTAACTTTTAACAAGGCACACATGTTAATTGAAATGCATTCCAGGTGACTACCTCATGAAGCTCATTGAGAGAATGCGAGTGTGGAAGAGTGTGGAAAGCTGTCATCAAGGCAAAGGGTGGCTGCTTTGAAGAATCTCACATATAAAATATATGTTTTTGGGGTCCAAACTTGTGACTGGTACTGTATGTATTGTCATAGAATTCAATTTTAATAACAATATTTGCTTAGGTACTCACTTTTGTGAAAGCCAAAGGCCTTCAAAATGAAAGCATTCAATAACCATGTCTGTCACTAACAAATAAACAAATTCATTCGAAAAGAAAAAGCACCCTGGGAAATATGCAAAATTGGCTTTACAACATAGTGTTAAAACACCCCACAATGATTTACTGTCACATTACATGTGTTTATTTCTTACAGTAAAAAAGTGTAACAGAGTCAGTACTAAGCAAAGTGAGTCCAATTTACTCTCAATCAAGTGTTATGTTTTACACTGAAGGTGCCGCGTATTACTCTACTGTAGAGCTATGCAAACACCACAATCAAGTTAATTTGACCACTTTAAGAGTTGAAAAGGGAACACTGCAACACAGTTACATCTTTAACACTTTCCAAGGTGTTATTTCAATACCAGTTCAGTGTACCCATATGTTCACTGAAAATGGCTTACATTTAACACTTTCAGAGTTAAATTGTCACAATTGATTTTGCTGTGTTGGGAAAGAGACGGGGGAAAGGATCACTTGGAGAACAATGGGCATTAATAAACGTCTTCTCCAGGATCATCGACTTGAATCAGTTAAGTTAATTCAAATGTGCAGTTTTTGATGGGGTGAAAAATGAGGGAGGAGAGATTAAGGGGACAGAGGGAGTGAGAGGGGACAGCTAATGCCGTCCATACACTACACGACTTTCAAAATCCTAACATCGCTGAGCCTCACATTAAACAACTGTATTTTCTGTCGTTCTTTCTTGCCAACATAGTGGTGCACTCACTATGTGGCACAGATGAGGAATCACACACAACAAGATTCTTCACTACATTCCATGATGTCTCACGGAAACAATAATGCAATGATGTGATTAGATTGTTAACGTAGCTAGGACGAGTTGTGGCTCAAAGCAGCCTCATAAACATTTTCAGTCAGACATTCACACTTGCCATTTAGGGTTGAAATATCTAGCCAATACATTCTGAATTGAATACCATAGCTTGTGAACATCAGAGCTGTAATGATTTGACATCTTGGCTTTGGATAAAGGCAAATAAAAATGTGTACTGGTGGTGGTCATTACTCCTGCTCAAGAGTCTACACATTCTGGGTGATGGCTTTTTCTCTTGCGAGCTCTCATTGGCTATTGCTGATCATCGTTCTCAGAACTTGTCGTTGCACGTCTCACACAACAAGAGAATTGCAGATTTTGTGCCGATAAAATCAAACGTTTGAAAATATCGGGATGTCTAGGATTGGGCAAAGGCGGGATCGGTAGCCCTCAGATTGCGGTCAGGACCACCGTACATTAATCAAGCATTGGTGACGGCCACGCACCCTGAGTAGGCAATTTCATGGGTATTTTGTCTCCGATCTCAAAAACTTGCCTGGGACAGCTAAAGTGAGGGGGAAAAGTATTTGATCCCCTGCTGATTTTGTACGTTTTCCCACTGACAAAGAAATGATCCATCTATTATTTTAACGGTAGGTTTATTTGAACAGTGAGAGACAGAATAACAACAAAAAACTCCAGAAAAACGCATGTAAAGAATGTTATAAATTGATTTGCATTTTAATGAGGGAAATAAGTATTTGACCCCCTCTCAATCAGAAAGATTTCTGTCTCCCAGGTGTCTTTTATACAGGTAACGAGCTGAGATTAGGAGCACACTCTTAAATGGAGTGCTCCTAATCTCAGTTTGTTACCTGTATAAAAGACACCTGTCCACAGAAGCAATCAATCAATCAGATTCCAAACTCTCCACCATGGCCAAGACCAAAGAGCTCTCCAAGGATGTTAGGTACAAGATTGTAGACCTACACAAGGCTGGAATCGGCTACAAGACCATCGCCAAGCAGCTTGGTGAGAAGGTGACAACAGTTGGTGCGATTATTCACAAATGGAAGAAACACAAAAGAACTGGCAATCTCCCTCGGCCTGGGGCGCCATGCAAGATCTCACCTCGTGGAGTTGCAATGATCACGAGAACGGTGAGGAATCAGCCCAGAACTACACGGGAGGATCTTGTCAATTATCTCAAGGGCAGCTGGGACCATAGTCACCAAGAAAACAATTGGTAATACACTACGCCGTGAAGGACTGAAATCCTGCAGCGCCCGCAAGGTCCCCCTGCTCATGAAAGCACATATACATGCCCATCTGAAGTTTGCCAATGAACATCTGAATGATTCAGAGGACAACTGGATGAAGGTGTTGTGGTCAGATGAGACCAAAAAGGAGCTCTTTGGCATCAACTCAACTCGCCGTGTTTGGAGGAGGAGGAATGCTGCCTATGACCCCAAGAACACCATCCCCACCGTCAAACATGGAGGTGGAAACATTATGCTTTCGGGTGTTTTTCTGCTTTACCTCATCAAAGGGACGATGGACGGGGCCATGTACCGTCAAATCTTGCGTGAGAACTTCCTTCCCTCAGCCAGGGTATTGAAAATTGGTCGTGGATGGGTATTCCAGCATGACAATGACCCAAAACACACGGCCAAGGCAACAAAGGAGTGGCTCAAGAAGAAGCACATTAAGGTCCTGGAGTGGCCTAGCCAGTCTCCAGACCTTAATCCCATAGAAAATATGTGGAGGGAGCTGAAGGTTCAAGTTGCCAAACGTCAGCCTCGAAACCTGCAAAGAGGAGTGGGAGTGGGAAATGTTTGACCTCTGTGATTGCCAACAAGGGTTTTGCCACCAAGTTCTAAGTCATGTTTTGCATAGGGGTCAAATACTTATTTCCCTCATTAAAATGCAAATCAAGTTATAACATTTTTGACATGTGTTTTCCTGGATTTTTGTGTGTTTATTCTGTCTCTCACTGTTCAAATAAACCTACCATTAAAATTATAGACTGATCATTTCTTTGTCAGTGGGCAAATGTACATAATCAGCAGGGGATCAAAGACTATTTTCCCTCACTGTAAATCAGGGCCAAAATTGTGTTTTGGCTGCCCTACTTAATTAAGGTAAAGGGAGTTCTGTATTGCCAGTCATATCAAGGAATGACAGACAAAGCATCACAGCAAAATATTGGCTCTACATCTGGTGAATATATGCTCACTCATTGACATCCTCAACCCTCCTTCGACCGAGGTACTTTGAGATTCTTTGAGAAGTTACACATATCAAATTCCCACTAGAATTGTGCAGATAACACAATAGCGGTGAATGTAATAGTCCATAACATTTATTATTGACTCCCTTAAACAATACATATTGGGTAGTAATCTTGTTATACTCTCCTTTGTATGGTGCTTAGCCATTGACATTAATGGACCAATGATTGTGATCAGGTAAACAACTGTTGCAACTTCGTCAGTCCATCGACAAACCTAATGAAAAGATACACTGTATCTGAAACCTAATGAAAAGATTAAAAAATGTTTCTGAAAACACACACACCACAAAACTGTCCTTCACTTCAATTTTACTTTGACTGAAATACAACTACGACAGACTTAAATATGACACAAAAGGACAAAGATTTGTTTTTCATAAGATGACCAACATCGCTACGGGGTGTACTTCCGGCGTTGTCAGAGATGGCCGCTTCGCGTTCCTAGGAAACTATGCAGTATTTTGTTTTTTTATGTGTTATTTCTTACATTGGTACCCCAGGTAATCTTTTTTATTACATACAGTCGGGAGGAACTATTGGATATAAGAGCAACGTAAACTCACCAACATTACGACCAGCAATACTTTGCCGAAGCGGAACCTCTGTTTTGCCCACCACCAGGACAATGGATCGGATCCCAGCTCGCGAACCAAAACAACGACGCCGTAAAAGGGGCAGACAAAGTGGTCTTCTGGTCAGGCTCCGGAAACGAGCACATCGCACACCGCTCCTGAGCATACTACTCGCCAATGTCCAGTCTCTTGACAACAAGGTTGATGAAATCCGAGCAAGGGTAGCATTCCAGAGAGACATAAGAGACTGTAACGTTCTTTGCTTCATGGAAACATGGCTCACTCTAGACATGCTATGGGAGTCGGTACAGCCAACTGGTTTCTTCACGCATCGCGCCGACAAAAACAAGCATCTTTCTGCTAAGAAGAAGGGCGGGGGGGGTGTGCCTTATGATTAACAAGACGTGGTGTGATCATAACAACATACAGGAACTCAAGTCCTTCTGTTCACCTGACTTAGAATTCCTCACAATCAAATGTCGATTGCATTATCTACCAAGAGAATTCTCTTCGATTATAATCACAGCCGCATATATTCCCCCCAAGCAGACACATCGATAGCCCTGAATGAACTTCATTTTACTGTATGTAAAATGGAAACCACATATCCCGAGGCTGCATTCATTGTAGCTGGGGATTTTAACAATGCTAATCTGAAAACAAGATTCCCTAAATTCTATCAGCATATCGATTGTGCAACCAGGGCTGGTAAAACCCTGGATCATTGTTATTCTAACTTCTGCAACGCATATAAGGCCCTCCCTCGCCCTCCTTTCAGAAAAGCTGACCACGACTCCATTTTGTTGCTTCCTGCCTATAGACAGAAACTAAAACAGGAAGCTCCCGCGCTCAGGTCTCTTCAACGCTGGTCCGACCAGTCTGATTCCACGCTTCAAGATTGATTTTATCACGTGGACTGGGATAAGTTCCGCATTGCGTCAAACAACAACTTTGACGAATACCCTGATTCGGTGAGCGAGTTTATTAGCAAGTGCATCGGCGATGTCGTACCGAAAGCAACTATTAAAACATTCCCAAACCAGAAACCGTGGATTAATGCCAGCATTCGTGCGAAACAGAAAGCGCGAACCACTGCTTTTAATCTTTTAATCAGGGCAAGGTGACCGGAAACATGACCGAATACAAACAGTGTAGCTATTCCCTCCGCAGGGCAATCAAACAAGCTAAGCATCAGTATAGAGAGAAAGTAGTCGTAATTCAACGGCTCAGACACGAGAGGTATGTGGCAGGGACTCCAGTCAATCACGGATTACAAAAAGAAAACCAGCCCCGTCGCGGACCAGGATGTCTTGCTCCCAGACAAACTAAACAACTTCTTTGCTCGCTTTGAGGACAATACAGTGCCACTGACACGGCCCGCTACCAAAACCTGCGGACTCTCCTACACTGCAGCCGACGTGAGTAAAACATTTAAACGTGTTAACCCTCGCAAGGTTGCATGCCCAGATGGCATCCCCAGCCGTGTCCTCAGAGCATGCGCAGACCAGCTGGCTGGTGTGTTTACAGACATATTCAATCAATCCTTATCCCAGTCTGCTGTTCCCACATGCTTCAAGAGGGCCACAATTGTTCCTGTTCCCAAGAAAGCTAAGGTAACTGAGCTAAACGACTACCGCCCTGTAGCACTCACTTCTGTCATCATGAAGTGCTTTGAGAGATTAGTCAAGGACCATATCACCTCCACCCTACCTTACACCCTAGACCCACTCCAATTTGCTTACCGCCCCAATAGGTCCACAGACGACGCAATCACAACCACACTGCCCAAACCTATCTGGACAAGAGGAATACCTATGTGAGAATGCTGTTCATCGACTACAGCTCAGCATTTAACACCATAGTACCCTCTAAACTAGTCATCAAGCTCGAGACCCTGGGTCTCGACCCCCCCCTGTGCAACTGGGTACTGGACTTCCTGACGGGCCGCCCCTAGGTGGTGAGAGTGGGTAACAACATCTCCACCCCGATGATCCTCAACACGGGGGCCCCACAAGGGTGGGTTCTCAGCCCTCTCCTGTACTCCCTGTTCACCGACGACTGCGTGGCCATGCACGCCTCCAACTCAATCATCAAGTTTGCAGACGACACTACAGTGTTGGCTTGATTACCAACAACGACGAGACGGCCTACAGGGAGGAGGTGAGGGCCCTCGGAGTGTGGTGTCAGGAAAATAACCTCACACTTAACGTCAACAAAACAAAGGAGATGATCGTGGACTTCAGGAAACAGCAGAGGGAGCACCCCCTATCCACATCGATGGGACAGTAGTGGAGAGGGTAGCAAGTTTTTAGTTTCTCGGCGTACACATCACGGACAAACTGAATTGGTCCACCCACACAGACAGCGTGGTGAAGAAGACGCAGCAGCGCCTCTTCAACCTCAGGAGGCTGAAGAAATTTGGCCTGTCACCAAAAGCACTCACAAACTTTTACAGATGCACAATCGAGAGCATCCTGTCGGGCTGTATCACCGCCTGGTACGGCAACTGCTCCGTCCACAACCGTAAGGCTCTCCAGAGGGTAGTGAGGTCTGCACAACGCATCACCGGGGGCAAACTACCTGCCCCCCCAGGACACCTACACCACCGATGTAACAGGAAGGCCATAAAGATCATCAAGGACAACAACTACCGAGCCACTGCCTGTTCACCCCGCTATCATCCAGAAGGCGAGGTCAGTACAGGTGCATCAAAGCAGGGACCAAGAGACTGAAAAACAGCTTCTATCTCAAGGCCATCAGACTGTTAAACAGCCACCACTAACATTAAGTGGCTGCTGCCAACATACTAACTCAACTCTAGCCACTTTAATAACGGAAAAATTTATGTAATGAATGTATCACTTGCCACTAAACAATGCCACTAATGTTTACATACCCTACATTACTCATCTCATATGTATATACTGTACTCTATATCATCTACTGCATCTTGCCATCTTGATGTAATACATGTATCACTAGCCACTTTAAACAATGCCACTTTTTTATGTTTACATACCCTACATTACTCATCTCATATGTATATACTGTACTCAATACCATCTATTGCATCTTGCCTATGCCGTAATGTACCATCACTCATTCATATAGGTTTATGTACATATTCTTCATTCCTTTACACTTCTGTGTACAAGTTAGTTGTTGTGAAATTGTTAGGTTAGATTACTCGTTGGTAATTACTGCATTGTCGGAACTAGAAACACAAGCATTTCGCTACACTCGCATTAACATCTGCTAACCACGTGTATGTGACAAATAAAATTGGATTTGAAATCCGATTTGATTTGAATATTTCAGAGTCAATATTCTTATATCCGTGCAGTGGAATCGAAAATGGGACCCGGAAGGGTTATGTTAGTTTTCACTGTGGCTCTGCAGCTAGAAGGCCTTCTCTCTCATCCCTCTCTACCGCACCTGCTGTCTCGACCTCTGAATGTCCGGCTATGAAAACCAACTGACATTTACTCTTGAGGTGCTGACCTGTTGCACCCTCTACAACCACTGATTAAACCAAGGTTGGTCCTGGAGAGCTACTGTGTGCAGACTTTTGCTCCAGTCCATCACTAACACACATTCAAAGAATCATGGTCTGAAGACTGGTCTATAATTATCTTATTCAAGTGTGTTCCTGCAGGGCTAGAAAGAAAACCTACACATCGAGTTGCTTTTCAAGATCAGAGTTGGACACCCTTGGCCTTTACAATTTTAACAGTGTGTTTTACATCTGATGACCAAAAGCTGAGGAAGAAAGACTCAACATCTTAACGTTACCAAGTATCAAGTATTAAAACATTACTTTGTTTGACTGCTCGAGCTAGACTAGAGCTGATGCGTTTTCATTTAAAAGCTAACACTATTTTGCCCTTTCCAGAGCTCTTGACTATGAAATTGTGTTTTGTTCTGTAAATAAAGGTATTTCAATTTTTGGGGCTAAAGCTTTTTCTTTCTTTATTTGGGATGTCGGAGGTATAGATTGTGATTCGTAAAACAAGTTTGAGGAGTTAATTTTTTTGTAAACAAATTTTGTAAACATAATAACATTTTTGGCTTTAAATGTATATTTGTAGTGTCTACTGCATCAACTACAGTAGACCTATGACTTAAATGTTGTAATTTAATTGACAGACTACAGAGGTTGAGGTATGAACTTACATTTATTTCCTTTTCATAACCCCATAACCCCCGATTGATGCACCGGTGCGTCAATGTAATTAACATCATAAAATAGTCCCCATCAAAATCCGTCACTAGAGATATCATTCATGAGCTGCGTCTCAATCCACCACATCAACCTACGTCAGCCTTTTGCATCTGCGATGGAAAGTGGTCGAGCTACATCGCTTTTTGTCAGACCAAGAGACATCCCGAAACTCAGTCTTCTCATGAAAACGTCTGTAGTTTCTCTACAAACTAATATGACCACTCTATAGAAAGATGAGACTCTCACGAACACAATGGTGTTCTCCGTATTGTCCCACAAGTGTCACGGGATGCGTTTCTGGTGTCCTTTGACAGCTCTTTGGTCTTGGCCATAGTGGAGTTTGGAGTGTGACTGTTTGAGGTTGTGGACAGGTGTCTTTTATACTGATACCAAGTTCAAACAGGTGCCATTAATACAGGTAACGAGTGGAGGACAGAGGAGCCTCTTAAAGAAGAAGTTACAGATCTGTGAGGGCCAGAAATCTTGCTTGTTTGTAGGTGAACAAATACTTATTTTCCATCGTAATTTGCAAATAAATTAGTTAAAAATCCTACAATGTGATTTTTTTGATTTTTTTCTCTCATTTTGTCTGTCATAGTTGAAGTGTACCTATGATTAAAATTACAGGCCTCTCTCATCTTTTTAAGTGGGAGAACTTGCACAATTGGTGGCTGACTAAATACTTTTTCCCCCCACTGAATGTATTCACCCCTTTGCTATAAAGCCCATAAATAAGATCTGGTGCAACCAATTACCTTCAGAAGTCACATAATTCGTTAAATAAAGTCCACCTGTGTGCAATCTAAGTGTCACATTATCTGTCACATGATCTCAGTGTATGTTCTGTTTTGAAAGGCCCCAGAGTCTGCAACACCACTAATCAAGGGGCACCACCAAGCAAGCGGCACTATGAAGCCCAAGGAGCTCTCCAAACAGGTCAGGTACAAAGTTGTGGAGAAGTACAGATCAGGGTTGGGTTATAAAATAATATCTGAAACTTGAACATCCCACAGAACACCATTAAATCCATTATTAAAAAATGGGAAGAATATGGCACCACAACAAACCTGCCAAGAGAGGGCCACCCACCAAAACCAGACAAGGAGTACATTGAGGATCTGGCTCTGATGCCACGGTGCCAGAACTGGCTGATAACCCAATACGCACGGGAAAGGAGAGAGGTTAGTGGAGGAGTGGCGGAGCGAGTTTTGGGCCATCTCTGCCCAGGGGATGAACACCACCCACTCCCCCGGCCCGTCCTGGCAATATGACCGCAGAAACTTACCCACATCCTGGTTGACTCTCTCTACCTGCCCATTACTCTCGGGGTGAAAATCTGAGGTGAGGCTGACCGAGACCCCCAGACATTCCATGAACACTCTCCAGGCCCTGGATGTGAACTGGGGACTTTGATCAGAGACTATGTCATCAGGCACCCCGTAGTGCCGGAAGACATGAGTGAACAGGGCCGCCACAGTCTGTAGGGCGACCAGAGAAAGGGAGTAGACGGCAGGACTTAGATAACCGATCCACAACGACCATGATCGTGGTGTTGCCCTGTGAGGGAGGAAAATCCGTCAGGAAGTCCACCAACAGGTGCGAACACGGCTGTCGTGGAACAGGTAGGGGTTGTAATTTCCCTCTGGGCAGGTGCCTGGGAGCCTTGCACTGGGCGCACATGAATTAGGAGGAAACATAAACCCTCATGTCCTTGGCCAAGGTGTTCTGGGCAGGTGCCTGGGAGCCTTGCACTGGGCGCACATGAATTAGGAGGAAACATAAACCCTCATGTCCTTAGCCAAGGTGTGCCACCAATACTTCCCGCTAAGACAACGCACCATCCGCCCAATGCCAGGATGACCAGAGGAGGGTGACGTATGGGCCCAATAGATCAAACGGTCACGAACAGTAGACGAAACGTACAGGTGCCCAGCTGGACACTGGGGGGGAGTGGGCTCTGTGCGTAAAGCCCGCTCGATGTCCGCGTCCAGCACCCACACCACCGGTGCCACTAGGCAAGAGGCCGGAAGTATGGGAGTTTGATTCATGGACCGCTCCTCTGTGTCATACATCCGGGATAGTGCATCTGCCTTAGCGTTCTGGGAACCTGGTCTGTAGGAGAGGGTGAAAACAAAACGGGTAAAGAACATAGTCCACCTTTCCTGGCGAGGGTTCAGTCTCCAAGCCACCCGGATGTACTCCAGATTGCGGTGGTCAGTCCAGATGAGAAAAGGGTGTTTAGCCCCCTCATGCCAATGTCTCCACGCCTTCAGGGCCTTGACAACAGCCAACAGCTCCCGGTCCCCCACATCATAGTTTCACTCCGCCGGGCTGAGCTTCTTCGAAAAGAAGGCACAGGGGCGAAGCTTTGGTGGGGTACCCGAGCACTGAGAGAGCACAGCTCCTATCCCAGCCTCCTATCCCAGTCCACCTCAACTATGAATGCCAAAGAGGGATCCGGATGAGCCAGCACGGGAGCCGAGGTAAACAGAGCCTTCAGGTGACCAAGAGCCCTGTCCGCCTCAGACGACCACTGCTGCCGCACCGGTCCTCCCTTCAGCAGTGTGGTAATGGGAGCTGCTACCTGACCAAAACCCCGGATAAACCGCCGGTAGTAGTTGGCAAACCCCAGAAACCGCTGCACTTCCTTTACCGTGGTGGGAGTCGGCCAATTACGCATGGCTGAAACGCGGTCACTCCATCTCCACCCTTGACGTGGAAATGCGGTACCCTAAGAAGGAGACGGACTGTTGGAAGAACAGACATTTCTCAGACTTGACGTACAGGTCATGCTCCAACAGTCTACCAAGCACCCTGCGCACCAGGGACACATGCTTGGTGCTATAGTGGAGTATATCAGAATGTCATCAATATACACCACTGCACCCTGCCTGTGCAGGTCCCGGAAAATCTTGTCAACAAAGGCCTGGAAAATTAATGGAGCATTCATCAACCCATACCCCGGATAAACCGCCGGTAGTAGTTGGCAAACCCCAGAAACCGCTGCACTTCCTTTACCGTGGTGGGAGTCGGCCAATTACGCATGGCTGAAACGCGGTCACTCCATCTCCACCCTTGACGTGGAAATGCGGTACCCTAAGAAGGAGACGGACTGTTGGAAGAACAGACATTTCTCAGACTTGACGTACAGGTCATGCTCCAACAGTCTACCAAGCACCCTGCGCACCAGGGACACATGCTTGGTGCTATAGTGGAGTATATCAGAATGTCATCAATATACACCACTGCACCCTGCCTGTGCAGGTCCCGGAAAATCTCGTCAACAAAGGCCTGGAAAATTAATGGAGCATTCATCAACCCATACGGCATAACGAGGTACTCATAGTGCCCTGAGGTGGTTTTAAATGCTGTCTTCCCCTCCCGGATACGCACCAGGTTGTAAGGTCTCCTGAGATCCAACTTTGTGAAGAAGCGCGCCCCGTGCATTGACTCGATCGTACTGGCGATGATGGGCAGCGGGTAGCGCCTGAATCTACTAGTGCCTTATGCTGGGAATGCGGGGAAAACTCAGGAAATGAAACAAACACATACATGTAAGCAACAGGGGGCTCTGGGTGAGCCTGGTGCCGACTCACCTGGGGTGACACGACAGTGCCCTGCCTGCTGCCTCGACTCCCGAGTGACCCCTCCAGCACCGACCAGCAGTGTGCCCTCTGGGCCACAGATGGTGCAGGGAATGGCCCCTCCTCTGGTCGCCCTAAGTGCAGCAACTCCCAGCTCCATGGGCGTCAGCATTAAGCCCTAGAGGCCCACTCTCAGTTCACACAGACAAAATATAGTTCTGATGACCCCCTATTCTGTTGCAAAAAACAACCATTTGATGCAATAACAGTATTATAACATAATCTTGTAATTTCAGCCACAACAACACACACACACCCTAACCTAAGACAGTATGTACACACACACACACACACACACACACACACATAGAGAGAGAGAGAGACCATTGACACTCCCAGCTCACATTTTTATCAGGAATGGCTAGTAGTAGGAGATCGTTTATTGTCCTGTAGAGGATGATAGGAGAGGGTTTAATGCAGCCAAACCATAGACAGTACGTACACACGCACACACCCACCCTAACGATCGACAGTACGCACACACGCACGTACACACGCTCGCACACACACACCCTAATCATCGACATTACACACACACGTATACACACACACACGCACGCACTCACACAAACACTGAAAAACACACACACACTATGTCACTAACTATCGACATGCCCAGCTCACATTGTTATCAGGAATGTCCTCTGACAGTAAGACAGAGTTAATTGTCCTGTAGAGGATGATAGGAAAGTGGTTAATGAGGCTTCAATTGGTTTAATTGACATCGGTCATGGTGATAATTGAGCAAAGATCACTGTATAGAGGTGGAGGGTTTTGGATTCTTGAGCTTATTAGTTTACTCGAAAGAGCTTGGTTTCTTGTAAAAACATGAGAGCATCTAGCTGCTTTTTCACAAAGTGAAAGTTATGAAAGCACTAAACAAACTGGATGAAGTGCACAATGGCTATTACGGTAGGCGCTGGAGTGCCATTGGTTGTCATTACTCAAGAAGTAAGCCAATCCAAACTTGTGTCTAGTATCTCCATTTGTATATTTGTCTTGAGAAAGGCCACTAGGCCAAAATGTTGACTGCCATGTCCACCAGACACTTTTGCCCCCAAATCTCCCAGATTACCTTACGCTTGAAGCACTTCCAACTCAGAAAGGTTGTACATCAAGGTTTTGGGTTGGATATAGTATAAATGTACTCTATAATATACTATACTCTATGCCTAACTAACCAACTCATCTCCTCTCCAGGTGCGTTGGACAAAGACAGCAGGCAGCGCCTCTGACAAGTTCCAGGAGACGTCCATCTACAACGAGACGCTGCGCATCGAGGGCATCCAGCGGGTGCAGGGCGGCCGCTACTACTGCAAGGCCGACAACGGGGTGGGGGTGGCTGCCATCAAGTCCATCCGGGTAGACGTGCAGTGTAAGTCGTCAGGGAACGCCGCGATCGATCCCTCCACGGCCCCCCTAAAACATTACCAAAATAAGTCATTCCCAGAATTATGGGCAGGAATAGTGGTACATTTCAAAATGGGAATATGCTCTCCAGGAGTATCCATGGGGGATATTTAGATGGTAAAATGGGTGGAAGTTTTGACATGGAAGTTTGGTAGCTTTTGTTTGGGAAAACATCAAAGAGCTAGTGTGTTTGTAGGGTAAAAGTTAGTTGGGTATAAGTGAGGTGTATTTCCTCTCACTGTTTTAGCTATGGGAAAGAAGAAGGGAATAAGATAAATATAAAGAAACATATGAATACTCTAGCAGAGGCGTGGAGTGGAGGGATCTAAAATAGAGAATGGGAGAGTTGGTCCATGTGGCACTGGGCCCTTGGTCCACGTGGCACAGGGCCTCGTGCTGCTGCCTGTCCCACTTTCCCACTTTCCCCCTGAAAAGGGGCCAGGTCAGAGCCTTCAGCCAAGCTTGCTATAGTGCCTCTTACAGCACTGCATGGAGGTGATACCTCTTCAACCCTATAAAATGATACAGTGCTATAACCAGACCTGTCATTCACCCCAAACACAGCACAACACAGCACGGGACATGTTATGAGCACATTATTTTTTAAACATTGTACATAATGTTTCACCCACTAACGCCTTGTCCATAATCCTACAGCAAAGAGTATCACAAATTCCATAGCATGTTAGCTGCTTTGACCAAGAAACTAATCAGCTAATGGCAGCTATACAGTACCAGTCAAAAGTTTAGACACACCTACTAATTTTTCTTTATTTGTACTATTTTCTACATTGTAGAATAATAGTGAATACATCAAAACTATGAAATAAAACATATGGAATCATGTAGTAACCACAAAAAATAAAACAAATCAAAATGTTGCCTTGATGACAGATTTGCACACTCTTGGCATTCTCTCAGCCAGCTTCACCTGGAGTGCTTTTCCAACAGTCTTGAAGCAGTTCCCACATATGCTGAGAACTTGTTGGCTGCTTTTACTTCACTCTGTGGTCCAACTCATCCCAAACCATCTCACTCTGGTTGAGAAATAGGCCTATTTATATTTTGCCCTGTTTATCAAAAGTGTTGGAAAAACTTAATAATCAACTGACTGACTTTATTGATGTCTATAGTATTCTCTCTGGTATGCAATCTAGTTTCCGCTCAGGTTTTGAATGTGTCACTGCAACCTTAAAGGTCCTCAATGATGTCGCCATTACCCTTATTTCTAAGCAATGCTGTGCTGCTATTTTTATTAATTTGGCCAAAGCTTTTGATACGGTAGACAATTCCATTCCTGTGGGCCGGATAAGGAGTATTGAAGTCTCTGAGGGGTCTTTGGCCTGGTTTGCTAACTACCTCTCTCAAAAAGTGCAGTGTATAAAGTCAGAACATCTGCTGTCTCAGCAACTACCTGTCACCAAGGGTGTACCCCAAGGCTCGATCCTAGGCCGCACGCTCTTCTCAATTTAGATCAACAACATAGATCAGGCAGTAGGAAGCTCCCTCGTCCAAAAAGTATTTAGTCAGCCAACAATTGTGCAAGTTCTCCCACTTAAAAAGATGAGAGAGGCCTGTAATTTTCATCATAGGTACACTTCAACTATGACAGACAAATTGAGAAAAGAAATTCCTGAAAATCAAATTGTAGGATTTTTAATGAATTTATTTGCAAATTATGGTGGAAAATAAGTATTTGGTCACCTACAAACAAGCAAGATTTCTGGCTCTCAGACCTGTAACTTCTTCTTTAAGAGGCTCCTCTGTCCTCCACTCGTTACCTGTATTAATGGCACCTGTTTGAACTTGTTATCAGTATAAAAGACACCTGTCCACAACCTCAAACAGTCACACTCCAAACTCCACTATGGCCAAGACCAAAGAGCTGTCAAAGGACACCAGAAATAAAATTGTAGACCTGCACCAGGCTGGGAAGACTGAATCTGCAATAGGTAAGCAGCTTGGTTTGATAAAATCAAATGTGGGAGCAATTATTAGGAAATGGAAGACATACAAGACCACTGATAATCTCCCTCGATCTGGGGCTCCATGCAAGATCTCACCCCGTGGGGTCAAAATGATCACAAGAACAGTAAGCAAAAATCCCAGAACCACACGGGGGGACCTAGTGAATGACCTGCAGAGAGCTGGGACCAAAGTAACAAAGCCTACCATCAGTAACACACTACGCTGCCAGGGACTCAAATCCTGCAGTGCCAGACGTTTCCCCCTGCTTAAGCCAGTACATGTCCAGGCCCGTCAGAAGTTTGCTAGAGAGCATCTGGATGATCCAGAAGAAGATTGGGAGAATGTCATATGGTCAGATGAAACCAAAATATAACTTTTTGGTAAAAACTCAACTCGTCGTGTTTTGAGGACAAAGAATGCAGAGTTGCATCCAAAGAACACCATAACTACTGTGAAGCATGGGGGTGGAAACATCAAAATCAAATCAAATGTATTTATATAGCCCGTCGTATATCAGCTGATATCTCAAAGTACTGTACAGAAACCCAGCCTAAAACCCCAAACAGCAAGCAATGCAGGTGTAGAAGCACGGTGGCTAGGAAAAACTCCCTAGAAAGGCCAAAACCTAGGAAGAAACCTAGAGAGGAACCAGGCTATGTGGGGTGGCCAGTCCTCTTCTTGCTGTGCCGGGTGGAGATTATAACAGAACATGGCCAAGATGTTCAAATGTTCATAAATGACCAGCATGGTCGAATAATAATAAGGCAAAACAGTTGAAACTGGAGCAGCAGCACGGTCAGGTGGACTGGGGACAGCAAGGAGTCATCATGTTAGGTAGTCCTGGGGCATGGTCATGGCTCAGGTCCTGGCAGGCACGGGTGGACTGGGGACAGCAAGGAGTCATCATGTCAGGTAGTCCTGGGGCATGGTCCTAGGGCTCAGGTCCTCCGAGAGAGAGAAAGAAAGAGAGAAGGAGAGAATTAGAGAACGCACACTTAGATTCACACAGGACACCAAATAGGACAGGAGAAGTACTCCAGATATAACAAACTGACCCTAGCCCCCGACACATAAACTACTGCAGCATAAATACTGGAGGCTGAGACAGGAGGGGTCAGGAGACACTGTGGCCCCATCCGAGGACACCCCAGACAGGGCCAAACAGGAAGGATATAACCCCACCCACTTTGCCAAAGCACAGCCCCCACACCACTAGAGGGATATCTTCAACCACCAACTTACCATCCTGAGACAAGGCTGAGTATGGCCCACAGAGATCTCCGCCATGGCACAACCCAAGGGGGTGCCAACCCAGACAGGATGACCACATCAGTGAATCAACCCACTCAGGTGACGCACCCCTTCCAGGGACGGCATGAGAGAGCCCAGTAAGCCAGTGACTCAGCCCCTGTAATAGGGTTAGAGGCAGAGAATCCCAGTGGAAAGAGGGGAACCGGCCAGGCAGAGACAGCAAGGGCGGTTCGTTGCTCCAGAGCCTTTCCGTTCACCTTCCCACTCCTGGGCCAGACTACACTCAATCATATGACCCACTGAAGAGATGAGTCTTCAGTAAAGACTTAAAGGTTGAGACCGAGTCTGCGTCTCTGACATGGGTAGGCAGACCGTTCCATAAAAAT
Organism: Oncorhynchus tshawytscha; assembly: GCF_018296145.1. NCBI lineage: Eukaryota > Metazoa > Chordata > Actinopteri > Salmoniformes > Salmonidae > Oncorhynchus > Oncorhynchus tshawytscha. Next base: position 44,079,548 of record NC_056436.1, on the reverse strand, counting down.
TGAGCTCTATAGGAGAAAGCCCTGCCTCCAGCTGTTTGCTTAGAAATTCTAGGGACAATTAGGAGGCCTGCGTCTTGTGACCGTAGCGTACGTGTAGGTATGTACGGCAGGACCAAATCAGAGAGATAGGTAGGAGCAAGCCCATGTAATGCTTTGTAGGTTAGCAGTAAAACCTTGAAATCAGCCCTGACTTTGACAGGAAGCCAGTGTAGAGAGGCTAGCACTGGAGTAATATGATCAATTTTTTTGGTTCTAGTCAGGATTCTAGCAGCCGTATTTAGCACCAACTGAAGTTTATTTAGTGCTTTATCCGGGTAGCCGGAAAGTAGAGCATTGCAGTAGTCTAACCTAGAAGAGCCAAAAGCATGGATTAATTTTTCTGCATCATTCTTGGACAGAAAGCTCCTGATATTTGCATAGGTGGAAAAAAGCTGTCCTTGACACAGTCTTGATATGTTCGTCAAAAGAGAGATCAGGGTCCAGAGTAATGCCAAGGTCCTTCACAGTTTTATTTGAGACGACTGTACAACCATCAAGATTACTTGTCAGATTCAACAGAAGATCTCTTTGTTTCTTGGGACCTAGAACTAGCATCTCTGTTTTGTTCGAGTTTAAAAGTATACCATTTGCTGCCATCCACTTCCTCATGTCTGAAACACAGGCTTCCAGGGAGGGCAATTTTGGGGCTTCACCATGTTTCAATCAAAATATACAGCTGTGTGTCATCCGCATAGCAGTGAATGTTGTCATTGTGTTTCCGAATGACATCACCAGGAGGTAAAATATATATTAAAAACAATAATGTTCCTTAAAAACGGAGCCTTGAGGAACACCGAAATGTACAGTTGATTTGTCAGAGGACAAACTGATATCTTTCCGACCGATTAGATCCAAACCAGGCCAGAACTTGTCCGTGTAGACCAATTTGGGTTTCCAATCTCTCCAAAAGAATGTGGTGATGTCACGTTCTGACCATAGTTCTTTTGTGTTTTCCTTGTTTTAGTGTTGGTCAGGACGTGAGCTGGGTGGGCATTCTATGTTGGATGTCTAGTTTGTCTGTTTCTGTGTTTGGCCTGATATGGTTCTCAATCATAGGCAGGTGTTAGTCGTTGTTTTGTCATTGTGGGTTGTGGGTGATTGTCTATGTGTAGTGTTTGTGTCAGCACATTTCAAATATAGCTTCACGGTCGTTGTTCATTTATTGTTTTGTTCACTTTACTTTGTGTTTTCGTCATCCATTAAAATTATGCATTCACACCACGCTGCGCTTTGGTCCGCTTCTTACGACGATCGTGACAGGTGATCAATGGTACCAAAAGAATTCTGCATTCTCAGTGGTATGATGTGATCTAAAACCAGACTGAAGCGTTCCATATACATTGTTTGTCTTTAGGAAGGCAGTGAGTTGCAGTGCAACAGCTTTTTCAATGTTTTTGAGAGGAATGGGAGATTCGATATTGGCTGATAGTTTTATATATTTTCTTGGTCAAGGTTTGGCGTTTTCAAGAGAGGCTTTATTACTGCCTCTTTTAGTGAGTGTGGTATACATCCGGTGGATAGGGAGCTATTTATTATGTTCAACATAGGAGGGCCAAGCAGAGGAAGCAGCTCAGTTGAATATGGTCCAGTATGCAGCTTGAAGGTTTAGAGGCCATGACTATTTTCATCAATGTGTCAAGAGATATGATATTAAAAAACTTGAGTGTCTCCCTTGATCCTAGGTCCGGGCAGAGTTGTGCAGACTCAGGACAACTGAGCTTTGGAGAAATACGCAGATTTAAAGAGGAGTCCGTAATTTGCTTTCTAATGATCATGACCTTGTCGTCAAAGAAGTTCATGAATTTATCACTGCTGAAGTGAAAGGCATCCTCTCTTAGGGAATGCTGCTTGTTAGTTAGCTTTGTGACAGTATCAAAAATTAATTAAGGATTGTTCTTATTTTCCTCAATTAAATTGGAAAAATAGGATGTGAGAGCTCTTCGATACTGCACGGTACTGTCATTCCAATCTAGTCGGAAGACTTCCAGTTTGGTGTAGCGCCAGCTCGGGTATTTTCTGTATTCCAGGGAGCTAGTTTCTTATGACAAATGTTTTTTTGTTTTTAGGGGTGCGACTGCATCTAAGGTTAAATTCCTCAGTTCCTCAGTTAGGTAGTTAATTAAAACCTCTTCAGGATTGGCCCCTTTTTTTCAATTTTCTCCTAAAATGAGATACCCAAATCTAATTTCCTGTAGCTTAAGCCCTGAAGCAAGGATATGCATATAATTGGTACCATTTGAAAGGAAACACTTTGAAGTTTGTGGAAATGTGAAAGGAATGTAGGAGAATATAACACAATAGATATGGTAAAAGATAATACAAAGAAAAAAACAACTGATAATTTGTATTTTTTTTGTACCATCTTTGAAATGCAAGAGAAAGGCCATCATGTTTTAATCCAGCCCACCTGCAAAGATTTTGTCCACTAGATGGCAGCAGTTAATGTGCAAACATTTTAGACTGATTCAATGAACCATTGTATTTCTGTTTCAAATGTTGCATCAAGACTGCCCAAATGTGCCTAATTGGTTTATTAATAACTTTTCATAATCAAAACTGTGCACTCTCCTCAAACAATAACATGGTATTATTCCACTGTAATATCAACTGTAAATTGGACAGTGCAGTTAGATTAACAAGAATTTTAACTTTCTAACAATATCAGATATCTCTATGTCCTGGGAAATTTTCTTGTTACTTACAACCTCATGCTAATCGCATTAGCTGAAGAAGTTCTAACTGATATCTGTACTCCGACGTCCTTGGCTAGGTGGAGGGAGTCTGGAAGGGCATCTAGGAATCTTTGGGTTGACCAAGAATTTATAGAACGACTTTTGATGATCCTTGGTTGGGGTCTGAGCAGATTAGTTGTTGCGTTTGCAAACAAAATAAAATGATGGTCCGATAGTCCAGGATCATAAGGAAAAACATTAAGATCCACAACATTTATTCCACGGCAAAAAAACTAGGTTCAGAGTATGACTGTGGCAGTGAGTAGGTCCGGAGACATGTTTGACAAAACCCACTGAGTCAATGATGGCTCCGAAATAATTTATTCTTAACTGACTTGCCTAGTTAAATAAAGGATAAATAAAATATTTTAAAAAAGGTGGAGGCCAGGTCATTTGATGCAGCACTCCATCACTGTCCTTCTTGGTCAAATAGCCCCTATAAATAGCATGAAGGTGAGTTGGGTCATTGTCCTGTTGAAAAACAAATGTCACACTAAGTCACTTGGCGAGCACGCGCTGAGGTGCGGCGGGGATAGAAAATTGAACAAGCGTCACCTGTCACTACTGGTTACCCTCAGCATCCCCTGTCAGCGCGGCCATTGCCTAGTTTACTCGCCCTGCAATTACCACCCTCCAGGGGCCGTCCGCCGGGAGACTAACACAATGAAGGGGAGGGAGGGAGGGAGGGAGGGAGGGAGGGAAGTTAGTGTGCCCAGCCTCAATGGTATCTGTCTTTCTGTCATTCTGGTCTTATACAAGCGTAGTGGATGGGACTGAGTGATGTAAGTTGAGCTGGGACACTGGTCAACTTCCTGTGATGGATAGGAAATCAGAAAAGTGTGAATGAGAAGTGTAAATGTGTGTGATTGGAGATATGGGCACAAATTTAGTGCTGTTATTGGTCTATGCTGGTAATTAGATTGCATTGTAGTACTGGACCTGCACCTACCTTACCAGTCAAAAGTTTGGACACACCTACTACTATTGTGGAGGCCAGGTCATCTGATGCAGCACTCCATCTCTCTCCTTGTTCAAATAGCCCTTACACAGCCTGAAGGTGTGTTGGGTCATTGTCCTGTTGAAAAACAAATGATAGTCCCACTAAGTCAAACCAGATGGGATGGCGTATCACTACAGAATGCTGTGGTAGCAATGCTGGTTAAGTGTGCCTTGAATTCTAAATAAATCATAGACAGTGTCACCAGCAAAGCACCCCCACACCATCATACCTCCTCCATGCTTCACATTGGGAACCACACATGCAGAGATCATAAGTTCACCTACTCTGCGTCTCACAAAGACACGGCGGATGGAACCAAAAATCTCAACATTTGACAGTTTTCCACACATCTAATGTCCGTTGCTCGTGTTTCTTGGCCCAGGCAAGTCTCTTCTTATTGGTGTCCTTTAGTAGTGGTTTCTTTGCTTTAATTCAACTATGAAGGCCGAATTCCCACAGTCTTCTCTGACCAGTTGATGTTGAGATGTGTCTGTTTCTTGAACTTTGTGAAGCATTTATTTGGGCTGCAATTTCTGAGGTTGGTAACTCTAATGAACTTATCGTCTGCAGCAGAGGTAACTCTGGGTCTTCCTTTCCTGTGGCGGTCATCTTGAGAGCCAGTTTCATCAAAGCACTTGATGGTTTTTGGGACTGCACTTGAAGAAACTTTAAAAGTTCTTGAAAAGTTACGGATGGACTGTCGTTTCTCCTTGCGTATTTTAGCTGTTCTTGCCATATAATGGACTTGGTCTTTTACCAAATAGGTCTATCTTCTGTATACCACCCATACCATGTCACAACACAACTGATTGGCTCAAACGCATTAAGAAGGAAATACATTTCACAAATGAACTTTTAAGAAGGCACACATGTTAATTGAAATAAATAATGATGACCTCATGAAGCTTGTTGAGAGAATGCCAAGCGTGTGCAAAGTGTCAATAAGGTAAAGGGTGGCTACTTTGAAGAATCTCAAAAAAATATTAGATTTTTGTTAACAGTTGTTTGGTTACTACATGATTCCATATTTGTTATTTCATAGTTTTAATGTCTTTATTCTACAATTTAGAAAATAGTAAAATAAATAAAAACTCTAGCATGGGTAGGTGTGTCCAAACGTTTGACTGGTGCTATATATTATTTTTATTATTATTGTCATTATTATTATTTGTACTTTACATTTATTTATTTTTTATATAGTGGCCGAGCCAGTCCACAAGGTGGCAACGTGCTCCTCTTACATTCTTTGGGGAGAACCATGTTATGTGATAGTATACAGTTGAATTCGGAAGTTTACATACACTTAAGTTGGAGTCATTAAAACTCGTTTTTCAACCACTCCACAAATTTCTTGTTAACAAACTATAGTTGTGGTATGTCGGTTAGGACATCTACTTTGTGCATGACACAAGTAATTTTTCCAACAATTGTGTACAGACAGATTATATCACTCATAATTCACTTCATCACATATCCAGTGGGTCAGAAGTTTACATACACTAAGTTCACTGTGCCTTTAAACAGCTTGGAAAATTCCAGAAAATATGTCATGGATTTAGAAGCTTCTGATAGGCTAATTTAATTATTTGAGTCAATTGGAGGTGTACCTGTGGATGTGTTTCAAGGCCTACCTTCAAACTCAGTGAAAATATAAAAAATCAGCCAAAACCTCAGTTAAAAAATTGTATACCTCCACAAGTATCGTTTATCCTTGAACAATTTCCAAATGTCTGAATGTACCACGTTCATCTGTACAAACAATATTACACAAGTATAAACACCATGGGACCATGCAGCCATCATACTCCTCAGGAAGGAGACGCACGTGCTTTGGTGTGAAAAGTGCAAATCAATCCCAGAACAACAGCAAAGGACCTTGTGAAGATGCTGGAGGAAACAGCTACAAAGGTATTTATATCCACAGTAAAACGAGTCCTATATCGACATAACCTAAAAAGGCCGCTCAGCAAGGAAGAAGCCACTGCTCCAAAACCACCATAAAAATGCCAGACTACGGTTTGCAACTGCACATGGGGACAAAGATTGTACTTTTTGGAGAAATGTCCTCCGGTCTGATGAAACAAACATAGGACTGTTTGGCCATAATGACCGTTGTTATGTTTGGAGGAAAAAGATGGAGGCCTGCAAGCTGAAGAACACCATCCCAATCGTGAAGCACAGGGTGGCAGCATTATGTTGTGGGGAGGCTTTGCTGCAGGAGGGACTGGTGCACTTCACAAAAAGGATAGCCTCATGAGGGAGGAAAATTATGTGGATATATTAAAGCTACATCTCAAGACATCAGTCAGGAAGTTAAGGCTTGGTCGCAAATGAGTATTCCAAATGGACAATGATCCCAAGCATACTTCCAAAGTTGTGGCAAAATGGCTTAAGGACAACAAAGTCAAGGTATGGGAGGGGCCATCACAAAGCCCTGACCTCGTGCCTATAGAACATCTGTGGGCAGAACTGAAAAAGCGTGTGTGAGCAAGGAGGCCTACACACCTGACTCAGTTACACCAGCTCTGTCAGGAGGAATAGGCCAATATTCACCCAACTTATTGTGGGAATTTTGTTGAAGGCTATCGGAAACGATTGACCCAAGAAAAAAAAAGCTGAAATAAATAATTCTCTCTACTATTATTCTGACATTTCACATTCTTAAAATAAAGTGGTGATCCTAACTGACCTAAAACGGGATTTTTACTCAGATTAAATGTCAGGTATTGTGAAGAACTGAGTTTAAATGTATTTGGCTGTATCTTGAAGCAAGTGGGGGATAGGGAGGGGTTGAATATGCCTTAAACACTCCAACCAGCTGGTCTGCGCATGCACTGAGGACATGGCTTGGGATACCGTCCGGGATGGCAGCCTTGAGAGGGTTAACACTTTTGACAGTTCTACTCACATTGGCTACAGAGATTGGTAGCCCGCAGTCCTCGTGAGCAGCAGGGCCCCCAGAAGGTGGTGCTGTGTTGTTTTCCTCGAAGCGGGCGAAGGTGTTAAGTTTTTCTGGGAGTGAGACTTCGGTGTCCGCAACCCGGCTGGTTTTCCCTTTATAATCCATGATTGTCTGACGTCCCTGCCACATGCATCTCTTGTCTGAGCCATTGAGTTGCGACTCCACTATGTCCCCATAAAGTATTTTTGCCTCTTTGATTGATTTATGCATCTCATAGCTGATCTGTTTGTACTTGTTCATGTTCACAGTCACCTCACCTTGGTTAAATCTGATGACGTACTTCTGATAAAGTGGTACACACATCGGCAATTTCTACATATGCCTCTTAGCTCAAGTATCAAATGTAACATCACTATGTGAGTGTGGGAGTATATAGTATGTTTGTATACCCACTCAAACATGCTTGCACCTGGAACCAATATATTGACCAAGGAGGGGTTGAGACTACAAACCTTCCTTCCCTAATCCCAAACCAAATTGGTTTAAGATGTATGGGGGCATTGTAATGAGACATTGATTGCCTTTAAAACCAGGGAGGTGCGGTATATACAGTCTTATGTCTAATGAACCATCTTTCAAACAGAGGGGGAGAGTTTGGGGCCTAATTAGTGACATCGCCTGTGAGCAGTTTGTCGACGGCCCATTAATCTCACCTGACAGATCTCGTCCCGGATTACGACCATGACCATCCGTTCATCCATAGCATTGATTGCGGAGCTTTGCATTAGCATTGTCTCTTTCACTGTTGTTTACTTTGCCAAAATTACTATAATGTTGTGCTCGTAGGAGTCTATTCTGGAATGTTCTCTCATCATCATTGCATACTGTTGCTTACCTCGGTATGCATGGGTAAGGACGCTACAACTCTAGCATCCACATCATAAGCACAAATGTTAAACTATGCTATCAAATACCACAATAGCCACCGATGCTGCACTCATCTAAAATGGCCTAAAACATGCTACTGTTCATAGGGTTGCACAGGAGAGTATTCTTTCCACAGTGAGTAGGAAACTAATCAGGAATCTGCTCATTGTTTACCAAATTAGGCTAATTAATCTGTACTTAGCACAGCCCCCTTATGCCACGCTGGCCGACCTTGGAGGGATTTCCAGAAGCATTCCAAGGTTGAACAGAGGGTAATTTCCATGTGGGTATTTTAAGTGTGTTTATGTGTGTGCCTTTCATTCGGAAGTGCTTGTGTGTATGTGCCTTTCATTGAAGTGATGTGCACCTATGCAAGATTGGTGGTGTTAGGCTGGTAAATAAACAATGAAGGGGCCTTGTTAAATAGTACATTTGAAGAGATGCCTTTTACAATTCAAACTCTGAGCAACAATGTGATTTGAATTAAGCCCCCTATGTATTCAATTAGAATGAAACTTGACTATGTATCATTATGCCAAACAGAGCCATAATAGAGGTTTAATCGATTGGTAGACATTTTTCAATGTGTATTTGTCCATATATACACCATATGTGTTTAAGTAAAATAATGTAAATGCACTGAGCTTGCCTGATGCTTTAAGCGCACTGTTTGATTACATAAGACACACATAACTCAAGAGGGAGCCAGAGATCAGGATAACCAGAAGAAAAAAACCTGTACCCGACCATCCTCCACCCGCTCCTGCTGGCCTTCACAGATTTTGCCATTATGTTCCTGAAGTTGCCGGTAATAGGCTACATCAGGGGTTGGCAACCTTTTTCCTGTGGAATGACAATTTATTTGACCATTTCTACCGAGCTGTGTGCCAGTTATAGTTTTCATATACGCATTTTCATGGAACGGTTTAATTTAATTTATAATAACATCTTCGTATCTCAAAATCATTGTCATGTGGTTAATCTAAATGAAAATGATACTTTTAGATTTGTAACTTCTATTGCCATTGCCAACTATGTATAAATAAAAACATTGCAGCCTGCAGGTAGAAAATATCCTGATACAAATAAATATCCGATGAATCACATTGGCTGCGCATGGCCTTTCTGCAATTAACTTAAAACATAGTATCAACTATCAACTGGTCCATCCTAAAGCTCACACTAATAAACTGAGAAGCTCCACAGCTCATTATTTGTGGTGAGTTAAGACAATCAGAAATACTATCAGATTCCCAAATGGGCACATTTATTTACCTACATTTGCACAAAGGCCAGGAAGCCTAGGTCTGCTTTTATGCATAATCAGGTGTGCGTCCTTACTTACGAGACATTGACAGGAGCGCTCCAAAGACAAAACATTTAATAAATTGACAAAACTTCTAAATGGAATGAAAGAAACCAAAACTTCTTTCTCACGTGCAGCATAAGTTGTGCACTCTGCAAACAATGTCTCCACTCCGACAATGTGAACGTTAAAATAATGGAGTAATAATAATATATTGAATGCAGTAACAGAAATGACCGTAACCAAAAAAACATTGTATATTCAAAATTATGGGAATTAACAGTACATGTACTACTGGTGATATATGTAATGGGGACTTGGCAAATAATTCAAACAACAAATTAAACACTGAATGTACACGAAATGGTGGGAGAAAGCACATTCTGGAAAGAGATGTAAATTGTTCATCTTAGCCACAATCCCCTTTTTCTAGGACTGTGCCTTCCCTGCGGCCTCTGCAATAGATTATTCCACTGACAGAGGTGCGAATCAGACAAGTGTTTTGTGTGCCATAATTTTTTTTTTTAAACTCAGCAAAAAAAGAAATGTCCTCTCACTGTCAACTGCGTTTATTTTCAGCAAACTTTAACGTGTAAATATTTGTATGAACATAACAGGATTCAATAACTGAGACATAAATCGAAGTTCCACAGACATGTGACCAACAGAAATTGAATAATGTGTCCGTGAACAACAGGGGGTCAAAATCAAAAGTAACAGTCAGTATCTGGTGTATTATCAGCTGCATTAAGTATTGCAGTGCATCTCCTCCTCATGGGCTGCACCAGATTTGTTCTTGCTGTGATATGTTACCCCACTCTTCCACCAAGGCACCTGCAAGTTCCCTGATATTTCTGGGGGGAATGGCCCTACCCCTCACCCTCCAATCCAACAGGGGAGGAGGATGTATTCCCTGTAATGCACCACATTGAAATTGCCTGCAATGACAACAAGCTCAGTCTGATGACATTCCGCCCCAGACCATGATGGACCCTCCACCTCCAAAACAATGCCGCTCCAGAGTACAGGCCTCAGTGTAACGCTTATTCCTTTGAGGATAAACGGAAATCTGACCATTACCCCTGGTGAAACAAAACCGAGACTCGTCAGTGAAGAGCACTTTTTGCCAGTCCTGTCTGGTCCAGTGACAGTGGGTTTGTGCCCATAGGCGACGTTGTTGCTGGTGATGTCTGGTGAGGCCTACAGGCCTAAAAGCCTTCAGTCCAGCCTCTCTTAGCCTATTGCGGACAGTCTGAGCACTCATGGATGGATTGTGTTTTCCTGGTGTAACTTGGACAGTTGTTGTTGCCATCCTGTACCTGTCCTGCAGGTGTGATGTTCGGAAATACCAATCATGTGCAGGTGTTGTTACACGTGGTCTGCCACTACGAGGACGATCAGCTGTCCGTCCTGTCTCCCTGTAGCAGTGTCTTAGGCGTCACACAGTACGGACATTGCAATTTATTGCCCTGGTCACATCTGCAGTCCTCATGCCTCCTAAGGCACATTCACGCAGATGAGCAGGGACCCTGGACATCTTTCTTTTGGTGTTTTTCCAGAGTCAGTAGAAAGACCTCTTTAGTGTACTAAGTTTTCATATCTGTGACCTTAATTGCCCACCGTCTGTAAGCTGTTAGTGTCTTAACAACCGTTCCACAGGTGCATGTTCATTAATAGTTTATGGTTCATTGAACAAGCATGGGAAAGTTATTTGGATTTTAACTAATTATCTTTGAAAGACAGGGTCCTGAAAAAGGGACGTTTTTTGTTGTTGTTGCTGAGTTCATATGCAGGATTCAGACTTTCTGGGAGGGCTAAACCACAAATGGACTCTGTACCCATACACACACACACACACACACATAAAAATGGTAGAAAACGAGAGACTGAAAAACAGCTTCTATCTCAAGGCCATCAGACTGTTAAACAGCCACCACTAACATTGAGTGGCTACTGCCAACACACTGTCAATGACACTGACTCTACTCCAGCCACTTTAATAATGGGAATTGATGGGAAATGATGTAAATATATCACTAGCCACTTTAAACAATGCTACCTTATATAGTGTTACTTACCCTACATTATTCATCTCATATGCATACGTAGATACTGTACTCTATATCATCGACTGCATCCTTATGTAATACATGTATCACTAGCCACTTTAACTATGCCACTTGGTTTACATACTCATCTCATATGTATATACTGTACTCGATATCATCTACTGTATCTTGCCTATGCTGCTCTGTACCATCACTCATTCATATATCCTTATGTACATATTCTTTATCCCCTTACACTGTGTATAAGACAGTAGTTTTTTTGGAATTGTTAGTTAGATTACTTGTTCGTTAATACTGCATTGTCGGAACTAGAAGCACAAGCATTTCGCTACACTCGCATTAACATCTGCTAACCATGTGTATGTGACAAATAAAATTTGATTTGATGATTTGATTTGATTTGACAATAAAGAAGGAAATATACACACACGCACACACATTCAGTATATGCAGGATTCAGACCTTCATGTCTATGAGGGAGGGCTAAACCACAAATTGAGTCTGCACCCATACACTCCCAGGCACAACACACACACACACACACACACACACACACACACACACACACACACACACATAAAAATGGTAGAAAACGTGTGGAAAATTAACCTCCGACTGAGCCTTGATAATATCTGCTAAAATGTGTTTTTATCAACCTTTATTTATGTTCTTTCTCCAATCCATGTAGGTTAGGTACACAATGCAGCGTCAAACTTAAATTATCTTGACCTTACACCAGCTTTGGTTGCCTCATGCTTCTTCGGGGAGCAAAAAAACACCATGAAACCAGAATTAACCGGTATAAACCATGTCATTCATTCTAAGATGGCTGGAGACCTAATGCTCACTGATTAAAAGGCTTACTGGCTTCTTAAGACCTGCGTTGAGAGAATTCCGTTGGCATGGTTTGACTAAATAGCCATGTGGCAATATGTTTTGTCAAGTTATAGGAAGTTTGTATATTCACCTTTTAATTGCATTAGTGAAAAACAATTGAAATGTGATATACAGATGTAGGATCATAATTTGATCACTCTTTTGTTGCTTACAATTTTCCTGCACAGTAGGAAATCAATATTTATAGTTTATCCAAGGTTTAAAAGGCTTCCAAAGTTTGTAATTTCCACATAAAAATGTCAGACTTTATTTGCCTTAATGAAAAATGTGTCAACCTCTACAAAAATGTCCATTAATTATAATTCACATAATAATTCACATTTCCTGTTGCTCCAGGATTATTTTCCTTTTGTAGCACACAGTCTCAAATTAAGATCCTACATCTGTATTTGCATTACAATGACCACAGCAGTAATTAAGAAGATGATTCAATATCCTCAAAGCAATAGCCTACATTTGGCTATATTTGTATTCATTATGGATCCTCATTCCTGCGGTCCAGCAAAATTAAAGCAGTTATATACAGCACAATTAAAAACATTACATTACATTTCACAACAAATTAATTTCAATATGCTGTCACCATATGGATTGTGCTTTTTGACTTTTGTGAAAATGTGAGTATTCTGTAAGCCACAGGACCGTGATAGCACGCTGAGCTATAGCCTAGGCAATGTAAAATGAAGGGTATTGTCCAAGTGTAACAAACTATTTTAATAAACAATCGTGACATTTTTCATCTGCTTGGCCCCCAATAAATCCTCTCTCTCTTTCTCTTTCTCTTTCTCTCTCTCTCTCTCTCTCTCTCTCTCTCTCACTGTCCCCATCACTGTCCTCAGTGGGCCTCTGCCCTCATCTTTTTATTTACAGCTAGCAGAGGCAGACTAAATAATGGAGAAAGGGTTATAATGTAGAGGAAGGGCCAAAAGGCCTAGAGAGGCCCTGATATTGGCACCGAGAGATTGAAAAAGAGTAAGAGCAGGAGACCGAAAGACACAAAAGATATTTGGTGACTTGTGAGTAGCCACACCATATATAACACTCTGGAAAATATGTGGATGTGGAAGACAGAGGGATCTGCCAGGGAATGTAGGGAATAGGGCGCTCACAGTAGTGTACTAAACGGTAGTATGGTAGTATACTACATAAGACCGAATCGAGGCGGTCGGTCATATTTTTCACCTTGTAAGGTACTATTCTTGGTCCGTGTGCTGGGATATTAGGGAAAAGGGTGTATTCTTATTCATCAGGATGCCTACACCTCTGCAGTTACTACAGTAGGTGGCAGTATAGGCCTTTCCAACCCAGTTCCTTTTTAAAAATTACATTTGTCATTTATTTATTTATACATTTTTTTCAGCTGACAATCTCTTTAAGTGTTCAAGAACCATGTTTTTTTCCAATTATGGAGCCCGTGCACATTCAATGTAATAAGTTAGATTTTGTTGGTCTTGTATGAAATCAAAGTTAACCTTGCCTGTTCCTTCTATCATTGAACGACCAGATAAAACATAACCAGGTAGGCTAGTTGAGAACAAGTTCTCATTTCCAACTGCGACCTGGCCAAGATAAAGCAAAGCAGTTCGACACATACAACAACACAGAGTTACACATGGAATAAACGAACATACAATCAATAATACAGTAGGAAAATCTATATACAGCATGTGCAAATGAGGCACGATAAGAGAGGTAAGGCAATAAATAGGCCATGGTGGCAAAGTAATTACAATATAGCAATTAAACACAGGAATGGTAGGATGTGCAGAGGATGAATGTGCAAGTTGAGATACTGAGTGCAAAAGAGCAAGATAAATAAATCAATCAATACAGTATGGAGATGAGGTAGTTGGATGGGCTATTTGCAGATGAGCTATGTACAGGTGCTGTGATCTGTGAGCTGCACTGACAGCTTGTGCTTAAAGCTAGAGAGGGAAGTAAGATTCTCCAGCTTCAGAGATTTTTGCAGTTCGTTCCAGTCATTTGGCAGCAGAGAACTGGAAGGAGAGGCGGCCAAAAGAAGAATTGGCTTTGGGGGTGACCAGTGAGATATACCTGCTGGAGCTCGTGCTATGGGTGGGTGCTGCTATGGTGACCAGTGAGCTGAGATAAGGCGGGGCTTTACCTAGCAGAGACTTGTAGATGTCCTGGAGCCAGTGGGTTTGGCATACAACGAGACTATACAGGTCGCAGTGGTGGGTAGTATATGGGGCTTTGGTGACAAAACGGATGGCACTGTGATAGACTGCATCCAATTTGTTTAGTAGAGTGTTGGAGGCTATTTTGTAAATTACAACGCCGAAGTCGAGGATCGGTAGGATGGTCAGTTTTACGAGGGTATGTTTGGCAGCATTGGTGAGGGATGCTTTATTGCGAAATAGGAAACCGATTCCAGATTTAATTTTGGTTTGGAGATAATGTGAATCTAGAAGGAGTGTTTACAGTCTAACCAGACACCTAGGTATTTGTAGTTATCCACACATTCTAAGTTAGAACCATCCAGAGTAGTGATGCTGGACTGGCGGGCAGGTGCGGGCAGCGAACGGTTAAAGAGCATGCATTTAGTTTTACTTGCATTTAAGAGCAGTTGGAGGCCATCTGGAGGTTAGTTAACACAGTGTCCACTGAAGGGCCAGAGGTATACAGAATGGTGTCTTTTGCGTAGAGGTGGATCAAAGAATCACCAGCAGCAAGAGCGACATCATTGATGTATACAGAGAAGAGAGTCGGCCCGAGAATTGAACCCTGTGGCACCCCCATAGAGAATGCCAGAGGTCCGGACAACAGGCCCTCCGATTTGACATACTGAACTCTATCAGAGAAGTAGTTGGTGAACCAAACGAGGCAGTCATTTGAGAAAACAAGGCTGTTGAGTCTGCCAATAACAATGTCGTGATTGACAGAGTCGAAAGCCTTGGCCAGGCTGATTGATACGGCTGCACAGAAGTGTCTCTTATCGATGGCGGTTGTGAAATCGTTTATGACCTTGAGTGTGGCTGAGGTGCACCAGATTGCATAGCGAAACCAGATTGCATAGCGGAGAATGTACAGTAAGATTTGAAATGATTGGTAATCTGTTTGTTAACCTGGCTGTCAAAGACCTTACAAAGGCAGGGTAGAATAGATATTGGTCTGTAGCAGTTTGGGTCAAGAGTGTGTCCCCCTTTGAAGAGGAGGATGACCGTAGCTGCTTTCCAATCTTTGGGAATCTCAGACAACACAAAAGAGAGGTTGAACAGGCTAGTAACAGGGGTTGCAACAATTTCGTCAGATCATTTTAGAAAGAGAGGGTCCAGATTTTGCAGCTCTTCCAGAACATCAGCTGACTGGATTTGGGAGAAGGAGAAATGGGGAAAGCTTGGGGGAGTTGCTGTGGGGGGGTGCAGTGCTGTTGACCAGGGTAGGGGTAGCCAGGTGGCAAGCATGGCCAGCCATATATTTTTTTTAATTGAAATTCTCAATTATAGTGGATTTATCGGTGGTGACAGTGTTTCCTATCCTCAGTGCAGTGGGCAGTTACAGTGTCCAGGAACTTTTTTGAGTTTGTGTTTCTGCTTGATAATGCTAGCCTTGGCTTTTTTGCCTGTGTATATTGGTTTCTAGCTTCCCTGAAAAGTTGCATATCACGGGGGCTGTTCGATGCTAATGCAGAACGCCATAGGATGTTTTTGTGTTGGTTAAGGGCAGTCAGGTCTGGAGAGAACCAAGGGCTATATCTGTTCCTGGTTCTAAATTTCTTGAATGGGGCATGCTTATTTAAGATGGTGAGGAAGGCATTTTAAAAAAAATAACCAGGCATCCTCTACTGACGGGATGAGAACAATATCCTTCCAGGATACCCCAGCCAGGTCGATTAGAAAGGCCTGCTCGCTGAAGTGTTTCAGGGAGCGTTTGACAGTGATGAGTGGAGGTCGTTTGACCTCTGACCCATTACGGATGCAGGCAATGAGGCAGTGATCGCTGAGATCTTGGTTGAAAACAGCAGAGATGTATTTAGAGGGCAAGTTGGTTAGGATGATATCTATGAGGGTGCCCGTGTTTATGGCTTTGGGGTGGTAACTGGTAGGTTCATTGATAATTTGTGTGAGATTGAGGGCATCAAGCTTAGATTGTAGGATGGCTCGGGTGTTAAGCATGTTCCAGTTTAGGTCTATCTTGTCTGAAAATGTTGTAGTTAGGGATGGAGATTTCAGAATTTTTGGTGGTCTTCCTAAGCCAGGATTCAGACTCGGCTAGAACATCCAGGTTGGCAGAGTGTGCTAAAGCAGTGCTAAAGCAGTGAATAAAACAAACTTAGGGTGGAGGCTTCTAATGTTAACATGCATGAAACCAAGGCTATTACGGTTACAGAAGTCATCAAAAGAGAGCACCTGGGGAATCACCAGAGGAACAGAGGAGGAGTAGGTTAAGGGTGCGGCTAAAAGCTATGAGAATTGGTTGTCTAGAACGTCTGGAACAGAGAGTAAAAGGAGGTTTCTGGGGGCAATAAAATAGCTTCAAAGTATAATGTACAGATAAAGGTATGGTAGGATGTGAATACAGTGGTGGTAAACCTAGGTATTGAGTGATGATGAGAGAGATATTGTCTCTAGAAACATCATTGTAACCTGGTGATGTCATTGCATGTGTGGGTGGTGGAACTGAAAGGTTGGATAAGGTATAATGAGCAGGGCTAGAGTCTCGACAGTGAAATAAGCAAATAAACACTAACCAGAACAGCAATGGACAAGGCATATTGACATTAAGGAGAGGCGTGCTTAGTCGAGTGATCATTAAGGGTCCAGTGAGTAGTGAGGTTGGTTGGGATAACGGCGATTCAGACAACTAACTGGGCCATCGGTAGCAAGCTAGCATAGGATGTAGGTCTGTTTTTTGTCTTATGTCGGTTATAAGGTTACATTTTTGTTAATCTAACTGCATTGTCCGATTTACAATAGGCTTTACAGCGAAAGCATGCCATGCGATTGTTTGAGGACGGTGCCCCACATCAAAATATTTTTCAACCAGCACAGGCTTTGTAAAATCACAAATAACGATTAAATATTCACTTACTTTTTGAAAATCTTCCTCTGATTTGCAATCCAAAGGGTCCCAGCTACAAAATGCTTGGTCGTTTTGTTATATAAAATCCTTCTTTATATCCCAAAAAGTCTGTTTAGTTGGACCCATCGATTTGAGTAATCCACACATTCTACATACAAAGAAAAGATTCCAAAAAGCTACCGCTAAACTTTGTGAAAACCTGTTACGGCTAGACGTTTCGCTAGCGGAACCCCTCGACAACATCGGGTGAAATAGCAGAGCGCCAAATTCAAATGAAATTACTATAAATATTAAACTTTCATGAAATCACACATGCAATACATCAAATTAAAGATACACTTGTTGTTAATCAATAAAATGAAGAAGAAGCCCTTTTCAGTTCTGGGTGTATAGCAAAGTGTACTGTTTTATTTGGGGCACGCGACCTGAAGCTCGCTCCACTTTAATTTCTCAAGAGAAAAACACCAATTTCCAACCAATTTCTAAAGACTGTTGACATCTAGTGGAAGCGATAGGAACTGCAAGCAAGTGCCTTAGAAATCTAGATAGAAAACCCATTGAAAACACAGTGAACTCAAAAAAAAACATTTTCCTGGATGATTTGTCCTCGGGGTGTCGCCTGCACATAAGTTCTGTTATACTCACAGACATTATTTTAACAGTTTTAGAAACTTTAGAGTGTTTTCTATCGAAACATTAGAGTGTTTTCTATTCTATTTAAATCTCAGGTACCCTAAAATGCCATTGAAATATTATAGTTTAATCGGAAAGAAGTATGTTCAATAGGAAAGTAAAATTAGCAGTTGCATGTCTACTTCGTCTCTCGCACAGACTGATTTCCAACTCTGACTCCCAGTACCAAAACTCAAAATTCTTCCTCTTTTGGGAAGAAACAAGCCTGAAACCTTGAACATAGACTGTTGACATCTAGTGGAAGCCATATGAATTGCGATATGGGAGCTGGAATTGCATATGACACAGGCTTTCCATTGTAAGAGCATTGGCTCTCAACAACAATATTCGTCCTATCATATCAATTGTGTTATTGTCTCATGCATTATTTTAACATTTCTACAAACTTCAAAGTGTTTTCTATCCAAGGGTACTGACTTTATGCATATCCTGGCTTCTGGGCCTGTGTAACAGGCAGTTTACTTTGGGCATGTCAGTCAGACAGGAAGTGGAGAAAAATAGACCCAAGCCTGAAGAATTAAGAAGTAAAGGAATCCCACAAATTAACTTTTAACAAAGCACACCCGTTAATTGAAATGCATTCCAGGTGACTACCTCATGAAGCTGGTTGAGAGAATGCCAAGTGTGGAAAGCTGTCATCAAGGCAAAGGGTGGCTACTTTGAAGAATCATTTTTGGTTACTATATACAGTCATGGCTAAAAGTTTTGAGAATGACAAATATTAATTTCCTCAAGGTTTGCTGCTTCAGTGTCTTTAGATAGTTTTGTCAGATGTTACCATGGAATACTGAAGTATAATTACAAGCATTTCATAAATGTCAAATGCTTTTATTGACAATTACATGAAGATGATGTAAAGAGTCAATATTTGCAGTGTTGACCTTTCTTTTTCAAGACCTCTGCAATCCGCCCTTGCATGCTGTCAATTAGCTTCTGGGCCACTGATGGCAGCCCATTCTTGCATAATAAATGCTTGTAGTTTGTTCGAATTTGTGGGTTTTTGTTTGTCCACCCGCCTCTTGAGGATTGACCACAAATTCTCAATGGGATTAAGGTCTGGGGAGTTTCCTGGCCATGGACCAAAAATATCGATGTTTTGTTCCCAGAGCAACTTAGTTATCACTTTTGCCTTATGGCAAGGTGCTCCATCATGCTGGAAAAGGCATCGTTCATCACCAAACTGTTCCTGGATGGTTGGGAGAAGTTGCTCTCGGAGGATGTGTTGGTACCATTCTTTATTCATGGCTGTGTTCTTAGGCAAAATTGTGAGTGAGCCCACTCCCTTGGCTGAGAAGCAACCCCACGCATGAATGGTTTCAGGATGCTGTTGGAATGACACAGGACTGATGGTAGCGCTCACCTTGTCTTCTCCGGACAAGCTTTTTTCTGGATACCCCAAACAATCGGAAAGGGTATTCATCAGAGAAAATGACTTTATCCCAGTCCTCAGCAGTCCAATCCCTGTACCTTTTGCAGAATATCAGTCTGTCCCTGATGTTTTTCCTAGAGAGAAGTGGCTTCTTTGCTGCCCTTCTTGACACCGGGCCATCCTCCAAATGTCTTCGCCTCACTGTGCATGCAGATGCACTTACACCTGCCTGCTGCCATTCCTGAGCAAGCTCTGTACTGGTGGTGCCCCGATCCTGCAGCTGAATCGACTTTAGGAGACGATCCTGGCTCTTGCTGGACTTTTCTTCACAACAATTGAAGCGCTCTCCTTGAAGTTCTTGATGATCTGATAAATGGTTGATTTAGGTGCAATCTTACTGGCAGCAATATCCTTGCCTGTGAAGCCCTTTTTGTGCAAAGCAATGATGACGGCACGTGTTTCCTTGCAGGTACCCATGGTTGACAGAGAAAGAACAATGATTCCAAGCACCACCCTCCTTTTGAAGCTTCCAGTCTGTTATTCAAACTCAATCAACATGACAGAGTGATCTCCAGCCTTGTCCGCATCAACACTCACAACTGTGTTAACGAGAGAATCACTGACATGATGTTAGCTGGTCCTTTTGTGGCAGGGCTGAAATGCAGTCAATCTTTTTGGGGGGGGGATTCAGTTAATTTGCATGGCAAAGAGGGACCTTGCAATTATTTGCAATTCATCTGATCACTCTTCATAACATTCTGGAGTATATGCAAATTGCCATCATACAAACTGAGGCAGCAGACTTTGTGAAAATGTATATTTGTGTTTTTCTCAAAACTTTTGGCCACAACTGTATATGTGTTATTTCATTGTTTTGATGTTTTCACTATTATTTTACAATAGTAAAAATAAAGAAAAACCATTGAATGGGTAGGTGTGTAAAAACATTTGACTGGTACTGTGTATGCATGTAATTGTATTTCATGTTATGCTCATATTATTGTATAACCCTTGAAAATGTCATGTTGATAGGACATTCATTTCTTGAGATATTTTAATTTGTGTTTGTTAATCTGAGTCCTCCTGTGTCATTTTTGGAGAAGGCTTTGCAATTGACCTTTTGACCCCAAATTCATTTTGCCTTTGTGTTGAAAGATGAGTTAGGGGACATGATGTGTGTGCGTTTCTGTGTGCGTGTGAGAGAGAATGTGTGTGTGTGTGAGAGAGAGAGAGAGAGAGAGAGAGAAAGAGAGAGAGAGAGAGAGAGAGAGGGAGGAACGGAAAGAAAGAGAGAGAATCTACTTGTGCATTGTGTACTGTACTGTTCCATTTCTCTCCACTTGAAGAAGAGAAGCCTTTTAACAATACTGTCTTTTCTGGGATAGTCGTCTAAAAGAGACAATTTAGCATGGCTCTTTTCCTAATAACAGTGAGTAGTCAGCTAATCAACTGGTCCCAATCAACCTTCAGCCTTATCAAGTTGTATTTAGTGTTTAGATGTGCTTCTATCTTTATCTCTTAGTCACAATAGAATAGAGGGCTGCTCCTAAATAACACAGCAAGGAAGCCACAAGTGCCTGAGTCACGTAGACACACACACACAGTTCCCTGCTGAATCTACAGTGCCTATCATAAGTATTCATCCCCTTTTGATTTCTTGACATTTATGTATGATTAAAATGGTTTTGGGCAGGCAAACCTTTCGTGTAGATATTTTCCTGATTCATTTGTGGAGTGTCTCAGTGTGGTACAGTAGGTGAAGGCTGTGTACATTACAGATGTCTAACCATTGTGAGGAAGGTCCCCACATAGTCTATAAAATATGATTGATGGAATTTAGTATAGTTTGGATGAACGTATTCTTGATATTGATGAAGTGCATCTGTGTGTCTGTGTGTGTGTCCAGACCTTGACAAACCAGTTCTGACGGTGCACCAGACCATCAGCGATGTGCGCGGGAGATTCTACCAGGAGAAGACGGTGTTCCTCCGCTGTACTGTCAACTCCAACCCCCCGGCACGCTTCATCTGGAAACGAGGCACCATTCCCATAGAGCAGAGCAAGGATCAAGGAGTGGACATCTACGAACCGCTATACACACAGGTACTGTACGAGGACCACAAACACACATTTACACTCTTAAGCTACTAGCATTGTACCCCATGCAACAGATCAAGGATAACAGACCCATAGAGCAAGGATAACAGACCCACAACCTATAGAATAGTTTATGCGCAGGCTCACTACATACCCACACACAAATTAACCGCAACAAAGAAAGAATAACTGAGTGGACATCTACACTCTAAAAAATGCTGGGCTAAAAACAACCTAATTTAAATGCTGGACTGAACACATGCTGGGTTATTTTGACCCAGACAGTTGGGTTGCGTTAATAACACAGCATGTTGGGTTGTTTGGATCACCCAAACATGGGTTAATTTTATCCAGGTCACCCGTGATACAATGTCGGGAGATGACGTGGACACTGGCCACTAGGGGTAACAGTGAGCATAGTTACCTTCAAGTAGGTTTCAGTTTTGCTAGGGCAGCGTTTCCCAAACTCGGCCCTCGGGACCCCAAGGCATGCACGTTTATTTTTTTGCCCTAACATTACACAGCTGATTCAAATGATCAAAGCTGGATGATTAGTTGATTATTTGAATCTGCTGTGTATCGCTGGGGCAAAACCAAAATGTGCATCCCGTGCACCCCTTGTGGTCCCGAGGACCAAATTTGGGAAAACCTGCACTATGGTGTTGTGGACAGGAATGGGGGATGGGTGTAAGCATCTGCCTCTGCCTCTGATTCCAAAGGTTGCATGTTCAAATCCAGCGATAGGAAGTTGTCTTTGATATTTTTGTTTTAATTCTATCCCAAATCTTAATCCATATGGATATGCATAGGCCCTTGGGGAACTCATACAATTCTGTAAGCCTAATTAAAGCTTCTAAAGTGTAGTTGTTTAACCTTAACGTGTGATAACAATACAACGGAACAGATGAACTGGAATGACATTTACTCTCACGCGTGGACAAAAATAACTATCTGAAAGCCATGCACCTACTAAGCCACGCCTCCATTCTTTTGAATGTCTCAATAACCCATATCTCAATAACCCAGCATCAATAACACAGCACCCAGCATCAATTACCCAGCCATTTTTAAAGAAATCAACCCAACTAAAAGGTGCTGCATGTTCAATCCGATGTCTACATTGGCCATGCAGCATATATAGTGATTCGGACTCTGTCGAAGTCAGAATCATACTTCTTGTGTTTCACGGAGCAAAGCTGTTGTGAAGGAAGTTGTCAAGGAAGTGAGTTTGTGTTTATACAAGACCTCCCGCCCACCAAACATGTCAATGTGGCGCTATATAGAGCTATGCTTAGCCATACGCATTGTTACAAAACTTGTGAGGCGCACGGCGATGCGGTACGGAGCTCAAATTGGCCTTTGGAGGCTCCGCAATTGTGTCACACCCTCCATACGGAGTCTGACCACATTTTCGGATCAACCATGAATTGGCTTTAAGTGATCCAATGCCTAAAACCCAGCAGTTGGGTCATCCAAGATTTTTAGAGTTAACTGCACCTCAGATTGCAGCCCAAATAAATGTTTGACAGAGTTCAAGTAAACAGACACATCTCAACATCAACTGTTCAGAGGAGACTGTGTGAATTAGGCGTACATGGTCGAATTGCTTAAAAGAAACCACTACTAAAGGACACCAATAATAATAAGAGACTTGTTTGGGCCAAGAAACACAAGCAATGGACATTAGACCGGTGGGAATCTGTTTTTTGGTCTGATGAGCCCAATGTGAGATTTTTGGTTCCAACCACAGTGTCTTTGTAAGATGCAGAGTAGGTGAATGGATGATCTCTCCATGTGTGGTTCCCACCGTGAAGCATGGAGGAGGAGGTGTGATGTGTGAGGGTGCTCTGCTGGTGACACTGTCTGTGATTTATTTATAATTCAAGGCACACTTAACCAGCATGGCAAGCACATCATTTTGCAGCGATACAACATCCCATCTGGTTAGTGCTCCAGGTTGGGTAAGGGCTATTTGACGAAGAAGGAGAGTGATGGAGTGCTGCATCAGATGACCTGGCCTCCACAACACAGATGAGATGGTTTGGGAAAAGTTGGACTGAAGAGTGAAGGGAAAGCAACCAACAAGTGCTCATCGTATGTGGGAACTCCAACAAGACTGTTAGAAAAGCAATCCAGGTGAATCTGGTTGAGAGAATACCAAGAGAATACAAAGCTGTCAAGGCAAAGGGTGGCCACTTTGAAGAATCTAAAATCTAATTTAATTTGTTTCAAACTTTCCTGGTTACTGCATGATTCCATATGTGTTATTTAAAAGTTTGATGTCTTCACTTTTATTCTTCAATGTAGAAAATGAGTGCTGACTTGCTTCCTGCCAACTTGCTGCCAGCCTATTTGGCATATTGACGGCATGCTCAGTCACACAAACACAATTTAACTTCCACCTACTGATTGGCAACTCATTTCCATCTCTGCGACTTCTTACCTCATTTCCCTGTCACTCTCTCTCTCCCTCTCTTTATCTTTATTTTGGCAGATGACACTGGCAGGAAACTAATCAGGATAGCTAATTAGCTAATCCGGAACATCTGTGGACTATGTACAGTTGAAGTCGGAAGTTTACATACACTTAAGTTGAAGTTATTAAAACTCACTTTTCAACCACTGCACACATTTCTTGTTAACAAACTATAGTTTTGGCGAGTCGGTTAGGACATCTACTTTGTGCATGACACAAGTCATTTTTCCAACAATTGTTTACAGACAGATTATTTCACTTATAATTCACTGTATCACAATTCCAGTGGGTCAGAAGTTTACATATACTAAGTTGACTGTGCCTTTAAACAACTTGGAGAATTCCAGAAAATGATGTCATGGCTTCAGAAGCTTCTGATAGGCTAATTGACATCATTTGAGTCAATTGGAGGTGAACCTGTGGATGTATTTCAAGGCCTACCTTCAAACTCAGTGCCTCTTTGCTTGACATCATGGGAAAATCAAAGGAATCAGCCAAGACCTCAGAAAAAAATGGTAGACCTCCACAAAGCCGGTTCATCCTTGGGAGCAATTGCCAAACGCCTAAAGGTACCACACTCATCTGTATAAACAATTGTACGCAATTATAAACACCATGGGACCACGCAGCCTTCATACCGCTCAGGAAGGAGATGCATTCTGTCTCCTAGAGATGAATGCACTTTGGTGCAAAGGGTGCAAATCAATCCCAGAACAACAGCAAAGGACCTTGTGAAGATGCTGGAGGAAACAGGTACAAAAGTCTGATGAAACTGTTTGGCCATAATGACCATCGTTATGTTTGGAGGAAAAGGGGGAGGCTTGCAAGCCATCCCAATCGTGAAGCATTGGGGTGGCAGCATCATGTTGTGGGGGTGCTTTGCTGCAGAAGGGTCTGTGCACTTCACAAAATAGATGGCATCATGAGGCAGGAAAATATGTGGATATATTGAAGCAACATCTCAAGACATCAGTCAGGAAGTTAAAGCTTTGTTGCAAATTGGTCTTCCAAATGGACAATGACCCCAAGCATACTTCCAAAGTTGTGGCAAAATAGCTTAAGGACAACAAAGTCAAAATATTGGAGTGGCCATCACAAAGCCATGACCTCAATCCTATAGAAAATTTGTGGGCAAACTAAAAAAGCCTGTGCGAGCAAGGCCTACAAACCTGATTCAGTTACACCAGCTCTGTCAGGAGGAAGGGGCCAAGACTCACCCAACTTATTGTGGGAAGCTTTTGGAAGGCTACCCGAAAAGTTTGACCCAAGTTAAACAATTTAAAGGCAAATCTACTAAATACTAATTGAGTGTATGTAATCTTCTGACCCACTGGGAATGTGGTGAAAGAAATAAAAGCTAAAATAAATAATTCTCTCTTATTATTATTCTGAATATGTGGACATCTAAGTACCTAGGTGTCTGGCTAGACTGTAAACTCTCCTTCCAGACTCATGTCAAACATCTCCAATCGAAAATCAAATCAAGAATCGTCTTTCTATTCCGCAACAAAGCCTCCTTCACTCACGCCGCCAAACTTACCCTAGTAAAACTGACCATCCTACCGATCCTCGACTTCAGCGATGTCATCTACAAAATTGCTTCCAACACTCTACTCAGCAAACTGGATGCAGTTTATCACAGTGCCATCCATTTTGTCACTAAAGCACCTTATACCACCCACCACTGCGACTTGTATGCTCTAGTCGGCTGGCCCTCGCTACATATTCGTCGCCAGACCCACTGGCTCCAGGTCATCTACAAGTCCATGCTAGGTAAAGCTCCGCCTTATCTCAGTTCACTGGTCACGATGGCAACACCCATCCGTAGCACGCGCTCCAGCAGGTGCATCTCACTGATCATCCCTAAAGCCAACACCTCATTTGGCCGCCTTTCGTTCCAGTTCTCTGCTGCCTGTGAATTGCAAAAATCGCTGAAGTTGGAGACTTTTATCTCCCTCACCAACTTCAAACATCTGCTATCTGAGCAGTTAACCGATCGCTGCAGCTGTACATAGTCTATCGGTAAATAGCCCACCCATTTTTACCTACCTCATCCCCATACTGTTTTTATTTATTTACTTTTCTGCTCTTTTGCACACCAATATCTCTACCTGTACATGACCATCTGATCATTTATCACTCCAGTGTTATTAATCTGCAAAATTGTAATTATTCGCCTACCTCCTCATGCCTTTTGCACACAATGTATATAGACTCCCCTTTTTTTTCCTACTGTGTTATTGACTTGTTAATTGTTTACTCCATGTGTAACTCTGTGTTGTCTGTTCACACTGCTATGCTTTATCTTGGCCAGGTCGCAGTTGCAAATGAGAACTTGTTCTCAACTAGCCTACCTGGTTAAATAAAGGTGAAATATTTTTTTTATTTTTAAATTCTGACATTTCACATTCTTAAAATAAAGTGGTGAGCCTAACTGACCTAAAACAGGGAATTCTTACTAGGATTAAATGTCAGCAATTGTGAAAAACTGAGTTTAAATGTATGTGGCTAAGGTGTATGTAAACTTTCGACTTCAACTGTATGTGTGTGTGTGTCAGAATGAGGTGCGGATCTGAGTGAGAGTGATGTGTGTCTTGTATTTATCCTGTGTGTGTGTGTGTGTGTGTGTGTGTGTGTGTGTGTGTGTGTGTGTGAGAATGCAGTGTGAATCTGAGTGATGTGTGTTGGTGAGCAAGAACGTTATTGTGTGCGTGTGCATTCTCCTGCCTTTGCGCATGAGTCCTTACAAGCGACTACAGTATGTCCGTATCTGCGCTGGGAATAAGCGGAGTTCATGTACAGAGTTATGACTTTAATGGCGTTTCCAGAATCCCTGCCTCCTGCCTGCACCTCTGAGTCCGGGGCACATCTGTGATGTCCTGTGTGTGTGTGTCCTGTATTTTAGAGTGTTGCTGGAAGGATCTGAGAGAAGGGGGAGACTTGGGACATAAACAAAGCCAGGATCATCAGCTTTTCTGAACCTCTGAAAATGTGACGCTGAACCCAAATGTCCACTTCTCTGCCAACTACCTCTGTGATCAGGGAAAAGAGGAGGATGGAAAGGGGAATGGTGTGTCTGAACCTAAGCCTGACTGTCAATGACCTCATTCTCTCTCCCTTTTAACTGTCTCACCATTTCTCTCTCTCTCTCACCTCTACACAAACCCTTATTGATACAGTACACAATGCTCCTATACTGTTTTCAACCACAACACACACATAAGCGCTCATCTTCTGCAGCAGAACCCCTATCTTTAAAACCACAGGTCCCTTTGAACCCCAGCATCCGTCACCAAACAGCAACATAAAAGCAGTCTAGTTAGTGCCTCCAATCCATTCTGACAGCACCTTTATGAGCAAAACAAACACCAGGGCACATGCTAGAACAGCTACCCCAGCAGCTGTCCCCGCTGTTGGGCATGAATCAAAGGAAACCTCCTTTTGTCTGGGGCTCTGAGGGAGCCCTGGCCAAGGAAAAAAGAGGGCCGTCTGGGTGCAGAGTGACCACACAGCTCGGGGCGAAGTGGGCAACGCCGAAACGCCAAGGGGCTGCCAATAGAAGGGGAGCGGGAGGGGAGAAGGGTAGAGAGGGTAGAAGAGGCCATGTTTGCCTGGATCATGCTCAGTAGGTCACAATGTAAACAGTTTTGCAACATAAACAATGAAAATGGTTTATATGCCTCTTGCATTGTGTGTTTTGTGCCTCCTCAACACAACTCAGGTTTTTTCTGTGACTATACAGTAAGTGCAAACCAAGACTGTTGAGTCTGAATACAGCTGCACAGTAATGTCTCTTATTGATGGCGGTTATGATATCGTTTAGGACCTTGAGCGTGGCTGAGGTGCCCCATGACCAGCTCTGAAACCAGATTGCATAGCGGAGAAGTCACGGTGGGATTCGAAATGGTCGGTAATCTGTTTGTTAACTTGGCTTTCAAAGACCTTACAAAGGCAGGGTAGAATAGATATAGGTCTGTAGCAGTTTGGGTCTATAGTGTCTCCCCCTTTGAAGAGGGGGATGACCGCGGCAGCTTTCCAATCTTTGGGGATCTCAGACGATATGAAAGAGAGGTTGAACAGGCTAGTAATAGGGGTTGCAACAATTTCGGCAGATCATTTTTGAAAGAGAGGGTCCAGATTGTTTAGCCCGGCTGATTTGTAGAGGTCCAGATTTTGCAGCTCTTTTAAAACATCAGCTATCTGGATTTGGGTGAAGGAGAAATGGGAGAGTCGTGGGCGAGTTGCTGTGGGGGGTGCAGGGCTGTTGATCGGGGTAGGGATATCATAACTGCCATCGATAAGAGACAATACTGTACAGCCATATTCATTGACCTAGCCAAGGCTTTCGACTCTGTCAATCACCACATTTTTATCGGCAGACTCAACAGCCTTGTGTTCTCTAATCACTGCCTCGCCTGGTTCACCAACTACTTCTCTGATAGGGTTCAGTGTGTCAAATCGGAGGGCCTGTTGTCCGGACCTCTGGCAGTCTCTATGGGGGTGCCACAGGGTTCAATTCTCGGGCCGACTCTCTTCTCTGTATCCATCAATGATGTCGCTCTTGCTGCTGGTGATTCTTTGATCCACCTCTACGCAGACGACATCATTCTGTATACCTCTGGCCCTTCGTTGGACACTGTGTTAACTAACCTCCAGATGAGCTTCAATGCCATACAACTCTCCTTCCGTGGCCTCCAACTGCTCTTAAGTGCAAGTAAAACTAAATACATGCTCTTCAACCGATCGCTGCCCGCACCTGCCCGCCCGTCCAGCATCACTGCTCTGGGCGGTTCTGACCTAGAATATGTAAGACAACTACACATACCTAGGTGTCTCCTTCCAGACCCACATTAAGCATCTCTTATCCAATATTAAATCTAGAATCATGCCTATATCGCAACAAAGCATCCTTCACTCATACTGCCAAACATGCCCTCATAAAACTGACTATCCTATCGATCCTCAACTTCGGCGATGTCATTTACAAAATAGCCTCCAACACTCTACTCAACAAATTGGATGCAGTCTATCACAGTGCATCTGTTTTGTCACCAAAGCCCCATATACTACCCACCACTGCGACCTGTATGCTCTCATTGGCTGGCCCTCGCTTCATACTCGTCGCCAAACCCACTGGCTCCAGGTCATCTACAAGTCTTTGCTTGGTAAAACCCCACCTTATCTCATTTCACTGGTCACCATAGCAGCACCCACCCTTAGCATGTGCACCAGCAGGTATATTTCACTGGTCACCCCCAAAGCGAACTCTTCCTTCGGCCGTCTTTCCTTCCAGTTCTCTGCTGCCAATGACTGGAACGAACTGCAAAAAATTACTGAAGCCAGTGTCTCATATCTCCCTCACTAAATTCAAGCACCAGCTGTCAGAGAAGCTCACAGATCATTGCACCTGTACATAGCCCATCTGTAAATAGCCCATCCAACTCCCTCATCCCCATACTGTATTTATTTATTTAGCTCCTTTTCACCCCAGTATCTCTACTTGCACATTCATCTTCTGCACTTCTATCACTCCAGTGTTTAATTCTTATATCCTAATTTCCTTCACCACTATTGCCTATTTTATTGCCTTACCTCCCTTATCCTACCTCATTTGCACACACTGTGTATATACTTATTTTTTAAATCTACTGTATTATTGACTGTATGTTTGTTTATTCCATGTGTAACTCTGTGTTGTTGTATGTGTCGAACTGCTTTGCTTTATCTTGGTCATGTCAGAGTTGTAAATGAGAACTTCTTCTCAACTAGCCTACCTGGTTAAATAAAGGTTAAATAAAATAAAATAATTAAATGTATATACTGTATATTTTTTAAACATCTCCCGTTTGGCGTGTCTTTTGTGATGTGGTTCACATCAGCACTGACAGATGTGTTTACTTGACAACTGCGTCTGAGTTTTAATCATTCCTTCTCCCCCTTCTGTTCCATGCTGGCTGAAGACCTAGCTAGCCAGGAACTAACAAACACCAGACATGGATGAAAAGAGAAACATATGTATCTTTGCCACAGATGAATAGTGCAAACTTTTAATCATATTTGCTGACACCCTCCAGTCAAATTTTGGCACCAGTAGAGTAGTTCTAGCTATATAAACCAAGCCTCTTTGGAAACACGCCTTCTCTGATGTTGCACCTTAAAATTGCCAATAATGTACTTTAGGGGACAAGATAGTATAGGTACAAAAGCGTAGCTTTGGAAAACCTTCTTGCTTATTGCTGCCTTTCACAGTTTGGAAAGTGCATTGCACACTTGTTCACAAAACACCTATATACAGTATATGTTCCACTATCCCTAACACACCCCACCACCCCTTAAAACTTTGGCCCCTTACAGTACTTATTTAAATAAAGTTGAATTAAATAAAAAAATAGAAAAACAACGACTGCGTGGCTTTGCATGACACCAACCCCATCATCAAGTTTGCTGATGACACCAGGTTTATAGGCCTAATAACCAATAATGATGAGTCAGCCTATAGGGAAGAGGTAAGTGAACTGGCATCTCCCTTAATGTCAGCAAAACGAAGGAGTTGATTGTTGACTCCAGGAAGCAGAGGAGTAAACATGTCTTGATCCACATCAATGGTACTGCAGTAGAGAGAGTCGGCATCCACATCCCTGAAGACTTGAAATGGATCAACAACACACCACTCTTGTCAAGAGGGCGCAATAGCGTCTCTACTTCCTAAGGTGGCTAAAGAAAAAAATAATTATGTCCTGACCGGTTACATCATGGCCTGGTACTGGAATTGCTCCGTCCACAACCGCAAGGATCTCCAGAGGGTGGTGAAGAAGGCCCAGAACATCACTGGGACTGTGCTCCCACTCATCCAGAAGATCTACTCGAAACATCATCAAGGACCCCACACACACCAACCACAAGCTGTTTCTCTTCCTTACCCTCGGGCAGACGGTATCGGAACATGAGGTCTGATAACAATGGAGCATGAGGTCTGATACCTTCTATCTATAAGAGTGAATTGGACTGACCACATGCACTGACTCTCCACACTGACCCACACAGATATACACTCATCTACACATACACATACACATATAGATGCATGCTACACACACATCACAACTGCTGCCACCACATTATTATTAGTATTGCTAAATACTGCACAATTTAAACACTTGCACCCCAATCCCCGCTTTCCCAAAACGTGTGTAAATACTGGACTATAAATTGAGCCATTTACTTTTTGTTCGTATTCTTACCGTTTATTATTTCTTATTGTTGTTGCATTGTTGAGAATGAACCTGCAAGTAAGCAGTTTGTTGGACAGTGTCTACCCTATGTATCCAGTACATACTACTAATAAAAAATTAATCTGAAAGGTACGAAGGACGTACAGTACCTTCCAGGGTACCACTACAGGGACAAGCGTTTGTACTCCTTTAAGAACAAATCTAAACCTTTTTTTCTGAGAGTGTGTGTGCTGTGTCTGAGAGAGATTATATTTATTTTGTAGATTTGCATGTGTAGGAGCGCGTGTGTGTGTGTGAGAGTGTATACACTGTGTTCAAATGACAGTGCATTAATGAATGTACCAACATGTGTATAA
Source organism: Oncorhynchus tshawytscha (assembly GCF_018296145.1). Lineage (NCBI taxonomy): Eukaryota > Metazoa > Chordata > Actinopteri > Salmoniformes > Salmonidae > Oncorhynchus > Oncorhynchus tshawytscha. Next base: position 44,048,410 of record NC_056436.1, on the reverse strand, counting down.
GGGTATTTATGGTGTGTGTAAGAGATTGTGTAACTGTACTGTGTTTGTGCACATATGCATGTGTGTTTGTGAAGAATACTCACATGCGGTCAGTCAGGGTCTGTTACTGTTATATCTGTGTAACCAGTCAATGTTTTATGTCACACAGGGGGAGACCGAGGTGCTGAAGCTGAAGAACCTGAGGCTGAAGGACTTTGCCAACTACACGTGCCAGGTGTCCGTTCGCAACGTGTGTGAAATCCCTGATAGCTCTGTCACCTTTCTCCTCACCATCGGCACCAGTAAGTAACACATTTTCCTTGCTACCACTTTTCTACACCCCTCTTTCATTTTTTGGTGTGTGTTTTTAATGAAGAGACAAGCCGGTGTAGAAGGTGTGAAGTGAAGGCCTGAAGTGAGTAGAAGACAAAAGCAGCTGAGTTCATCTGACTCTGGGGAAGTAGATAAAGGGCTTCATTGCCAAAATCCCAAACTATTTCTTTAACCACTAGACCACCCCACGCCACACCTCTCTCTACTTGAATCCCCCCCTTTCTCTGTGTGAATCCATCCCTGACTTGCCCATCCCTTGTCTCACTCCACCTCACTCCCCCTCCCATCTTTCATCCACAGACACTCCATCTCGTCCTCCCTCATTCCGACTTTCCTCCTCCATCTCTCACTCTCACTCCCCCTCTCCATTTCCCTCCTTTCAGCCTCGCACTTCATCTCTACCCCTTCCTCTTAAATCACTCCATCTCCTCTTTCCTTCTGTCTGTAGCATTCCCTCACTCTCTCTCTCTTTATTTTCTCTCCCTCCATTGACGTACATCTCTCACTCCCTTGCTCCTCTCCTCCGTGTGTTACACTGTCTATCTGTCTTGTTATTCCCTCGCTGTGTGACACATCTCAGGCCTTCACTTCAAATTGACCTGTCAGAGGACTCTGTTATCTCCCTTCACTCAGACCCGTCTCCACGGCAATGCCATGTTACCACCGGCAACGCTGTTGCTGCCGACAACGCTGCCAGTTCCACTGCAGCCTGCCTCCAAAGGCCAATAGCTCAACAAACGAAAGCCAGAATCCTATCTGAGCCCAATCTTCTTTTTTATTCCCTTTCTCAGATTCTCGCCTAATTTCAAATGTCATCCAGCAACCCCCCCGCGCCCCCCCCGCCTCCCTTTCAAAGATATGACCTATTTGGCTGTTTTAATGCTGCGCATATATTTGGTAACACTTTATTTGGATGGTCCATCTGTAGATGCTCTACATACTATCTACAGACAATCAGTAACATGTCAACTGCATGTCTGCTGACTTTCAACAAGAAAGTGTCTGTATACTGTGGTGGTGCTACTGAAAGGCTAAAGACATGCTGTGGAAATGCTGCTGACAGTCTACAAATAGTGTATTTTATATCTGTAGATGGAAAGTATTCCAACCCCTTGACTTTTTTCCACATTTTGTTACAATACACCTTATTCTAACATGGATGAAATCATTTCCCCCCCCTTATCAATCCACACACAATAATGTAAGTATTCAGACCCTTTGCCATGAGACTCAAAATTGAGCTCGGGTTTTTATTTTATTTTTATTAACTTTTATTTAACTAGACAAGTCAGTTTAAGAACACATTCTTATTTACAATGACGGCCCACCAAAAGACAAAAGCCTCCCGCGGGGACTGGGATTAAAAATACAAAAATAAAACACATCACGACAAGAGAGAGAACGCAACACTACATAAAGAGAGACCTAAGACAACAACATAGCTAGGCATCAACACATGACAACACAGCATGGTAGCAACACAACATGACAACCACACAACATGGTAGCAACACAACATGGTAGGAGCACAAAACATGGTACAAACATTAATTGGGCACAGACAAGAGCACAAAGGGCAAGAAGGTAGAGACAACAATATATAACGCAAAGCAGCCACAACAAGTGCATCCTGTTTCCATTGATCATCCTTTAGATGTTTCTACAACTTGATTGGAGTCCACATGTGGTAAATTAAATGGATTGGACATGATTTGGAAAGAAACGCACCTGTCTATAAAAGGTCCCACAGTTGAGAGTGCATGTCAGAGCAAAAACCAAGCCATGAGGTCAAAGGAATTGTCCGACCAGCTACGAGACAAGATTGAATCGAGGCACAGATCTGGGGAAGTTTAGCAAAAAAAATTCAGTGTCATTGAAGGTCCCCAAGAACACAGTGGCCTCCATCATTCTTAAATGGAAGAAGTTTAGAACCACTCTTCCTAGAGCAGGCCTCCCGGCCAAACTGAGCAACTGGGGGAGAAGGGCCTTGGTCGGGGAGGTGACCAAGAACCCGATGGTCACTCTGTCGGAGCTCCAGAGTTCCTCTGTGGAGTTGCTAGAACCTTCCAGAAGGACAACTATCTCTGCAGCACTCCACCAATCAGGCGTTTTGGTAGATTGGCCAGAAAGAAGCGACTCTTCAGTAAAAGGCAGATGACAGCCCGCTTGGATTTTGCCAAAAGGCACCTAAAGGACTCTCAGACCATGGGAAACATGATTCTCTGGTCTGATGAAACCAAGATTTATCTCTTTAGACTGAATGCCAAGCGTCAAGTCTGGAGGATACCTGGCACCATCCCTTCGGTGAAGCATGGTAGTGGCAGCATCATGCTGTAGGGATGTTTTTCAGCAGCAGGTACTGGGAGACTAGTCAGGATCGAGGAAAAGATGAACGACGCAAAGTACAGAGAGGTCCCTGATGAAAACCTGCTCCACAGCACTCAGGAGCTCAGACTGGGCTGAAGGTTCACCTTTAACAGGACAACAACCCTAAGCACACAGCCAAGATAATGCAGAAGTGGCTTCGGGACACGTCTCTGTATGCCTTTGAGTGGCCTAGCCAGAGCCCGGACTTGAACCCAGTCGAACATCTCTGGGGTCATGACTGTCCTGTGAGGATCAAATAGCTCAGATTAGCTTGGAAATGGTTGACATCAAGACACTCTCCCACCCACACAGGAGGGTGGGGGAGGGAACTGCCGGGTTTGACAGCTCACATTCGGTTATATATTAAGCAAAAGAGAACTCTTTTTACCATCCACTGCTGGCTAAAGGAATGTATTTTGTCTCCAGAGACTTTTGCCTGCCCAAATCTCTGACGTCCAAAATGTGAATACCAGAACAATATTTATAACAGAAGAACGTGAGGAATGGTCAGTGGGGAACTTTGGAAAACAAATGTAATATTGGTTGTCATTTTGTGATGTCATTAAAAACTGTATGGATGAAATACTGTAACTTGGAAAGTATATCCCATTTATCTGTAAAGTATCCATCCAATATGTTGTGCATATAATATGAACAATTATGCAAGTATCTTTGTTAAGATAGGAATGTGATTTTAGGAGGTATAAAATAATATCTCATATAAACTGTGCATAAATAAGTAGGCACGCCAAGAGTGAGGTCGGGAAGCATGTCAGATGGACGGAGCCATCCCTTTTTGGCCAGAGTTCATAAAAAGCCTTGGTAACGAAATTAACATTAGACCAGGAAACGTGAGGCGAGAGCTACATCTTTGAAATGGTTGGAACTTTGAACCTCAACACGAGGTGAAGAAATAAACTCACCTCCCTCTAGACCAGGGAGAGAAGACGAGCTGCAGCTCATAATGGTCTGAATCCTGAACATCAACACGAGGAGGAAGAGGCGAGAAGCTCACCTCTCAGACAATCACTGAGACAGCTGATTAGATGTCCTAAGCCAGATATCAAGGAAAGCTAATCTAAGATGGACCATCATACTACGCTTCAAGCTGTCCCATCCTATCACAAGTATCCAATCACCGTATTCTCCAACTATCATCACCAATGGGACTCAACACGGCTGGCTGTCTTCAAGCGTTAACAACAGTAGAAGAGACGGGTCCTGACCCTTACAAGCCTGCCACTGAAAGGCCAACCCACTTCCTTCCTAAGAAGACCTGGTTCTGACAGAGATAAACAGTGGATAAAGGCGCTCACAAGTAAATACATTCATGATTTCTTATTCCAAATCGGCGGCGTTTTGTGTGCAAAGTGTATGATTAATGGGAGAATGGTTATAGAATGTATCCATGATAAGAGTCCCTTTTTCCTATCGCTCTCTTTCCCCCCCTCTCCATCTCTGTGTAATAAGCTGTCCTCTTGTCAGTCTGCTAGGGACTTTCTTCTCATGTATTAAGTGTGTATGTTGTCTTGTTTTCTCATTTTACTTAGCTAGTGAATAAATAATTAAATCAATTGGTGTAGTTCTCAATCATGAGTATGGCTGGGGTTTTTGCAGATGCTTGAGATTACGGCTGTTCAGAATGATGATATAAGAGGTAATGATTAATAATAGGATGACTGTTTATCGATTAAATAGATATATACCTTATAGAGTTTAATTAAACAACCTCTTCTGTGGTGCCCCAAACCCCTAATGAGTTAATTGTTACATTATTAATTTAATTGGGTAACAATTATACATAGTTAGTGGATTAAATGAATAACAGTCATCAGATTAATGAAAGTAAAGTCATTGGAGACACCTGAAAAAAGCTGTGCAGCAATGCTCTCGATCCAACCTGACAGAGCTTGAGAGGATCTGCAGAGAAGAATGGGAGAAACTCCCCAAATACATGTGCCAAACCATCAATTGTTCTCCAATATTCCACCCGCTAAAATCTCACCCCATCCCAAGTTGGGTTGTCATCCCAGTGACTGGCAGACCACCCCTGTTCACTTGGCTCCTAGGGTCTTTGAGCGATTGGTACCCATCCTTTGAAAAGAGAACATAGTGCCACCTACAGATCAGAAGCAGATTAACAGCCAAAAGCATTTGAAATTCCTTCGCCTTGGTTGTATTGTATATACAGTATACATATATATATATACAGTTGAAGTTGGAAGTTTACATACACCTTAGCCAAATACGTTTAAACTCAGTTTTTCACAATTCCTGACATTTAATCCTTGTAAAAATTCCCCGTCTTAGGTCAGTTCAGATCACCACTTTATTTTAAGAATGTGAAATGTCAGGATAATAGTGGAGAGAATGATTTATTTCAGCTTTTATTTTTTTCATCACATTCCCAGTGAGTCAAAAGTTTACATACACTCAATTAGTATTTGGTAGCATTGCCTTTAAATTGTTTATCTTGGATCAAACTTTTTGGGTAGCCTTCCACAAGCTTCCCACCTAAAGTTGGGTTAATTCCTCCTGACAGAGCTGGTGCAACTGAGTCTGGTTTGTAGGCCTTCTTCATTGCACACGCTTTTCAGTTCTACCCACAAATGTTCAATAGGATTGAATAGGGCCAGGGCTTTCTGATGGCCACTCCAATACCTCGACTTTGTTGTCCTTAAGCCATTTTGCCACAACTTTGGAAGTATGCTTGGGGTCATTGTCCATTTGGAAGACCCATTTGCGACCAAGCTTTAACTTCCTGACTACCATCTATTTTGTGAAGTGCACCAGGCCCTCCTGCAGCAAGGATCCACCAAAACATGATGCTGCCACCCCCGTAATTCCCATCTCAACCGTGATGGTGTTCTTCAGCTTGCAAGCCTCCCCCTTTTTCCTTCCCCAGCACCTCTGTGCAATCAGACCATTTTATTATTATTGTGCCACCAAGGTTACTGCAGCCAGTGTTGCCAGCACAGCCACTACCTGGGTGCTGTACTTCACCGGAAATCCCACTGGCTATGTACGAGGTCGTCGAGGTTCTCATTAGCTGCCTTGAGAAACTCCTTGCATATTATGCTCTCCCATCTGGGGGTTTTGGCTTTGTTGGACAAACCCTGCCAGGCAGACTCAGACTCTCACTTGTCATCACACTTTTCCAAGTGCACAGGTACCCCATCTTCCAACACACCCACACTCCCCCCACATATACACCCGCACATACCCACATACCGTGCCTTCTATGTCCTCTATTTGCTGTTTTTATCTCTACCATGTTGATTCCTGCTTAATTTGGGGCTTTTGAGTACTTTTGAAGATGTATTATTTCATGAATTGTCCTTTCTTCTAATGCTTTCTTTTATCTATTGATAAATACTATAAATAGAATATTGAATACAAATTATTTTACAACATTTCCTAACTCGATTAGTAGAGTGTATTTCTTTATCAATTGTTGTATTTTAGAGTTCAGTGTTCCATTACTCGCCGTTAACCATTATTTTCTTTTTAAAGAATGCAAATTTGGCAACGATTCGGCAGTCATACCACTGTCCTCTCTGTCCGAAACGGTGTACACGTTCTAGTTTGATTTTGACGACTGTATCGCCTGGGATCTGTAGCGCTTTAACCAGGAATTCTTTCACCAATCTCTCTGGTTCTTCACCTTCATCCTCTTTAATTCCGGTAAGCACCAGATTTTCTCACATCGACCAAGTCTGTATATCAGGTAAGGCTTCTCTTAGAAACTTGTTCTCTTTTTTAGGTTCACTAACGTGCATTTAAATAATATTGACAGTACCTTTTAGTTTCTTTCTCCAATGTCGTGGCTTTCTCGTCACTCATCTCGAGGCTCGCCTTCAACTCCTTTATATCTTTACTGACTAGTTCAAGTATGCCCAATTGATAATTTATCGAAGTTAGCAGGTCGGTTTCCATTCTTACCATATCAGGTGGTGAAAAGCATGAATTGTCTGTGTTTGTCGAGGAGTCTCATTTTCTTTTGGGATTAGTTCTCCATACTTACCCTGGTTACTCCGACATGTTTTGGCGTTGGTAATATTTGTATATCCATTTCTCTAGCCTTATAATTGGTTTTGTGTTGATATCCAGATTGAAGGTTATTGCTTACGAGTAAGTGGATCAAAGATAGATTGAAGTGTTAATATTTAGTCCGTTTTACACATATATCATATATCATGAGGCATTCCGCACCGCCATCTTTAGTCCGTCATCTTCCTACAAAAAGTCCTTGCTTGGTGGGCGAAACAATTAAAAAATGCCACCATCTGAAGGAAGACACATTTTTCACATACTTCTTGATGATAGGAACCAGGATCTACTTTTTCCCTTTTCTTCACAGCTGTAAATTGGGACATCTGGAGTTGCCCCGGATCACCAACATTCCAAACACACCTTCCTTTCTCCTACATGTATTGTGAAAGCGTCCTCTGGCGTACTGGAATAAAATAACTTCAAAGTATAATTTGTGAACAAAGATTCAACCTACACGTTGAGGAGGCAATCTGTAGTTTAAACAAATTGGACACCCTGCCACAGTTTTGGTAAACAGTTGACGGATGGAGCTGTAAGCACTCTCAAATTCCTAGACAGAGCTAAGGATGTAATGACTGACCATTCATTAGAGTGCATATTACAGGGGAGGAAACAAAAGTCGAACTTTGGGGCTCTCTAAATATTGATCATTTGACCGAGATGCACGCCGACAGCAAGACACAAGAGAAAGCATCTGAGCGAGGGAAACAGCGCCCCTCTGTCTCAGTAAGTGTAGCCCATATATCTGATGCTGTCTGGATTAAATGAGTACGACATAAAATAGATTCAGCCACTTGCAAATTGAAGGAAAATTATAAAACATTATTTTATACATTTTCTTTATTTTATTTTTGGGGAAGCATGGCTACCCTTGGCAATCATGAATACATGCCACTGTACAAAGCTTATGACAATCACTGAATGTCATTAGATTTATGGTGTGTGTAACAGATGAGTCTTTCCATTCATCAAATGGCACGTGCACAGTGTACTGTTTGTATGCTGATATTATTTTGGAGTGGATGAACATGTGCAGCCTACTTTTTAAAGTGATTTGTTTGACAATCAGATTAAAAGATAACTGGTTGTGTTCATGCCATATTCAAATGTAATATATGTTTTACCAGTAAATTACATGTCTTTACTATTAGGCCCCAAAAAAGTGGTTTAACACTAAAGTTGTTTTTTTGTCAAGCACTTTTTGTTGGAAAGAAACAGTGGCAGAACTGCGGATGAGGATATTACCTCCGCCTATTCTCTGTCTTTTTCTCTTACAATACTTTTTCATGCCTTTGAGACAGATATTCTGAAGTTTCTTTGCCATACTGGAGAGCGTGGTGCTGTTCTTAGAAATTACATCTTGCCGCATGCCCAAACCTTGTGAGAATCTAGACAAATTAAATGTAGTGTTATGAAAATTATTAATCAGATCATCTAACGGTTAAATCAGGTGGGGCCATGCTCAGACTTGGGAAGGTACCCTTGAATTGGAATTAAAAGTAAATCCCCTATTGGTAGATGGGTAAAAATAAAAAGCAGATATTGAATATCCCTTTGAGCATGAGGAAGTTATTCATTACACTTTGGATGATGTATCAATACGCACACTTACAACAAAGATACAGGCGTCCTTTCTAACTCAGATGCCAGAAAGAGGAAGGAAACCGCTCAGGGATTTCACCATGAGGCCAATGGTGACTTTAAAACAGTCAGAGTTTAATTGTTGTGACAGGAGATAACCGATGGATCAAAAACAATGTAGTTACTCCACAATATTAACCTAAATGACAGAGTGAAAAGAAAGAAGCCTGTGCAGAATAACAATATTCCAAAACATGCATCCTCTTTGCAGTAAGGTACTAAAGTAAAACTTTAAAAAATGTGGCAAATAAATAAATTAACGTAACACATCACTGAGTACCACTCTTTATATTTTCAAGCATGGAGGTGGCTGCATCAGTTTTTGGATATGCTTGTCATCGGCAAGGACTAGGGAGTTTTCTAGGATAAAAAGAAACAGAATAGAGCTAAGCACAAACAAAATCGTAGAGGAAAACCTAGTTCAGTCTGCTTTCCAACAGATGCAGGGTGATAAATTCACATTTCAGCAGGACAATAACCAAAAACACAAGGCCAAATATACACTGGATCTGCTTACCAAGACGACATTGAATGTTCCTGAGTGGACTAGTTACAATTTTGACTTAAATCGTCTTGAAAATCAATGGCAAGACTTAAAAATGGCTGTTTAGCAATGACCGATGGACAACCAACTTCACAGGGCTTGAAGAATTTTTAAAATAACGATGTGCAAATATTGTGCAATCCAGATGTGCAAAGGTCTTACAGACTATCCTAGAAAGACTCACAGTTGCAATCACTGCCAAATGCGATTCTAACATTTAATGACTGTGAATACTTATGTAAATTAGATATTTCTGTATTTCATTTGCAATACATTTGCAAAAATATCAAAAAACATGTTTTCACTTTGTCATTATGGGGTGTTGTGTGTAGATAGGTGAGAAACAAAATATATTTAATCCATTTTGAATTCAGGCTGTGGCACAATAAAATGTGGAATAAGTCAAGGGATATGAATGCTTTCTGAAGGAATCAAATTAAAAGTGGTAGGGTAGCCAGGTATACCTGTGTATATATTGCATCCACGTGAAGGCTAGAGTGGGACCAGTAGAAAATGTAAACATTCCTCATGCGCTTCCTTAATCGTCTGCATGGTGTTCGGCTACTGCATTACCTGGAGCACTCCGCCACAGCAATGGCCATTGATGTCACCAAAGACAAACCTAATAACGTTACACCCAGTGTTTGTCACCTGACCTGGCCCTGGTATACTAGACACTGTAACAAAATAGGAATGAGAACTATACGCTACGCAGTACAGAAACAGACGCTACTACATTATTTCATAAGCTACATGTACTGAGTAGCCTATAGTTCTCATTACTATTTGAATTAAGCATTGTTTCTAAAAAATAAAATAAAAATACCACTTGCTTCCAGTTGATTCATACAGCTAATGCTAGCTGATTTACCAGATTAAGTTGTCTGTGCACTGGTAAAACACCATCTTCATCTTCCATCCACATTTCTTGCATATGTGACTCGTTTTAGGAAACTAGGCATATGTCGCGGGTCACTACTTCACAGGAGAGCCAATTGAACATAACCTTTTTTTAATCAAAATGCATTTTTTTGGCAGAAATGCCTTCTGATTCATGTGAACTTTAATTTACCTTAATAACAGATTGGATGCCAACTGTAAATACAATAGACCATGCAAATTCGTTTTTTATTAACCAAACGATCCATTATCTCTGATGCATGCAAAGGGCCAGGTTGAAAAAATGTATTGTGTTTTGAATGGAATTGCTGCATTATTTGAAAGGAGTTGTCGCAGATAGACTTCACTTCTAGCTACCTTATCTTTCATGCCTGACGCATATGTGGACTTTCGTTTCTATGTGGACATCCCACATGGAATAACATTGCATTCACCCCTGCAACTGCATGAGGACCAGAAGGAGTGTCTACAAAGCGATACAACAATAGATAAGGTAAGCTAATGTGCCTAGCTACATTGTTGAAATATGTTTAATGTCAGAGCTAAAAGTATTGGCTAGCTACATTCAAACTGCTAGTCTAGCAACAATCACTGCTATTACAGTACCAGTCAAAAGTTTGGACATACCTCATTCCAGGATTGTTCTTGATTTTTGCTATTTTCTACATTGTTGTATAATAGTGAAGACATCAAAACTATGAAATAACCCATATGGAAATATGAAGTATCCAAAAAAGTGTTAAACAAATCAAAATATATAAAGAAAATCACGAAAAGACAAATACACTAACTTAGACGTATATACATTTCAACAAACATTAATTAGATCTAGTTTTTTTAAACATTTTGTTGTGTCAAATAACCAGAATTCAACGTGAAAAGAAATAACATGTCACCATGTCATTGGATTTATGGTAAAAGTTGGGTGAAAAAATGTAGAATTTCCCAACTTTTAATACTTTTTTCCACATTGATTCAGCATCATCACATCGTATTTTTTTGTTGAAATGACGTGGAAACAACGTTGATTGAACCAGATTTTGCCTAGTGGATCTCATACTGTCCCTCAACGTAGAGTAAATGCTATTTAAAATATTGCTCAGTAACTATACCGCTTTGTTGTTGTTTTTTTACATCATAATTGTAACAAAGTTCACTAGATGCTATCTTTGAGAAAACCCCATAGAGAGATGAAGACTATTGATTTTGTTAGGATAATGGCAGGGCCGGCTCTAGCCTTTAGGGGGGACTAAGCAAGATTTGCTTGGGGGGCCCCCCACCTCGTGGCAAAACATTTTAGTTGCACCATTAGTGACGGTGGAGAGAAACATTTACGCTTTAATGTTCATTTACTGCAATTCTACATATTTTTGCCATGGGACTTAAATAAAATGTTGCAGTTGTAAAGGCCCAGTCAAAAATGAAATGTTGCTGTGTTTTATTACCAGTCAAAAGTTTGGACACACCTACTCATTCAAGGGTTTTTTGACTGGTACTGTATACATATTCGGCTCCTTTAACTACCTGGAGCTTGTTTAGCTAGCTAACTTTTTAATGTCTACTGTCTTTTTTAGTAACAACCCAGCGCAGTCAGAATGGAAGCTCAGAAGACAAGCGCACCGATGTATGACAGTGCAAAGGAAGTGCACAAGGAAGGAGATGTAAGTAGTTAGCAAGCTAATCTCTTATCTGTGGTATACACTATACAAATATATATAGCTAACTAACCAAGATTGTTATAGCAAAAATTATTTTGTAATTTCTTAAAGTGTTTATGGTTATACTAAGCGCAATTAGCTAGCTAGCTAGCTAGCTAGCTCTGGTCCAGGGTTTTGATTGGATATGCGAGCGACAGCACAGACGATTCATGCCCTGGAACAGAGGTATTAGTTAGCTAGTGCTATAGAATACATCTGCAGTCACGCAGCATGCAGTTGTGATTTTAGAATGAATGAATTGTACTATAATGGTAACAAACGATGCCCACACACTGTTAGGGCCTACGTAAAGCTGTCCCAACAGCAGTCCCAACACCTTACCACTGCTACACCTGGCTATCAGTGGAGCCTTGTCTGGCAGCAAAACAGTTCATTCAGCCACATTTACACTGCCTTTAAAAAAGCATAGCTGATATGTGTAACCTTTTATTTAACTAGGCATGTCAGTGAAGAACAAATTCTTATTTACAATGGCAGCCTACTGAAATGGCTGACTTGCTTAAACAAATGTGGTTTCTACTGACAATTGAGATGTACAAGCTATGGCATATGGGGACGACGAGCGCATAAGAGGCAATCCATATTTTCGATTAGGACATTAACGAGTGCGCTAGGACGGACATAGTCAATATAACTATTCGTACAGCGACAGAATTCAGAACATTCTTAAAGTATTCTCCCTGTACACCATGTCAGAACCATAGGATAAATAAAGGGAGCATATAAGCAGAAAATGAAAGCTCTTACATTATTCAATGAAAAATTTCTCTAAAACAGGCTATAGGCTACATGTTCACCACCTAGTCAGTAAAGTAGGTGAAATTAGGAAGGGAAACGTGATCAAATTATTAGGATGAGGCACATGGGCCACTAACAGCTTACTACACAACATACACTTAGTATTACTTTCTTAGCTACAGTATGCATATCACCCTGGTATATTACATCATTTATGCAGCAGCATAAAATACATTTTTGGACTCACCTTGTTGTGCTGTGTTCACTTGAACAGGAAATCGTTCTTAGTGGGCAAATTTTGTCATCAAACTTTGTCATCAAAGTCTGGCACTCTCTGGATTTATGGTGCTTTCAAGACAACTGGTAACTCTGAAAAAAACAAGGTTGAGTCATGGTGACGTCAGTGATCTTCAGGTCGGAGTTCTAGAAAGCGGCCCGAGTTCCTGACTTGCAATTCCGAGTTGGATGACCGTTCAAAACATATTTTCCCAGTTGTAACTAGTTTTTTTTTAGTTCCCAGTTGTCTTGAACTCACTTGAATCAGATTTCACAGTTCTGAGTTTCACAGTTGTTTGGAGCGCGGCAGAAATCATGCTGGATTGACACCATGGCCGACTTTGAAAGTTTCTCATTTTAAGCTTGGAAAAGAGACCCCTAAACCCAGACTTGGGACCACACACCCACTCCACTGAATAGCACAGTAGAAATTGCTTTGCAATGCTTGCAGTTAGCCACCGATTCCCTCCAAACCACTCATTGTTGAATTTACGATTTCCAACTTGTTGTGTAATGTTTATGCCCAATGGCCGATGAGCACCGATACATTTTATCTATAATTTCTCTTCATTATTTCTCTTCATATGACAAGGATTAAAAAGGATTTGCCAGTAGATTGTCAACTTGATTCATGGTGATGACTGCTATCTTGCTAGCTAAGATTTTGAAAGTATGATGTTGACATGATCTGTCCAATCAAAGCTGCTGAAAGCAAAAAAGAAAGCAAAAGAGACCCAAGTTTGTATGCAGCTTTAATTTTTATTTGACATTGTTTGCAAACAATACACGTACTAATGCCAAAATAACATTCAAAACAGGCATCCCCCCCAAAATATATAAATTATATATATACACACACACACACACACACACACACAAACACACACACACACACACACACACACACACACACACACACGCACACGCGCACACGCACACAGTACCAGTCAAACTTTTGGACACACCTACTCATTGTCACGCCCTGGCCTTAGAGAGCCTTTTTATGTCTCTATTTGTTTGGTCAGGGTGTGATTTGGGTGGGCATTTTATTTTATTCTTTATTTCTTTGTTTCTGGCTGAGTGTGGTTCCCAATCAGAGGCAGCTGTCTATCGTTGTCTCTGATTGGGGATCATACTTAGGCAGGCCTTTTTCCCACCTGGGATTGTGGGTAGTTGTCTATGTGTAGTGGCCTGCGAGCACTACGTAGCTTTACGTTCGTTTGTTATTTCTTGTTTTGTTGGCAACATTATAAATAAACTAAAATGTACGCCTACCACGCTGCACCTTGGTCCATTCCTTTTGACGAGCGTGACAGAACTACCCACCACAAAAGGACCAAGCAGCGTGGAGAAAGCGACTCATGGACTTGGGAGGAAATCCTGAACGGTAAAGGACCCAGGAGGCAGGCTGGGGAATATCGCCGTCCAAAGGAGGAATTAAAGGCAACGAAGGAGGAGCGGCGACGGTATGAGGAGGCAAGTCATCGAAGCAGGCACGAGAGGCAACCCCTCCCAAAAAATTTGGGTGGCATACGGGGAGATTGGCGGAGTCAGGTTATAGACCTGACTCTTTGAATACAAACACTATAATATTAATCAAATTAATTCAGCTAAACTTCTTAAAATCAATCCTGTACACTTTGTTCTTACAAAAAAAGGTTTAAAATGCTCTAGTACAGTCAATATCGAAAGTTATCAAATGGTTCAGAAAGATTACCTCTGGTGATCACACTAGCACTAACTAGTATTAATTGTAACAATGGCTGACAATTAAATAACGTGCCATAGAATTCTGTGGCAGCCCGCAGGTGTGCTGCATTATGGCAACTTTTACAAGAAGAACCACTGGATAGAGATGCAGGACAGGAGGAACCAAACAGATATTATTATTTGTTTTTTGATTTTATTATTTTTTGGAAGCTTTGTGATTTCTTTGCTGTCGGATGTGCAATTGAAACAAGGTAAACAAATGCCCCATAGTTCATCTTCCAAGCTCCAATGCAGGTCGGCACAACGCAACCAATGACAGCACTTGAATAATATAAGCAAAACTCTTCAAGTTAGGAGGAGCTTCTTCTTTTGTACCTTGTTGTATACTCCTATATCCTACATACGCACTTGAAAAACATTTTTGGAGCGCCTCCTTGTTCCAGTTATTTTGACTTGAGGATAGACACAAAGGTTACTACACTAAACAGAGGTTGCAAACAACATTTGCCCTCATTCATATTTCACGTTCCTTGTGTATTCACTGTCAAACACTTGCTGTATTCCGTTAAAAGGCTTTGCCTCAGGCAGGTCTTCTTTTTGAAGGTCAAAGGCAGTACAAAGAAAAAGACCGCCACTTAAGGAAGGGTTATCATGTTTTAATCAGCTCTCTATTATTCTCCACATTGCAAAGGAGCCTGTTTTTATGCACGTGACCCAGGCACTAGTATTGGTAATGGTTGTCAGAAGGTCACTAAGAACCTCTTTTCTTGTACCACAAGGTTACTTGTACACCACTGCCTTTTACAATGGATCAATGATGACATGTTTTATATCCCAAAGATTTTGATTCATAAACCTTACCAGGGAGAATTGAAGTCACATCAGCATTTCTGATGGTGTCTGCCAGTGGCATCTCTGATAGCACTCAAAGTCAAGGTTAGGTTGGAATCATGTTGAATGGAGGTTGTGGCTCTTTCCACAAGCTAAGAAGAGCCAAGTATACTGATGTCTGCTATGGCGGAATCAAGTCGAATGAAGGTTCTGGCTCTCTCCATAAGCTTAGAAGAGCCACGTATTCTGGTGTCTGCCATCTCTGCTGAAAAAAAGTAGCATAGGCCAGCATACATTTCAAGCTGGTCTAGGCT
Organism: Oncorhynchus tshawytscha; assembly: GCF_018296145.1. Lineage (NCBI taxonomy): Eukaryota > Metazoa > Chordata > Actinopteri > Salmoniformes > Salmonidae > Oncorhynchus > Oncorhynchus tshawytscha. Next base: position 44,033,006 of record NC_056436.1, on the reverse strand, counting down.
GGTCAGTGCTGGTCAAGCATGGTCTAGCTGGTCTGACCGACATGATCTAGCTGATTCGGCTGGCCGAACAGCATGGTCTAGCTGGTTATGCTGGCAGACCAGCCTTCACTGTGTTTTGGACACTATTTTTTATATAAAAAGATATATTTTACCTTTATTTAACTAGGCAAGTCAGTTAAGAACAATTTCTTATTTTCAATGACGGCCTAGGAACAGTGGGTTAACTGCCTTGTTCAGGGGAAGAACAACAGATTTTTTTTTACCTTGTCAGCTCAGGGATTTGATTTTGCACCCTTTCCGGTTACTAGTCCAACACACTAACCGCTAGGCTGCCTGCCACCCCTGGTGACCAGCATAACATAAAGCAAGACCAGTATCAAGTCACATTATGCTGGTTTGCAAAGTAATGTTTAAATCCTATTGGAATCCAGACAGAATGGATTCCCCCAATGTACACTCAGAATGACTACCAAAATCAGAAGACAAATAAATGAGACTAACAAACCTATCTAAACTGGAACAACCATTTCAGTAATGGGTATAATAAATCCAACTAACAGATTTGATTCATTTAGAAAAATGTTATTTACCTTTGAGCAGCAGAAGATAAATTAATAGATTAAAAAATGTTATTAAAACATGCAAACGATTCTAAAAATCTAACCACAATATAGCATGCTGGGAAATTTGATAGAACTCCGTAACCAGAGGAATCTTCATGACAGGGTTCTACGTAGAACCCAAAAGAGTGCCACTAGAGTGGCAAAACGTAGAACCCATGAGGTTTCCTTGTGAGAGGGTTCTAAAAAATCGAAGGGTTCTACGTGGTCCCCAAAAGGGTTACCCCACAGGGACAAGTGACACAATGTCTACTCACTTAAAAATGTGGGTTCCTCAAGGATTCTTTTGAATGGGTGATGGATCTATGTGTAACCATACTGACCCAAATAACAATTTAAGCCCTTCAAAGTTTTCTTTCCTCTTTTTTCGATAATTCAAATGTGGCGGCTCATTAGAATATTTTGGGGTGTGGTTTACTCACAGCTCTTATTATTCCAGAGCTAGCACACCTGATATGAGGAAATTATCAGTAGACAGATAGGAGTTACATAGTTCAGAATACACAAGATCCAGCACACACAAAATAACAGTTTATTTATTTATTTTGAAAGTCATCTTTCATTGACAAGCTAATAAGTGAATTATTGATGCCCAGAGCTGGAAACACATTAGATGGCTTCCACAACATGGGAACAATATCAGAAAAATGGGATTGTTAGACCTAACAACTAGAAATGGGCATATGTTTTAGTAAGTGGTGTCAGGTGTGGTCACGGGACATGTCAGGTGTGGTCATGGATGTGGTCACGGGACATGTCCTTAAACCTCTCCAAAGTGGCACATGTCTGTAGATTAGATCATTCTAGTGCCATTACATATTTATAATCCCTAAATGCTATTTGTTCAGTATAAAAACACAATTTCTGCCATATCAACCTCACCCAAACATTGTGGTGGTATTATGGGGTTTCCTGGGTACATTCAGGTGTCCTTTCAACCTCTCCAAAGTGTCTGAATGTAGTAATTGCACAAATCAAATTTCATTGGTCACATACACGTGTTTAGCAGATGTTATTGCGGGTGTAGCAAAATGCTTGTGCTTCTTGTTCCAACAGTGCAGCAATATCTAAGAAGTAATATCTAACAATTTCTCAACAAATACCTAATACACACAAATCCAAGTAAAGGAATGGAATTAAGAACATATAACTATATGGATGAGCAGTCTCAGAGCGGCATCGACTAGAATACAGTATATGAGATAAGATATGTAAACATTATTAAAGTGGCTAGTGTTCTATTTATTAAAGTGGCCAATGGTTTAAAGTCTGTGTACGTAGGCAGCAGCCTCTCTGTGCACACTGGATGTGCCTAAAAGTTACTGCTCACAATAAAAATACATTTCTACAACACCAACCTCTCTCAAACATTGTGGTGGTGTCAGGGGACATAACGGGGATATCCGAGGTTATTTCAACCTCTCCAATGTGCCTGAATTTTGAGCCTAGGCATATCCAATGTATTGGTTCCACATACAAATGAACTGTTTACAAAAGCAATATAAAAGCAACAGCTATACCAACAAATATTAAAATATCTTATCATACAAACTTGGTTACACATGTGCACTTCACTAAAAACGGTGCAAAAATAGAAATAAGCTGAACTATTTATTAATTGCATTCGTGTTCTTTTTACATCCCAGGTGTAGATGATTAGATTTCCCTTTCACCGTAGCAAGTGCATGTCGTGATAGTATTTGAAGCAGTCCCTCTCTGCCAGGAAACAAAACACAAACAAAGAGAGCTTTCAGGAAAAACAGCACTTCCTGGTTTGATTTTCCTCAGGTTTTTACCTGCAATATCAGTTCTATTATACTCACAGACAACACTTTGACAGTTTTGGAAACTTTAGAGTTTATCCTAATCTAACAATTTATATGCATATTCTAGTTTCTGGACCTAAGAAATAGGCGGTTTCAAATGGGTACGTTTTTTTTTTGCCAAAAAAACGAAAATCCTGCCCCCTACACTCAAGAAGTTAATCTTAAAAATTCGGGAACATTTGGATGTAAACCTGACAACTGGGAAATATACACATTTTTGAGTTACAGTTATGTTGTAATACCGTCCTTAATGAGATCCCAAAACAACAACTGATCTGACATAATTGTTCATTAAGTGCCCACAGACCCATCCAACTGTTTGGATTACAGAATTATTGTTTAATTATCCAACCTTGGATGTCACAGTACTACAAAATCTCTCTTTGTTGTAACAAAGGGATTTAAAACTCATTAAAACTCATTTTTCAAACACTCCACAAATTTCTTGTAAACAAACTATAGTTTTGGCAAGTCAGTTAGGACAACTACTTTGTGCATGACACAAGTAATTTTTCCAAAAATTGTTTACAGACAGATTATTTCACTTATAATTCACTGTATCACAATTCCAGTGTGTAAGAAGTTTACATATACTAAGCTGACTGTGCATTTAAACACCTTGGAAAATTCCTGAAAATTATGTCATGGCTTTAGAAGCTTCTGATTGACTCAAATGATGTCAATTAGCCTATTGGAGGTGTACATGTGGATGTACAGTATTTCAAGGCCTACCTTCAAAATCTGTGCCTCTTTGCTTGATATCATGGGAAATTCAAATGAAATCAACCAAGACCTCAGAAAAACATTGTAGACCTTCACAAGTCTGGTTCATTGTTGGGAGCAATTTCCAAACGTCTGAAGGTACCACGTTCATCTGTACAAACAATAGTACGCAAGTATAAACACCATGGGACCACGCAGCCGTCATTCTGCTCAGGAAGGCGATTAGTTCTGTCTCCTAGAGATGAACGTACTTTTGTGCGAAACGTGTAAATAAATCCCAGAACAACAGCAAAAAGGACCTTGTGAATATTCTGGAGGAAACAGGTACAAAAGTATCTATATCCACAGTAAAACGAGTCCTACATCGACATAACCTGAAAGGCCGCTCAGCAAGGAAGAAGCCACTGCTCCAAAACCGCCATAAAGAACCCATAAAGAACCCAGACTATGGTTTGCAACTGCACGTGGGGAAAAAGATTGTACTTTATGTCCTCTGGCCATAATGACCATCGTTATGTTTGCAGGAAAAAGGGGGACGCTTGCAAGCCGAAGAACACCATCCCAACCGTGAAGCACGGGGGTGGCAGCATCATGTTGTGGGGGTGCTTTGTTGCAGGAGGGACTGGTGCACTTCACAAAATAGATGGCTGCATGAGGAAGGAAAATTATGTGGATATATTGACGCAACATCTCAAGACATCAGTCAATAAGTAAAGCTTTGTCGCAAATGGGTCTGCCAAAATGGACAATGACACCAAGCATATTTCCTAAGTTGTGGCAAAATGTCTTAAGGACAACAAAGTCAAGGTATTGGAATGGCCATCACAAAGCCCTGACCTCAAATTAAATGTCAGGAATTGTGAAAAACTAGTTTAAATGTATTTGGCTAAGGTGTATGTAAACTTCCGACTTCAACTGTATTTACGACCATCATAAAATGGCCAACTTCACCTCTCTCCCCCTTTGCGGGAGAGAGAGGGCGCTGTAGAGAGGACCCACTGTAACCTGATCCTTCAGATCTTCACAGGAGAGTCATGACACCCCCATGCTGGCATTGCAGTTTTTCACAGAAACCTTCACCCTCCTTGAGACATGGTCGTTATTGAAATCCTTATGCTTTGTGGTGAGCATGTTTACTTCCCTAGTGTCCTTCCATTTCACAAAAAGCAGCTTGTTAGTTCTGATTAAACTATGGTCCCCCTTTCTGCTGTCTTTGTCATATCGCGTTGGGGGAAAACGATACTGTTTGGACGAAAGGTGCCACAAGCTACTCCAGTATTTTATTAAAATCTTCTGTGTTGGTGTACTTCGTCATAGCTGCCTTTTTTTTAGCTTCTTGTTTGATATTCTTAGCTTTTACCTTTTTTCCCCACTTGAGAAGACATCTTTTATGCTAAAGCGATGAAATTAAAGCGATAATTTGTTTACAATGTAATGTAGCATGCTCGGTGGGTCCTGTCTCTGAGCCAGGTAGCAATAGCTCGCATTACGCATTAAAAGGTTCTAGGCCTTACTTTGTCCCACCCAGGTCAACTGCATATCTCTGGAAATCTTAACTCATTGGTTACAAGACTGTAAAGGTGCAAAGTAGCCATTCCCCTGTGTAATGGATGCCTACGGCACGTAAGCAGGAAACATCATATTTTTCTTGTGCAAAGATATAGCCACTGTGTGGAAATTCTATGTAGCCATTAAGTCATACATCCTCAGATAACATTGACAATAGGCTAGATTTGTTCCTACCAACCTAAGAATTAATGTCATACCCGCCATGTAGGTATAGCTCAAACACAGATCAAATTGAGGCTTACCTTGTAAGATGTTTGCTGTTTGGTGAAAATGTTGTGTAAAATAAACATTTTGACTCTCGGGGCTGGTGATCAATAACTGTAGGTCACAGGCAGACAAATAAGACATCCTCATAATCTGTGGAGTCCCGACTTTCGGTGTGTAACAATATATTCCGTTTTTATTTTGTTTATGCTTCACAACGCTAACCGGAATGTAGGTAGCAGCCATCTTGAAAAAAGGTCTTATTCTTTGAGGTTTAATGGCGGTTGACATCCAATGTTAATGGTACATTACCGCCACCAGCTGGACGGGGTATTGAATAAAAAACATTCCTGGAAAGGGGTAAAATGACATCATACAAAATAAAACAAGTCAACTATAAAATAAATAATAAAACCATACTTCTTCAATCACAGTCCACTCCAAAATTACAGCTCTAAACAGGCCCAGGGTATTGTGATGGAGCTACATTCACCAACAGGATTTCCTGCAACGCCTCGGTTGTAAAATCGTGAAGTTTGTGCTGTACAGTTTACGATCATTGCAATGAATAAATCAAGTCCACCTTTTTAATAACATGTAGCATTTCACTATCCCTCGGTTGATGAAAAACCTTCACTGGTCTTGGTGGCTCTACTACCATTGCTTCTTCCCCGCCACTAGTTCCTTCCAATTGTCTCACCGCCTCCAGGTAGGAGACACTCCTTACCCTTGCCACCACATCCTCCTTCACCCTAACAGGGCACTACAACAATTCAGGCGCATGTTCATCTCCAACAGTTGCAGCATTTCCCTTCATCTGACATATGATATTATTCCCTTCTGCACACACTTGACACATGTTTTCTGATTTATTTCACCTTTATTTAACCAGGTAGGCCAGTTGATAACAAGTTCTCATTTACAACTGCGACCTGGCCAAGTTAAAGAAAAGCAGTGCAACAAAAACAACAGAGTTACACATTTAATAAACAAACAGTCAATAACACAATAGAAAAATCTATATACAGTGTGTGCAAATGTAGTAAGATTAGGGAGGTAAGGCAATAAATAGGCCATAGTGGCGAAATAATTACAATTTAGCATTAACACTGGAGTGATGGATGTGCAGAGACTCTTTATCAAAGAACAGTAGCATGGATGAAGTGAACTTATTTTCTCCGTTCACCATGCAGGTCAGTCAAGGTGCACCAACCACTCCATTGATGTCTTCAGTTACATCCTCTGCCTTTATTTCTATCGCCACCCCAGAAATAACCCCCTTGATAGGTGCCCTGCTATGAAAGTCCATGCAGGAAATGTTCCACTCTGATATCTTTTTTGAGTATTAACACCGCAGACACAGAAGAAAATCTAAAGAAAACCACTTCTTGTGACCCTCACCAACTCCACACTTTCTTCCAACACATTCCAGATTTTCCTGGAGATGTTAAATGGATTTCCTAAGTAGGATTCATCCAAAACCCTGACCAAAAACGAGTCTAATTGTTTCCTATTTTTCAACATAGGAAAATACTTTTCCCTTTTTTTTGCGACTGTAACCCACTCATTCTCACTTTCTGTACTATTAGCTTCACTCGACTCACTAGCAGTTTCAAACAAAACCTCAGTTTCTGCCATCTTCAGTCAATGAATGTCCAGCACTCCTTTCTCCCGTCAGTTCTTGAAATGAGGTCATCGGGCTCTGAGTTGGCTACTGAGTTGCAGTAGAGTATTTTTACAGTTGAATTAAGATATTGTTTTAACCCCATAGAGTCAATCAAAGTAACATAATAAAAAAATCCCCATCATAATCCGTCAGTTTAAAATAGAGATCTGTCCACCGCATCCGTCAACTTCCGCATCTGCGGTGAAAGGTGGTAGAGCTAGAGCGGTGTTTGTCAGACCACAAGACATCCCAAAAATGGGTCTAATCACGAAAACCTCTGTAGCGTCCAAATGATTTGACCTACCAACTATTATGACCACTCCATGGAAAGGGGAGACTCTCGAAGAAAATTGTGTTTTCTGTTTTGACGCCCTCAAGTGTCACGGGACTCGTCTGAAGGTAAACGGTACTGGTTAAAAAAAAAAATAGCTTTCTTATATCGTTTAGATATACTGAAGGGCAAACACTTCAAAACCTTGTTGCTTATTTATTTTTTGACTGTCTTTGCCATTTGTTCACTTGTTTCAGGAAACTAGGCATATGTCACAAGTCACAACTTCACAGGAGAGTCATTTGATCAGATTTGTTTTTCTTCTAAAATGCGTTTTCTGCCAGAAATGCCTTCTGGATCATTTGAACTTTCATGTGCATTAATAACAAACTTGTATGCCGCCTGGAAATGCGAATAAAGCTGTTAAATTGCAAGTCTAGTTGGTTTAGCTACTGAAAAAGTCAGGAACCTTCCCGCTAGCCATGATTGGCTGAGATAATGAGTGGGCTGTACATGAGAGATGAGTTTCAGATTGGTTTGCCTGTAGCATCTGTCTATAAAATGAGCTGCTTGTTATGTGTAATCCTTCCTACTGCAGTTTTTTTTTCTCGAAATATATAAAGTTAGCCATGGAGAACTGCAAATGTGTTGCTACTGCTCTCAATAACATTGCTGTCCTGAATGTATCAGGCATTATCGACAAAGGTCAGTGGGAAAATTTTGGAATGGACTACTTTCTGGATGACAATTGTGCCATGACTCTCAAAATGAAGCACAAGATGAGGAAATCCCTGATTTAGGTAAAAACATTTTAATTGAAGACATCAGCCTTCTGATGACAGTGATGGGGAAGAAACGGCGATCAGTGTTGTCACGGAAGAAGTTGAAGGAGTTTTGAAATCAGTGGAATGTCTGGTAGAGCAGAGTATGATAAGGAGATGAAATAGATTTCTGGCATTTGATTGCAAATGCAGAAGGAGTCGGAAAGAGAACACAGAAGGCTGTTGAAAAAAACAACTGTCTCCGGATTACATATTCAAACTAAGAGCAACAATGGTGTTACGAATCCCTTTTGGCCCGACAGTCTAGGGGGGGGATGGTAATGAGACCCGTAACATAACTCATGCAAATTATTATTGTGACAAAGTAAAAGTGTGAACGAAATAACCACGACAACAGAAATCTACCGTCAAACTCCAGGTTTATTTATAAACGCACGGTAATGGGGGGGAGCAGGAAAAGGGGCTGAGCTGGACCCAAGGAAAGAAACAATAAATATACAAAAACACCCCTAAGCTAGACTAGCCTACTTTAACAACAGCTAACTAACCGAAAATACAGTGGGTGGCCCGCCCAGTTCTAACTAGTGTATTTAACAAAGTTCACCTACGGGTAGTGTATGCCCATGGGCGACTTGTCTTGGTTTCCCCCTTTTCCCACCAGCAATCAATCAAACACAAACACAATAACCAAAAACAATACTCACAGGAGATGACAAAGTGATTTAGAGGTGCTCAAACAAAAGAGAGGTTAAGACACAAAGCGAGAGTGAAACACAGAGACCTACAGACATGGCATTTACAGAGAGATTGAGCTCTAGAGCAAACAAATGATGGGGTTTTTAAACCAAGGGAAAGGAACTGTGATAGGGTAGGAAATAGGAGGAGGTGTGTCTTCTGATTGATGATTGATTGTTGACTGATTGGGGAGTGATGATTTTCACCTGTGAGGGGAGAAGGAGAGAAAAGTACACAGGATACACACACACAGACACAGGATACCTGTATCCGTAACACATAGCATCTGTGACAGAGAGGGAGAAAGATCTGATGTTTCTTATGGAATTGCACACGATCTGTGTGAACCAGAATGACTTGACACAATGGGCCAAGCAAGCTGTACATACAAAACAGAAAGGTCACAGGACGTCTTATTTAATGAAATGGGTTGGAGTCTGTCAAAGCTTTAATCCATGTAACATTAACGTGTACAGGTAAGAGTCTAGTTACTGTTTGATATCTTCTTATGACTTATATCCCGCTAACGGGATCGATATGACAACAGCCAGTGAAAGTGCAGTGCGCCAAATTCAAAACAGAAATCTCATAATAAAATTACTCAAACAAATAAGTATTTTACACCATTTTAAAGATAAACTTGTTCTTAATCCCACCACAGTGTCCGATTTCAAGGATTTACGACGAAAGCACACCAAACGATTATGTTAGGTCTGCACCTAGTCACAGAAAAACAGACATTTTTCCAGCCAAAGAGAGGAGTCACAAAAAGCAGAAATAGAGATAAAATGAATCACTAACCTTTGATGAACTTCATCAGATGACACTCATATGACTTCATGTTAGACAATACATGTTTGTTTTGTTCGATAAAGTTCATATTTATATCCAAAAATCTGAGTACAGTGCTTAAACAACAAAAACAAGCCATACAGATATCCACCATGTCGTGGAGTCAACAGAAGTCAGAAATAGCATTATAAATATTCACTTACCTTTGATGACCTTCATCAGAATGCACTCCCAGGAATCCCAGTTCCACAATATAAATGTTTGATTTGTTCGATAAAGTCCATTTATGTCCAAATACCTCCTTTTTGTTCGTGCGTTTAGCCCAGTAATCCATCTTCATGACGCGCAGGCCAGACAAAGTCAAAAAGTTCCATTACAGTCCGTAGAAACATGTCAAAAGATGTATAGAATCAATCTTTAGGATGTTTTTAACATAAATCGTCAATGTTCCAACCAAGGAATTCCTTTGTCTGTAGAATTGCAATGGATGCAAGCTACCTCTCACGTGAACACGCATGACCAGCTCATGCCACTCTGGCAGACCTCTGACTCATTCAGCTCCCATTCTCCCCTCTTTCCCAGTAGTAGCAGCAAACACGGTTCTAAAGACTGTTGACATCTAGTGGAAGCCGTAGGAAGTGCAATATGACCCCATAGACACTGTATATTCGATAGTTAATGAGTTGAAAAACTACAAACCTCAGATTTCCCACTTCCTGGTTGGAATTTTTCTCATGTTTTTGCCTGCCATATGAGTTCTGTTATACTCACAGACATCATTCAAACATTTTTAGAAACTTCAGAGTGTTTTTCATTCAAATCTACTAATAATATGCATATATTCGCAACTGGGCCTGAGTAGCAGACAGTTTACTATGGGCACCTTATTCATCCAAGCTACTCAATACTGCCCCCAGCCATAAGAAGATATTATACGTTTCTAATTTTGTCAAAGTTGTTTTCATTGCAAGTTAAAGCTTACTGTGAGCTAGCTAGCTGACGTTAGATGGCTGTCTCGCTAGCTAACATTACGTGTATGATCTGTGTAGTAATCTTATCTCAGTATCATATTTGCATTGCTAGTTATAGCCTAATAGCTAGCTAACTAGCTAACATTGAAACTATTTGGTTACTTTTAGCTAGCTATGACAATCAGTTTGTATTGCTAGTACTCTATGGATTAGGATTATGGTTCATTGTTTTGCTAAACAAAAGACTCCACTTCGGCAGATGATTACATGACCCATCAAGTTAGCCAGGTGTGTCTGACGGTGATTACGCCTATTTATTGTGTGATAATGCCAACATATTTATGTCTGGAATTTGTATTTCAGCATCAGTAGAACATGCCTGACTCTCCTCCACCACTCAGGGAGAATGGTCTAATGCCTCCCATCAAAAAGACAGCTGGCCCAAGCAAGCAATGGTTACACATGAAGAAATTAGGACTTGCAGTGAGTTGTGAACTTCATCAACAACGACGCAGAGGATAATGCAATAGTAATAACAGGACAACACCCAGGACACAAATACTTTGGTGGAAAGCTGCTGCCATCCCACGTGACAAAAGCAGCTGTGAGACGTCTTTACAAGGAATCGAACACAACACTTGGTATGTAAAGCATAAACATCAAGTTTTGATTACTTAATTTACCTTTTATTGATCTCAAATTATTTCTGTATTTTCCAGAGATACGTGTAGTCGGGCTGTCTGCCTTAACTTCTTGCGTCGAGCCATCCCGGATCCGGGATCGTGAATACAGCCTCAAGCTCATTACCATAACGCAACGTTAACTATTCATGAAAATCGCAAATGAAATGAAATTAATATGCTAGCTCTCAAGCTTAGCCTTTTGTTAACAACACTGTCATCTTAGATTTTCAAAATATGCTTCTCAACCATAGCAAAACAAGCATTTGTGTAACAGCTAGCGCAGCTAGCGTAGCATTTAGCGTAGCATTTAGTGTTAGCATCAGCAGGCAACATTTTCACAAAAACCAGAAAATCATTCAAATAAAATCATTTACCTTTGAAGAACTTCAGATGTTTTCAATGAAGAGACGCTCAGTTTTTCCTGAAAGATGATTTGTTTAGGAGAAATCGCTCTGTTTTGGTGCGTCACGTTTAGCTACGAAAAAAACCTGTATCCAGGAGTGTAATTATCCCCGCAGCTCATTAGCATAACACAACGTTAACTATTCATGAAAATCGCAAATGAAATGAAATTAATATGCTAGCTCTCAAGCTTAGCCTTTTGTTAACAACACTCATCTTAGATTTTAAAAATATGCTTCTCAACCATAGCAAAACAAGCATTTGTGTAACAGCTAGCGCAGCTAGCGTAGCATTTAGCGTAGCATTTAGCGTTAGCATCAGCAGGCAACATTTTCACAAAAAACAGAATCATTCAAATAAAATCATTACCTTTGAAGAACTTCAGATGTTTTCAATGAGGAGACTCTCAGTTAGATAGCAAATGCTCAGTTTTTCCTGAAATATTATTTGTTTAGGAGAAATTGCTCTGTTTGGTGCGTCACGTTTGGCTACCAAAAAAAAACAAAAATTCAGTCTTCAAAACGCCAAACTTTTTTCCAAATTAACTCCATAATATCGACTGAAACATGGTAAACGTTGTTTAGAATCAATCCTCAAGGTGTTTTTCACATATCTCTTCATGATATATCGTTCGTTGAAAGCCTCCTCTCTCCTCTCAATCACTGGATGACTGCGTGCAGCTTGTAGATTACGCACCAATTTAGACAAAGGACACCGGGCGGACCCCTGGTAAATGTAGTCTCTTATGGCCAATCTTCCAATGATATGCCTACAAATACGTCACAATGCTGCAGACACCTTGGAGAAACGATAGAAAGGGCAGGCTCATTCCGGGCGCATTCACAGCCATATAAGGAGACAATGGGAAACAGAGCTTCAAAAATTCTGCCCATTTCCTGGTTGAAGTTTCATCTTGGTTTCGCCTGTAGCATGAGTTCTGTGGCACTCACAGATAATATCTTTGCAGTTTTGGAAACCTTAGAGTGTTTTCTTTCCAAAGCTGCCAATTATATGCATAGTCGAGCATCTTTTCGTGACAAAATATTGCGCTTAAAACGGGCACGTTTTTTATCCATAAATTAAAAGAGCGCCCCCTATATCCAAGAAGTTAAGGAATCTGTGGAGAAAATTGCTGCCCCACATCTCGAGCACTAAGCCCAGGCCAGACCTGTGCTGGCAGTGCCAGAGGAACAGCTTTCAGGTCTTCAGATCTGCCAATCTGCCAGACAGGGGTTAACAGCCCACAGCTGGTTGGACTGGAGGATGGTACGGTGCTGGGGGAAAGCTATGGGTTGCAACAACACCGTACTTCCGTACTTCAGGCCGCTGACACAGTTCAAGCAGTACCATCACTTCAGGTGAATATCATTTTCATTTCATTGTATGCGGTTATTCTTATTGTCTAAACTTGGGAGGGGATTTGATGTTATGCAAGGTTGTAATGTCTTCTCAATTCTTTTTCTCATTTCCTGTTTTACAGCTTTGATGCTCTGGAGCTTGGTGTTGTTGTCGTCAAGGAGTGTTCGGACTCAGTTGGGACAAGATTTCAGCTGCTGCGCAACGCATCCTCCCATAGATGGTTTGCCTGTACAAGCACCACCTGGATTTGACACAGCTAGACAAACGTATATTTTTGAGAATATCAGGGAGTTTTGCAACAAAGAGGCTATGGACATCCAATGCCCTGCACCAAAGTCAAAGGCAGGACAGAAACAGGCTCTTAAAATATAAATTCCCTTGTTCATGCATGGTTCAGATGGACCAGTTCATCACTGGGGGCAAATTCCCAGTCATCAGCACTATCTGCAGTGCCTATATTCAAATGACTCTCTCTCCTAACACATGTTGCAGCTACAATTTGTTTTGTATCCTGCTGCTCAGCCACTTTACCCCCGATTGTATGCATATACAGTGGGGGAAAAAAGTATTTAGTCAGCCACCAATTGTGCAAGTTCTCCCACTTAAAACGATGAGAGAGGCCTGTAATTTTCATCATAGGTACACTTCAACTGTGACAGACAAAATGAGAAGAAAAAAATCCAGACAATCACATTGTAGGATTTTTAATGAATTTATTTGCAAATTATGGTGGAAAATAAGTATTTGGTCACCTACAAACAAGCAAGATTTCTGGCTCTCACAGACCTGTAACTTCTTCGTTAAGAGGCTCCTCTGTCCTCCACTCGTTACCTGTATTAATGGCACCTGTTTGAACTTGTTATCAGTATAAAAGACACCTGTCCACAACCTCAAACAGTCACACTCCAAACTCCACTATGGCCAAGACCAAAGAGCTGTCAAAGGACACCAGAAACAAAATTGTAGACCTGCACCAGGCTGGGAAGACTGAATCTGCAATAGGTAAGCAGCTTGGTTTGAAGAAATCAACTATGGGAGCAATTATTAGGAAATGGAAGACATGCAAGACCACTGATAATCTCCCTCGATCTGGGGCTCCACGCAAGATCTCACCCCGTGGGGTCAAAATGATCACAAGAACAGTGAGCAAAAATCCCAGAACCACACGGGGGGACCTAGTAAATGACCTGCAGAGAGCTGGGACCAAAGGAACAAAGCCTACCATCAGTAACACACTACGTCGCCAGGGACTCAAATCCTGCAGTGCCAGACGTGTCCCCCTGCTTAAGCCAGTACCTGTCCAGGGCCGTCTGAAGTTTGCTAGAGAGCATTTGGATGATCCAGAAGAAGATTGGGAGAATGTCATATGGTCAGATGAAACCAAAATAGAACTTTTTGGTAAAAACTCAACTCGTCGTGTTTGGAGGACAAAGAATGCTGAGTTGCATCCAAAGAACACCATACCTACTGTGAAGCATGGGGGTGGAAACATCATGCTTTGTGGCTGTTTTTCTGCAAAGGGACCAGGACGACTGATCCGTGTAAAGGAAAGAATGAATGGGGCCATGTATCGTGAGATTTTGAGTGAAAACCTCCTTCCATCAGCAAGGGCATTGAAGATGAAACGTGGCTGGGTCTTTCAGCATGACAATGATCCCAAACACACCGCCCGGGCAACGAAGGAGTGGCTTCGTAAGAAGCATTTCAAGGTCCTGGAGTGGCCTAGCCAGTCTCCAGATCTCAACCCCATAGAAAATCTTTCTTTCCGTGTTGCCCAGCAACACCCCTAAAACATCACTGCTCTAGAGGAGATCTGCATGGAGGAAAGGGCCAAAATACCAGCAACATTGTGTGAAAACCTTGTGAAGACTTACAGAAAACGTTTGATCTCTGTCATTGCCAACAAAGGGTATATAACAAAGTATTGAGATAAATGTTTGTTATTGACCAAATACTTATTTTCCACCATAATTTGCAAATAAATTCCTTAAAAATCCTACAATGTGATTTTTCTGGATATTTTTTCTCATTTTGTCTGTCATAGTTGAAGTGTACCTATGATGAAAATTACAGGCCTCTCTCATCTTTTAAGGGGGAGAACTTGCACAATTGGTGGCTGACTAAATACTTTTTTTGCCGCACTGTAACTACCTCATCTATCACTGTTATTGTTACTGATATTATTTTCTTTATATCAACACTATCTATTTTTGATTTTGCTACTATGCAAGCAACCATTTCACTGTACCGTTTACACCTTCTGTAGAGATCCATTCACTTAGCAAGATGTGGCTGGAGGTTATAGCATTTCATTCACATGCCCTATCAATTTAGACAAGTGTGTCATATGTATAAAATATTTTTATCTCAACACTTTCTGTTTACCTGGATTTTTTTCCTTGTTGTTGGCTATTACTTTTACCACTTTTAGTCTTAATCTTTACTACACTACTCACTGTTTAGTACATGACCTCACATGTGAATTCTTAAAGAGATGGGTGGGGCTAAAGCTTAAGAGGGTGTGAACAATACTGAATAGGTGTAGACAAAGGAGAGCTCTCCAGTAGGTACCAAACTATTCACAGGCAATTTTCTCAAAAGTGAGGTTACAAGTGCAGTGTATGATATACCATTTGTAGCTCTGTCTCTGCTTTTATCCAATGTAAAAAACACAATTTCAAAGTTTGCTACATCAGATCGAATCAAGGTGGTTGGTCAAATTTAAGAATGTACGTGTTTCTCTTGGCTATAGCAGTAAAGGCCAAATTCAATATTTTATCAAATCTTTTTTTTTTTTTTTAACCTTTTTTTTATACCCAAAGAATTCCTCCCCTCCACCCCTTCACCACTTCCCCCTATGTTTTGGGGCCGATTAGCCACCAGTAATTGTCTGGGCCCCTAATTAGTGACTAGATGATAAATAGTGCCACAACGCTCAGTCCTAGTTGCCGTGGCGATAAGAGTGGGCGGAGAACACTCACGACAGAGACACTACTAGAACACTTAGATGGCGTCTCGGGACCCAAAGATAATGGTATAAAGGCGTGCGTGTGTCCTCTGTGTGGGATGTCAGCAGGTAGCCTAGCGGTTAAGGGCATTGGGCCACATAAAAAAATGCTGGGTTGTTGGCATTGGGTCACATAGTTGGGTTGTTTTCTTTAAAAAGAACAGTGTTGGATTGTTGATGCTGGGTTATTGGTGCTGGGTTATTTAAATATGACCCAGCGGGTCAGATCAGAAGACTGGAGGTGTAGTTTAGTAGGGGTGGGGCTTTCAGATTGTTACATTAGCCACCCATGAGGGTAAACGTAATTCAGTTAGTCTGTTCTGTTGTATAGTTATCACAGGTTGAAGGATGACATTTTCCTGCCTGTGTTTTATATATACAGAGCATTTCCACACTATGAGGTTGGAATAATACTGAGAAAATTATGATAATGCCCTTTTAGTGTAAGACCTGTTTGAATGGACCACCTGAAATTTCAGCTTGTTTGTTGGGATAGAGTTTTGGCCTACCTGGTGACATTCATGGTGGAAATTAGTTAATAGGCCAATTAGAAAGAGAGTTCCAAACCCCTTGGCCAATAACAGCTAGTTTTCAGTTTTCCCGTCCCCACTCATACCTCAGACATCCCTAGCAAACTTCTTGCTTGAGAAATTGCTCTTTGCAAA
The DNA here is from genome assembly GCF_018296145.1 of Oncorhynchus tshawytscha. Classification (NCBI taxonomy): domain Eukaryota; kingdom Metazoa; phylum Chordata; class Actinopteri; order Salmoniformes; family Salmonidae; genus Oncorhynchus; species Oncorhynchus tshawytscha. Next base: position 44,016,731 of record NC_056436.1, on the reverse strand, counting down.
GAAGCATTTTAAAATGTACCCACAATACCCACAAACACAAAAATATACCCACAAACACAGGTGGGAAAAAGGCTGCCTAAGTATGATTCCCAATTTTGAACCATACACGGCCAACAAAGAAACAGACAAACTAGAATGCCCACCCAAATCACACCCTGACCTAACCAAATAGAGAAATAAAAATGCTCTCTAAGGTCAGGGCGTGACAAAAATGTTGCTTCCACATTGATAAAGTTTGATCATAAAGTTACTGGACCGCTCCCCGACGTCAAATACTTAGATTCAGGAGGTGGGATTATTAAGGGGATCGGGTGACATCACTCTAACTCTCATTTTAATACACCAATGGTAACATAATATTCTCTTACGTAAATTAAATAACAACGGCATTGTAGCGAACATCGGAGAAGGCATGTTTGCAAAGGGGCGTGGTTTATATAGCTAGATAGCTACTCTACTGGTGCCAAAATTTGACAGTAGTGTGTCAGCAAATATTACAAGTTTACACTATTAATCTATGGCAAATATACTTACTGTATATACTTCCCTTTCATCTGTGTCCGGTCTTAGCTAGTTTGCTGGCTAGCTAGGTCTTCAGCCAGCATGGAACAAAAGGGTGAGACACGCATCCGAGACATCGGTGATGCAAATTCGATGTTGTTTAAATTGCTTTGTGTATCACCAAATTTGTTTGAGATTATGTTAATGCTAACTGCATCTAAGTTTCTTGAAGTTTGCGTATCAAAGAGATGCCTGTCAAGGTGAGATTATGAATATATGCTCCCAGCCCACTCAGCCTGTCTTTTCAAACTTCTTGGTAGTTAGCCATGAGAGATTTACATTTGTCAAAAATGTTGAGAATTTCTATTCCCCAAAAATGTTTATGGGTGATATTTTCAAAATGCTATTGGGAATCAGAATGACTGTTTGGCACCTTTAAGGTAATTTACTGTAAGATAAAGTGTTACCGCTTATTCATATAGTAAACTACTTTTATATGTGCCACATGCATAACGGACAGAAAACACCCACCTCTTTCTCATGTTTTTACCACTTATTTCTCTACTTCCTCAGCTCTGTATTCCCTCACCCATCTATCTCTGTCTCTCTGGCATTCTCCATCTCTCTCATCCTCTCTCTAGACACAGTGCTTTTTCTTCTCCTCCTTCCGCTATCATTATTAGCTCTCCTCCTCTCCATTTATCCCTGTGTTCTTCCTCTTTAACCACCCCCCTCTCATCACTCTATCCACTAGATTTGACCTATTCCCCATGGATTGCTCTTGTATGAATGTGTGTGTGACTGTGTGTCTGTGTCTGTCTGTGTGTGTGTGAACGCTGCGAGATTACTTTACAAATGTTTCCCATTTGTTACCTCGCTGTAAACCCCACTAGGAACACATCAATTCCATTACTTTGGGACAAACACAACCTAATCTTCTCACGTCTTCCCGCCCGCACTAGTGGGCAATTGAAGCAATACTTCTCCACCCAGGCCTCCTCTGTGGGGGTTTTCCCACCCTCTTTCTCTTATTTTGTCTTCACCAAGAAATTGAAGCGATACTTCTCACCCAGCCTCCTCCTCTGTGGAGTTTTTCCTTCTCTCTTTCTGTCAATTTTTTTAAACTTTCCTGTTCCTGTGAATCAATTGTTTTAATGTGATGGACGAATAAGAGAGGTAGCACATTATTGAGACGTATAAGCGGCTGATTCTCTTGTGCAGTGGTTCTCAAACCTCTCCTCGTGTACCCCAGACGTTTCACAATTTAGTTTTAGCCCTGAACTAGAGTAACAGTATTGCTTCCGTCCCTCTCCTTGCCCCTACCTGGGGTCGAACCAGGGACCCTCTGCACACATCAACAACAGCCACCTTCGAAGCATCATTACCCATCGCTCCACAAAAGCCGCAGCCCTTGCAGAGCAAGGATAACAAATTCTGCAAGGTCTCAGAGCGAGTGACGTCACCAATTGAAACGTTATTAGCGCGCACCCCGCTAACTAGCTAGTCATTTCACATCGGTTACACTAGCTCACTTGATTCATCTCATCAAGGGCTTGATGATTATTTGACAAGTTGAATCAGGTGTGCTAGCTCTGGAATAGATCAAATACATGGAACAAATCTCTCTCCCCGAGGAGAGGTTTAAGAACCACTGCTCTAGTGAACCCGACAGACAGATTCTGTGACCCAAATGGCACCCTAATCCCTGTCTAGTTCATTACATTTGAAGGGACCATGAGGCTCTGGTCAAAAGTAGTGCATTATAGTAATATGGTGCCATTTGGGACACAAGACTGTGACTAATGTTCAAGAGATCATAAGATCAGGACAAAGCAAGCTAAATCAGTTTTTTTTGCCCCTTGTACTCTATTCAATTGACTTGATGTTTTGGAGTGTTTCGCTTTTTTCTTCAAGCTAGAGAAGGTTTTCTTTTGGGCCTTAGCATTAGACCGTTTTCATTGAAGTCCAACATGGCTTCATATTACAGTTAGAGTCCCATATTCTTTGCAGTAACATAACAAATAACTGGCTCATCCCACCAATTCGGTGCATTTTAAGAAGTGTAACTTGGTTTCACCTAGTTTTAACATTCTGTCACAAAGAGCACATTTTCAAGTTCATAAAAAACAAGTGTTCCCATCTCAAGAGGTTAAATATCCAAATTAGCAAGTGCCAAATAAAGTAACAAGGGTTGACCGTAGCAGGGTTGATGATTTCATCTTGAAGGAAAATGTAGCTTTATTACAACCAAATCACCATTTTTGATGTAAATAGCATGTTATAGAAGGGTCCAGACACTTTACTACACTTTGCTACAAAACACCTAAATATGTCCTTTTAGAAATGGACAAGCCTAGCAGTATAGTGATGCAGGTCTTTAGATGTTGTACACATGAAATTGTGTCATTCCAAACTTCATCTGCAATGTTATATTCCATAGTAGCTTCGTTTCACTGTTTCAAAGACGCATTAGTGACATGGCAGGATATGTTTTAAAACAATTACTGCTTTGCATACAAGTCAGTGAAATCTATGTGTTACAGCGGGATGAGTCAACAGACGTGGCGGGCCCGGCATAGCTCTTGGTATATGTCTGTTTACGTTTATGGGGGGTATATTAAGGAAGACATCCTCTTCTGCAAACTACTGGAAACCAGGACAACAGGAGAGGATATTTTGAAAGTACTGGACAGATTTGTGACATCAAATGGACTTGGTGGTGCAAAAGCCATGACAGGGAGATATGGTGGAGTGGTAACGCGAGTGCAAGCAGTTGCTCCCGACGCCACTTGGGTACACTGCAGCATCCACCGAGAGGCTCTTGCTGCCAAGGGAATGCCTGACAGCTTGAAATATGTTTTTCACTACAGTGAAAATGGTTAACTTTGTTAACCTTTCTAGCGCTGGCGTTCCGCTAGCGGAAGCCCTCGACAACATTCCGCTGAAAAGGCAGCGCACGAAATTCAAAAATATTTTAAAGAAATATGTAATTTTCACACATTAACAAGACCAATACAGGAAATAATAGATAAACTTCTTGTTAATATACCCATTGTGTCTAATTTCAAAAATGCTTTACAGCGAAAACACAATATATGATTATGTTAGGTCATAGCCAAGTCAAAAAACACAGCCATTTTTCCAGCCAAAGATAGGAGTCACAAAAAGCAGAAATATAGATCAAATTAATCACTAACCTTTGATGATCTTCATCAGATGACACTCATAGGACATCATGTTACACAATACATGCATGTTTTGTTCGATAATGTGCATATTTATATCCAAAATTCTCAGTTTACATTGGTGCGTTACGTGCAGTAATGTTTTGATTCCAAAACATCTGGGGATTTTGCAGAAATACTCATAATAAACATTGATAAAAGATACAACTGTTATTCACAGAATTAAAGATAGACTTCTCCTTAATGCAACCGCTGTGTCAGATTTTAAAAAACTTTACGGAAAAAAACAAACTGAGAACGGCGCCCAATCCAGCCAGAGAAATATCCGCAATTTTGGGGTCAACATAAGTTAGAAATAACACTATAAATATTCACTTACATTTGATGATCTTCATCAGAAGGCACTCCCAGGAATCACAGTTCGTAACAAGTCAAACGATGTATGGAATCAATCTTTAGGATGTTTTTAACATAAAACATCATAAGCTTCCAACCGGAGAATTACATATGTCTGAAGAAAACGCCATGGAACGAGACCTAACTCTGTCGGGAGCGCGAGTCACGAGCCTGAGACGCTCTGCCAGACCACTCACTCAAACAGCTCTCATGAGCCCCTCCTTTATAGTAGAACCCTCAACCTAGTTTCCAAAGACGGTTGACATCTAGTGGATGCCGTAGGAATTGCAACTTGACTCCATAGACACTGTGTATTTGGTAGGCCAAGCTTTGAAAAACCACAAACCTCAGATTTCTGATTCCTGTTTGGATTTTTTCTCAGGTTTTTGCCTGACATATGAGTTCTGTTATACTCACAGACATCATTCAAACAGTTTTATATCCAATACTAATAACAATATGCATATATTAGTATCTGGGACAGAGCAGGAGGCAGTTCACTCTGGGCACGCTATTCATCCAAAAGAGGAAATGCTGCCCCCTATCCCAAAGAAGTTAAAGCAAGGCCCCTGAACTCTCGTGTATTTTCTGCATTATGCAATGATATGGGCAGCGACCATGTAACGCTTTTACAACATACCGAAGTTCGCTGGTTGTCAAAGTATTGACACTTTTTTAAATTGAGAGACGAGCTTAAAGTTTCCTTTACTGACCATCATTTCCACTTGTCTGACCACTTGATGATGACGAGTTTCTCACATGACTGGCCTATCTGGGTGATGTTTTTTCTCATCTGGATGATCTGAATCTGGGATTACAGGGACTCTCCGCAACTATATTCAATGTGTGGGACAAGAAGTTGGAGCTCTTTTCTGTCTGCATTAACAAGGACAACACATAAACCTTTCCATCATTGTATGATTTTTTTTGTGTGCAAATTAACACAAGTTTACGGACAATGTCAAATGTGATATAGTGAGTGAGCTGGGTGCGCAGTTACGCAGGTACTTTACCGAAATGGACAGCACAAACAACTGGATTCATTATACCTTTCATGCCCTGCCTCCAGTCCACTTACCGATATCTGAACAAGAGAGCATCATCGAAATTGCAACATGCGGTTCTGTGAAAATTGAATTTAATCAGAAGCCACTGACAGATTTCTGGATAGGGTTATTCACAATTTTTCATGAACATGTAAGATGGTGAAATAAAAAGCAAAATGATTAATTATTATTATATTATTATTTGTGCTCTGGTCCTATAAGAGCTCTTTGTCACTTCCCACGAGCCGGGTTGTGACAAAAACTCACACTCAAACAGTTCTATTTTTGTTTCATCGGACCAGAGGATATTTCTCCAAAAAATACAATCTTTGTCCCCATGTGCAGTTGCAAACCATATTCTGGCTTTTCTATGGCGGGTTTGGAGCAGTGGCTTCTTCCTTGCTGAGCGGCCTTTCAGGTTATGTCGATATAGGACTCGTTTTACTGTGGATGTAGATACTTTTGAACCTGTTCGCTCCAGCATCTTCACAAGGTCCTTTGCTGTTCTGGGATTGATTTGCACGTACCAAAGTGCGTTCATCTCTAGGAGACAGAACGCATCTCCTTCCAGAGCAATATGACAGCTGTGTGATCCCATGGTGTTTATACTTGCGTACTATTGTTTGTGCAGATGAATGTGGTACCTTCAGGCGTTTGGAAATTGCTCCCATTGATGATCCAGACTTGTGGAGGTCTACAATTTTTTCTTTGAGGTCTTGGCTGATTTATTTTGATTTTCCCATGATGTCAAGCAAAGAGGCACTGCGTTTGAAGGTAGGCCTTGAAATACTGTACATCCACAGGTACACCTCCAATAGGCTAATTGACATCATTTGAGTCAATCAGAAGCTTCTAAAGCCATGACATAATTTTCTGGAATTTTCCAAGGTGTTTAAATGCACAGTCAACTTAGTGTATGTAAACTTCTAACGCACTGGAATTGTGATACAATTTGCCTATCAGAAGCTTCTATAGCCATGACATCATTTGAACTGTTTGGCCATCATGACCGTTATTATGTTTGGAGGAAAAGGTGGGAGGCTTGCAAGCCAAAGAACACCATCCCAACCATGAAGCACGGGGGTGGAAGCATCATGTTGTGGGGGTGCTTTGCTGCAGGAGGGACTGTTGCACATATATTGAAGCAACATCTCAAGACATTAGTCAGGAAGTTAAAGCTTGGTCGCAAATTGGTCTTCCAAATTGACAATGACCCCAAGCATACTTCCAAAGTTGTGGCAAAATGGCTTAAGGACAACTAAGTCAAGGTATTGGAGTGGCCATCACAAAGCCCTGACCTCAATCCCATAGAAAATCTGTGGACAGAACTGAAAAAGCATGTGAGAGCAAGGAGGCCAACAAACCATCGATCTGTCAGGAGGAATGGGTCAAAATTCAGCCAACTTATTGTGGGAAGCTTGTGGTAGGCTACCCGAAACATTTGACCCAAGTTAAACAATTTTAAGGCAATGCTAACAAATACTAATTGAGTGTATGTAAACTTGTGATGTGATGAAAGAAATATAAGCTGAAATAAATAATTCTCTCTACTATTATTCTGACATTTTACATTCTTAAAATAACGTGGTGATCCTAACTGACCTGAAACAGGGCAATTTTAGTGGGATTAAATGTCAGGAATGGTGAAAAACTGAGTTTAAATGTAGTGTTTGGCAAAGGTGTATGTAAACATCCGACTTCAACTGTACCTCTTGTATATTTATTTGTATAATTTAATACACCCTGGCCACAAACAAAGCAATGCATATAAAACATCGAAACAGGTACAGATTAACTAAGAATAAAATATTAAATTCTAAATAATATTTAGCAAAAAACTTTTTCTCTCTTGCTTCAGAAAGAGCTGCAAAACCTGGACCCGTACAAATCAGCTGGGCTTGACAATCTGGACCCTCTATTTCTGAAACTATCTGCTGCCATTGTCGCAACCCCTATTACCAGCCTGTTCAACCTCTCTTTCATATCGTCTGAGATCCCCAAGGATTGGAAAGCTGCTGCAGACATCCCCTTCTTCAAAGGGGGAGACACCCTGGACCCAAACTGTTACAGACCTATATCCATCCTGCCCTGCCTATCAAATCTAGAGTCGGCTTTCTATTCCGCAACAAAGCCTCCTTCACTCACGCCACCAAACTTATCCTAATAAAACTGACTATCCTACCGATCCTCGACTTTGGCGATGTCATCTACAAAATAGCTTCCAATACTCTACTCAGCAAACTGGATGCAGTTTATCACAGTGCCATCCGTTTTGTTACTACAGCACCTTATACCACCCACCACTGCGACCTGTATGCTCTAGTCGGCTGGCCCTCGCTACATATTCGTCGCCAGACCCACTGGCTCCAGGTCATCTACAAGTCCATGCTAGGTAAAGCTCCGCCTTATCTCAGTTCACTGGTCACTATGGCAACACCCACCCGTAGCACGCGCTCCAGCAGGTGTATCTCACTGATCATCCCTAAACCTCATCATCATCATAAACCTCATCATAAACCTCATCATCCCTACACCTCATTTGGCCACCTTTCGTTCCAGTTCTCTGCTGCCTGTGACTGGAACGAATTGCAAAAATCGCTGAAGTTGGAGACTTTTATCTCCCTCACCAACTTCAAACATCTGCTATCTGAGCAGCTAACCGATCGCTGCAGCTGTACATAGTCTATCGGTAAATAGCCCACCCAATTTACCTACCTCATCCCCATACTGTTTATATTTATTTACTTTTCTGCTCTTTTGCACACCAGTATCTCTACCTGTACATGCCCATCTGATCATTTATCACTCCAGTGTTAATCTGCAAAATTGTAATTATTCGCCTACCTCCTCATGCCTTTTGCACACAATCTATATAGACTATTTTTTTCTGTTGTGTTATTGACTTGTTACTTGTTTATTCCATGTGTAATTCTGTGTTGTTGTCTGTTCACACTGCTATGATTTATCTTGGCCAGGTCACAGTTGTAAATGAGAACTTGTTCTCAACTAGCCTACCTGGTTAAATAAAGGTGAAATAAAAAAATAAAAACATTTGATTTGACTGTGTTGCCCATGTGCTTTTTGTGTGGCATTGTAGTTTGAATATTCCCAAATATAGTAAGTGAACTGCTACTGTGTTTAACTTTGGTAGTGTTACATTTTTCCCACAACGCTAAGTAATTTACTGTAATCTAATGGATTCAGTTTATACAGTACACAACTGTTGATTAGATAATAATTTACTGTGATAGTTAAGGGATTTTCTGGAGCTAACCCAAAATTCACAACGATATCCAAGCAAATAACTGCCATTAGGTTACTGTGAAATGCACAATAAACTCAACAGTGCAGCTCTTTATTGTCCCATGCTTTTGAAAAGATGGCAGTACTAACTGTATTAAAAGTGGTGATAAACCTTTGATCAACATAACCATCAGCCACTTAAACTGGTACAACACTTCTGCTGAACGCCATAGGATGTTTTTGTGTTGGTTAAGGGCAGTCAGGTCTGGAGAGAACCAGCGGCTATACCTGTTCCTGGTTCTAAATTTCTTGAATGGGGTATGCTTATTTAAGATGGTGAGGAAGGCTTTTTTTTAAATAACCAGGCATCCTCTACTGACAGGATGAGGTCAATGTCCTTCCAGGATATCCCAGCCACGTCGATTAGAAAGGCCTGCTCGCTGAAGTGTTTCAGGGAGCGTTTGACAGTGATGAGTGGAGGTCGTTTGACCTCTGACCCATTACGGATGCAGGCAATGAGGCAGTGATCGCTGAGATCTTGGTTGAAAACGGCAGAGGTGTATTTAGAGGGCAAGTTGGTTAGGATGATATCTATGAGGGTGCCCGTGTTTACGGCTTTTGGGTGGTAACTGGTAGGTTCATTGATAATTTGTGTGAGATTGAGGGCATCAAGCTTAGATTGTAGGATGGCTGGGGTATTAAGCATGTTCCAGTTTAGGTCGCCTAGCTGCATGAGCTCTGAAGACAGATGGGGGGCAATCAGCTCACATATGTTGTCCAGAGCACAGTGTGGGGCAGAGGGTGGTCTATAGCAGGTGGCAACAGTGAGAGAATTGTTTTTAGAGAGGTGGATTTTTAAAAGTAGAAGTTCAAATTGTTTGGGTACAGACCTGGATAGTAGGACAGAACTCTGCAGGCTATCTCTGCAGTAGATCGCAACACCGCCCCCTTTGGCTGTTCTATCTTGTCTGAAAATGTTGTAGTTCGGAATTTTTGGTGGTCTTCCTAAGCCAGGATTCAGACAGGGCTAGAACATCCGGGATGGCAGAATGTGCTAAAGCAGTGACTAAAACAAGCTTAGGGAGGAGGCTTCTAATGTTAACATGCATGAAACCAAGGCTATTACGGCTACAGAAGTCATCAAAAGAGAGCGCCTCGGGAATAGGAGTGGACCTCGGCACTGCAGGGCCTGGATTCACCTCTATATCACCAGCGGAAAAGAGGAGGAGTAGGATAAGGGTACGGCTAAATGCTATGAGAATTGGTCGTTTAGAATGTCCAGAACAGAGAGTAAAAGGAGGTTTCTGGGGACGATAAAATAGCTTAAGTACGATAATGTACAGACAAAGGTATGGTAGGATGTGAATACAGTGGAGGTAAACCTAGGTATTGAGTGATGATGAGAGAGATATTGTTTCTAGAAACATCATTGAAACCTGGTGATGTCATCGCATGTGTGGGTGGTGGCACTGAAAGTTTGGATAAGGTATAATGAGCAGGGCTAGAGGCTCTACAGTGAAATAATCCAATAAACACTCACCAGATCAGCAATGGACAAGACATATTGACATTAAGGAGAGGCATGCTTAGTCGAGTGATCATAAGGGTTCAGTTAGTAGTGAGGTTGGTTGGGATAACGGCGATTCAGACAGCTCGCCGGGCCATCGGTAGCAAGCTAGCATAGGACGGTGTTCTGTTTTTAGCCACTTCGTGCATTTCCGTTAGTAGATTAGTGGGGTTCCGTGTGGTAGAAGGGATCAATCCAATTGGCAAAATAGATATATTGTAGCTATAGTGACCCAAGAAAAATTGTCCAAGAGACCTATTCAGAATCAGTAACATTTACCAGCCCTAAACCCTATTCTAACTGTAACTTTAGCAAGCAGTTGCTTATCAACAGATAGTTTGTTGACAATATGTCCATCTGTAGAGCATCTACAGATGGACTATCCGGACTATCCAAATTAAGTGTGTTCTGTTGTGTTGCAAAGGTTGAGCACCTTTCATCACATTTCACAGTATCTTAATAGCAGTTAGTTGCCTGTGAATTTTGCTTTACCTAACTGGCACCCAAGTGTTTGTAAGTTTTTGTAAATATCACAGCTCCTCATCTCGGGATGGGCCACACTTTTTATGTGGACAATTGGTACAGCAGTCCCACACTCTTCCAGCATCTGCTCTCCAACAGCACAGGGGGCCGGGGCACAGTCAAGGCACAAAATTCCATGTTGAACTGCATCTTCAACGATTAATGTCCCTTTGGAGTTGCCCTTTTTTCTCCTCCCAGACGCGACCCTGTCTTTTTTTCCTCCTTTGTCTGCTCTTGGGTGTTTTGTTTCACTCTTCCCGGCCTTGCCTTCTGTATTTCCAATGTGTTGAGCTGCTATCGATCTCTGACAGGCTTTCTGATGTTTTTTTTTGCCCTCTCTATGTTCTCTGCATACTGTATTTAAGGTCATTCTACAGTTGTTCCATAAAGGACAGTTATGAAATTAGAAAAACTTGACTTGTTTTGGTGGCTTATGACTTGACGGCGGTAACAATTCCTGCCATGGAATTAATTTGCAATAGATGCAGCTATTCAAGTACTATGTAACAAATGTTAATATAATGTTATTACTAGTTTTACTACAAAGTTATGAGAAACTTAATGTAAAGTATTTCCGACTAATGCTGTATGGGGTGTATAGGTATCAAGACCAAATGGACATACATCCTTTCAAAATGAATAATGTCTGTTTTAAGGGAGTGAGTGTGATGCCCACATTCTTTCCATCTGTCTCTTTGATCAACAGAAATGGGAACATTTAATAGAGCTTGCTTTACAAATCAACACAGATGTATCCAAGAGGTCAACTGTATCATTTTAACCCTTTCAAATAACACATGTTGCTATTTAGTTATCAAATGATACAGTGAGTGCACTGCCATAATCTTACTCTTAGAAAATGATATTGATTTAGCTCATATGTTATTAGTGAAGAGTATTTTGAATCTGCTTTAGATGTTGTACTTGTTCGGTGCACTTTGTCCGTGTCTAGTTGTTTGGGGACTCCAAGAGAGGGATGCTTGTAATCCAGTGTTTAATGAATGTCGTTGAAGACAGACACAGAGCTAAAGATATAAGCTACATTTAATGTCTACACAGCTCTGGGTTTACAGTGTGTGTGTGTGTGTGCGGATGCGTATGGAATGCGTACATGGATCTGTGAGCCATCACTGTCTCCTCTCCCACTCTTCCTGAGTTCCCCCTGCTCTCTGTCTAACAACAATGTAGAAAATTCCATGAATACATATTTAAACAATGACAAACTCACACCTTCGCCACTCTTCTCCCCCTCCTCTTCCCTCAGCTCCCCCTGCTCTACGGCTTTCTGTAAATGAATCCTTGGTGGTAGACCCCGGGAAGGACGTGACCCTGTCATGTGAGGTGACCGCCGGATTGCCTAAACCCACCGTCACCTGGTCGCGCTACCTCAACCCGTTGCCGAGAAACTCGTTGGTAAGAGACGGGACTCTGGAGTTGCGCTCGGTGACGCCCGCCGACTCAGGCTTCTACAACTGCACTGCAGTCAACAATGTGGGGAACCCAGCCAAGAGGAACGTCAACCTCCTCGTCCGAAGTCAGTGTGTGTTTATGTTTGACTGTTTGGGCATGTCTAGAGGGTTTGAATTTGCACTGATACACAGTAGTGCATGTGTGCTTGACTGTTTGCAGTGATATACAGTTGGATCTGAAATTATTGGCACCCTTGATAAAGTTGAGCAAAAAAGACAACACAAAAACTGAGCTACAGTATATTGTATGCTAAAATGATGGGGAAATTATATTATTTTATACTAATACAATTGCTCAGAGAAAGAGATTTTGTTAACAAGTAATATTTTTCTCAAAAAGAAAGGGGTCAAAATGATTGGCACCTCTGTTTTCAATACCATTCAATATCCCACCTTGCGAGGATAATGGCACTGAGGCTTTTCTAAAAACCCTTCCTCCAGAATATTGGTAGATCCTTGATACCCTTTAAAGCAGAGGTTTTCAATGGGGTTCAAAAAACGTATATGGCCATTGCAACATTTTGATTTTGTGGTCAATTAACCATTTCTTTGTGGATTGTGTGTGTGATTGGGGTTATTGTCTTGCTGAAAGATCCACTTGCGAAGTTTTTGGCTAAAATGTCCTTGTAATAGATAAAGTTCAGTGTGCCATTGACCTTAAGTGCCACACGACCAGTGGAAGCAAAATAGGCCCATAACATCAAAGATCCACCACCATCTTTGAGGTTATTTTTTTCTCATGCATCATTATTTCAACACCAAGAGCTCTATTTTCATGTCATCTGACTATGGCACCAGTTCCAATCTAAGTGCCAATGCTTTAAGCAAACTTTACATTTGTTGGATGACATGAAAATAGAGCTCTTTGGCCACACACCAGTGGAGGGTTTGGCATCGAAATAAGAATGCATAAGCAGAAAAATAACCCCATACCTACTGTAAAATAAGGTGGTGGATAGTTTGTTTTGTGACTATCTTGCCAGGTCCATAGAACAGTTGCCCCAGGATTTAAGCTTGTTAGGTGGGGTTTTGAGAAGGTCAACCAGGCTTTCTTGTGTCTCCTTCAGCAGTGGTATCTTCCTATGTTTACCAATGACCAAATTAAGTGTTCAAAGAAAAGAAGCCCATCCCTACAATCAATTAGAGTGGAGGTTAGAAAATGCTGTGGGATTGCTTTGCTGCCTCTGGTACTACTGGCCTTGAATGTGTGCAAGACATCATGAAATCAAAAGATTGCACTCCAAAACACAATGTTCAACCTAGAGTCCAAAAACTGTGAGTCTTCCAGCATGACAACAACCCCAAACACACATAAAAGAGTGGCCAGTGAAGAGTCCAGATGTTTTATTTTTTTATTCAAGAGCACATAAAGAGCATGTACAATACATACAAAACATAACGCTTCAGTCTTTTCACAAGTGCATAATGAGATCCATATGTTGAGTACATTTTTTCTGTATAGAGCAAAGAGTCTGAATAAGAATACAATATCGATAAAGCCACATCAGAAAAAACTAAAATCCAGAAATTACAAAATGAAACCAGTACAATGTCAGGAACTCTGACCAGACATCTTCTTACCTATGCTGTCTTTGTTGCAAGATTGATGTAATTCTCTCCATGTCAGCAAGTTCCCCGCATAGACCTAACCACATTTCAATCTAGTACACACTTAACTGTACTGGGAAAATGGGAATCCGATGACACCGGTGCCTCCGCACATTGACATTGACTCTGTACCGGTACCCCCTGTACAGTCAAATCACATTTATTTATATAGCCCTTCGTACATCAGCTGATATCTCAAAGTGCTGTACAGAAACCCAGCCTAAAACCCCAAACAGCAAGCAATGCAGGTGTAGAAGCACGGTGGCTAGGAAAAACTCCCTAGAAAGGCCAAAACCTAGGAAGAAACCTAGAGAGGAACCAGGCTATGTGGGGTGGCCAGTCCTCTTCTGGCTGTGCCGGGTGGAGATAATAACAGAACATGGCCAAGATGTTCAATGGCTAACGAGACATGGTGTGATGAAAGAAACATACAGGAACTCAAATCCTTCTGTTCACCTGATTTAGAATTCCTCACAATCAAATGTAGACCGCATTATCTACCAAGAGAATTCTCTTCGATTATAATCACAGCCGTATATATCCCCCCCCCAAGCAGACACATCGATGGCTCTGAACGAACTTTATTTAACTCTTTGCAAACTGGAAACCATTTATCCGGAGGCTGCATTCATTGTAGCTGGGGATTTTAACAAGGCTAATCTGAAAACAAGACTCCCTAAATTTTATCAGCATATCGATTGCGCAACCAGGGGTGGAAAGACCTTGGATCATTGTTACTCTAACTTCCGCGACGCATATAAGGCCCTGCCACGCCCCCCCTTTCGGAAAAGCTGACCACGACTCCATTTTGTTGATCCCTGCCTACAGACAGAAACTAAAACAAGAGGCTCCCACGCTGAGGTCTGTCCAACGCTGGTCCGACCAAGCTGACTCCACACTCCAAGACTGCTTCCATCACGTGGACTGGGATATGTTTCGTATTGCGTCAGATAACAATATTGACGAATACGCTGATTCGGTGTGCGAGTTCATTAGAACGTGCGTTGAAGATGTCGTTCCCATAGCAACGATTAAAACATTCCCTAACCAGAAACTGTGGATTGATGGCAGCATTCGCGTGAAACTGAAAGCGCGAACCACTGCTTTTAATCAGGGCAAGGTGTCTGGTAACATGACCGAATACAAACAGTGCAGCTATTCCCTCCGCAAGGCTATCAAACAAGCTAAGCGTCAGTACAGAGACAAAGTAGAATCTCAATTCAACGGCTCAGACACAAGAGGCATGTGGCAGGGTCTACAGTCAATCACGGACTACAGGAAGGAATCCAGCCCAGTCACGGACCAGGATGTCTTGCTCCCAGGCAGACTAAATAACTTTTTTGCCCGCTTTGAGGACAATACAGTGCCACTGACACGGCCTGCAACGAAAACATGCGGTCTCTCCTTCACTGCAGCCGAGGTGAGTAAGACATTTAAACGTGTTAACCCTCGCAAGGCTGCAGGCCCAGACGGCATCCCCAGCCGCGCCCTCAGAGCATGCGCAGACCAGCTGGTCCGTGTGTTTACAGACATATTCAATCAATCCCTATACCAGTCTGCTGTTCCCACATGCTTCAAGAGGGTCACCATTGTTCCTGTTCCCAAGAACGCTAAGGTAACTGAGCTAAACGACTACCGCCCCGTAGCACTCACTTCCGTCATCATGAAGTGCTTTGAGAGACTAGTCAAGGACCATATCACCTCCACCCTACCTGACACCCTAGACACACTCCAATTTGCTTACCGCCCAAATAGGTCCACAGACGATGCAATCTCAACCACACTGCACACTGCCCTAACCCATCTGGACAAGAGGAATACCTATGTGAGAATGCTGTTCATCGACTACAGCTCGGCATTCAACACCATAGTACCCTCCAAGCTCGTCATCAAGCTCGAAACCCTGGGTCTCGACCCCGCCCTGTGCAACTGGGTACTGGACTTCCTGACGGGCCGCCCCCAGGTGGTGAGGGTAGGCAACAACATCTCCTCCCCGCTGATCCTCAACACTGGGGCCCCACAAGGGTGCGTTCTGAGCCCTCTCCTGTACTCCCTGTTCACCCACGACTGCGTGGCCACGCACGCCTCCAACTCAATCATCAAGTTTGCGGACGACACAACAGTGGTAGGCTTGATTACCAATAACGACGAGACGGCCTACAGGGAGGAGGTGAGGGCCCTCGGAGTGTGGTGTCAGGAGAATAACGTCAACAAAACTAAGGAGATGATTGTGGACTTCAGGAAACAGCAGAGGGAACACCCCCTATCCACATCGATGGAACAGTAGTGGAGAGGGTAGCAAGTTTTAAGTTCCTCTGCGTACACATCACAGACAAACTGAAATGGTCCACCCACACAGACAGCATGGTGAAGAAGGAGCAACAGTGCCTCTTCAACCTCAGGAGGCTGAAGAAATTCGGCTTGTCACCAAAAGCACTCACAAACTTCTACAGATGCACAATCGAGAGCATCCTGGCGGGCTGTATCACCGCCTGGTATGGCAACTGCACCGCCCTCAACCGTAAGGCTCTCCAGAGGGTAGTGAGGTCTGCACAACGCATCACCGGGGGCAAACTACCTGCCCTCCAGGACACCTACACCACCCGATGCTACAGGAAGGCCATAAAGATCATCAAGGACATCAACCACCCGAGCCACTGCCTGTTCACCCCGCTGTCATCCAGAAGGCGAGGTCAGTACAGGTGCATCAAAGCTGGGACCGAGAGACTGAAAAACAGCTTCTATCTCAAGGCCATCAGACTGTTAAACAGCCACCACTAACATTGAGTGGCTACTGCCAACACACTGTCAATGACACTGACTCTACTCCAGCCACTTTAATCATGGGAATTGATGGGATATGATGTAAATATATCACTAGCCACTTTAAACAATGCTACCTTATATAATGTTACTTACCCTACATTGTTCATCTCATATGCATACGTTGATACTGTACTCTATATCATCGACTGCATCCTTATGTAATACATGTATCACTAGCCACTTTAACTATGCCACTTGGTTTACATACTTATCTCATATGTATATACTGTACTCGATATCATCTACTGTATCTTGCCTATGCTGCTCTGTACCATCACTCATTCATATATCCTTATGTACATATTCTTTATCCCCTTACACTGTGTATAAGACAGTAGTTTTTTTGGAATTGTTAGTTAGATTACTTGCTCGTTATTACTGCATTGTCGGAACTAGAAGCACAAGCATTTCGCTACACTCGCATTAACATCTGCTAACCATGTGTATGTGACAAATAAAATTTGATTTGATTTGATTTGATTTCATATCTAAGACCTTGCTGCTGTGTCTTCTACCGTACTTCCCATTCTCTTTGCTGATGATACCAATTAGATTTTTGATTCACTAATTAATGAAGCCAACTCAGGCATGCTCATGTTTTCTGAATGGTTCCAGATAAAAACAAACATATTTCAATGTTTAAAAAAATCCAAGAATAAGAAATATTGTTGAAAAAGTCACATCCACTAGACTCCTAATAGATTTTTTTGACATAACCTTTTTTTTACTAGGCAAGTTAGTTGACAATGACAGCCTACCCTGGCCAAACCCTAACCCGGATGACGCTGGGCCAATTGTGCACCACCCTATTGAACTACCAATCATGGCAGTTTGTGATACAGCCTGGAATCAAACCAGGGTCTGTAGTGACACCTCTAGCACTGTGATGCAGTACCTTAGACTGCTGCGCCACTCAGGAGCCCTGATGAAACATTGTACTGGAAAGACCATTGATCAGAAATACAGTGTAGACATTGTTAATGTTGTAAATGACTATTATAGCTGGAAACGGCTGATTTTTTTAATGGAAAATCTACAGAGGCCCATTATCAGCAACCATCACTCCTATGTTCCAATGGCACGTTGTGTTAGCTAATCCAAGTTTATCATTTTAAAAGGCTAATTGATCATTAGAAAACACTTATGTTAGCACAGCTGAAAACTGTTCTGATCAAAGAAGCAATAAATCTGACCTTCTTTAGACTAGTGACCTTCTAGTGTATATATATATATATATATTTTTATTTTATTTATTTATTTATTTTTTATTTACGAGCACCTTATAAACTGTATGCACCAAAAACCCTGTTGTTTTGACAAATGGAAATTCATCACTCATACTGATTAGGGGTAAATCAGGTTGTATGCGCTGTCTGCAGCAAAGTGATGAAATCTGTTGGTATTATCACAAAGATTAGTGCTTTGATTCATCAGGCTTGCGTTCTAACTCTATGCTATAGCTTAATTTACCCATATCTCATTTACTATAATATTATCTGGGCCAGTACATATGCATCCTACCTATACAAATTACTCATCATCCAAGGCTAGACGCCTTCTCTAATTACCTTGCTCCATCTGCACCTTTGTTTAAGAAACACTAATGATTTAATCTACAAATACTCATACCTCCCAGGTTACCTAAACCCTTCAATGGATTCATACAGGTTAATTTTGAAGTGCATCTACAGTATATAACACAAGACACTGTGATATCCTTCACCCTCCCCAATGCTGCACCTCACATGGTCAAATCTCTATCAGATATAGAGGTACCATACTCTGGAATTCTTATCTTCACATTGACAAAACATCATCCCTCAATAGCTTCAAGAAAAGACTGGGGTCAACCTGATAAACCAAGCTACTCAGTAATCAACTCCATATAGTCTAACTCTCACATGCACACAAACACATTTAAACAAAACATGATTTATTTTTCATGATTACTAATCAATTCATTTATATATTTAGAATCAGTAGGTTTTGTTATCAGTTTTAACAAATATTTTTATTTGTGTACTTATGTATTGTATATTGTTTTGTTGTGGTGTGGTTTTCATATCAGCCCTCGGGCTTCCAACCACACCTGCAAACCGTTTTTGTTGTTGTTATCTATGTTGTTGTCTATCACTTGTTTTCTTTAGTGCGAATAAGTAAACCCATAAAATATAGTTTGATGTCATTAGTTCCAATACAATACATCAACATCAATTACAACATTTTCATTAATCAGACACAACAGTTCTATATTAATTTATGTTTTATTCACCTGTAAGAAAGCCTGTCCCTTTAAGAGTGACTGACGACATTGCAGCTAGCTCAGTGTTAATTAACCCAACTCCAAAATTCAGCATGCCCTCTGTGGCTGAGCAGAGATTCTCCGGTTTTCTAACAATATTATTCTGTTTTATCCTTTACTGTGCGTGAATGCAACTCCTGATGAAGTTGTCAATGTTTTAGTCATATTTTCACAATTGTATAGCATTTTATGAACTTGTTTTGATGCTAGCTAAGACACTACCGTTAATGGAGGACAGGTAATGGCGGACTGAACAAAGTTATGTAGAGCACCTCAAGATAAAACGTAATATTCAATATCGGCAATTTAGACTCAAATATTAGTACTACACAATCTGGTGGGTGATAAAGAGCTGTCAAAGGACACCAGAAACACAATTGTAGACCTGCACCAGGCTGGGAAGACTGAATCTGCAATAGGTAAGCAGCTTGGTTTGAAGAAATCAACTGTGGGAGCAATTATTAGGAAATGGAAGACATACAAGACCACTGATAATCTCCCTCGATCTGGGGCTCCACGCAAGATCTCACCCCGTGGGGTCAAAATGATCACAAGAACGGTGAGCAAAAATCCCAGAACCACACGGGGGGACCTAGTGAATGACCTAGGGGGGACCAAAGTAACAAAGCCTACCATCAGCAAGGGCATTGAAGCTGAAATGTGGCTGGGTCTTTCAGCATGACAATGATCCCAAACACACCGCCCGGGCAATGAAGGAGTGGCTTCGTAAGAAGCATTTCAAGGTCCTGGAGTGACCTAGCCAGTCTCCAGATCTCAACCCCATAGAAAATCTTTGGAGGGAGTTGAAAGTCTGTGTTGCCCAGCAACAGCCCCAAAACATCACTGCTCTAGAGGAGATCTGCATGGAGGAATGGGCCAAAATACCAGCAACAGTGTGTGAAAACCTTGTGAAGACTTACAGAAAACGTTTGACCTCTGTCATTACCAACAAAGGGTATATAACAAAGTATTGAGACAAACTTTTGTTATTGACCAAATACTTATTTTCCACCATAATTTGCAAATAAATTCATTAAAAATCCTACAATGTGATTTTCTGGATTTGTTTTTCTCATTTTGTTTGTCATAGTTGAAGTGTACCTATGATGAAAATTACAGGCCTGTCTCAACTTTATAAGTGGGAGAACTTGCACAATTGGTGGCTGTGTCACGCCCTGGTCTTAGTATTTTGTGTTTATATATTATTTTGGTCAGGCCAGGGTGTGACATGGGGTTATTTTGTGTTGTGTTGTGGTATTGGGGGTTTTAGTAGGTATTGGGATTGTGGCTGAGTAGGGGTGTCTAGCATAGTCTATGGCTGCCTGAGGTTCTCAATCAGAGTCAGGTGATTCTCGTTGTCTCTGATTGGAAACCATATTTAGGCAGCCATATTCTGTGAGTGTTTTCGTGGGTGATTGTTCCTGTTTTGTATTTCACCAGATAGGCTGTTTCGGTTTTCATTATTTTCATTTCATTAGTTTTGTAGTTTCTGTATGTATAGGTTTTCCTTCATTAAAATATATCATGAATCATCATCACGCTGCATTTTGGTCCGATCCTTGTTCTACCTCTTCCTCAGAGGAGGAGATAGAAGAGAGCTGTTACAGGCTGACTAAATTTTTTTTTGCTCCGCTGTATATAAGAATTTATCAACTCGACAAACAACACTAGGCTCTATTATTATGGTGGGAGATTTTAATACAGTCTTAAATACCTCTATGGACCGGAAAGGAAATCACACTACATACTACAAACTATCACCCTCAGGCACTTAAGGAAATCATGAATGTCATGGATATATTGGAATTAGTGGATATATCGAGACTTAAATACCCTGACCTAGTGAGATATACATGGCGGAGGCTTAATCAAGCTAGTCGTCTTGACTACTTTCTTAAGCCATTTTCTCTGGCACCAAAAGTTTAAAAAGTGTTGATAGGGGACAGAATGCGGTCGGATCATCACATAACTGGCATATATATATTACTCTTACAGAATTTCCACGTGGGCGAGGATATTGGAAATTTTATCAAAGCCTACTAGATGATAAATTGTTTAGATCTAGGACAGAAGAATTTATAAGAGACTTTTTCAGACATAACATAGGTACAGCAGATCCCCTTATTGTATGGGACACTTTTAAGTGTGCCTTTAGAGGCCATGCAATTCAGTACTCATCAATAAAACAATAGCAATTTAGATCAAAAGAGTCCATATTAACAAAGGAAATTGAAGGACTGACAGTACAGTTAGATAGCAATAAAAACAGTACCATAGAGGCACAGAATAAGTTAGAGGAAAAACAAAAAGAAATGGAGGAACTTATTCAAGAATGATCCAGTGTAATAGACTATAAAAATGAAGCGAACTGGATGGAATATGGGGGAAAATTAACCAAATTATTTTTCAATCTTCAATATAGAAATGCTACCAAAAAAAATGTCACGCACTTGCTCCCAACGATGAACCAGACATGTGGAGGCCTGCAATGTTTTTTCTGAGGTCGTGGCAGATTTCTTTTGATTTTCCCATGATGTCAAGCAAGAGGCACTGAGTTTGAAGGTCGGCCTTGAAATACATACACAGATACACCTCCAATATACTCAAATTATGTCAATTAGCCTATCAGAAGCTTCTGGGGCCATGACAACATTTTCTGGAATTTTCCAAGCTATTAAAAGGCACAGTCAATAATGTAACGTAAACTTCCTAACCGACTTGTCAAAACTATAGTTTTAAAAATAAATTTGTGGAGTGTTTTGAAAAACTAGTTTTAATGTGTCACAATAGTAATCATACAGTACCAGTCAAAAGTTTGGACACACCTACTCATTCCATTTTCTAGTAATAATATTGATGACATCAAAACTATGAAATAGCACATATGGAATCATGTAGTAACCAAAAAAGTGTCAAACAGGTTTTATTTTACATTTGAGATTCTTCAAAGAAGCCACCCTTTGTCTTGATGACAGCTTTGCACACTCTTAGCATTCTCTCAACCAGCTTCATGAGGTGGTCACCTGGAATACATTTGATTTAACAGGTGTGCCTTGTTAAAAGTTCAATTGTGGACTTTATTTCTTTCTTAATGTGTTTCAGGCAATCCGTTGTGTTGTGACAAGGTTGGGGTGGTATACAGAAGATAGCCCTATTTGGTAAAAGACCAAGTCCATATTATGCAAGAACAGCTCAAGTAAACAAAGAGAAATGACAGTCCATCATTACTTTAAGGCATGAAGGTCGGTCAATACGGAACATTTCAAGAACTTTGAGTCCAGTCGCAAAAACCATTATGCGCTATGACGAAACTGGCTCTCATGAGGACCGCCACAGGAAGGCAAGACCCAGAGTTACCTCTGCTGCAGAGGATAACTTCATTAGAGTTACCAGCCTCAGAAATTGCTGCCCAAATAAATCCTTCACAGAATTCAAGTAACAACATCAACTGTTCAGAGGAGACTGCGTGAATCACTTCAAAACCACTTCAAAAGGACACCAATAGGAAGAAGAGACTTGCTTGGGCCAAGAAACACAAGCAATGGACATTAAACCGGTGGAGTAGGTGAACTTATGATCTCTGCATGTGTGAAGCATGGGGGAGGAGGTGTGATGGTTTGGGGGTGCTTTGCTGGTGACAGTGTGATTTATTTAGATATCAAGACACACTTAACCAGCATGGCTACCACAGCATTCTGCAACGATATGCCATCCCATCTGGTTTACGCTTAGTGGGACTATTATTTGTTTTTCAACAGGGCAGTGACCCAAAACACACATTCAGGCTGTGTAATGTCTATTTGACCAAGAAGGCGGGTGATGGAGTGCTGCATCAGATGACCTGGCCTCCACAATCTCCCGACCTCAACCCAATTGAGATGGTTCGGGATGATTTGGATCTCAGAGTAAAGGAAAAGCAGCCAACAAGTGCTCACCAAATGTGGGAACTCCTTCGAAATGGAAAAGCATTCCTTATGAAGCTGGTTGAGAGAATGCCAAGAGTGATCAAAGCTGTCATCAAGGCACAGGGTGCCTACTTTGAATAATCACACATTTTGATTAGGGGAGAAATCAGGTTATATGCGCTGTTGAAACACAACTAAAAAAACACATGGAAACTGTAAATATTGTTAACTTCACTCATTAGAGGACAACCTGCTGAGAAAACCAGTTACATTTTGGAGTGATTCATTTTGACTTTAGGGTCGCCAAAACAGAAAAAGAAACGCAACACTTATTTGTCAAACACTCATTGTTACATCATGTTGAAATCAATAGATTGAGACGGGGTGGGTTGTACTTCCAGCTCAAACTAACCTTACAAAAAAAACACACCGAATCTGTGAATAATATGTATATCACTGGTTAGAGGACAACTTGTAGAAGAAAGCCAGCTACATTTTGGTTTGTTGCATTTTGTTTCAATTGGGCAGCCAACGCAGAAAGGTCAACACAACACTATTTTGTTAATCACTCATATCGATATCAATTTGAAGACAGCAATGATTTGTCCGCTGGGCGCTGTTCTCAGATAATCACATGGTATGCTTTCGCCATAAAGCCTTTTTGAAATCTGACACCTTGGCTGGATTAACAACAAGATAAGCTTTATTTTGATGTATTGCACTTGTGATTTTATGAAAGTAAAATATTTATAGTAATTTAATTTGAATTTGGCGCTCTTCAATTTCACCAGATGTTGTCGAGGTGGGATGCACTGTTCCATAAGAAGATTTTAAAAAAGGAGCAGACAAAGTGTGTTCCGGGATGTATGTTTTTGTCTTGCACATATGTGTACGTGTGTGTGTTTTCCCCTTCCCTGTTAATGGGAGTCAAACGAGCCCAGGTGGCGAGATAGCACGCAGACAAGTGCTTCGTAAGCGCCTCGCTAATGTATAAAGTACAACATATGGTCTCCATCTAATTGAGCGCGGAGGGCTAGCCACATGACGGTGACGTTAAGTCTCCCGTCATCACCAACCCACTTGTCGAGCTAGTTTGCATGCTTGGCAAAGCATGGAGTTGCAATGTTTTTATTTTTCCTCTCCTGCACTCTCACTGGTACTAGAGATGTTACATCAAAGCAGCTAACTTCAAAGCAGTGTGCTGATGTGTGTATCACTTTATCAGAAGCACGTCATCAATGAAGTCCGAAGCTTTGTTTTGATCACCTGCTTTTTCAAACTGTGTGTTGCAAAATGCGAGATCCCACTTATTTCGCCGTGGCCTTTTCTGATTTCCAGCTGCTTTCAAACACGGACCTCTACTGCACGTGTATTTACAAATATAGTTAGGATTCTGTACAAAAATAATCACCTGACTGGTATGCAACATTCAGCGATGTAAGGGTATGAGGTGGAATACTGTTGAAGGCAAACTATTTTTAAAATTTAGTATAAGCTTCTGTCTTAAGCATCCTAAATATTGCCATATATTCAGTTTCTTTTAAATAGTCAACTTGAAGGCAAAAAGGAGACGCATGATGTAAGATGCAAACCTGATATTCTATCTTATTATAAGCTACTAAAGCCAATGACTTTACCGCGGTTCCACAGTGTTTAAATGAAAATGGAGAAAAAAATACTTCTGTTAATCACACACTGCTATTTATTGCTGACCAGCAGATGTATTTAATATGCGTTGTAAACAGATAATGAAACTCTGGTTAATGAACTGTTTTTCGGAAACAATTTGGTGAAATCGCCGAAGCCTTCAGAAAGCCTTGGTTTCCCACCCCTAGGTGGTACCCTATATGGTCCTCCTTTGTACCTTTAGTTTTATGTACAGTTCATACCTCAGATAGTACCTTTCTTACATAGAGTCCACAGGTACAAAATGTGCTTTTAGAAAAGGTACATTATGTCTTCATAGGGTTCCACCACAGTGACAAAGCCATATTTTCCTATAGTAGAGGACAAAAATATGCCTCTTGTTAAGGTTTTCTTCCGTCGAAGGAGAGGAGGACCAAAATGCAGCGTGGTTATTTGTAAACATCTTTAATAAAGATGAAAAACAAACAATACAAAATCAATACCGCGAAAACCTAAACAGCCTTATCTGGTGCAAACAAACACAGAGACAGGAACAATCACCCACGAAACACTCAAAGAATATGGCTGCCTAAATATGGTTCCCAATCAGAGACAACGATAAACACCTGGCTCTGATTTAGAACCACTCCAGGCAACCATAGACTTTTATAGACAACCCCACTAACCACAATCCCATAACCTACAAAAAACCCCTAGACAAAACACACCACATAAATAACCCATTTCACACCCTGGCCTGACCAAAATAATAAAGAAAACACAAAATACTAAGACCAGGGCGTGACACCTCTACCATAGACCACTTTTAAAAGTGATGTGTAATTCCTATTGGAATCCAGCAATAGTTAGGATTTTTGAGAATGACTACCAGGAACATTGCAAGGTGACTGCCTAAGCCATTTAAACTGGAACAACCATTTCAGTTATGGGTGCACAAAAAATCCAACTTACTGATTGGATAGTTGAGAAATGTATGTTATTTATCTTTGTGTAGCATTATGCAAAAACACAGATATAAAAAAAACTATTTAAAACATCTACATGTAATTGAGCATGATTATGGTACACATTTGGCTTTTAAGGGTACCACCTCAGTGACAAAGCCATTAGTTCCATTTATTTGGCAGAAATTTACCTTTTTTAATTCAAAATATTGGCTACATAAATGTACCATTATACTCTTTATCCGCGCATTTTACTAAAAGGTACATTATGTGTATTTTGATATTTTCGATGGGACAGCCATTGTTGTTAGGATGGATCTCTCTCCTTTTCTCATTGTTTATTCTCTTTTTAATTTACCTCTACTCTTCTCCCTCTCTCCCTCCCTCCTTGATCACACCTACGTGCCCTTCTTGTTCCCTCCCTCATTCTTACTTTGTCACTTTCCCTCTACCGTTTCCTCTTCTTTCTTCCTCTTCCCATTCTCTCTTTCTTATGCTCTCTCCTTCCTCCTTATTTCTTTCTCTCTTATACTTTCCACCTTCTCCCACCGCATTCTTCCTTACCCTTCTCTCCCTTTCTCCTTCCTTACCCCTCTTTCCCTCCTCTTGCCTTCCTTTCCTCCTCTTCCCTTCCCTACACACCCTTCTCTCTTTCCTCCTTCAACAAACTCCTTCCCTCCCTACACCCCCCTCCTCACCCCCTTCTATTGCCCTTCCCTCCATCTCTCACTTCAGGTATGGGTAACCTTACCTTCCAGATCACACCCGACTCCAACAAGGACAGTGAGAGCATCCAGATGGGCCGTGACCTCAAGCTTTCATGCCACGTGGATGCGGAGCCCCAGGACAAGGTCAACTGAATAGTAATAATAATAATAATAATAGAGTATGACCTCTTTGTAATGGTCTCATAATGATGCAGACTAAATAAGTTGAGAGAATTGAGAGGGATGAACATTTTATTTAAAGAGACATATGCCTTGTTAAAATACATTATAAAAGGCTGTTACATGCTTATAACAAGTTAATTAATTCAGTAAAGTACAGTACCAGTCAAAGGTTTGGACACTCCTACTCATTCAAAGGTTTTTCTTTATTTTTTACTATTTTCTACATTGTAGAATAATAGTGAAGACATCAACACTGTGAAATGACACATGGAATCATGTAGTAACAAAAAAAGTGTTAAACATATTTTAGATTTTAGATTATTTAAAGTAAACCCTTTGCCTTGATGACAGCTTTGCACACTCTTCAGCATTCTCTCAACCAGCTGCACATGGAATGCTTTTTCAACAGTCTTGAAGGAGTTCCCATATATGCTGAGCACTTGTTGGCTGCTTTTCCTTTACTCTGCGGTCCAACTCATCCTCAATTGGGTTTAGGTTGGGTGATTGTAAAGACCAGGTCATCTGATGCAGCACCTCATCACTCGCCTTCTTGGTCAAATAGCCCTTACCCGGCCTGGAGGTGTGTTGGGTCATTGACCTGTTGAAAAACAAATGATAGTCCACCAAGTGCAAACCAGATAGGATGGCGTATCACTGCAGAGTGCTTGTGTTTCTCGGCCCAAGCAAGTCTCTTCTTATTATTGGTGTCCTTTAGTAGTGGTTTCCTTGCAGCAATTCGACAGTTGATGTTGAGATGTGTCTGTTCCTTGAACTCTGTGAAGCATTTATTTGGGCTGCAATTTCTGAGGCTGGTAACTCTAATGAATGTATCTTCTGCAGCAGAGGTAACCCTGAGTCTTCCATTCCTGTGGCGGTCCTCATGAGAGCCAGTTTCATCATAGCGCCTGATGGTTTTTGCTACTGCACTTGAAGAAACTTTAAAAGTTCTTGAAATTTTCCAAATTAAAGTACCTTCATGTCTTAAAGTAATTATGGACTCTCGTTTCTCCTTGCTTATTTGAGATGTTCTTGCTATAGTATGGACTTGGTCTTTTATCAAATCTTCTGTATACCACCCCTACCACTGTCACGCCTGCTCGAGGGCGCCAGACTTCCCAACATTACATACTCAAGCCACTTTCAGTACGCACACCTGCCTTTCCCCGTCATGCGCATCAACACTCATTGGACTCACGTGGACTCAATTACTTGTGTAATTTCCTTCCCTATATCTGTCTGTTTCATAACTCTGTTTCCTGCTTCGGGATTGTTTGTCATATGTCCTTGTTTACCCATGTGCTGATGCTGTTCCTGTCATGTTCTTTGTCCGTTCCTGAATAAATATTTGACTCCCTCTTCCCTGCTTCTCCTGTCTGCCATTGGTCCTCACAAACACATTCATTGAAATGCATTCCAGGTGACTACCTCATGAAACTAGTTTAGAGAATGCCAAGAGTATGCAAAGCTGTCATCGAGGTAAAGGGTGGCTACTTTGAAGAATCTCAAATATAAAATATATTTGGATTTGTTTAACACTTTCTTGGTTACTTCATGATTCCATATGTGTAATTTCATAGTGTTGATGTCTTCACTACTATTCCACAATGTAAAAATGTTTAAACATAAAGAAAAACCCTTGAATGAGTAGGTGTTACCAAACTTTTGACTGGTACTGTGTGTGTGTGTGTGTGTGTGTGTGTGTGTGTGTGTGGCAATATATTAACACAATTAAATAACATCTTGCTATATTATTATACTATTAGGTGAACTACACGTGGTACCAGAACGCGGTGCTCATCTACAACTCGGACAGCCTGATTGTGCTGCACAGCGACCCAGACATGGCGCCTGGTACTAGCAGTCTGGAGATCGTGGACATGAAGTTCCGCGACCAGGCCACCTACAGCTGCGTGGCCAGCTTCCCCGGGAGCACAGTGCCCGAGCTGAGGGTAGATATCAACATCACCCAGAACAGCGGTAAGGGAACTGTTCCTTTGTTCTGTTGCCATGTTCACGTGCTATTAGAGTTATTGAACGCTCCTAGTTCCAAGTGGGAAATTTCACTTTACCATCCAAGTCGGAATTACAAGTGGGAAACGCAGAGAGAATGTTGTTACCCGAGTTGCCGAGTAGTGACGTTTCACCACTGACCTTTCACCTTTTCAACCAAAAGATGACAACAAATCCATTTATGATAATTACAACCTTATCAGTAGGGATAATTTTATTTATTTGATCAGGGAATCATACTGAGACCAAGGTCTCTTTTACAGATGAATTACATAAATTACAGAAAATACACACATCAAATATAAATACAAAATGCAAGCAGAAAGAAGAACACAGTCATAAAAAGCTAACACATTCATCAGTAATAAGGTCCTCAATCAGCTTTCTGAATTACCCTGGAGGCACCAGAACATCAAATTAAAGAACATTTTGAAGAAAACTAAAAGCTGATTTCTATAACTCAGTTGAGACAAAAGCAATTTCCAGAGTTAGCCATCCCTGAGACTGGGTGTGGTACGTCATATGTCTAAAGTTTACCAATTACTTTTAGTAAAAGGGCTTTATAAATTAAAAAAAAAAAAATTCTGAGGTCTTGGCTGATATCTTTTGATTTTCCCATGATGTCAAGCAAAGAGGCATTGAGTTTGAAGGTCGACCTTGAAATACATCCACAGGTACACCTCCAATTAACTCAAATTATGTCAATTAGCCTATCAGAAGCTTCTAAAGCCATGACAACATTTTCTGGAATTTTCCAAGCTGTTAAAAGGCACAGTCAATAGTGTAACGTAAACTTCTGACCCACTGGATTGTGATACAGTGAATTAATCTGTCTGTAAACAGTTGTTAAAAAAAATTACTTGTGTCATGCACAAAGTAGATGTCCTAGCCATCTTGCCAAAACTATAGTTTGTTAACAAGAAATGTGTGGAGTGGTTGAAAAACAAGTTTTAATGACTCCAACCTAAGTGTATGTAATCTTCCGACTTCAACTGTATATATAAACACTTTAATATCCAATAAAAATGGCCTTGCTAATGTCAACATTTAACCTCACTCACTCTCCCCCTCCACCCTTCGTCCGGCTGTCATCATCTTTCTTTCTTTTTCTTTCTTTCTATAAACCCTGGTTTTCTTTTGGGCAACCCTTTCTAAAATATTTTCTTGCCCTCCTCCCTCTTCCTCTCTCTTCCACTCTTCTCTTTATCTCTCCATCTCCCTCCTCACTCCCCCCTCTCTCCCATCCCACTCCCTTCACACGCCCTCTTACACCCTTCCCCCTTTCTGCCCCCCTTCACAGTTACTCCCCCAATTTTAACGGTGCCAGAAGGGGGCCAGGAGGTGAGCGTGAGGGAGGGAGGCACCACCGACCTGGTGTGCCTGGTTGATGGCAAGCCCCGCCCACCCGTGCTTTGGTCGCGTGCCGACAAGGACCTGACCATGCCCACGGGTGAGTGGGCGGTGGAAACACGCGACGGGCGCCTCCGCCTGACCAACGTCACCCGCGACCTGATGGGTGCCTACCGCTGCCAGACGGCGCCATACAATGGCCTCAACGTCAAGCCACGTCAGGCACAGGTTCAGCTGAATGTACAATGTGAGTCGCAAAGTGCTACATTTTCCATGAGATGTCTGTTTATTGAGCTCTGGATGGAAATAAAAAGTATTTCCAAAGTGTTTCTCCTGGTCCTGGTGACCTACATTGGGGAAAAAAAGTATTTAGTCAGCCACAAATTGTGCAAGTTCTCCCAATTAAAAAGATGAGAGAGGCCTGTAATTTTCATCATAGGTACACTTCAACTATGACTGACAAAATGAGAAAAAAAATCCAGAAAATCACATTGTAGGATTTTTAATGAATTTATTTGCAAATTATGGTGGAAAATAAGTATTTGGTCACCTACAAACAAGCAAGATTTCTGGCTCTCACAAACCTGTAACTTTTTCTTTAACTTCTTGGATATAGGGGGCGCTCTTTTAATTTTTGGATAAAAAAATGTTCCCGTTTTAAACAAGATATTTTGTCACGAAAAGATGCATATAACTATGCATATAATTGACAGCTTTGGAAAGAAAACACTCTGACGTTTCCAAAACTGCAAAGATATTGTCTGTGAGTGCCACAGAACTGATGCTACAGGCGAAACCAAGATGAAATTTCAAACAGGGAGTGCCCCAGATTTTGAAGGCGCTGTGTTCCAATGTCTCCTTATATGGCCCTTATATGGTCCTTATATGGCCCTCCCCTTGGTTACATTTAGACTTCTTGGTGGTCTGCAGTAAGAGTGCTTTTGCCTGCTGTGCTTCAATAATGCTTCCATTGTGAAGCGGGCTCGTTCATAAAGTTCAAAACCCTAAAAGCCTTAGAATTCATGAAGATTTCTCTTCTCTTGGCACCATCACAAAGGCAAGCCAGAGAGCCTATTCATTAACTGTATGGTATGTGATGTTGCTTGACGCTCATGAAAATACACCTTCCCACTTTACAGTTTTGTAATTGGTGCCATTGAAGGTGTGTTGGTGTGTTTTGTTTTCGATGTGAGCTGTGCCATTGTTGAAAAGAAATGTGTACTCGTTTTCTCACCATCCTATACAGTTCACTTTAGTATGCATTATTGTGTAAATTGTGAAATAAAATAATATAAATCGGTAGATGAGGCGAACAAAACAATCCTGTCCATAGATAAACAGAGGCTCAAAGGATAGCCCTGAAACACACATTGTTCCGTTGCCTGTATTTCCCATGAAATGTGATGTGCAGTATGGTCCCCTTGATGTCCACCCAACTATACCCTTAGCCACTGAAGAATAAGGAACAGAGGAGTATTCAATTGTGTCAGCACCATGGGGCCAAACAGAATGGAAACTCTATGTGGTCCTGTCAAAAATGCAACTCATTTCTACTTTTGATGGATTGGTTGTCCGTGAATTCTTTGATTGGACTGATCATGTCAACATCATACTTTCAAAATTTTAGCTAGCAAGATAGCAGTCATCATCATGAATTAAGTCAACAATCTACTGGCAAATCCTTTTCATTCCTTGTCATATGAAGAGAAATAATGAAGAGATATTATATATAATACGTATCTGTGCTCATCGGCCATTGGACATAAACATTACAAAACAAGTTGGAAATCGCAAATTCCCCAATGAGTGGTTCAGATAAAATCAGTGGCTAACTGCAGGCATTGCAAAGCAATCCATTTCTACTATTCAGTCGACTGGGTGTGTTGTCCAAGTCTGGGATTAAGGGTATATTTTCCAAGCTTTAAAGGACATTTGCCATGCTGTCAATCCAGCATGACTTCTGCCATGCTCAAAACAACTGGAAGCTCGGAACTGGGAAATCTCAGACTTGAATGAGTACAAGACAACTGGGAACTCCCCAAAAGAACTAGCACCGACTGGGAAAATACGTTTTGAAGTTGGGAACTCGGGCCTCTTTCTCGAGCTTCGACCTTGAAATCTCTGATGTCATCATCATTCAACCTTTTTTCTGATTTCCCAGTTGTCTTGAAAGCACCATTAATCCATAGAATGCCAGCCTTTGATGACAAAATTTGATCACGAAGGACCCCTGCGCCACTGTCCTGTTGAAGTGAGCACAACAACGTGAGTCCAAAATTGTCTTGTACGCTACTGCATAAATGATGTAATATGCCAGGGAGATATGACCAGTATACTGTAGCTAAGAAAGTAATACTAAGTGTATGTTGTGTAGTAAGCTGTTAGTAACCCACGTGACTCGCCCTAATAATTGTGTCCCTTTTCCCCACATAATTTAGCCTACTGTTCTGACTTGGTGGCGCAAATGTAGCCTATAGCCTGTTTTAGAAAAATGTAATCATTGAATATTGTAGGAGCTTTCATTGTCAGCTTATATGCCCCCTTTATTTATCCTACGGTTCTGATGTGGTGTACAGGGAGAATACTGTAAGAACGGCCCAAATCAAATTTTATTTGTCACATACACATGGTTAGCAGATGTTAATGCGAGTGTAGCGAAATGCTTGTGTTTCTAGTTCCGACAATGCAGTAATAACCAACAAGTAATCTAGCTAACAATTCCAAAACTACTACCTTATAGACACAAGTGTAAGGGGATAAAGAATATGTACATAAAGATATATGAATGAGTGATGGTACAGAGCGGCATAGGCAAGATACAGTAGATGGTATTGAGTACAGTATATACATATGAGATGAGTATGTAAACAAAATGGCATAGTTAAAGTGGCTAGTGATACATGTATTACATGGCCCATGTTCTGAGTTCTGTCACTGTATATTTCAGAAGTGCTGAACAAATAGCTATATTGACTACGTCTGTCCTAACTCGCTCATTAATGTCTTAATCGAAATTACGGATTGACTCTTATCCCTTATGCCATAGTTTGTACATCTCAATTATCAGTAGAAACCACATTTGTTTAAGCAAGTCAGCCATATCAGCTATGTTTTTAAAAGGCAGTAAATGAGTCTGAATTAACTGTTTTGCTTCCAGACAAGGCTCCGCTGATAGCCAGGTGTAGCAGTGGTAAGGTGTTGGGACAGCTTTATGTAGGCCCTAACAGTTTGTGGGCACGGTTTGTTACCGTTATTGTGCAATGAATGTGTTGTTTAGTGTTGTGTAGTGACTTTGCTGGCATGCATCTAAACATTTTTTTTTTGCCCCACCAAGATTTTCCAGCTAAAATTGCCACTGGATAGGCTAGATGGGTTGTTGTTGCAGACCCCAATTCAATCCTCTCAGAGCTCCAAAAGTGCCTTGTGGATAGGGCCTTAAAGTTTGTTTGGGATTCATGGTAAAAGATATGCCCAAACTAGCTTGCTTAGCGAATGAAGCTAGTTTAGCCCCAAATGCATGCTAGCTTCAGTAAAGACTACTATGACATGGAGCTGTCATTCCAAACCCTTGCAACCCACATCCACTGTCCGTCCACATCGTAAGAAAGATACTGCTAGATTTACAAGACTGGCTAATGCAGGTGGGGCGGAAGGGCGACACCAGTCTACTTCAATGATTTATTGGAGAGAGAGAGAGAGAGAGAGAGAGAGGGATTAGAGAGAGAGACAGAAGAAGATAAAGTGTGACTGAGAGAAGATAGTTAGTGATCAAGAGAGGTAAGGAGAGAGAAATGGAAGGAGAAAAGAGAACCAGGGAGTAGGGGGAGAATAAAAAACGGAGAGGAAGAGAGAGTGAGGTAGAAGTTGCAGAACCCCTTTGCCAGGGAGCAATCGGCGCTTTGGAAACCCACGATTCCCCCTTCCTTCCCTCCCTCCCTTCCTCCTTCCCTCCACGTTTGTATTTATTTATTTGTTTATTGATTTTGTTTTGTACCCTTCATTTAGCATTTTTGATCGATACCCGGGGAAGATGCTCCTCTATAGTTATGGAACTCCCCTCTTTCTCTTCCTCCATCCTTCTCTCCTTTTCTCCTATTCCTTATTTTATACTCCCTAGTCCTCCCTCTCTTTCTAGCTCCTCTTACCATGACATGGATGTTGTTCCTTATTGCTATTCTCATCATCAATTAGGCAGCATCTCACTCTGTCTCCCTCTATCGCTCTCTCACTCTTGTCTATTGCCTTATCACCGCTCTCCCTTCTGTGTCCCTTTTGCTTTTCCTCCCTCCCTCGCTCCGTCTAGCTGACTCAATCATCTCCAGTCTCGCTCTCATTCACTCTAACACTACACTCTCTCCGTCATCCGTCTTCCTCAATCACTTTCTCTTTTCACTACACACACACACACACACACACACACACACACACACACACACACACACACACACACACACACACACACACACACACACACACCACCTTTTCTCCCTTGCACTCAATGCAGATCAATCTACCCAATCTACCCTGTCTACCATACTGTAAATGTCTGGGGACTAAGTGATATGTCTGGGTGTGTTTGTGTGTGGACTTGTGTTTGTGTTTGTAAGAGAGTGTCTGTCTGCCTTTATGTCTGTCCATCTCGCTGTCTGTCTTTCCACCCTGGTTCGAATCCAGGCTGTATCACAACCCCCCGCGATTGGAAGTCCCAAAGGGCGGCGCACAATTGGCCCAGCGTCGTCTGGGTTTGACCGGTGTAGTCCGTCATTGTAAATAAGAATTTGTTCTTAACTAACTTGCCTAGTTAAATAAAATACAACAGCTCTGGAAAAAAATTAAAGACACCTGCAAAATGATCAGTTTCTCTGGTTTTATAGGTATCTGTTTGGGTAAAATTAACATTTTTATTTTGCTCTATAAACTACAGAAAACATTTCTCCCAAATTCCAAATAAAAATAGTGTCATTTAGAACATTTATTTGCAGAAAATGACAACTGGTGAAAATAATAAAAAAGATGCAGTGTTGTCAGGTAGGTAGTTGGATGGATGGGCTATTTACAGATTGCAATTCGTTCCAGTCATTGGCAGCAGAGAACGAGAAGGAAAGGCGGCCAAAAGAGGTGTTGGCTTTGGGGATGACCAGTGAAATATACCTGCTGGAGCGCGTGTTACGGGTATGTGTTGCTATGGTGACCAGTGAGCTGAGAAAAGGCGAAGCTTTACCTAGCAAAGACTTATAGATGACCTGGAGCCAGTGGGTTTGGCGACGAATATGTAGCGTGGACCAGCCAACAAGAGTATACAAGTCGCAATGCTGGGTAGTATATGGGGCTTTGGTGACAAAATGGATGGCACTGTGAACGACTGCATCCAATTTGCTGAGTGGCGTGTTGGAGGCTATTTTGTAAATGGTACGATAGTCAGTTTTACAAGGGTATGTTTGGCAGCATGAGTGAAGGAGGCTTTTTTGCGAAATAGGAAGCTGATTCTAGATTTAATTTTGGATTGGAGATACTTAATATGAGTCTGGAAGGAGAGTTTACAGTCTAGCCAGACACCTAAGTATTTATAGTTGTCCACATATTCTAAGACAGAACCGTCCAGAGTAGTGATGCTGGTCAGGCGGGCGGGTGTGGTCAGTGATCGGTTGAAGAGCATGCATATAGTTTTTCTAGCATTTAAAGGCAGTTGGAGTCCATGGAAGGAGCGTTGTACGGCATTGAAGCTCATTTGTAGGTTTGTTAACACAGTGTCCAAAGAAGGGCCAGATGTATATAGAATGGTGTTGTCTGCGTAGAGGTGGATCAAAGATTCACCCCAGCAAGGGCGGCATCATTGATATATACCGAGAAAAGAGTTGGCCCGAGAAGTGAACCCTGTGGCACCCCCATAGAGACTGACAGAGGTCCGGACAACAGGACCACCGATTTGACACATTGAACTCTATCTGAGAAGTAGTTAGTGAACCAGGCGAGGCAGTCTGCCAATAAGAACGTGGTGATTGACAGAGTCAAACACCTTGGCCAGGTCGATGAAGAAGGCTGCACAGTACTGTCTTTTATCGATGGCAGTTATGATATCGTTTAGGACCTTGAGCGTGGCTGAGATGCACCCGTGACCAGCGGAGAAGGTACTGTGGGATTCGAAATGGTCGGTGATCTGTTTGTTCACTTGGCTTTCGAAGACTTTAGAAAGACAGGGTAGGATGGATATAGGTCTGTAACAGTTTGGATCTATAGTGTCTCCCTCTTTGAAGAGAGGGAAGACCTCGTCCGCTTTCCAATGTTTGGGAATCTCAGATAAGTGGTGGCGGATAATTTTAGGAAGAGAGTGTCCAGATTGTCTAACCCAGCAGATTTGCAGGGATCCATATTTTGCAGCTCTTTCAGTTGAACATCAGCCATCTGGATTTGGGTGAAGGAGAAGCGTTGGGGGCTTGGGCCAGTTGCTGCAGGGGGTGCAGAGCTGTTGGCCGGGGTTGGGGTAGCCAGGTTGTCGGTACCAGGTCCTTATTTATAGATAGATTGTTTCGCCCCTTCCACACCCACTTGGTGGAACTCAAAACTACAGTGCTGGTTTTTCATTATTTGGGTCCATTATGCATGAATGTGAAGACTCAACATTTTTTGTTTGCATGTCATGCCTAAATTTGTTAATCTTCTCAACCAAAATGTTATTCAAGTGGTTGGCAATATCAAAGGGTTTTGTTATGAACAAGCCATCTGTCTCAATGAAGGATGGAGCCGAGCTTGCTTTTTTGCCTAAAATTTCATTGAACCCCTTGACACATACCAACAAACAGGTGTGATCATTCTCCATGGTCCCTGTAGCATACGCACAAACCGGTGGGATTAGAACACTTATTTAGAATGTCTAGTTTTGATTGACGCAACAGTCGGTGTTTAAGCTGGCCATATTGTTCTTTCACAGAAACATTTTGTATCAAACACAGTCCTTGCAAAGTTTTTGTATGCATTGTTCAGATATTCACATAAGTAGCTACAGCATAACAGAATAATCCAAACTGAAAAATGTAGGCTACATTAGTCCTAGCTTTAACAGAGAAGAGATTGACATAACACAAGAGATCATATTTAGCTAAATCTCGGCTGACAGAAACCACAATATGAATTAGCTAATTGCAATTACAATTAATCACGTCACGGGGGAGCTCACCACTGCTCAACATAATTGTGCACAACACTTTCTAAAAATCGAAAGTAATAGCCACCATGTTTGTTTTTTTGCTTCAACCAAAGATAAGAGGAGGAGACTAGATGAGTTAGGTCTGTTAACAGTCTGCATGTTGAAGGGGGTGTGTCGTCTACGATTATTCACTTCCCTTCATTTACTTCCATTCCTTCACCTAATTTTAACATCTTTGGTCTGACAGATGTTTACGTGACACCCAGAATACAGTGTATAATGTCAACAAACATGTTGTAACACATAGCTGGCAAATAACTTAGCATTAGCTCATTATAATCAGTAGATCTTTCAAAAAGTGTTTTACACACATCACAGGTGTCATATTTGTATC
Source organism: Oncorhynchus tshawytscha (assembly GCF_018296145.1). Classification (NCBI taxonomy): domain Eukaryota; kingdom Metazoa; phylum Chordata; class Actinopteri; order Salmoniformes; family Salmonidae; genus Oncorhynchus; species Oncorhynchus tshawytscha. The sequence continues at coordinate 43,979,782 of NC_056436.1, read as the reverse complement.
CAGTACTTAAAAACACGTGAATAAAACTGTAAATACATTATATTCATATACATGCATACTGTATGCTACAGTAAACCTTCAATACGATGTACAGAAAATAAGGCACTTACTTTGATAGGAACGCACACATGTCCAAAGTTATTATTTGTAAGTAAAACAACAATGAATGCAATATGAGCGCCAGCCAGAAAATGTGCCACAGGGGAAAAAGTATATGCAAGACTGTGCAAATGTCTGCATTCTTGATCTGCGGAAACACCTTGTTTGTCCGGCTCATTATTGCCTCAAACATAAATTGTCCGCAACAGTGAAATGGGCTACTTCTATGTGAATTAATGAGGAGGCAGAACACACCTTAATTCAAACTGTTGTTAGAAAATAAAACTAGTTCTCCAAAGATTTTTACTATCATTCTTCATATAATTTGTTCCGTGGTATAGTTTCTTCTTTTTGTTTAGTTATGTGATTTCTCAATTTACTGTATGTTTGCCAGTCTGCTGTGTTGTCAGACTTATTTGCTATTGCCTTTGTCTCAACCCTCTCAGCGATCCATTGGGATTTGTCAGTTCCAACAGTCAGTTACTTGATGGGCGAGTGCCTATCCGTAACCGGAAGAAGCAGTTTCGTAAAAGTGCAGCGTCAGGATGTTCTTCATTATACACATCAGACCAACAAATATTTTTCACATCTTCGACATAGGAATCATTGCACATGATAGTTTCTACACCATTTTAGGTCCAGTCTATGTAACTTTCTTTTTTATAGATATAGCTATTATATGACAATCACTACATCCAATAGGTGTGGATAGAAGGGAACGGAACTTACCAAATAGGGAAGGGGAAAGGGGGGATATCTAGTCAGTATCTAGTCAGTTGTGCAACCGAATGCCTTCAACTGAAATGTGTCTTCCACATTTGAATCAGAGAGGTGCAGGGTGCTGCCATAATCAACATCCACGTCTTTGGCGCCCGGGGATCAGTGGGTTAACTGCCTTGCTCAGGGGCAGAAAGACCGATTTTTACCTTGTCAGCTCAGGGATTCAATCCAGCAACCTTTCTGTTACTGGCCCAATGCTGTAACCACTACGCTACCTGTCCAGCATTTCTTCCATAGAATTCGACAGAGGTCCATGCAGGCTTGACCTTTTGATTGCTATACCCTGTCAGAAAGAGTAGATTTCGGTAGCTAGGAAAAACTCCCTAGAAAGGCCATAACCTAGGAATAAACCTAGAGTGTCACGATCGTCGTAGTGAGGAGACCAAGGCGCAGCGTGATATGAATACATGTTCTGTATTTAATGAAGAAAGAACACTGAAACAAACTTACAAAACAACAAACAAACGTGACGCTAAATAATCTAAATGCACAGACACAGGTAACTAGACATAGACATAGATAATAACCCATGAAATACCCAAAGAAGATGACTGCCTAAATATGGTTCCCAATTAGAGACAATGTTGCCTCTAATTGAGAACCAATCTAGGCAACCATAGACATACATAAAAACCTAGATTGTAAACAACCCCATAAACCTATAAAACCCGTAGACAGTACAAAAACACATACATCACCCATGTCACACCCTGACCTAACCAAAATATATAAAGAAAACAAAGAATACTCAGGTCAGGGCGTGACATAGAGAGGAACCAGGCTATGTGGGGTGACCAGTCCTCTTCTGGCTGTGCCGGGTGGAGATTATAACTGAACATGGCCAAGATGTTCAAATGTTCATAAATGACCAGCATGGTCAAATAATAATAATCACAGGCAGAACAGTTGAAACTGGAGCAGCAGCATGGCCAGGTGTACTGGGGACAGCAAGGAGTCATCATGCCAGGTAGTCCTGAGGCATGGTCCTAGGGCTCAGGTCCTCCGAGAGAGAAAGAAAGAGAGAATTAGAGAAAGCATACTTAAATTCACACAGGACACCGGATAGGACAGGAGAAGTACTCCAGATATAACAAATGACCCTAGCCCCCCGACACATAAATACTGGAGGCTGAGACAGGAGGGGTCAGGAGACACTGTGGCCCCATCCGATGATACCCCCGGACAGGGCCAAACAGGAAAGATATAACCCCACCCCCTTTTCCAAAGCACAGCCCGCACACCACTAGAGGGATATCTTCAACCACCAACTTACCATCCTGAGACAAGGCCGAGCATAGCCCACAAAGATCTCCGCCACGGCACAACCCAAGGGGGGGCACCAACCCAGACAGGAAGATCACTTCAGTGACTCAACCCACTCAAGTGACGCACCCCTCCTAGGGACGGCATGAAAGAGCACCAGTAAGCCAGTGAGTCAGCCCCTGTAATAGGGTTAGAGGCAGAGAATCCCAGTGGAAAGAGGGGAACCGGCAAGGCAGAGACAGCAATGGCGGTTCGTTGCTCCAGAGCCTTTCTGTTCACCTTCACACTCCTGGGCCAGACTACACTCAATCATATGACCCACTGAAGAGATGAGTCTTCAGTAAAGACTTAAAGGTTGAGACGGAGTTTGCGTCTCTCACATGGGTAGGCAGACCATTCCATAAAAACAGAGCTCTATAGGAGAAAGGAGAAAGCCCTGCCTCCAGCTGTTTGCTTAGAAATTCTAAGGACAATTAGGAGGCCTGCGTCTTGTGACCGTAGCGTACGTGTAGGTATGTACGGCAGGACCAAATCAGACAGATAGGTAGGAGCAAGCCCATGTAATGCTTTGTAGGTTAGCAGTAAAACCTTGAAATCAGCCCTTGCCTTGACAGGAAGCCAGTATAGGGAAGCTAGCACTGGAGTAATATGATAAAATTTTGGGGTTCTAGTCAGGATTCTAGCAGCCGTATTTAGCACTAACTGAAGTTTATTTAGTGTTTTATCCGGGTAGCCGGAAAGTAGAGCATTGCAGTAGTCTGACCTAGAAGTAACAAAAGCATAAATACATTTTTCTACATCATTTTTGGACAGAAAGTTATGGCCACCAGACTATTTACATTGACACCCCTTCTCCATTTGTTTTGAACACTGCTGCTACTCACTGTTTATTATCTCTACGTAGTCATTTCACCCCTACCTACATGTACAAATTACCTCAACTAACCTGTACCCCCGCACACTGACTTGGTACCAGTACCCCCTGTATATAGCCTCGTTATTGTTATTTTATTGTGTTTGTTTTTATATTTTTTTACTTTAGTTTATTTGGTAAATCTTTTCTTAACTCTTCTTGAACTACACTGTTGGTTAATAAGGGCTTGTAAGTAAGCATGTCACGGTAAGGTGTACACTTGTTGTATTCGGCACTTGTGATTTGATGAATTTCACCACTCACTGCAAGTCCTCATGCTTCAGGTCTAACCTGTGCTTGCTTGGGCCAGCTCTCTTTTTGATGGGAGGCATTAGACCATTCTCCTTGTACGACTGGTAGAGGAGAGTCAGGTGTGTTCTACTAATGCTGAAAGACAAATTCCAGACACAAATATTTTTGAAATATTATACAATAAATAGCCGTAGTCACTGTCAGACACACCTGGCTATCGTGATGTGTCATGGAATCACCTGGCAAAGTGGAGTCTTTTGTTTAGCAAAACAATTAACCATAATCCTAATCCATAGAGTGCTAGCAATACAAACTGATTGTCATAGCTAGTTAAAGTAAATAGGTTCAATGTTAGCTGGTTAGGTAGCTAACATTAGGCTATTGTCGCGCCCTGATCTGTTTCACCTGTTCCTGTGATTGTTTCCACCCCTCCAGGTGTCGCTTATTTTCCCCAGTGTATTTCTCCCTGTGTTTCCTGTCTCTCTGTGCCAGTTTGTCTTGTATGTTTAGTCAAGTCAACCAGTGTGTTTTTTGATATTCTCCTTTTTCTAGCCCTCCCGGTTTTGACCCTTGCCTGTTTCTGGACGAGCCTGTCTGCTACTCTGTACCTCCTGGAATCTGTTCTGGTTTTGACCTTTTTGCCTGTCCACGACCATTTTTCTTGCCTACCCCTTTAAATTATTAAACATTGTAAGACTCCAACCATCTGCCTCCTGTGTCTGTATCTGGGTCTCTCCTTGTGCCCTAACTTGTTATGGCTGCAATACCAATGCCGGGATCGATATGACAACTAGAGAGGGCGCCAAATTCAAACAACAGAAATCTCATAATTACAATTCCTAAAACATACATGTGTCTTATATCATTTTAAAGGTAATCTTGTTGTTAATCCCACCAAAGTGTCTGATTTCAAATAGGCTTTTCAGTGAAAGCACTACAAACGATTATGTTAGGTCTCCACTAAACAACAATAAGCACAGCCATTTTCCAGCAAAATATAGCATTCACAAAAAGCTGAAATAAAGATACAATTAATCACTAACCTTGAATTATCTTCATCAGATGACACTCATAGGACTTCATGTTTCACAATACATCATGTTTTGTTTGATAAAGTTCATATTTATATAAAAAATCTGAGTTTACATTGGTTTATTAGATGTACTTGTTCCAAAAACTTCAAGTGATTTTGCATAGCCACATCGTTTCAACAGAAATACTCATCATAAATGTAGATGATAATACAAGTTATACACGTGGAATTATAGATATACCTCTCCTTAATGCAACCGCTGTGTCAGATTTCAAAGAAAGTTTATGGAAAAAGCAACACATGCAATAATCTGAGACGGCGCTCAGAACAGTAGCCAAATTAGCCGCCATGTTGGAATGAACGGAAACCAGAAAATACATATTAAATGTTTCCTTACCTTTTGATGAACTTCATCAGAATGCAGTCCTAGGAATCCCAGGTCCACAATAAATGCTTGATTTGTTCGAAAATGTCTGTTATTTATGTCCAATTAGCTACTTTGGTTAGCTCGTTTGGTAAACAATTCCAAAGTCACAAAGCGCGTCCACTATAACGTGACGAAATGTCCAAAAGTTCCGTAACAGTCAGTAGAAACATGTCAAACGATGTACTGAATCAATCTTTAGAATGTTGTTTACATATATATTGAATTAACGTTCCAACCAGAGAATTAGAATGACTTCAGATGAGCGATGGAACGCAGGTCCTTCATCTGTGAACGCGCATAGTGAATGCATGGTCAACTCGAGGCAGTGGTGACTATTTCGGGTGTCATTCGACCCCCCTTCACATGAGAGTCATCAGACAAAGTTCTATTGACTGTTGACATCTAGTGTAAGGCGTAGGAAGTGACAACTCATCCATATCTCGCTGTAATTTCAATGAAACTTTGTAAATTCATTAGTTATTCTGCGCTCTGGTACACAGTTGGTGCAGTGATGTTCTATTGAAATGGATGCTTGCATATTCTAGTCTTTTGTTCAGTTTCAATAAGCGATACATAAAAAAGCCGCGTTAGACAGGATTACCCTACACATACTGACCAGCTCAAATACACAGAAGTGTGCTATATGGCAGACCAATCCATACTCATCTCATTGCATGTCCAGCCCACTCATTATCTCAGCCAATCATGGTTAGTGGGAAGGTTGCTGACTTTTTCTGTGGCGTAACCAACTAGGCTCATAATTTAACAATTTATTCATATTTACAGATGGCATACAAATTTGTTATCGCCATTTCTGCAAAAAAGTTTACGTTCAAACAGCTCTCCTGTGAATTAGTGACCCGCCAACATATGCCTAGTTTCCTGAAACAGGTCACATTTAAAGTTTAAGACTTGCTGCCACTCTGTTCTCTGTACATTTTCAATTGATGGGGCACCATAAAGACATACGAGTGAAATTTGTACAGCATTCTCACTCACGGGTGCAATAAATACAGCATATTTCAAGGCATACCTCAAAATATGGTAATAAGCCAGAAACAACAATAGCATGCACCCACTAGTGGTCAAAAGGTTTTTGGCGCTTCAAAATGACTGTAAGGAACTATATTCTGTGGGGTGAAATTACAGTACCAATGAAAATACTGCAATTCTTTCCCCAGCCCACAGCATTTTCCCACAATGCACCATCATTTAAACCAGTATGCTGCAGTAAAATGTTTCAGAGTATTTTACTGTTGATCATGCCAAAAATTACTCTGTATAATTTACAGTTTTCTGTTACAGCGCACTGCTGTGAGGCTGGGGTTTTAGCCCACATAATGTATTTATTATCATTAATACATCTCTCCCTCCCTCTCTATCTTCCAATATTGATATTTCTCTCCTTTAAAAACTTCTTAAGGTATAGGGGACACTTGCGTCCCACTTGGCCAAAAGCCAGGGAAAATGCAGCGCGGCAAATTCAAATAAAATGATATAAAAATCGTACTTTCATTAAATCACACGTAAGATACTAAATTAAAGCTACACTCGTTTTGAATCCAGCCAACATGTCAGATTTTTTAAAAGGCTTTTCGGCGATAGCATAAGAATGTATTATCTGATGATTGCACAACGGTAAACAAAGAGGGTAACATATTTCAACCCTGCAGGCGCTACACAAAACACAGAAATAAAATATAAAACATGCCTTACCTTTGACGAGCTTCTTTTGTTGGCACTCCAATATGTCCCATAAACATCACAATTGGTCCTTTTGTTCGATTAATTCCGTCCATATATATCCAAAATGTCCATTTATTTGGCACATTTGACCCAGAAAAAAACAGCTTCCAAATTGCGCAACGTCACAACAAAATATTTCAAAAGTTGCCTGTAAACTTTGCCAAAACATTTCAACCTACTTTTGTAATACAACTTTAGGTATTTTTAAACGTTAATAATCGATCAAATTGAAGATGGGTCTATCTGTGTTCAATACAGGAAGACAACAAACCAAGCTACTTTTCAAGTCTTGCGCAACTCTCAACAGTGTTACGCAGTTCCTAGATGGCCGTACTTCTTCATTGCACAAATGAATAACCTCAACCTCAACCTTGAATATGTGGACATCTATAAGTACCTAGGTGTCTGGCTAGACTGCAAACTCTCCTTCCAGACTCATATCAAACACCTCCAATCAAAAATCAAATCAAGAGTCGGCTTTCTATTCCGCAACAAAGCCTCCTTCACTCACGCCGCCAAGCTTACCCTAGTAAAACTGACTATCCTACCAATCCTCGACTTCGGCGATGTCATCTACAAAATGGCTTCCAACACTCTACTCAGCAAACTGGATGCAGTATATCACAGTGCCATCCGTTTTGTCACTAAAGCACCTTATACCACCCACCACTGCGACTTGTATGCTCTAGTCGGCTGGCCCTCGCTACATATTCGTCGCCAGACCCACTGGCTCCAGGTCATCTACAAGTCCATGCTAGGTAAAGCTCCGCCTTATCTCAGTTCACTGGTCACGATGGCAACACCCATCCGTAGCACGCGCTCCAGCAGGTGTATCTCACTGATCATCCCTAAAGCCAACACCTCATTTGGCCGCCTTTCGTTCCAGTACTCTGCTGCCTGTGACTGGAACGAAGTTGGAGACTTTTATCTCCCTCACCAACTTCAAACATCAGCTATCTGAGCAGCTAACCGATCGCTGCAGCTGTACATAGTCTATTGGTAAATAGCCCACCCATTTTCACCTACCTCATCCCCATACTGTTTTTATTTATTTACTTTTCTGCTCTTTTGCACACCAATATCTCTACCTGTACATGACCATCTGATCATATATCACTCCAGTGTTAATCTGCAAAATTGTAACTATTCGTCTACCTCCTCATGCCTTTTGCACACATTGTACATTGTATATAGACTCCCCCTTTGTTTTCTACTGTGTTATTGACTTGTTAATTTGTTTATTCCATGTGTAACTCTGTGTTGTCTGCTCACACTGCTATGCTTTATCTTGGCCAGGTCGCAGTTGTAAATGAGAACTTGTTCTCAACTAGCCTACCTGGTTAAATAAAGGTGAAATAAAATAAAATAAAACCAAATTCTAAAGACTGGTGACATCCAGTGGAAGCGGTAGGAACTGAAAACAAGTTCCCAATGAGAACTCACTGAACAGACAGACCTCAAAAAACAACCATTCTGAACGGTTAGTCCTCGGGGTTTTGCCTGCTACATAAGTTCTGTTAAACTCACAGACATAATTCGAACAGTTTTAGAAACTTCAGAGTGTTTACCAGCCAAATCTACTAATAATATGCATACCTTATATTCTTGGCAGGAGTAGCAGGAAGTTGAAATTGGGAACGCTATTTATCCAAAAGTGAAAATGCTGCCCCCTATACCTTAAGCAGTTAAACCTAGGAGAGGAGCTGCTTCTACTACTAGACTATGTGGGGACACTTTATTTGAAGGGTACCTACATAAGGAAATCATAACCTGTTTATAACGCATACATAATCAAATCATTAACACCATTTTTTCTCCCTACACTCAGATGCTCCAGTCCTGGACCCGGTTTTCCAGGATGTTCGCTCGCCCAACTACCAGTTTGTAACCCTGCGCTGCATCATTCAGAAGTCCAACCCGCCACACATGGCCAGCATCCAATGGACGCGAAACGGCGAGCCCCTGACCTCCCTGACCCCAAACCCCCAGGAGAACCCGCAGCTGAAATTCAAATTGGACCCCAGCAACAACGGCACGTACAAGTGCCGTGTCAACAACGGCGTGGGCTCTTCTACCTGCACCTTCAACATCTCATGTGAGTACCAGAAGCTGCTGAAGTTTCTGGTGGGGTTGTGGTCAATTCCATTTAAATTCAATCAATTCGGGATGTCAATTGGATTTTCCATATACTTCCTGAATGGGCTAAATTGAAATGGAATTGTCCCAGGTTACTGGAAATTGATTTGTTTCCTGTTTCCTTGTTTCCTGGTTTCATTTCATACATTAGCACATTGACTTGACTTCTTTGGTGTTGACAGGTTAGAAAAAAGGCTGGATAGGTGGGGAGCAGCCATATCGTTATGGCTACACCTACAAAAGAGAGTTTCGCTTTGTGTAAAATATAGGACTGAAAATTAAGTACATGAAAAGTTTGAAAACTTTTACTAATGGACTTAATCTGACCCACTGATACGCAATAGATAAAAGTATTAAACCAACCAACCAACTAACCTCTCTCCTTCCCCCTGTTCTTCTCCCTCTCTCCCTCCCTTACCTTTCCCTCACCTCTCCCTCCCCCAACACTGTAGCCCGTCCATACAACGCTGAGTTCTACTTTGACACGCCCAACCCCATCCGCAATCTGAAGGGCAACAACTTCTCCTACAACCTCCAGTGGACCCAGAGAGAGCCCGTGGCTACAGACCGGATCATTGGCTACTGGGTCAATGTTCGCAATGTGAGTCACTCGTACAGACACTCACTCACTTACTAGGGATGTGCACAGGGTTTTGAATATTCTCCTTTCCTTTTCTCTTCCTCTCTATCCTCCCGTCATATTCCCCATCTCCTTCCTTTATTCTCCTTTCTCCCTTTCTCTTAAAACTTCTTGTAACTAGGGGGCAGTATTTTCATTTTTGGAAAAATAACGTTCACAGAGTAAACGGGCTATTTTGTCAGGACAAGATGCTAGAATATGCATATAATTGACAGCTTGGGATAGAAAACACTCTAAAATTTCCAAAACTGTAAAAATATTGTCTATGAGTATAACATAACTGATATTGCAGGCGAAAGCCTGAGAAAAATCCAATCCGGAAGTGACTCATTTTTTGAAAGCTCTGCGTTCCGATGCGTCCCTATTGAGCAGTGAATGGGCTATCAACCAGATTCCTTTTTCTACTTTTTCCCCAAGGTGTCTACAGCATTTTGACGTAGTTTCACGCATTTATGTTGAAGAATGAGCGTAAGCGACTATATTGCGTAAGTGGTCACCTGATGGCTCTCAGAGTGATTCTTGCATAAAATACAGAGGTAGCCATTTTTCCTCTCGTCCTACTGAAAAGCCAACTGTCCTTGTTGATATATTATCGAATAGATATTTGAAAAACACCTTGAGGATTGATTATAAACAACGTTTGCCATGTTTCTGTCAATATTATGGAGCTAATTTGGAATATTTTTCAGTGTTTTCGTGACAGCAATTTCCGGTCGATTTCTCAGCCAAACGTGAAGAACAAACAGAGCTATTTCGCCTACAAAAATACTATTTTTGGAAAAAAGGAACATTTGCTATCTAACTGGGAGTCTCTTGAGTGAAAACATCCGAAGCTCATCAAAGGTAAACGATTTAATATGATTGCTTTTCTGATTTTCTTGACCAAGTTGCCTACTGCTAGCTGGACATAATGCTATGCTAGGCTATCGATAAACTTACACAAATGCTTGTCTTGCCTTGGCTGTAAAGCATATTTTCAAAATCTGAGATGACAGGGTGATTAACAAACCGCTAAGCTGTGTTTCAATATATTTCACTTGAGATTTCATGAATAGGAATATTTTCTAGTAATGTTTATGTCCATTGCGTTATGCTAATTAGTGTCAGATGATGACAACGATCCCGGACACGGGATGGGTAGTTACAACAGGTTTTAAAGAATGTGATGAAAAATGAACCTCCCCCCTAACTTTTGATTGTTGGAATATGGGAAACACATCTGAGAGTGTTTAGGCCTATATGTAAATATAATCTTATTAACCTCTAGCGACGAGCAATCCCGTATCCAGGAGCGTAATCATAGCCTCAAGTGCATTACCATAACGCAACGTTTCCTATTCATGAAAATCACAAATGAAATGAAATAAATATATTCAAACACAAGCTTAGCCTTTTGTTAACAACACTGTCATCTCAGATTTTCAAAATATGCGTTACAGCCAACGCTAGACAAGCATTTGTGTAAGTTTAGTATGGCATAATGCTATGCTAGGCTGTGCTGGCAGCAGGCAACATTTTCACAAAAACAAGAAAAGCATTCAAATAAAATCATATTCCTTTGAAGAACTTTGGATGTTTTCAATGAGGAGACTCTCAAGTTAGATAGCAAATGTTCATTTTTTCCAAAAAGATTATTTGTGTTGGCGAAATAGCTCCGTTTTGTTCATCACGTTTGGCTAAGAAAAAGACCGGAAAATGCAGTCACTACAACGCCAAACTTTTTTCCAAATTAGCTCCATAATATCGACAGAAACATGGCAAACGTTGTTTAGAATCAATCCTCAAGGTGTTTTTCACATATCTATTCGATAATATATCAGTCGTGACAGTTGGTTTCTCATCAGAAGCAAACGGAAAAATACTGCAGCTGGAGATTACGCAATAATTGCAACGGAGGACACCAAGCAACCACCTGGTAGATGTAGTCTCTTATGGTCAATCGTCCAATGATATGCCTACAAATACGTCACAATGCTGTCGACACCTTGGGGAAGCGACAGAAAGCCTAAGCTCATTCGTGGCCCATTCACAGCCATATAAGGAGTCATTGGCATAAGGCGGTTTTTAAAAAATGCGGCACTTCCTGATTGGATTTTTATCTGGATTTTGCCTGTAACATCAGTTCTGTGGTACTCACAGACAATATCTTTGCAGTTTTGGAAACGCCAGTGTTTTCTTTCCAAAGCTGTCAATTATATGCATAGTTGAGCATCTTTTCGTGACAAAATATCTTGTTTAAAACAGGAATGTTTTTCATTCAAAAATTAAAATAGCGCCCCCTATATCCAAGAAGTTAAATGTATTATACGTTAATGTATTTCCTGTCTTGAAGGTGATACGTCATGACATTGCATGTGTTGCAAAATCTATACCTATGTAGCTATGCAAAATGGCAATCCTGCATAGTTGTGTAACAAAAACATGCAGATGTGTTCAGCCCCACAATTAATTATTAACCAGCAGCATACCACCCTGCATACCACTAATGACTTGCCTTTGAAGTTAAGCAGGGTTGATCCTGGATGGGAGACCAGATACTGCTGGAAGTGGGTTTTGAGGGCCAGTAGGAGGCACTCATTCCCCTTCTGTAAAAAACATTGACCTGTGTAGGGTGCGGGATTGGGATGTTAAATGGGTCCTATCTGTGGTGACTAAAGATCCGATGGCACTTATTGTAAGAGTAGGTTTGTTAACCCTGGTGTCCTGGTTAACTTCCCAACCTGGCCACCTACTGTAAGTACTGCATCTTCCAATTGGCTCATTCCTCACCCATTTAACTATTAAATGAGAATGTGTTCTCAGTCAACTTATCTGGAAAAATTGATTAATTCACTTGATGCATTTTTGCATTGCGAAAGTGAATCAGAAATACGGCTTTAATGTCTCGGCCCTTTTATTTTTTATTTATTTGATTTTTTTCACCTTTATTTAACCAGGTAGGCAAGTTGAGAACAAGTTCTCATTTACAATTGTGACCTGGCCAAGATAAAGCAAAGCAGTTCGACACATATAACGACACAGAGTTACACATGGAGTAAAACAAACATACAGTCAATAATACAGTATAAACAAGTCTATATACAATGTGAGCAAATGAGGTGAGGGGGGAGGTAAAGGCAAAAAAGGCCAAGGTGGCAAAGTAAATACAATATAGCAAGTAAAACACTGGAATGGTAGATTTGCAGTGGAAGAATGTGCAAAGTAGAAATAAAAATAATGGGGTGCAAAGGAGCAAAATAAATAAAATAAATACAGTAGGGAAAGAGGTAGTTGTTTGGGCTAAATTATAGGTGGGCTATGTACAGGTGCAGTAATCTGTGAGCTGCTCTGACAGTTGGTGCTTAAAGCTAGTGAGGGAGATAAGTGTTTCCAGTTTCAGAGATGTTTGTAGTTCCTTCCAGTCATTGGCAGCAGAGAACTGGAAGGAGAAGGCGGCCAGAGAAAGAATTTGTTTTGGGGGTGACCAGAGAGATATACCTGCTGGAGCGTGTGCTACAGGTAGGTGATGCTATGGTGACCAGCGAGCTGAGATAAGGGGGGACTTTACCTAGCAGGGTCTTGTAGATGACATGGAGCCAGTGGGTTGGGCGACGGGTATGAAGCGAGGGCCAGCCAACGAGAGCGTACAGGTCGCAATGGTGGGTAGTATATGGGGCTTTGGTGACAAAACGGATTGCAACGGCCCTGAGGTGGTCTTTCTACGCATCGGTGTAAGGCATTGAGGCAACGTTGTGTGGTGGTTGTTTGTTCACTGGGAATGGCCTGAAGTTGTCTTCCATCAATGATCCAACGTAGCCTAGTGGTCTAAAGTACTCCATGGGTAAAAACACTCTGAACATACACATGAAATGTTGGTTTGACCACTTACTTTCTTGTTGTAAATTTGTAAATTTCAGGTGTGGCAGTTGACAGGACATGTGACAGTTGACAGGACATCGCAATGTTCCCCCTTAGCAACTCTCTCTCTCACTCTCTATCTCACTCTTCCCGATGGCCTCCTAATTTCCCCGTTAAACAATGTAATCAGCTATTCATAGAAACCTTGGCCCACATTAAGAGAAGGAAAGACAAAGAGAGAAAGAAAAAGAGAGAGAGAAAGACAAAGAGAGACAAAGAGAGAGAGAGAGGGGTAAATAGGGAGATGGGGAAGAGAGGGAAATAAAGGGAAAGAGAGGGAGAGGGGAAGAGAGGAAGTATGTTGATGAATTATACAAGAGGGGCAGTATTCAAAGCAAAAAAAGCGCACAAACACAATTGGAGCCAGAAAGGGAGAGAGGGAGTTAGGGGTCTGGATTAGTCAGCTTGGCTTTGTGCAGCTGAAAGCTAAACGGCATGCTCTTTAAAACTCATTCCTTAAGTAAGCATCTGCTGGGAGACACAGGAATTAGCATCTTGCATGCTAGTTGGTAGGATAAGTTTCGTGAATGAGTTTGCCCACTCCTTCTGCTGCTTGGACATGTACAGCATTGTTGTTGATGCCCAACTAGCACATAATGTTCTGAAAACCATATGTTTCTTAGAGCATGGTGACAGCATTGTTGTCCTATGGTTATTTTGCACACAACCTTCCCACAATCTTCTGGAAATGGTTGCGGATACCCAGCCTACACGTAACGTTCTGAGATGGGAATATTTCTTCGCTGGGAATTTCAGTACTTGAGGGTAACATTTCCTAAAAGTTTCCTCATGGTTCTAATTAAAGACATTTTCTCAGACCATTTCACACATACCAACAAATGGGTGTGATCATTTTACAGTAGTCCCTGCAGCGTACGCTCAAACCAATGTGATTAGAACGTCCAGTTTCGATTGACGCAACAGTCAGCATTTCAGCTAGCCAAACTGTTTTTCACAGAAACATTATGCGCAAACACAGTCCTACAAAGTTATGTCCTGAATGTGACCAGTTCATTTTTGGATGCAATGTTCAGACATTCACAGAAGTAGCTACAGCATAACACAATCATCCAAACCGGAAAATGTAGGCTACATTTGTCCTTGCGCTAACTGAGGAAAGATTGAAATAACACAAGCAGTCATATTTAGATAACTCTCGGCTGACAGAAACCTCAATATGAATTTGCTAATAGCAATAACTATTTAAAATTCACCACATCACGTGTGAGCTCACATTGCTCTAAATAATTGTGTAAAATACTTTCTAAAAATCTAAATGAATCCGATGATGGGTAGTTTGTGCGCGCCACCATATTTGTTTTTTTGCGTCAACCAACGACAAGAAGAGGAGACAAGATGACTTTGGTCTGTAAGCAGTCTGCATGTTGAAGGGGGTGCGTCATCTACGATCATTAACTTCCCTTCATTCACTTCTGGAAGTTTACTTGAAAGATGAGTGAACCATACCTTCCCCTCATTATAACATATTTGGTCTGACCGACGTTTACATGACACCCAGATTGCATTGAATAATGTCAACAAACATGGCGCCACACTTAGCTGGCAAATGCCTTAAAGTGCCTTGAAAGATTGGCCATGGCTCACATCAACACCATCATCCCAGAAACCCTAGACCCACTCCAATTTGCATACCGCCCCAACAGATCCACAGATGATGCAATCTCCATTGCACTCCACACTGCCCTTTCCCACCTGGACAAAAGGAACACCTATGTTAGAATGCTATTTATTGACTACAGCTCAGCATTCGACACCATAGTGCCCTCAAACCTCATCAATAAGCTAAGGACCCTGGGACTAAACACCTCCCTCTGCAACTGGATCCTAGAGTTCCTCACGGGCCGCCCCCAGGTGGGAAGGGTAGGTAACCACACATCCGCCACGCTGATCCTCAACACAGGGGTGCGTGCTTAGTCCCCTCCTGTACTCCCTGTTCACTTAAGACTAAACGGCCAGGCACGACTCCAACACCATCATTAAATATGCCAACAGTAGTAGGCCTGATCACCGACAACGACGAGACAGCCTATAGGGAGGAGATCAGAGACCTGGCTGTGTGGTGCCAGGACAACAACCTCTCCCTCAACGTGATCAAGACAAAGGAGATGATATTGGACAACAGGAAAAAGAGGCCCGAGCACACCCCAATTCTCATCGACGGGGCAGGTTGAGAGCTTCAAGTTCCTTGGCGTCCACATCAGCAACAAACTAACATGGTACGAACATACCAAGACAGTCATGAAGAGGGCACGACAAAACCTATTCCCCCTCAGGAGACTGAAAAGATTTGGCATGGGTCTTCAGATCCTCAAAAAGTTCTACAGCTGCAACATCGAGAGCATCCTGACTGGTTGAATCACTGCCTGGTATTGCAATTGCTCGGCCTCCGACCGCAAGGCACTACAGAAGGTAGTGCGAACAGCCCAGTACATCACTGGGGCCAAACTTCCTGCCATCCAGGACCTCTATTCTAGGTGGTGTCAGAGGAAGGCCCTAAAAATTGTCAAAGACTCCAGCCACCCTAGTCATAGACTGTTCTCTCTACCACCGCACGGCAAACGGTACCGGAGCGCCAGGTCTAGGTCCAGGAGTCTTCTAAACAGCTTCTACCCCCAAGCCATAAGACTCCTGAACATCTAGTCAAATGGCTACATAGACTATTTGCAGTGCCCCCACCCCCTCTTTACACCACTGCTACTCTCTGTTGTCATCTATGCATTGTCACATTAATAACTCTACCTACATGTACATACTACCTTAGATAACCGGTGCCCCCGCACATTGACTCTGTATCGGTACCCCTCGCTGTTGAAATTTCACTGCTTCTCTTCAATTACTTGTTACTTTTATCTCTTATTCTTACCTGTAATTTTTGAAACTGCATTGTTGGTTAGGTGCTCATAAGTAAGCATTTCACACCTGTTGTATTCGGCGCATGTGACTAATAACATTTGAATTGATTAGATGAATGTCTAGGTTGAGAAACAGATGCCTTACAAGTCCTCAACTGGCAGCTTCATTAAATAGCACCTCTTGCTCAGTTGTGCACCGGGGCCTCCCACTCCTCTTTCTATTCTGGTTAGGGCCAGTTTGCGCTGTTCTATGAAGGGAGTTGTTACGGTTTTCTAGGTGTGAAGGATAGTCGGACCAAAATGCAGCGTGTAGATTGCGATCCATGTTTAATGAACGACGTGAAACACGAATAAACACTAAACACTACAAAACAAAGAACGTAACGAAAAACCGAAACAGCCTATACTTGTGTAAATAAATAAAGAGAAAGGAACAACGACACTAAGGACAATCACCCACGACAAACTCAAAGAATATGGCTGCCTAAATATGGTTCCCAATCAGAGACAACGATAAACACCTGCCTCTGATTGAGAACCACTCCAGACAGCCATAGACTTTGCTAGAGAACCCCACTAGCTACAATCCCAATACATACACACCAAAACCCCAAGAGAAAACACACCACAATACAAAAACCCCATGCCACACCCTGGCCTGACCCAATACATGAAGAAAAACACAAAATACTTAGACCAGGGTGTGACAGAACCCCCCCCCCCCTAAGGTGCGGACTCCCGAACGCACCTCAAAACAATAGGGAGGTTCCGGGTAGGCGTCTGTCCATGGTGGCGGCTCCGGCGCGGGACGTGGAACCCACTCAGTCAATGTCTTAGTCCCCTCTCCTCGCGTCCCTGGATAGTCCACCCTCGCCGCCGACCATGGCCTAGTAGTCCTCACCCAGAACCCCACTGGACTGAGGAGCAGATCGGGACTGATGGACAGCTCGGGACTGAGGCAGCTCGGGACTGAGGGGAAGCTCGGGAGTGAGAGAAAGCTCGGGAGTGAGAGAAAGCTCGGGAGTGAGAGAAAGCTCGGGAGTGAGAGAAAGCTCGGGAGTGAGAGGAAGCTCGGGAGTGAGAGGAAGCTCGGGAGTGAGAGGAAGCTCAGGAGTGAGAGGAAGCTCAGGAGTGAGAGGAAGCTCAGGAGTGAGAGGAAGCTCAGGCAGGTAGGTAGATCTACCAGATCCTGGCTGGCTGGTGGTTTCAGCAGATCCTGGCTGACTGGCAGATCCTGGCTGACTGGCAGATCCTGGCTGACTGGCGGATCTGGCGGATCCTGGCCGACTGGCGGATCCTGGCCGACTGGCGGTTCTGGCAGATCCCGGCTGACTGGCGGATCTGGAAGAGTCTGGTTGACTGGCAGATCTGGAAAAGTCTGGTTGACTGGCAGATCTGGAAGAGCATGGCTGACTGGCAGATCTGGAAGAGTCTGGCTGACTGGCAGATCTGGAAGAGTCTGGCTGACTGGCGGATCTGGAAGAGTCTGGCTGACTGGCGGATCTGGAAGAGTCTGGCTGACTGGCGGATCTGGAAGAGTCTGGCTGACTGGCAGATCTGGAAGAGTCTGGCTGACTGGCGGATCCTGGCAGACTGACAGCTCTGGCTGCTCCATGCAGACTGACAGCTCTGGCTGCTCCATGCAGACTGACAGCTCTGGCTGCTCCATGCAAACTGGCAGCTCTGGCTGCTCCATGCAGGCTGGCAGCTCTGGCTGCTCCATGCAGGCTGGCAGCTCTGGCTGCTCCATGCAGGCTGGCAGCTCTGGCTGCGCTGAACAGGCAGGAGACTCCAGCAGCGCTGTAGAGGAGGAAGGCTCTGGCAGCGCTGAACAGGCGGGAGACTCCGGCAGCGCAGGAGAGGAGAAAGGCTGGGGTGTGGAGGTGGTACTGGATAGACCGGACCGTGCAGGCGCACTGGAGCTCTTGAGCACCGAGCCTGCCCAACCTTACCTGGCTCGATGCCCACTCTAGCCCGGCCGATACGAGGAGCTGGAATATACCGCACCGGGCTATGCACCCGCACTGGGGACACCGTGCGCACCACTGCATAACACGGTGCCTGCCCGGTCTCCCTAGCCCCCCGGTAAGCACAGGGAGTTTGCGCAGGTCTCCTACCTGGCGTAGCCATACTCCCTGTGAGCCCCCCCCCAATACATTTTTGGGGCTGACTCCCGGGCTTCCTTGCCAACCGTGTTCCCTCGTATCGCCGGCTCCTCTCTCCGGCTGCCTCTGCTCTCCTAAGTGCCTCCACCTGTTCCCATGGAAGGCGATCCCTTCCCGCCAGGATCTCCTCCCATGTGTAGCAACCCTTGCCATCCAATATATCGTCCCATGTCCAATCCTCATTGCGCCGCTGTTGCTGCCTTTGTTGCTTCTCCTGCGGCTCCTGCCTGTTGACACGCTGCTTGGTCCGTTTGTGGTGGGTGATTCTGTTACGGTTTTCGTTACGTTTATTGTTTTGTAGTGTTTGTGTTTAGTGTGTTTGTCATTAAACATGAATCGTAATCTACACGCTGCATTTTGGTCCGACTCTCCTTCACACCTAGAAAACCGTAACAGGAGTAGTACACAGCGCGGTACGAGATCTTCAGTTTCTTGGTAAATTCTCGCATGGAATAGCCTTCATTTCTCAGAACAAGAATAGAATGACGAGTTTCAGCAGAAAGGTCTTTGTTTCTGGCCATTTTGAGCCTGTAATCGAACCCACAAATGCTGACGCTCCAGATACTCAACTAGCCTAAAGAAGACCAGTTTTATTTTCTTTAATCAGAACAACAGTTTTCAGTTGTTTTAACAATATTGCAAAAGGGTTTTCTAATGATCAATTAGCCTTTTAAAATGATACACTTGGATTAGCTAACACAACGTGCCATTGGAACACAGGAGTGTGGTTGCTGATGATGGGCCTCTGTACACCTATGTAGATATTCCATTAAAAATAAGCCATTTCCAGCGACAATAGTCATTTACGAAACTAACAATGTCTACACTGTATTTCTGATCAATTTGATGTTATTTTAATGGACAAAAAAATAGCTTTTCTTTCAAAAACAAGGACATTTCTAAGTGACCCCAAACTTTCGAACTGTAGTGTACATACATACATAGATACTGTATGCTACAGTAGAAACAACCACACGATACACAGAAAATAAGGCACATACTTTGATTGGAACGCATACATAAAACAACAACGAAAGGAATACAAGCGCCAGACAGAAAATGTGCAAGTCTGCTGTGGTGGTTAATTTCTTTACTATCAAATGAGGAGAGACAAACTTATCACACAAGCCAGAGTTATACTTGAACTAAATATTTAATCATTTATTAATAAAGGAGCAGGTCAATACAACGCACACATAAAAAGTGAATCGATTGATTACTCTACGATAATGATGGCTGGTCGACGAATCACGCTCAGATGATTCGTTGAGAGCTCCGAGACAAAAGTACAAAGGTATTTTATAGCCAAGACACCCCTTTCAAATTACATGACGAACAACAGATGTATAGAATGTGTCACAGGGTTAGGATTTGTATGAAAGATACTTAGAATTCACAGCAGACAGTATCTGCTGTGTCAACAGTTATCTTTCATTGTACAGACCAGGGTCTGGCAATGGGGTCATCCCTCCCTTGTACCAAATAGAACAGAAACATTAACTCATTCTCTGGAATGCGGTCTCTTTAGGTTTTGTCACCCAAAAGACAGCATAAATCTCCTGTCAGTGTTATCTCCCGCAGGCCCATCCTCAGTAGAACACTCACAGATGCGCTTTCTAACAACCCCTTATTATGTTGCATAAAACAAACATTTGATACAATAATAGCATTATAACATAATCTTGCAATTTACTGAGACACCTGAACAATTACTACGTTGACTACATTGAGAACAGTTTCACTTTTCACCCTACACTCAAACTGTGTGGTTTCTCATTTTTCCTCATGCACCTGTAGCAGCAATCCCTTGTGCTGACCTTTCCTGTCACCTTGTCCCTGTTCAAACCTGTTTGGAGTAAAAATAATTAGCAATCATAATGTTAGCTAGCTACTGTAAAAGGCATGTCTTAAAACCTCTAGTGACTCCCCATCCCGCATGAGGGAGCGTAATCATCGACTGACACTAAATAGCATAACGCAACGGACATAAATATTCCTAGAAAATATTCCTATTCATGACAATCACAAGTGAAATATATTGAGACACTGCTAAGCCTTTTGTTAATCACCCTGTCATCTCAGATTTTCAAAATATGCTTTACAGCCAAAGCTAGACAAGCATTTGTGTAAGTTTATCGATAGCCTAGCATAGCATTTTGTCAAATTAAATCGTTTACCTTTGATGAGCTTCGGATGTTTTCACTCACGAGACTCCGAGTTAGATAGCCAATGTTCCTTTTTTCCCAAAATATTATTTTTGTAGGTGAAATAGCTCCGTTTGTTCTTCACGTTTGGCTGAGAAAACGCCCGGAAATTGCAGTCACGAAAACGCCGAAGAATTTTCCAAATTAGCTCCATAACATCAACAGAAACATGGCAAACGCCATTTATAATCAATCCTCAAGGTGTTTTTCTAATATCTATTCGATAATATATCAACCGGGACTGGTGGCTTCTTAGTAGGATAGAGAGAAACAATGGCCGCATTTGTCCTTTACGCACCAAACACTCTGAGAGACTTCAGCTGACCACTGACGCAATGTTGATGTTCAGGCTCATTTTTCAAAATAAAAGCCTGAAACTATGTATTGTGACACTAGACACATTAGGGAAGCCATAGAAAAAGGAATCTGGTTGATATCTCATTCACTGCTCAATAGGGACGCATAGAAATGCAGAGCTTCTAAATAAGAGTCCCTTCCTGATTGGATTTTTCTCAGGCTTTCGCCTGCAACATCAGTTCTGTTATACTCACAGACAATATTTGTACAGTTTTGGAAACTTTAGAGTGTTTTCTATCCTATGCTGTCAATTATATGCATATTCTAGCATCTTGTCCTGACAAAATATCCCGTTTACTACGGGAACGTTATTTTTCCAAAAATGAAAATACTGCCCCCTAGTCACAAAAGGGTTTACACGTTACAGCTTTGAGTAAACATCTTTGTCTGGTCTGATAGGCAACTTGGCTATATTTACCTTCATAGTTGAAAAGGTAACTGGAGATACAGTTTGAATCCTTTTTCTAACTTGGAGGTCGGTGCACTGCTACTTGCATTGGCCAGACAATGTATATCTGTCACTGTTGTCTTTGGCAGCTCTTGCAAGCGCCTTGTGTAAAACAGTGCCATGGTTGCTAAGGGAATGGAGCTTTGGCTAATTGCTAGCCACTGTTACAAAGAACAATGCTATTGCAACCTCTTTGCAATAAGGAATTGAGACCAAAAGCTCAAGATAAGTTTTAAGTGTTTATTACCAAGAATACAGTCAGCTGAGCTTTTCTGCTAAGGTCCACAAAATATCCCCATTATTATTATCTAAATATCCCCATTATGCTTTTCCTCAGTCTTCCATTAAGGGCTACAGGATCACTGACTTTAACTCAGTCAGTGACTTTCATCACCTGCTTTACCGTTAGATCTATGATTGAGTTTGTGAGATATTCTATACCTTTGTGAGATATTCTATACCTTTTTCCCAGTCCTCTGCTAACGTTTTCTTGACCAGCTTATCTATTGCCTCCTTATGTTGTGCTACAGTAGGGGCTGGCGGGTAATAATTACCATTACTCAGATCTGGATCACATCTCTAATCCCACACTATACCCATACCCCACCCCCTGTGAAAACCCTCTGTGCCATAAATTTTAGGGCCTAAAGATTGTTTTTCCGCAATCCCTTTATAAATTCCTGTTTCCGTGTCTTGGTCCCAGTTCTCTGGATGGTATGTCTTTGATATGGAGGAGAGAGCAGTGGGGTTGAGAGAGTGTCCAGTTCTACATATCTCTGGGTCGCATGCTTCCTGATCGTCCCCTGCAACAGATGGGCTGCCACCCATATCACCATGCCCTTATGGTTAGTTACACTCACAGCTTCAGCAACTTTTGATGTTACCCTCTCCCAGTGAACCCGAGTATCTTCGTATCGAGCTATCCACTCTATATAAAGTGTTATTTGATTTTCTCCCCTTGGAGTGGTAGGGATTATAGCAGCCGCCACAAACACTACCCCAAATAAAAATGTCCCTATGCCCCATATTATTGCCGTTTTACAGTGTGATCTACACTCCTTTTCCATCCTCTTCCCCCTACCATCAAAGCATTTAATGGTGCAGCCATTAATGAGAATGACGGTATAAGTCTGCGGACATAACCGAATAGTACCAGTGTTTTCTTAACCCCTCTAATTGTTGTTGGAATTGGCAGTCGCTGGATTGTGTATTTTCGGACAACCGTCAGAGTTTTCTTGCACTGAGAGATAGTGTCCCCCAGGTATGTTACCTCTGGGAGCGCAATTTGTGCCTTTTCACAGGACACATTCAGACCAACTTTTGTTAGGTTTCTCAGGAGGATGTCAAGAATCTCTTCATGGGCTGTCTGAGAATCTGAACATAATAAAAAATCATCCAAATATTGAATTATTGTGGAACCTACCGTGAACTGTCAGTTCTCCAGAGCTTTCTTAACGGCACTGTGAAACAGGGCAGGTGCAGAAGCATGCCCCATTGGCAACCGGCGAAAACAATACTGCTTGTTATTGCATACGAACGCAAAATAATGTTGTGAGTTCTCGTGAATTGGTACAGCCCAACAAATGTTCTTAATATCAATTACTGAGAAAATATTAGCAGACGGTGGGATGGAAAACAATGGTGGAAGGGTCAGCTACTGTGGGTGCTACTTTTTTAGCTCTATTGTTCACACCACTGTCAACTGTTAGCCTATATCCTTCGCTACAGGAAATGTAGGACCGTTACAGCAGCTTGCCTGTTTCACCAAAATGCCTCTCTCCACAAATACTACCACATCCTCTCCTATAGCTATCGCAGCATCTCTCCTGATGGGGTATTGTTTCTGTGGGGGAGGAGGCTCTGGTTCAGTCTTTCAAAAACCTGCAATCCAATCTATCTTTTGCCCAATAGTCATATGTATCCCATTTTGAGTCAAGTTTTGCAAATTCTACCTGTCGTACTTGTGATAGGTACTCCACCTTCCCTTGTGTAAACACCCATGCTCCAGGGAACATAGCCACAATGTCTAAACCCAATATAGCTTTGTTGACTGGAGCTACTCTTAATTTTGCTGACACTGTTACACAACCAAAGTCAATCGGCAACAGAATAGTGACACATGCTGTTTGTTGCACTCCTGAAATCCCATGATAGGGTGCTTCAGCCTCAAATTCAAAATGTTCTGTGATAGAATTTAATTGTGATAGGCCGTGTCTAACAACAGGGCCTTTTTCTGCCCTGTTGTTAGATTGGCAAATTGCTCTACCAGCTCATCTTATGGCTATTGGGGCAGATGGGCTCAGCCTTTGATCTTCCCCCTAGGGGTGTCTTGTGTCCATTTACAGTTGAAGTTGGAGGTTTACATACACCTTAGCCAAACACATTTAAACTCAGTTTTTCACAATTCCTGACATTTAATCCAAGTAAAAAATTCCCTGTCTTAGGTCAGATAGGATCACCACTTTATTTTAAGAGTGTGAAATGTCAGAATAATAGTAGAGAGAATTATTTCTTTCAGCTTTTATTTCTTTCATCACATTCCAAGTGGGTCAGCAGTTTACATACACTCAATTAGTATTTGATAGCATTGCATGTAAATAGTTTGATTTGGGTCAAACATTTTGGGTTGCCTTCCACAAGCTTCCCACAATGAGTTGGATGAATTTTGGCACATTCCTCCTGACAGAGCTGGTGTAACTGAGTCAGGTTTGTAGGCCTCCTTGCTCGCACACACTTTTTCAGTTCTGCCAACAAATGTTCTAAAAGATTGAGGTCAGGGCTTTGTGATGGCCACTCCAATACCTTGACTTTGTTGTCTTTAAGCCATTTTGCCACAACTTTGGAAGTATGCTTGAGGTCATTGTCCATTTGGAAGACCCATTTTAGACCAAGCTTTAACTTCCTGACTGATGTCTTGAGATGTTGCTTCAATATATCCACCAAATGTTCCTCCTCATCATGCCATCTATTTTGTGAAGTGCACCAGTCCCTCCTGCAGCAAAGCACCCCTACAACATGATGCCGCCACCACTGTGCTTCAAGTTTGGGATGGTGTTCTTCGGCTTGCAAGCCTCCCCCTTTTTCCTCCAAACATAACAATGGTCATGATGGCCAAACAGTTCTATATTTGTTTCATTTCAGCAGTGGCTTCTTCCTTGCTGAGCGGCCTTTCAGGTTGTCGATATAGGACTCGTTTTTACTGTGGATACAGATACTTTTGTATACTTTTGTATGCGTTTACTCCAGCATTTTCACAAGGTCCTTTGCTGTTGTTCTGGTATTGATTTGCACTTTTCGCACCAAAGTACTTTCATCTCTAGGAGTCTTCTTCCTGAGCGGAATGACGGCTGCGTGGTCCCATGGTGTTTATACTTGCGTACTATTGTTTGTAGAGATGAACGTGGTACCCTCAGGCATTTGGAAATTGCTCCCAAGAATGAACCAGACTTGTGGAGGTCTCCAATTTTTTTTCTGAGGTCTTGGCTGATTTATTTTGTTTTTTTCCATGATGTCAAGCAAAGAGGCACTGAGTTTGAAGGTAGGCCTTGAAATACATCCACAGGAACACCTCCAATTGACTCAAATTATGTCAATTAGCCCTTCAGAATATTCTAAAGCCATGACATCATTTTCTGTAATTTTCCAAGCTGTTTAAAGGCACAGTCAACTTGGTGTATGTAAACTTCTGACCCACTGGAATTGTGATACAGTGAATTATAAGAGAAATAATCTGTCTGTAAACAATTGTTGGAAAAATGACTTGTGTCATGCACAAAGTAGATGTCCCAACCGACTTGCCAAAACTATAGTTTGTAAACAAGACATTTGTGGAGTGGTTGAAAAACGAGTTTTAATGACTTCAACCTGAGTGTATTTAAACTTCTGACTTCAACTGAAGGACCCTCTCTTATCCAGTGTGTCGTACTCCCACACTTAAAACAACCAATTTCTCCACCCCTGGCAGGCTTTCCAGATTTATAGTTTTTTTCCCCCGCTTCCTGCTAGGCGGACAATTTGCCTTGTCCGCCACTACTCTGACTCATTTCCACCACTTGTTCTAGCCCTGATTCTGCCCACACCACTGCTGTAATTATATGTCCATGCACTAAGGGCATCTACCACTCCCAATACAGCAGATTTGACAGGAGACCTGCCAGGAGTTGCGATTTCCCTACTACAGTACTTATTTTCCACCATAATTTGCAAATAAATTCATTAATAATCCTACAATGTGATTTTCTGGATTTCTTTTCTCATTTTGTCTGTCATAGTTGAAGTGTACCTATGATGAGAATTACAGGCCTCTATCATCTTTTTAAGTGGGAGAACTTGCACAATTGGTGGCTGACTAAATACTTTTTGCCCCACTGTATAAGGTCCAAAATTGACTGTGCATGTCAGAGCAAAAATCAAGCCATGAGTTTGAAGGAATTGTCTGTAGTGCCGAGACAGGATTGTGTTGAGGCACGGATCTGTGAAAGGGTACCAAACAGTTCTCCAGCATTGAAGGTCCCCAAGGACACAATGTCGCCATCATTCTTAAATGGAAAAAGTTTGGAACCACCAGGACTCTTCCTCGAGCCAGGCCAAACTAGGTAATCGGGGGAGAAGGGCCTTGGTCAGTGAGGTGAAAAAGAACCCGATGTTCACTCTGACAGAGCTCCAGAGTTCCTCTGTGTAGATGGGAGAACCATCCAGAAATACATCCAGAAACACTCTGAAGTTTCTAAAACTGTTTCAATGATGTCTGTGAGTATAACAGAACTCATATGGCAGACCTGAGAAAAATCCAACCAGGAAGTGGGAAATCTGAGGTTTGTAGTTTTTCAACTCTACTGAATATTCAGTGTCTATGGGGTCAAATTGCATTTCCTAAGGCTTCTACTAGATGTCAACAGTCTTTAGAACATTGTTTGAGGCTTCTACTGTAAAGGGGGGGCTCATAAGGGCTCTTTGAGTCAGTGGTCTGGCAGAGGGCCACAAGCTTTTGACTCGCGGTCATCTGAGAGGTAGCTCTCGTTCCATTGCTTTTCTACAGACAAAGGAATTCTCTGGTTGGGAATTTATTGAAAATGTATGTTAAAAACATCCTAAAGATTGATTCTATACATCGTGTGACATGTTTCTACGGACTGTAACAGAACTTTTGGACTTTGTCTAGTGCTCATGCCTTTTGGACTTTGTCTAGTGCTCATGCCTCATGGAGATGGATTACTGGGCTGAACGCGCTAACAACAAGGAGGAATTTGGACATAAATTATGAACTTTATCGAACAAATCAAACATTTATTGTGGAACTGGGATTCCTGGGAGTGCATGCTGATGAAGATCATCAATGGTAAGTGAATATTTATAATGCTATTTCTGACTTCTGTTGACTCCAACATGGCGGATATCTCTTTGGCTTGATTTGTCGTCTGAGCGCCGTACTCCGATTATTGCATGGTGTGCTTTTTCCGTAAAGTTTTTTTGAAATCTGACACAGCGCTTGCATTAAGGAGAAGTCTCTTTAATTCTGTGAATAACACATGTATGTTTTATCAATGTTAATTATGAGTATTTCTGTAAATTCATGTGGCTCTCTGCAAAATCACCGGATGTTTTGGAAGCAAAACATTACTGAACGTATCGCGCCAATGTAAACTGAGATTTTTCGATATGAATATGCACTTTATCAAACAAAACATACATGTATTGTGTAACATGATGTCCTATGAGTGTCATCAAAGTTTAGTGGTACATTTGATCTCATTTTCTGCTTTTTGTGACTCCTATATTTGGCTGGAAAAAATGTCTGTGTGTGTTTTTGTGACTTGGCTCTGACCTAACATAATCATATGTTGTGCTTTCGCTGTAAAGCCTTTTTGAAATCGGACACAATTTGCAGATTAAAAATAATTTGATCTTTCATTTGGTGTATTGCACTTGTTAATGTGTAAAAGTTACATATTTCTAAAAAATAATTTTGAATTTCACGCGCTGCCTTTGCAGCGGAATGTTGTTGAGGCACCCCTAGCCATAAGAAGTTATAATGCACTTTGTAATGTGAACGTGTTTTTTCATTCCATTCCACTCATTTAAATGTTACTGGGAGGTAGGTTTCAAACGGCTTTACTATATATATCAGTTAGGCAAGTTAAACCCACCATTATCTGTTGGGTCCCATTTCTCACCATCTCCCTCTCCCCCCCTCTTTCTATCCCACTCTCTGTTTACTCCTGATGAAGCAGAATGAAAAGAGGAATCAGATGAACCTGTTCTCCAAGCAGATCGACAAGGAGCCAGTGAAGGGAGGCCTCATGTCCTACATCCTGACTGACCTGAAGATCCCCCTCTCCTATGAAATCCGCCTGGCCCCCATCACCACCTACAGCACAGGAGACTATGTCAGTCGCACCATCAAGTACTCAGAGCGTGAGTAGGGCACGGTGACTGGCTTGCACCTGGAGCCAAAATGGACACTCTTTAGTTAGTGTCTAATGACAATAATAATAATAACTAATCCGTAGCTGGCCAAGCAGGGTTGGGTTCAATTGCATTTTAATTACAGTCAATTCAGAATGTTAACCAAATTCCAATTCCAAATATTCCTATTTGAAAAGCATTTAATTTGAATTTCATTATACTTCCTGAATAGACTGGAATTGAAATGGAATTGACCCCAACCCTGTGGCCAAGTAGGCCCTTTTTGTTATGTTAATTTAAGCAATTATTTAAATACATGTTAAAATGTGTGCTACTACCAGGGTTGGGTAGATTACTTTCTACATGTAATCTCTTACAGTTACAAGTTACCTGTCCAAAATTGTAATCAGTAACGTAACTTTTGGATTACCCAAACTCAGTAACGTATTCTGATTACATTCAGTTACTTTTAGATGACTTTCCCCTTAAGAGGCATTTGAAGAAGACAAAAATGAATGTTATCAATTGAACCACATCTATTTCGGTTGAAATCAACATTAAAGTTTACATAGCTGGCCATATATGGATGTTACATTTTACTTTATTGCTTGGTTATGTAGGCTTCTTCTAACCCATTGCTTTCTACTACATGTAATAATACAATTAAATTATATCTTTACATTGAAAACCAAACTCTATCAGAATTCCAGTCATTCCAATTAATGTTAAACCCCTTGATCTTCAAGAATAGGACTTGGAAATAAGGAAGTATAGATTATGCCAAAAATCTCACGTTTGGACTCATCAGACCAAAGGACAGATTTCCACTGGCGTAATCTCCATTGCTTGTGTTTATTGGCCCAAGCAAGTCTCTTTTTATTATTATTGGAGTCCTTTAGTAGTGGTTTCTTTGCAACAATTCAACCATGAAGGCCTGATTCACGCATCTCCTCTGAACAGTTAAAGTTGAGATGTGTCTGTTGCTTGAACTCTGTACAGAATTTATTTGGGCTGCAATTTCTGAGGCTGGTAACTGTAATGAATTTATCCTCTGCAGCAGAGGTAACTCTGGGTCTTCCTTTCCTGTGGCAGTCATCATGAGAGCCAGTTTCATCATAGCGCCTGATGGTTTTTGCAACTGCACTTGAAGAAACTTTCAAAGTTCTTGACATTTTCTGGATTGATTGACCTTCATGTCTTAAAGTAATGATGGACTGTTGTTTATCTTTGCTTATTTGAGCTGTTTTTTTTACCATAATATGGACTTGGTCTTTTACCAAATAGTGCTACCTTCTGTACAAGTGATTGGCTAAAACACTGTAAGAAGGAAAGAAATTCCACTAACTTTTAACAAGGCACACATGTCAATTGAAATGCATTCCAATTGACTACCTCATGAAGCTGGTTGAGAGAATGCCAAGAGTGTGCAAAGCTGTCATCAAGCCAAAGGGTGGCTACTTTGAAGAATCTCAAATATAAACACTTTTTTCATTACTACATGATTCCATTTGTGTTATTTCATAGTTTTGATGTCTTCACTATTATTCTACAATGTAGAAGGTGTGTCCTTCGACGGTGTGTCCAAACCTTGGACTGGTACTGTATATATAATTTAGTCCAAAAATGGATTTTGCAACTACAGATTTGCCCTTTAAATATATCAAAAGTGTACAAGTTTGAGCATGTGTGGATGTTTTTTATCAGCATGAATTAGATTGAGCAATAAAGCACCAATTTCAAATCAAATCAAATCAATTTTATTCCATAGGCTTGGATCCGCACTATGCAGCTGTTGCAAGAGTGCATTTTTCCCTGGCTGTCCACTGGTTTCAAAAACAATGACTGATAGTCAGGTTAAACTTTTTGAATTCAACCATTATTGGGTTGAAATACACATTTAGATTTGTGAACAGCCATCCACAACAACCACAATCTGTAAGGTGCAAATAGCCAATGTATTTCACATTAATGCGCTATGTAGATATCAATAATAAGTGATATCTGTATCGCTGTAGACTACATCACAGCTGTCATCCTTAACTCCAAGTGTTTTTTCAAACTGGATAATCTTTGGATTACAACAGCAGTCACACCATTGGAAAACATAGCTTTTTCAAAAGTATCTGTATTTTGATTACAATATTTTTGCTGGTAATTAGAGTTACCATTTTTTTATAATCCCTTATTTGTAATCCGTAACTCCTCAACCCCGGCTACTACAAAGTTTTATGAAAGTGTATTGTGGTAATCAATGTGTATTTCCTCTTTTACAGCCTACAATTACCCAAGACCTTCAGGTAAGAGTGCCCTAAAACAGAATTAGGAAGTGCATGAACTTCGCCGAGTGGAACGTACATTTTAATAGATTATGTTTCGATTATAACACCATCGTGAAAGGTGAACAGAGAGATACAGGCTTCTTCCCAATTGGAACCCAATTAGTGCACTAGGGCTGAATTTGTGTGGCGGGCATAATTAGTGTTTGTCTGAGTGAGTGGGTTGGTTGTTGTGTGTGTACTGTAGTGTCTTGACTTTACTTTCATTAATCTGATGACTGTTATTTATTTAATCTACTAACTATGTTTAATTGTTACCTGATTAAATGAATCATGTAACAATTAACTCATTAGGAATTTGGGGCACCACAGAAGAGGCTGTTTAAAGAGTTACCATCTCCCAAATTAAACTCTATAAGGTATATATTACATCGATAAACAGTCATCCTATTAATCATTACCTCTTATCATATCATCATTCTAAACAGATGTTACCTCATGCATCTGCAAAAAACCCAGCCCTACTCATAATTCAGTACGACACAAATTGGTTTAATTATTTATTTACTAGCTAACTAATTAATAACAGGATAACGTACACAATTAATAGATGAGGCAAAGGTCCCTAGCGGACTGACACAATATGGCATTTTACCCAATGAGAGAGAAAGAGAGAGAGAGAGACGATTCGTCTATACATTCTATAACTTTTCTCCCATTAATCACATACTTTGCACATGAACCGCAGCCCGTTTGGAATAATAAATCATGAATTTATTTACGTATGGTTGGCTATGTCCATCGTGTAGTCCTGAATAGTTCACAGACTTCACTCTTCCATTTGGCTCCTGAAGCTGCTCATTTGAAGATAAGCCAGTGAGTGTAGCATACTGTGATTTGAGACTCGTAGCAGGATGGGATGGTTTGAAGAGTTTGAGATATTTGACTCAGGACAGATAATCAGCTGTACCAGTGATTGTCTGAGAGGGGAGTTTGTCGCCTCTTCCTCCTCATGTTGATTATTCAGGATTCAGGATTCAGACCACTATTGACATGAGCTGCAGCTCTTCGTCTCTGGTCTAAAGGATGATGAGTTTATTTCTTCACCTCGTTTTGAGGATAAAGTTTCAACCATTTCAAACATGTAGCTCTTGCTTCACGTTTCCTGGTCTAAAGGTTGATCCTTTATGCACTCCTGGTCAAAGGGAGCTTTCCGTCGTGCTGACAACCTCCCTGACCTCACTTCGGGCATGGTTACTTACTTGTACAAAGTATTATCAAAAACAATTATCTTATTAGAAAACTTAAATCACATTCCAATCTTAACAAATATACTTTCATAATTGTTCTTATTATAAGCACAACATGCTGGATGAAAACTTGACAGATAAAGAGGATATACAGTTGAAGTTGGAAGTTTACATACACCTTAGCCAAATACATTTAAACTCAGTTTTTCACAATTCCTGACATTTAATCCAAGTAAAAATTCCCTGTCTTAGTTCAGTTAGGATCACAACTTTCTTTTAAGAATGTGAAATGTAAGAATAATAGTAGTGAGAATGATTTATTTGAGCTTTTATTACTTTCATCACATTCCCAGTGGGTCAGAAGTTTACATGCACTCAATTAGTATTTGATAGCATTGCCTTTAAATTGTTAACCTTGGGTCAAACGTTTCAGGTAGCCTTCCACAAGCTTCCCACAATAAGTTGGGTGAATTTTGGCCCATTCCTCCTGATAGAGCTGGTGTAACTGAGTCAGGTTTGTAGGCTTCCTTGCTCGCACACACTTTTTCAGTTCCGCCCACACATTTTCTATGGGATTGAGGTCAGGGCTTTGTGGCCACTCCAATACCTTGACTTTGTTGTCTTTAAGCCATTTTGCCATAACTTTGGAAGTATGCTTGAGGTCATTGTCCATTTGGGAGACCCATTTGCGACCAAGCTTTAACTGATGTCTTGAGATGTTGCTTCAATATATCCACATAATTTTCCTTTCCTCATCATGCCATCTATTTTGTGAAGTGCACCAGTCCCAACTGCAGCAAAGCACCCCACAACATGATGCTGCCACCCCTGTGCGTCACGGTTGGGATGGGGATCTTCAGCTTGCAAGCTTCCCCCTTTTTCCTCCAAACATAATGATGGTCATTATGGCAAAACAGTTTTATTTTTGTTTCATCAGACCAGAGGACATTTCTCCAGAAAGTACATTCTTTGGCACCATGTGCAGCTGCAAATCATAGTCTGGCTTTTTTTATGTCGGTTTTGGAGTAGTGGCTTCTTCCTTGCTGAGCGGCCTTTCAGGTTATAGGACTCATTTTACTGAGGATATAGATAATTTTGTACCTGTTTCCTCCAGCATCTTCATAAGGTCCTTTGCTGTTGTTCTGGGATTGATTTGCACTTTTCGCACCAAAGTACGTTCATCTCTAAGAGACAGAATGCTTCTCCTTCCTGAGCGGTATGACGGCTGCGTGGTCCCATGGTGTTTATACTTGCGTGCTATTGTTTGTACAGATGAACGTCGTACCTTCAGGCATTTGGAAATTGTTCGCAAGGATGAACCAGACTTGTGGAGGTCTACAATTTTCTTCTGATGTCTTGGCTGATTTCTTTTGATTTTCCATGATGTTGAGCAAAGAGTTTGAAGGTAGGCCTTGAAATACATCCACAGGTACACCTCCAATTGATTCAAATTATATCAATTAGCCTATCAGAAGCTTCTAAAGCCATGACATCCTTTTCTGGATTTTTCCAAGCTGTTTAAAGGCACAGTCAACTTAGTGTATGTACTTCTATGTACTTTTGACTTCTGACCCACTGGAATTGTGATACCGTGAATTATAAGTGAAATAATCTGTCTGTAAACAATTGTTGGAAAAATGACTTGTGTCATGCACAAAGTAGATGTCCTAGCCGACTTGCCAAAACTATAGTTTGTTAACAATACATTTTTGGAGTGGTTGAAAAACGAGTTTTAATGACTCCAACCTAAGTGTATGTAAACTTCCAACCTCAACTGTACTTTTCAAGTTACAGCATTTCATCCATACAGTTTTTAAGGACATCACAAATTGAAAAACAACATTACATTCATATTGTTATGTTAGAAATATTATTACATTATTCACTTTTTGAATGTTAGAGTTTGGTTGGGAACAGACATTCCTTTGGTTGATACTAAAGTTGAAGAGAGAGTCCTCTCCTGCTTAATTTACAACCAAGTGTGAGCTTTCAACCCGGCAGTTCCCTCCTCCCCCCTTTGCGGTGGTAGAGGGTCTGGTTACTGTCAGCCGTTGCCAAGCTGATTTGACCCATTGTGATCCTCACAGACAGTCATGACAGTAGTTTTCCACAACACAATGGATTAATGTAATGGTTTGAAATTGATATGATAGTTGTTGTTAGTAGCAACTGTGTGGATGGTTGGAGGATTTTTTTTCATTAGTTTGTGTGATTGAGTTGAAACAGACAGCGAATTATTGCTGAAATGCTAAATGCTGATTGAAGGGGGGTTGCCCATGTGATTAACTGGTCATTTTTTATTTTCAAACGGTCTCTCCTAAGTTGTTTTTCTGTTAGTCTCTCCTGCTATGGCTTTCCTTACTATATCTCTCATTTTTTTCTTTCATACTGTCTTGATAATGTGTCCCTCTTTTTTTCTCACTTCTTCTCTCTGTGATCCCTCACTCTTCCTCTCTCTGTGATCCCTCACTCTTTCCTCTTTTGTCTCTTCCTCTCTCTGTGATCCCTCACTCTTCCCTCTTTTTCATCTCTCATTGTTATTGCTCTTTATCTCTGAATCACTCTTTCTATAACACCTTCTTTCTTCACATTTCTCTTTCTGACAGACCATGTTTGTGGCTTTGAGGACAAGCACATCTGCGGTTTCTCCCAGGACCGGGGCGACAATTTTGATTGGACAAGACAGAACCACCTGACACAGAACCCCAAGCGTTCATCCAATACCGGCCCAGAGATGGACAGGAGTGGCACCAAAGAAGGTAGGTTACACTCTTAGATGTAAAGGAGCCTGGAATAACTTTTTGAGGTTCTAAAAATTGCCACTAAGGGGGATCCTTCCCAGGTCACAAAGGTTTCTCGAGAAACTCCTCTTAACAGGTTCTTCGAGGAACTCCTGTGACATGATGCATATCTTTTCTCAAAATATGCATATACTGAGCTGCCTGTGTAAATGTTCAGACAGGAAACCTTTTTGTGATGGAAGGGGTAAAAGAAATTACATTTTTAATAATATACTGTAGCAGTAGCATATCAGAAGACATGAGGCATGGCCTAATGTCATTCCTGTTCATCATATAAAGTTTGTACACTACAAATACAAAATGTCCTTGAATGTTTATCCATATTACACATGCTAATATAATATTAGCATTGCTGATTACATAGAGCCCCATGACAGTCATCCAAAATGCAATGACCTCTTTATATACAGTGCCTTGCGAAAGTATTCGGCCCCCTTGAACTTTGCGACCTTTTGCCACATTTCAGGCTTCAAACATAAAAATATAAAACTGTATTTTTTTGTGAAGAATCAACAACAAGTGGGACACAATCATGAAGTGGAACGACATTTATTGGATTTTTCAAACTTTTTTAACAAATCAAAAACTGAAAAATTGGGCGTGCAAAATTATTCAGCCCCCTTAAGTTAATACTTTGTAGCGCCACCTTTTGCTGCGATTACAGCTGTAAGTCGCTTGGGGTATGTCTCTATCAGTTTTGCACATTGAGAGATTGACATTTTTTCCCATTCCTCCTTGCAAAACAGCTCGAGCTCAGTGAGGTTGGATGGAGAGCATTTGTGAACAGCAGTTTTCAGTTCTTTCCACAGATTCTCGATTGGATTCAGGTCTGGACTTTGACTTGGCCATTCTAACACCTGGATATGTTTATTTTTGAACCATTCCATTGTAGATTTTGCTTTATGTTTTGGATCATTGTCTTGTTGGAAGACAAACCTCTGTCCCAGTCTCAGGTCTTTTGCAGACTTCATCAGGTTTTCTTCCAGAATGGTCCTGTATTTGGCTCCATCCATCTTCCCATCAATTTTAACCATCTTCCCTGTCCCTGCTGAAGAAAAGCAGGCCCAAACCATGATGCTGCCACCACCATGTTTGACAGTGGGGATGGTGTGTTCAGGGTGATGAGCTGTGTTGCTTTTACGCCAAACATAACGTTTTGCATTGTTGCCAAAAAGTTCAATTTTGGTTTCATCTGACCAGAGCACCTTCTTCCACATGTTTGGTGTGTCTCCCAGGTGGCTTGTGGCAAACTTTAAACAACACTTTTTATGGATATCTTTAAGAAATGGCTTTCTTCTTGCCACTCTTCCATAAAGGCCAGATTTGTGCAATATACGACTGATTGTTGTCCTATGGACAGAGTCTCCCATCCAGAGTGATCATGGGCCTCTTGGCTGCATCTCTGATCAGTCTTCTCCTTGTATGAGCTGAAAGTTTAGAGGGACGGCCAGGTCTTGGTAGATTTGCAGTGGTCTGATACTCCTTCCATTTCAATATTATCGCTTGCACAGTGCTCCTTGGGATGTTTAAAGCTTGGGAAATCTTTTTGTATCCAAATCCGGCTTTAAACTTCTTCACAACAGTATCTCGGACCTGCCTGGTGTGTTCCTTGTTCTTCATGATGCTCTCTGCGCTTTTAACGGACCTCTGAGACTATCACAGTGCAGGTGCATTTATACGGAGACTTGATTACACACAGGTGGATTGTATTTATCATCATTAGTCATTTAGGTCAACATTGGATCATTCAGAGATCCTCACTGAACTTCTGGAGAGAGTTTGCTGCACTGAAAGTAAAGGGGCTGAATAATTTTGCACGCCCAATTTTTCAGTTTTTGATTTGTTAAAAAAGTTTGAAATATCCAATAAATGTCGTTCCACTTCATGATTGTGTCCCACTTGTTGTTGATTCTTCACAAAAAAATACAGTTTTATATCTTTATGTTTGAAGCCTGAAATGTGGCAAAAGGTCGCAAAGTTCAAGGGGGCCGAATACTTTCGCAAGGCACTGTAGTAATAAAGTGTTAGTTACTCCAACATTGGGATTTGCATAGGCTCTTGAGGAACTGACACAAGTCTTTAAGCCTCATTGAAGCTACAAAACTGTTAGTGTTCAACCTTAATGTAAAGTCTCGGAGGGGATTTTGTTGTGGGGAATCTTCAGAATGGATAATGATAAGCAACCTTTATTCTCATTTTCAAGTGTGGAGCTGCAGCATTTCTGATCTAGGATCAGGTCCCCCCTTTTATTGTTTATGGCTTAAAAGGCAATACTGATCAGCACTCCTACTATTAGACACTTTGGTATATGGGCCCAGGTCTTTTGAGCAGTAATGATTCAAAAAGGACCTAAAACCTACTCAACATATTTTTGAAACTTTTGACACAGGGCCGATGAGAATATACTAACGTAGGTACACATTATTTCATAGCACTTACAACTGTCATACCTATTTGTGGCATGCAGAATTCACAATGATTTACAGATAAACCCACATATAAAAAGGGGACCAAATCCTCTGTCTCCCCTCTACCACCCATCTAGGTTGCTACATGTACATTGAGGCCTCTAGTCCCCGGGTACCGGGGGACACTGCCCGTCTCTTGTCCCCCCTCTACAACGTGAATGCTGCCAGGGGCCCCAATGGCTCTGGTCGTCTCCCTTACTGCATCTCTTTCTTCTACCACATGAAGGGCAAGCAGACCGGTGAGTACATAAGCCACACCGGTTCAGAAGTAAAAGTTAGTAGCCTCGTCTAAGCTAGAATGTTTCTGTAGCGTGAGGCAGCTTGATGTACAAGTACACCCCTGGACAGGACGCTTGTTTCGCAGGGCCTTAAAACCTTTTAGGGCTAGGCGTCCCGCAAGCGGTGATACTGGAGTGCGTGCAATTCAATAAATAATCATAATAATTATGGATATTAAACATTTAGGTACATGTAAGTGTCTTATATCGGTTGAAAGCTTAAATTCTTGTTAATCTAACTGCACTGTCTGATTTACAGTAGCTATTACAGCGAAAGCATGCCTTGCGATTGAGGACTGTGCCACACATCAAAATATTTTTCCACCGGCACAGGTTTCATAAATTCACAAATAGCGATTAAATATTCACTTTTTAAAAATGTTCCTTTGATTTGTAATCCAAAGGCTCCCAGCTATAACATGTAGTGTATTTTGTTAAATAAAATCCCTCTTTATATCCCAAAAAGTCAATTTATTTGGCGCCATCGATTTGAGTAATCCACTTGTTCAACAGACAGAGAAAGGAATCCGAAAATCTACCCCTAAAATTTTATTTCAACAAGTCAAAATATGTTTCTCTTTACTCCTCCCTAAAATGTAAACTATAATATTTCTTATGGAAAGAAGTATGTTCAATAGGAAACCAATTTGAGCAGGTGTGTTCTGTCTTCATGGCACGCAAACACAAATTTCCAAGACTGTGTTCCTGTACTAAAACTGATATATCTTATTCGTTTTTGAAATTACAAGCCTGAAACCTTGAACATAGACTGCTGACACCCTGTGGAAGCCATAGGAATTGCACCCAGGGAGCTAATTTCCAGTATGCCCTTATACTTTCCATTGTAAAAGCATGGTCTCTAACGTAGGCTAATGTGATTAGCATGAGATTTTAAGTAACAAGAACATTTCCCAGGACATATCTGATATGGGCAGAAAGTTCTTGTTAATCTAAATTCTTGTTAATCTAATGGCACTGTTCAATTTACAGTAGCTATTACAGTGAAATAACACCATGCTATTGTTTGAGGAGAGTGCACAATTATGAACTTGAAAAATAATGAATAACCCAATGAAGTACTTTTGGGCAGTCTTGATACACCCTTTTGAACAGATAAGCAATGGTTCATTGGATCGGTCTAAAACTGTGCACATACACTGCTGCCATCTAGTGGCCAAAATCTAAACTGCACCAGAGCTGGAATAATACATTATGGCCTTCTCTTGCATTTCAAACAAAATGGTACAAAATTGTTTTAAATGCATTTTTTTTGTATTATCTTTTACCAGATCTAATGTGTTATATTCTCCTACATTAATTTCACATTTCCACAAAC
This sequence comes from Oncorhynchus tshawytscha, assembly GCF_018296145.1. Classification (NCBI taxonomy): domain Eukaryota; kingdom Metazoa; phylum Chordata; class Actinopteri; order Salmoniformes; family Salmonidae; genus Oncorhynchus; species Oncorhynchus tshawytscha. Next base: position 43,941,735 of record NC_056436.1, on the reverse strand, counting down.
TTCAAAGTGTTTCCTTTCAAATGGTGTCAAGAATATGCATATCCTTGCTTCAGGTCCTGACCTACCGGCAGTTAGATTTGGATACATGCATGTAATTTTTGGTGAAAATTGTTAAAAAGATTAAAAACCTTTTTTTAAGTGCAGGGTCTCGTGCCTGTGGACATACACCATACACATACGCACGCAGCACAAACACACACATACACAGACAAATGTTCAAATTTACGTGCACACACATGCACACACACACACACAGGGCAGACTGGCATAGCCCTTGCTGCTGCCGTGAGACAGTCTCCCTAGCCAAGACAAAGTGGGCATGCTTACTTTATCATTGTCTTACTTGGACTGGACAGGAGACAACAATAGGCACATAAGGACATAGATAGATGGGGCAATAAGGACATAGGGTGTATTTCACATCTGTCTGTCAGGTGTGTCCCTGCATGCATGTGTATGTACTCCTCAAAAGCAGGTAGTGGTGGTAAGAAAAGGTGGCAGAGGGGTTGTTGCTGGGTGATTTACGAGAGGGGGCATGATGCAATCAGTCACTGGGGAGGTGGTTCATCATAGCGCATGCTATCGGACGGGTTTATCGAGTGCATAGATCTTGTGGCACACTTCATCCATGTCAACAACCTGGACCTGCCGATTTATGAGTGTGGAGGATCTGAGTGTGTTAAAACAAAGCTGTGTGTGTGTTTGTATGTTGTGTGCTTCCCCTTGGAAGCATTGTCCACCCGTCACTCTACAGGTACTCTAAGTGGTGTAGTTAGAGGTGTTCCCTCTGCAGAAAATAAAGTGATTCTAATCTATTATATTATAGAGGAGGGGTTGTATCTGTTGTATAGAGAAGTTTAGGAGGAAAACCGATGCCTAGATCCCAAATCGATCACAACCTCTTAACCTCTTAATTCTGTTAACGGATGCACACCTCTCTTCCAGTTCCTCAGTCCTGCAAATCTTTAATTGGCATTGAATCTCTCTGTCGATCTCTCTTTATCCCTGCCTCCATTCTCAAATTGTTTAATTAGTCGTTGCCCACCGTCTGCCCATGAACCCTCACCCAGACCACTCAACACAATTTCTCCCTTTCCTTATTCTCTCATTCTCCCTCCCTGCTATCTCTCTTCCTTCCGTACTACCTCGGTCTCTTCTGAATGGCTGCCCATTGGCAGACCAGACACCAAAATATCCTCCCTCCGTGCCGAGGCATTATTGACTCACTTCTCAAGAGTAATGCTTTTTTAATAAGGGCTGACTCTTTAAGTCAGACTGCCATGACCCTAGAAGTCAAGGAAGATCAGCTGGTCAAAATGGAAGTGGAGAGACAGTAGTCCATTAATTCCGGCCCTTATTTTAGAGGGAATTCCCCTACACTCTTAGAATTATTATTATTCACCTTTATTTAAACTGGGAGTCACATTGAGATACAAATATTTTACCAGAGAGCCCTGTATACGTTTACAAATAAAACCTAATACATAAATAAAACACAACAGCCCTACATAAACATTACAAATAAAACGCACTATAATAAAACACAACATTAAACATATTTAAGAAAAGCAATCGCATTCCGTAACATAAAAGCCTGGAAGGCAACTGAATATCTAATTGCTTGAATTATGTGTATTGTTCCACGCATAAGAGTCCTAAAACCGTCCCCGGTGAAAACCGTCCCCGTCCCCGGTGAAAAAAGTATTGCTGAATGGAATAAACAGAGGCTGCCACATGCATATAAATTATGTCAGAATAGCTCATTTCACGAAGAACAATCTTCCTTCTATTTTCAGAACTGAACCAGGATTTATTTCTATATAAAAAACAATCATAGATCTTAGCTTTGTCAAGTTTTCAATTTGTGTTTTAAAAGACAACTTGTCATCAATCCAGATACCCAGGTACCTGTAGTGAGAAACTTGCTCAATTTGGGCTCCAATTGGAGTGCAAATATGCAAGTCCTTAGGGTCAACATTACGATACCTAGAGAACAGCATAAACTTAGTTTTATTTGCATTTAACATCATTTAAGATCAGAAAGTGATTTTGGGATTGAGTCAAAACCATGCTGAAGGTCTTGAATGTTCTGCAGCACTGAAGATGCGCAGGAATGAATAACTGTGTCAGCTGCGTAGAGATGAATGTTATAGGTGCTAACAGTATTTCCAATATCATGTATATGCAGTGGGGCAAAAAAAGTATTTAGTCAGCCACCAATTGTGCAAGTTCTCCCACTTAAAAAGATGAGAGAGGCCTGTAATTTTCATCATAGGTCCACTTCAACTATGACAGACAAAAGGAGAAACAAAATCCAGAAAATCACATTGTAGGATTTTTAATGAATTTATTTGAAAATTATGGTGGAAAATAAGTATTTGGTCAATAACAAAAGTTTATCTCAATACTTTGTTATATACCCTTTGTTGGCAATGACAGAGGTCAAATGTTTTCTGAAAGTCTTCACAAGGTTTTCACACACTGTTGCTGGTATTTTGGTCCATTCATCTATGCAGATCTCCTCTAGAGCAGTTATGTTTTGGGGCTGTTGCTGGGCAACACGGATTTTCAAATCCCTCCAAAGATTTTCTATGGGGTTGAGATCTGGAGACTGGCTAGGCCACTCCAGGACCTTGAAATGCTTCTTACGAAGCCACTCATTCGTTGCCCGGGCGGTGTGTTTGGGATCATTGTCATGCTGAAAGACCCAGCCACGTTTCATCTTCAATGCCCTTGCTGATGGAAGGAGGTTTTCACTCAAAATCTCACGATACATGGCCCATTCATTCTTTCCTTTACACGGATCAGTCGTCCTGGTCGCTTTGCAGAAAAACAGCCCCATGCTTCACAGTAGGTATGGTATTCTTTGGATGCAACTCAGCATTCTTTGTCCTCCAAACACAACGAGTTGAGTTTTTAACAAAAAGTTATATTTTGGTTTCATCTGACCATATGACATTTTCCCAATCTTCTTCTGGATCATCCAAATGCTCTCTAGCAAACTTCAGACGGGCCTGGACATGTACTGGCTTAAGCAGGGGGACACGTCTGGCACTGCAGGATTTGAGTCCCTGGCTGCGTAGTGTGTTACTGATGGTAGGCTTTGTTACTTTGGTCCCAGCTCTCTGCAGGTCATTCACTAAGTCCCCCCATGTGGTTCTGGGATTTTTGCTCACCGTTCTTGTGATCATTTTGACCCCACAGGGTGAGATCTTGCGTGGAGCCCCAGATCGAGGGAGATTACCAATGGTCTTGTATGTCTTCCATTTCCTAATAATTGCTCCCACAGTTGATTTCTTCAAACCAAGCTGCTTACCTATTGCAGATTCAGTCTTCCTAGCCTGGTGCAGGTCTACAATTTTGTTTCTGGTGTCTTTTGACAGCTCTTTGGTCTTGGCCGTAGTGGAGTTTGGAGTGTGACTGTTTGAGGTTGTGGACAGGTGTCTTTTATAGTGATAACAAGTTCAAACAGGTGCCATTAATACAGGTAACGAGTGGAGGACAGAGGAGCCTCTTAAAGAAGAAGTTACAGGTCTGTGAGAGCCAAAAATCTTGCTTGTTTGTAATTGACCAAATACTTATTTTCCACCATAATTTGCAAATAAATTCATTAAAAATCATGCAATTTCTGGATTTCTTTTTTTCATTTTGTCTGTCATAGTTGAAGTGTACCTATGATGAAAATGACAGGCCTCTCTCACCTTTTTAAGTGGGAGAACTTGCACAATTCGTGTCTGACTAAATAATTTTTTGCCCCACTATGTTTTACTTAATACTTATTTTTCTTAAAACTGCCTTGTTGGTTAAGGGCTTAACCTGTTCTATTCGGCGCATGTGATAAATTAAATTTGATTTAATTTCATGTTTGGTGGGCCACGATACATTTTAATTTAGCCAACCATTTCTTACCCTGCTCTGAGTGGGTGCGATGTTTATTCATGCACATGAATGTTTGCAAGTAGAAGTTGTGTTTATTTAATTCAATGAATGGTTTCCTTTGTTCATATTTCCCGGGTAATCTTCATGTTCTGTGTGTCTGTGTCCTATGTATGTCCCTGTCATTTTTGTAGTGCATAATAAGGGAGCACTCGTCTCAGTTCACATTGAAAAGGCTATGTGACCTGTGCTCCACGCTTTTGAGTTAAGAATCATTAAGTCTAATTAAGATGAATGCACCAATGTAGCAATGGATGTGGAAATGGCTTTTTACATTGTAGAACCAGTTTATCAGTTGTAATTGCAAATTGGGTAATTGTATGGTCCTGGGGGCCTACCGGTTTGATCTCTTGTTAGACAGACTCGGTTTGGTTTCTCAAGGGGAGGCTGTACAGTTTTGCCCTCGACCTGTTTTCGTTCAGAAAATGATGTGTGATATGATGCTTTTCACCATTGGATCACCAAGACCTGTAAATAAATCTACACTCTGAGCACGTCAACCTGCCTTGCCTTCTGCTGATTACATGCCCTTACAACTGATACAAGGTCCCTATTTTACCAATTACATTTGCTAATCAAAATGTGTTCAAATAAAATAAATGGAAAGGGCTGTCTGGTCATAGGTAATAGACAAGATTTGTAGTTGAACAAGCCGTTGCATGTGTAGATTCTTTTTTTTACTTGACATGAGACTTGAATTGAAAACTTGTGACTCGCCTTGAGACTCAAACCTTGTGACTCGAATAATAGTGACTTGGTCCCACCTTTGCTGCATTCAAAGTAAACACTGCTGAGATGGAGGATCTTCGGCAGTTCGGATTGAATACTGGCCTTGATTGCTGATTACAGGTCATTACTTAGCGCTTGGTATGACTACTAAGTCTGAAGATGTCTGAGAAACTTGACACTTCTTCTTTACTGGCCTGGTTAATAAGTTCAGAGGCAACAGGAAGAAAGGTCCTGTTTGGCTCAGTCGGTACAGCATGGCGCTTGCATGCCAGGGTTGCGGGTTTGATTCCCATGGGAGACCAGTTCGAAAAAGTATGAAAATGCATGCACTCTGGATAAGAGTGTCTGCTAAATGACAAAAATGTAAAGATACGCATTATTATAACAAGTTAGAACAGGACCCAAAAGGCAAGCTGCCAATGGACTACAGTATTATGTGGCCAGACACCCCATTCACATGGTAAGAGAGGTTACAAAAGCTGGTGCCGTGCCACACACACACTCTGCCAATCTCCCACTCCTATTCAATCTTTGTCACGATATCCCATGATATACAGTATTTCAGCATAAGAGAGAGATGGCCATATATATTCATAATCGCTACTCTGTTCTATTTATATCTTCTGTGTCCTTCAGGCAGCAGGAATATGAAATCCCATGAGGCCTGTGTCGAGCCGCATGCAACATGGCTAATGATAATAACAACAATTCTGCATTTCATCTGTAGAAAACCCATTTCTCAGGAACTGAAGTGCTAGATAACAAATTGAGTGACTCTTAATAGTGTTGACAACTGCTGGAGGAATGCAACGATTCAGCTCCTGGGGAGGAAGGAGTGGGGTGAGGGAGTGTCAGAGTTAGTGTCACTATAGCAACTAGGCTCTCTTTCTCGCTTTCTTTCTCACTCTCATGGTTTTCTTTCCTTCTCCATCTTTCTCTCCAATTCCTAGTCCTGTTTGTCCTTCCTTCTCCCTCTTTCTTTCTCCACACTTCTCTCTCCATCCCCTCCATCTCTCCCTCTATTTTAGAAGCGGTGATTAACAAAAAGTGATAAACATTGTGATGATTCCTCGGCAGTCCTACGGCTGTTTCTCTTTCTCTCTCTCTGGGCTAACCAGATCCGTACAATTGTTTTAATGGATCCAAAGCTCATTAAATTTTGTTTAATGCTGCCACTGATCCCAAAGAGGGAAAATGAGGTTGCCGGAGACACAGAAACATGGCTTATGGGTAATTAAGAGGGAGAGTGAGGTGAGGATAGAGGGGGAAAGACAGACAGATAGAGGATGAGTGAGTGAGTGAGTGAGTGAGTGAGTGAGTGAGTGAGTGAGTGAGTGAGTGAGTGAGTGAGTGAGTGAGTGTGTCACGGCCGGATCTGTTTCACCTGTCTCCATCCCCCTCGAGAAGTCACCCATCTTACCCACTTATCCCCTGGGTATTTATACCTGTGTTTTCTGTCTGTCTGGGCCAGTTTGTCTTGTTTGTTCAAGTCAACCAGTGTTTTGTCCCAGCTCCTGCTTTTCCCCAGTCTCTTTTTTTTCTAGTCCTCCTGGTTTTGACCCTTGCCTGTCCTGACTCTGAGTCTGCCTGCCGTCCTGTGCCTTTGCCCTTGCTCTGGATTATCAATCTCTGCCTGAACTGACCCTGGGCCTGCCTGCCGTCCTGTATCTTTGCCCCACTACTCTGGATTATCGACCCCTGCCTGCCTTGACCTGTCGTTTGCCTGCCGCTGTTGTTGCAATAAACATTGTTACTTCAACACAGTCTGCACTTGGGTCTTATCTGAAACCTGATAGAGGGAGGCAGTGAGTGAGTCTGTGAATCCTCTCCTCTACCAAGTCGCTCAGAGGGCCCTGCATTGTCACGTGTTGCTGACGAAACTCAGAGGGTAACTTCCAGAGAGTGGCGAGGGGATCAATAAACCCATCAACTATGGGACACACTCGTGACTTGAATGATGTTCCACTTTTAAATAATAATAAAATGAACATGAAATTCAAACTAACAAATCCCCCTGTTGTTTTACAAGATATTAACCTCAGTAACAGTTAAACATTTCATTTGGGAGTTATTTCATCTGTTACATATGTCACGTCTCAAAATCAAACAAATGCATGTGACATATAATTAGGCAAACCTCTCCATACCTTTTTATCAAATTGGTCAAATTTCAAACATACCGCGGTGTCGGGATAGCACTTCGCTCTGACGCATGCAGCCTTGCCGGCTTTGGCCAACGTGGTTGTCGAAGGGTCTAATTCAGCGTCTCCCAAACTCGGTCCTCTGCACCCCAAGGGGTGCATGTTTAGTTTTTTCCCCTGACACTACACAGCTGATTGAAATGATCAAAGCTCGATGATTAGTTGATTATTATTTCAATTAGTCGATTATTTGAATCAGCTGTGTAGTGCTAGGGCAAAAAGACAAAACGTGCACCCCTTGGAATCCCGAGGACCGAGTTTAGGAAACCCTGGACTAATTAGCCCTTATCCCAGGGTTTTCCAAACTCAGTCCTGGGGCCCCCCTGGGTGGAAGTTTTGGTTTTAGCCTTGCACTAGACAGCTGATTCAAATAATCAAAGCTAATCAAAGCTTGATGATGAGTTGATTAGGGAGAGATTTGAGATTCAGCCACTGGGATTCAGCCAGTGAGTGAGTGAGTGAGTACTGAATTGAAGTCTCCACACTTCTCCAAAAGTGTGTACTCATTCAGTAACCCCATGCATTCAAAAGCATTGGATTGGTACTTAGCGGTCCTTGGATTTTTCCGTCCCTTTAAATCCATAAATGAGTGCACACTTTGGGAAAAGGGTAGATAATCAGAATGTAGACTACCACAGAAATGACTGAGATGAGGATCTCAGTTTTTAATGGAGTTATCAATCAGACACTTATCAGACCAACATGCCAGAATAGGTCAAAGTTAGCTGAATATGCTAAGTCACACTTGGTTTTCAGACACACTCCAACAACCAACCACCATGGGAGGGGTTCAACTTTAAAGGTCAACAGTCAAAAATCATGTTTTTCATGAAATGTGACGATATTTGGATAAAACCAGATCAAAGTATGACAAATGACTGCTTCTACATTGATAAAGTTTGATTATAAAGTTACTGGTCCCCTCCCCCACGTCAAATACTTGGATTCAGGAGGCGGGATTATTACAAAGAGAGGGTGACATCCCCTTAAATCAAATTTTAATACACCAATGGTTACATTATATTCTCTTAACTAATGAAGTAAATACAGCAATTTTCCTCATCCATTTACACAGAACATCAAAATCAAATTAAATTGTATTGGTCACATACATGTGTTTAGCAGATGTTATTGTGCGTGTAGAGAAATGCTTGTATTTCTAGCTTGGCTGGTGCAGTTGCCGTACCAGGATGCTCTCAATCTGTAAAAAGTTGTGATGGTTTTAGGTGCCGAGCCAAAGTTCTTCAGCTTCCTGAGGTTGAAGAGGCACTGTTGCTCCTTTTTCACCACACCGTCTGTGCGGGTGGACCATTTCAGTTTGTACGCCGCGGAACTTGAAGCTTTCCACCTTCTCCACTGCAGTCCCGTCGATGTGGATAGGGGGGTGCTCCCTCCCTGTTTCATGAAGTCCACGATCGGCTCCTTTGTTTTGTAGATGTTGCATGAGAGGTTATTTTCCTGACACCACACTCCCAGGGCCCTCACCTCCTCCCTGTAGGCGGTCTCGTCATTGTTGCTAATCAAGCCTACTACTGTTGTGTCGTCTGCAAACTTGATGATTGATTTGGAGGGGTGCGTGGCCACGCAGTCATGGGTGAACAGGGAGTACAGAAGGGGGCTGAGCACACACCCTTGTGGGGCCCCATTGTTGAGGATCATCAAAGTGAAGCTGTTGCTTCCTACCTTCACCACCTGGTGGTGGCCCGTAAGGAAGTCCAGGACCCAGTTGCACAGGGCGGGGTTCAGACCCAGGGCCCCAAGCTTAATGATGAGCTTGGAGGGTGCTATGCTGAAGTATAGTCAATGAACAGCATCCTTATGTAGGTATTCCTCTTGTCCAGATGGGATAGGGCAGCGTGCAGTGCGATGGCGATTGCATTGTCTGTGAATCTATTGGGGCGGTAAGAAAATTGATGTGGGTCTAGGGTGTCAGGTAAAATAGAGGTGATATGATCATTTACTAGTCTCTCAAAGCACTTCATGATGTCAGAAGTGAGTGTTACGGGGCGATAGTCATTTAGTTCAGTTACCTTTGCTTTCTTGGGTACTGGAACAATGGTGTCCATCTTGAAGCATGTGGGACAGTAGACTGGGATAGGGAGAGATTGAACATGTCTGTAAACACTCCAGCCAGCTGGTCTGCGCACGCTCTGAAGACGCTAGGGATGCAGTTTGGGCCGGCAGCCTTGAGAGGGTTAACACGCTTAAATGTCTTACTCACATCGGTCACGGAGAAGGAGAGACCACAGTCCTTGCTAGCGGGCCACGTCGGTGGCACTGTGTTATCCTCAAAGCGGGCGAAGAAGGTGTTTAGCTTGTCTGGAAACAAAATGTTGGTGTACGTGGAATATACACAGCTGTCACTATAACCGAAGAGAATCGTCTTGGGAGGTAATACGGTTGGCATTTGATTGTGAGGTATTCTAGGTCGGGTGAACAAAAGGACTTGAGTTCCTGTGTTATCACAATCACACCATGAGTTATTAATCATGAACCATACACCCCCGCCCTTCTTCTTCCCAGAGAGATATTTATTCCTGTCTGCGTGATGAACTGAGAACTCAACTTGCTGTACGGACCCAGACAGTATATCCCGAGAGAGCCATGTTTCCATGAAACCGAGTATGTTACAATCCCTGATGTCTCTCTGGAAAGAGATTCTCGCTCTGAGCTTGTCTACGTTAATATCCAGACTGAATATTAACGAGTAATTGTTAAACTCTTAGAGCTCCCCCCCTACTTTGTGCAATTTCCGCCTGAAGACATACCCAAATCGAACAGCCTGTAGCTCAGGCAACAGAACCAAGGATATACATATTCTTGGTACCATTTAAAAGACAACACTCGGAAGTTTGTGTACATGTGAATTGAATGTAGGAGAATATAACACAATAGATCTGTTTTAGATAAAACAATGAAAAACAAACACTTTTTTAATATTTATTTTTATTTTTATCTTCATCTTTAAAATGAACAAGATAAAACAAACATTCAGATAGGATGACGGGGACAATTTCAGTGAAAAAATATAAGAGGGCAACAGTGCTTGTGCAAAGTTTCAGAATGATAACTTCCAAAATGAGTGTGCTACATGTCATTTATCATGAAGTCACCCAGGTGTCCCACACAAGTAGCCCAAATGTACCCAAGTGGCCAAATTGGTGAAGGTATACATTTTGAAACAAATAACTATATACAAAATACCAAATATTTTTGAAAAATAAATGAAAAAAGAAAATTGGGGGAAAAAAATAATTATTGATCAAAATAAATATATATACACATTTACTAAATAACATGGGTAACTATTTACACACTTTCAATATTTGGAAGACCCTCAGTCCTCTATCAAATCAAATATATTTATATAGCCCCAGCCTAAAACCCCAAACCGGAAGCAATGCAGGTGTAGAAGCACGGTGGCTAGGAAAAACTCCCTAGAAAGGAAAAAACCTAGGAAGAAACCAGGAGAGGAACCAGGCTATGAGGGGTGGCCAGTCCTCTTCTGGCTGTGCCGGGTGGAGATCACAGTGGTTGTAGAGGGTGCAACAGGACAGCACCTCAAGAGTAAAAATTAACAGTTTAGGGTTCCATAGACGCAGGCAGAACAGTTGAAACTGGAACAGCAGCAAGGCCGGGTGGACTGGGGACAGCAAGGTGACATTATGGCAGGTAGTCCTGAAGCATGGTCCAAGGGCTCAGGTCCTCCGAGAGAAAGAAGGAGAGAGAGAGCAGACTTAAATTCACACAAGACACCGGATAAGACAGGAAAAGTACTCCAGATATAACATATTGACCCTAGCCCCCACCCACTTTGCCATATAACCCCACCAACTTTGCCAAAACTCTAGACAATATTCTGCTGCTGATGCCAGATGCCATAGCAGTCTCTTTCTGATGTAAAGCAGAGGGTCACTGAGCATGTGGTGCATGTGATGGGAGACTTCATCTTGCAAACAACACAGCAACGCCTCCATGCTGTGTCCTTTTGGCCCTTAGGCACATCCATGCCTGCACAAATATATTTGGGCAGATGAACACTTGTGGCAGGAGCAGAAGGGACAGGGCTTGGTGCAGTGGTGCTGTAGCCAGCAAGCTCCTCGATGCTCCTGCTAATTTTATATAAAATGAAATGGGTAAAGTACACGTTAGCTAGTCATTGTGAGTGAGGGTCTGTTTGTTTGTATGAGAACGACCATAGCCTTTGTCTGTATGTATATATATATATATATATATATATATATATATATGGTATTCTGTAGAATGCAAACCCATACATCTCACCACAGCCAGCATGCTTCCTCCAATCAGTCTACATTAGAGGGAGCATCAAGGAGCTTGCTGGCTACAGCACCACTGCACCAAGCCCTGTCCCTTCTGCTCCTGCCACAAGTTTTCATCTGCCCAAATATATTTGTGCAGGCATGGATGTGCCTAAGGGCCAAAAGTATATATATATATATATATATATATACACACACACACACACACACAGACATAGGCTATGGTCGTTCTCATACAAACAAACAGACCCTCACTCACAATGTCTAGCTAACGTATACTTTACCCATTTCATTACATCTTTATATATTGCAAATAACATGTAAAAACAATCACAAATAATATTTTATATTAATTTCAAACAACGGCATTAGCATGAGAGCAACTTACCAGTCCAAAACAATGTCCTCTCTGTCCTCTCCGTCAAAAAATATGCCTCAGTTTCAGTCTTCAAAATGGAGTCTTCAAAAAAGCAGATCTGTCTCAATTTCACGATGAATTTCCTCTAAAATTGTTTCTACATTCGTATATCTAGTCTTAGAATTAGCTTTCCTTGACTCATTCGCCATGATGTTTGATAAATAAACAGCTGAAGATTCAAGTCACCGAAATACTGCGTGCGTAATAAGTTTTGCTCCTGTGTGGTAGAATTGGCAATGGCGAAAGAACGGTCCTTACGCCAGCGTTCAATGGAAAGGTTTGTCTTACAACAAAGAATCATGGGATATTGCCGTTTACCTCTGCTCATTGGCTATCTACCCAGCTAGACGATCAGTGGTCATTGGGTTAAAAGACAGTCAATCAACGAGACTGTGGTCATATAATTGGTGCACAATGGGCTCGTCACTTGTTGTCTTCCAATCGTTTTTTCCAGGTCAATACGTCCCGCAAAATGACCTATCAGGTTTGGTTGTGTTGCAAACAAACAGTTGATTGCAAGGAAACCAAACATGACTGGATAAAGTCAGGGAAAGTCTGTCTATTTTACATTGGATGTTATGTCGAAAATTGAATGACACGAAATTCAACGAGATAAGCGTTCACAAAATGTTTTGTGTTAGGCTATAAAAAATGGATTTAACCGAACAAAAGACCATTCATTGTGTAACAATGAGCCTTGGGATTGCAACCAGAGCAAGATCTTCAAAGGTAAACGATTTATTTCAATTGCAATCTGTGATTTTGTTACGCAAGTGCTGGCTGAATAAGTAGTTTGATATGGGGGTCTGTGCTCAGATAATTGGAGCGTATTCTGTCGCAATAAATCATTTTTTTAAATCTGACAATGCAGTTGGATTAGCAAGATTCTAGGCTTTCGAACCATGAGAGACACTTGTATTTTCATGAATGTTTAATATGACTATTTATGTAGCGATCACCTATGTTGTCGAATTTAATCCCGCTAACGGGTTCGGTGCGCAGAGAGGTTAAAGGAATTTTATTCCTATATGTTTATCAACCAATTCAATTAGAACACTGCCCATTTCTAAGAATTTGTAAGATACTTATTTGCATAAAATGGACAGAGACCAGTCTCAAAATCAATCAATAGCGTTTATTCTCGAGAGTACTGCCCATGGTACAATTTATAACAGGTTATATACTAAAAATGACGTTGTCGCGATACGAAACCTTCAGCCCCGCCCCTTGGCCGGCAGCGGGGTGCTAGAGGTGGTTAGCGTCCCATTCCCTTGATTGGACAGGGCTCTATAGATACTTCAGGTTATCTCGGTCTAACCAGGACCGCTTGCGTAGCCCTGCCTCTCTTTCTATATCGATATGTTGTCCGCGTAGAGAGGTCTTTTGCCTTGTCACTCTCAACGGTCTAGCTCTAGCTGGGATGTGTGAACCCCACGTTTATCCTCTAGACTCTTTGTTTCACCACTAATTGATCCTTGAGTTGTTATTAACTTCTTGCGTCGAGCCATCCCGTATCCGGGATCGTGAATAGAGCCTCAAGCTCATTACCATAACGCAACGTTAACTATTCATGAAAATCGCAAATGAAATGAAATGAATATGCTAGCTCTCAAGCTTAGCCTTTTGTTAACAACACTGTCATCTCAGATTTTCAAAATATGCTTCTCAACCATAGCAAAACAAGCATTTGTGTAACAGCTAGCGCAGCTAGCGTAGCATTTAGCGTTAGCATCAGCAGGCAACATTTTCACAAAAACCAGAAAATCGTTCAAATAAAATCATTTACCTTTGAAGAACTTCAGATGTTTTCAATGAGGAGACTCTCAGTTAGATAGCAAATGCTCAGATTTTCCTGTAAGATTATTTGTTTAGGAGAAATCGCTCCGTTTGGTGCGTCACGTTTGGCTACCAAAAAAAAACGAAAAATCAGTCATCAAAACGCCGAACTTTTTTCCAAATTAACTCCATAATATCGACTGAAACATGGTAAACGTTGTTTAGAATCAATCCTCAAGGTGTTTTTCACATATCTCTTCATGATATATCGTTCGTTGAAAGCCTCCTCTCTCCTCTCAATCACTGGATGACTGCGTGCAGCTTGTAGATTACGCACCAATTTAGACAAAGGACACCGGGCGGACCCCTGGTAAATGTAGTCTCTTATGGCCAATCTTCCAATGATATGCCTACAAATACGTCACAATGCTGCAGACACCTTGGAGAAACGATAGAAAGGGCAGGCTCATTCCCGGCGCATTCACAGCCATATAAGGAGACAATGGAAAACAGAGCCTCAAAAATTCTGCCCATTTCCTGGTTGAAGTTTCATCTTGGTTTCGCCTGTAGCATGAGTTCTGTGGCACTCACAGATAATATCTTTGCAGTTTTGGAAACGTTAGAGTGTTTTCTTTCCAAAGCTGCCAATTATATGCATAGTCGAGCATCTTTTCGTGACAAAATATTGCGCTTAAACGGGCATGTTTTTTTATCCATAAATTAAAAGAGCGCCCCCTATATCCAAGAAGTTAAGCACTAGTCCTACCAGTCTCTATATGATTTCCCTGTGGGTGAGTATTTCCCCTCTGTGATGTATCTGGTTTAAAGTGTGAAGACCTTTAGTCAACTTAGTCTCACTACTTTGCCCGTCGGCTATGTATCGCTTGGATAATAAAACTTAGATAGATCGATAAGACAATTAATGAATCACTACTGGACACACCTTCCTCGTTGTCTTTTAATGGTAACTCATTTTGTCATAGAGTATTGATCTCCGTTTCCAGTGTCCCGGTAGCGGGGAGTGTCAGAGTTGTTATCTCCCTTGCCGTTAACTGTCTTGGGAGGGCGTTCTACTCGAGACAAAATAAGACTACCGTTTATTTTTGAAAACACTCTGTTTTTTGTCTTTTACAATCAAACACACTTCAAAATACACAATTTGTTACTTGGTCGCACACAGCGTTAATCAAAAACATGCAAATGCCTTAATGCTCTATAAATGCCTGGTACAATGATAACACTTATCTCTATATTTAATGCTTATAATAGTTCTTTAATTACCTTTGAGAGATGACGGGGAGACCCACGAGATCACGAGCAGAGTTTCAATCGGACAGAGTGCTGAGAATTTAGTTTCGGTATCGATTCCTCCTATGAGAGATCGGTGGTTTACTTAAATTTCGAGATTCAAGTTAGTCTGGAGAGATCAGAGATTCTCCGCTGAGCTACCGCAGTGTCAGTGGCGAGAAATACCCAGCCGGAATGTGGAGCTCAATCAATTAAGATATTATTGCATCCAGATTAACCACGCGAAAGGCAAACTGGCGACAAAACAAACTGTTCAATAGCTAAATGGCAAGAGCCCAAGTTCCAGCAAGTTACAATCTGTAAGTAATTTGAGTCAGGTGGCAATTACCCGAAGTCAAATGGTTATCTAAATGAATTCAGAATTCAAGAAGTCAGGGCTGAAGTATCGGCAGTTTCTCTATAAAGACCTTTTTATCCCTCACTCGAGGTCACGTGAGTGTCCTCCCCTCTACACACTTGGAGGACACACAACTGCTTTACCACACATTAACAACAGTACATATATGGGCATCCGTTTTTGACAGTGCCCTTACTCTTATAACAGTACATATATGGGCATCCGTTTATGACAGTGCCCTTACTCTATCAGCAATGAGTCTGACAGCTGTTCCCATTCAGAGGTGTCACTTGAGGCAGAGGGTGGTTCTTCCTGACACCAGTCTTGTTCAGTAGTTGGTTGGCTTGAGTCATCTTCTGGTGACGTTGCCCAATCCGTTATTTCAGTAGGCGTGGTCATCTCTGTCTCTACCATTGGTGGGTAAGGCAGGGGAAGAGGACCAGGAGGTAGATCCATTTGGCGTTTTACTACACCCTCTCCAGGATCTACCCCTGTCCCTTTTCTCTTAGTGCCCTTACCCGGACTCTGATTACCAACTCTGGTTATCCCTAGCACTAGTCCGTCTGACCTAGCCGTTATTCCCCATACTGTTGCCCAGTTACGATGTCCCGGTATCGTTCCCTTATTATCAGCTCTGACCCTCATTCTCAAATACACACCATCTGTATGTCTACTTCTAGAAGCTATTCTACCATTTTCAAATATATCAGCATATTCTCCCTCCATAGGCCAAAACTCGTGTTCGTCCTCGCTATACCACTCCCGCCTTTCTCTAGCACAATTCTTAAAACATAAGCATCTCTTGCAAAGCGGCATAACTCTAACACCATCCTCATTGCCCCAGTGGCAGGTGTACTTTCCTCGGGTTCCTGATTCACAGCCTGTGTATCTTTGAACCCGTCTCTGTTGTCCTTCTTTTCCAACTTGTTGAATAGGTCTCGTAAGCCATTCCATGTAATTCAACAGTGCCAGTTCTCCTATCCCATTCTACTTCCTTTCCTTTATACACCATCATGAGGTTAAGCTCCTCTGGCTCATCCTCATAATCCCACTTATCTCCCTTGTTGACTATCAATTTTAACTTTGGCCACACATTTCTTAAAGCCAAGCAGATCATGCACACTGTATCTATTACTCTAGTCCTTAACGTTAACCTAACACTAAGTACCCCTTCAGTACTTCTGCAGCAGGATCCACACATTTTGAGACTGTCTGGATGTAGTACAATTGGAATCGGGACTACCCATCCTAACGGGTAGTTTCTAGTATCTGGCAATTCTGGTATCCCTTTCCTTTCTAACTCTCGCCATGCTGTCATGACTCTATGCCCTATTGGCTTACTATATTTTTCCTCCTCCCAATCTCCATCCCCGGACTGGGTATCTTCAATGGGGTCCTGGGGAGAGAAAAGGTTAATCACCTATTTTCTACCCTGACCTTTCCTGGACCTCTTCTTGTCCCTTCTACTGGGAGGTCCACTATTTCCCTGAGGGTTATTTTGGGTCAAGTCTCCTATTGCTCTCTCAGCTGCCAAGGTCATGTCGGCCAATCTGTGGCCTAAAGCCACTAGGTTCTCCCTATATCTTAGTTCTAACCCTGGGTCTGGGCCGTTTCTCCCTGGACCTCTCTGTTGGGGTCTAGCGGGCACGGCTGTGATGTTTGTGTGGCCATAGGAGTGCCTATGGGTCATGGGGTCCCTATGTCTGAACTCATGTTGTCGCCTAAGGCCTCTCTGAGTTCCTTCTCTGTTGCTTCTGGTGAAGTCTGCCAACAGTTGTGACCCTCCTGTTTCGAAGTGTCCCTGTACTCTTGCTCTGGGCCTTCGCCTAGCCGTTCTCATAGCCTGTCTGTCATCCCCATTAGGGAACCAATTATCCCTAACTAACAGATAGTTGTTCAGCTCCCACTGGTTACCGCTGAGTCTGACCCATCCCGGGGGAAAATTTTCACAGCTTAGCAGGGACCTACCACTGCCAAACTGAAACCACTGGCTATTTCTGAGCACTGTCAGATCTTCCTGGGACCAATATGGTTCTAGGTCTTTACATACCAGAGCCTCGTCCCATTGTCCCGTAAGTACACCTGTCCCTATATCCCCTGCCACCCTCCGGTGGTTAAGAGTCAAGGTAAGGTATCCTGGCTTTCTCCAGGCCCATCTGGGCCAGGAGTCACTTTTCCAGAGGTTCAGAGTGGGTCCATTTGGATCCAACGTTCTGATCCATCTGTCTCCTTCTTCCATTACTGGCCCTGTGGGTCCCCACGAGGTTACTGGGCCAGCATAGAACCCAATTGGATCATGTTGTCGCCTAATGCGATACGCTGCCTCTGGTCTGAAACAGTTATGATACATATAAGTTGTGCCTCCTATTATTACTCAGTTGGTGGACTTTGGTCCCAATGGTACGGGTTCTAATAACCCGCAGCCCCCGCAATTTGTGTATGCCTTTACGAAATCTAACGGTCTCCCTTTATCTACCCACCACCTTTGTCCTTCTAGTACCTCCACCACTCTACCCGCCCCTCCTATCACTCCTTCTATTGGGGAAGGTATTAGGACTGTAGCTGTCCTTACCCCATGCCCGGGCTGGAAGGAATCCTCCGGGTCCTGCTGGGAGTGGGGGGAAAGAATATGGGTAAACAGAGTCCCCAGACTACTTTTAGCATGTTTGTGGGCCAGCCGGATTCTTCTCCGCAATTTAGGATCAATAGGACAGTTACCCAGAGGACCAGAGGGACGGCCTTTAAGGCTGTGTTCAGCTGATCTTTTGGTTTTAGTTTTCTCATTAATTTGACTATTTGGACACATAGCATGCCAACTAGGCCTGCTTCAATGATCAGCGCCACATAGTCTATTCCAATTATGGTAGCACACATAGGTTCCATTTTACCATCTGTTCCGTTCTTCTCTATTGCACCTATTTTACTTACTACAGTCATAGCTGCAGCTAACTGGGTTGCTTGTTATGGCGGTAGTTACAGGAGTGCGGTTGCTGCTTACTGTGGTAGGCCAGGTCGTGGTGTTTAGAACAACACTGGGGTTGTGACAAACCACGTCATCCCAAGGCT
This sequence comes from Oncorhynchus tshawytscha, assembly GCF_018296145.1. Lineage (NCBI taxonomy): Eukaryota > Metazoa > Chordata > Actinopteri > Salmoniformes > Salmonidae > Oncorhynchus > Oncorhynchus tshawytscha. Next base: position 43,923,681 of record NC_056436.1, on the reverse strand, counting down.
CACTATCTGTGCTTTGTTCATACATTAACTTTATCTTGGTGATGTTTCTTCCATTATTTAGGTCTCCTTCCCATTTTCCTCCTTTATAGGATTGGGTATATGCCCCGTTTCTACACATCTGGGTTACTAATACTGGTCCGGCGGTTAGGTTAACTATCCAGCCTTATAGCATGGTACCCTCAACGTCTTTCCATAGTATTGTTTGGGTGATATTTTCTTCTAGACTATTGTTCCAACCAGTGTGGTTAGTTTAGCTTTTTAGCTTTACTGTGGGGAATCCTGGGCATTTGGTGTCATTTGCAGTGTCACATTGTACAGGTATGCCCCATCTTTTTGTGAATGATCTAAAACTTGGTAATTCCCTTTCGCATTCTTGTTGCTCTAGGTATACTACTTTTCCTATTTCTAGATCTTCTTGATCGTATTTCAAGCCCAAATAAAATCCTAATATGGTAGCTGTGGGGATAATAACTATGATTAAAGTCATACTCATCCACCAGCACCATCCTACCTTACATTCCCTATGCTTGGTTCTGTACTCCCCCAACTTCATATTTCCTGTGAAATATAAGAGGGAGAGCATCCTGTAGTTTATTCTTCTTTTTTAACTAATGGGTTTCTGGGTTTTGATGGGCCCTCTCCAGGGTCTGATCCAAATACCAATTTTATCCTGGCCAGGAATGATTTCTTAGGTGGGCTATGTTCTCTTTTGAGTGCTGCCTTTTGTTTACCTTTTCCCTCTCCAGCAGCACTATCTGTACATATGTACTTGTGACAGGAGTAGACTCCTTCAGTTTTATACACAGGGTCCTGGGCTAAGTACAGCTGCCATCCTAGGCCTAACCTGTACCTTCTCATGCCATCTCCATCATGGGGAGGGACATCATTTCCTCCAGACATGGTGGTGACAAAGGTGAACATTTGTTCCTTTTCCATTGCTCTGCCCCAGTGTAGCTCTCTAACTGGCCTGCACTGACCTTTCCACCAACACCTTCTCATCCATTCAGGATGTTTGTTGGACTCATGGTTGTTGTCTACGGGATATTCGTCTACCTGGTTCCAACCATTTGACTCCAGAAGCACTCCATCCCAGGCTACACTAGGGTCCACTAGGATCCATTCACCTTTCTTGGTTTCCATCCAGGCCTGCCTGTTGACCCTGTCTATTCCATACCCATCTGTGGGTCCCTCTCCAAGGTCCCTGGCTCTCAGGAACTCATAGCTGGAGTTAAATTGGAACCTTTGACCTGTTAGAGCTGGGTCTGGGCGTGCAGTTCCAGTGGGAATGGGCCAGAGTGGTGCTTCTATTCTAACTGGGGTTAAGAGGGCACCTCTGGTTAGTTTGACCTCTGTGACCCTCTGTCTGCGACATTTCAGGCAATCTTTGTCTGAGATGTTTCCATATCTATCCCAGGCACACTGACACCCTCTGGGATCCCAGGAACCATTAACGGTCCTTATGTCCAGTGCACAGTTGGTCATGGTGTTGCAGTTGCACCTACCACACGTCTGAACTCTTCCATACCTGCACCTATACTCTCCTGAGGCTCCATCAGAGCACACACATCTCTAGTTGCCTGATGCTTAGCTCAGCGGGCCCTTCGTATTGTATATCGCCAGTGGGCTCATTGCATACGTCACAAGGGACACACTTCCGTCTGCTTGAGCCAGGTAAACCTGTCAGAACGCTTCGTTCCCAGACTACTCTTCCTGTGCTCCCTCCTTTGAGGCCATGTCTGGCTAATTCCTCATGTCTAAAGTGCCTGCCTACCCAAATGGTGTTTGCACTCCTCCTGACTTGGAGGCCTGCTCTGCACTCTAGGAGTTATTTCCAGTCTGGTACGATTATGGAGGACATACTTTCTTAAGTTGTGCTATGTCAACTGTTCTTCCACAAGCTGTCCTTACAGTATTAGCGCTTATTACTTCCTCAATAATACGCCTTTTACCGTATTTCTTTGGCACTACCAGGTCACTTTTATCTGCCGCTGGATTCTTCCTAATCCTGATCCAGTCTCCTACCTTTAAAACACAAGGTAGAGGGGTAGACTGGGGATTAGGAATATCCACCGTACTATTTTGTCCTGGTAATCCCATTAATTAACTCACTTGGACTAGGCCCTGAACTGGTTGGGGTGCTATTTAACTCTATGCATGCTTGCACTAGCTTTGGTCCCCAATCTTTGTCCGCTCTCCACAACCCCAAAGTTGTTTTGAGTTTGCCAATGGTCCTCTCTGCACACCCATTTGCTTGAGGTGTGTAGGGAGGTGAGAAAGTGTGCTTTACTCCCATCTGGGTGCACCATTCCTCTACCTTTTTGTTTTTATACTGACGTCCATTGTCAGTCCTGATCAATTGAAACCGTCCTAGGGTCAAAGTCAAAAGGTTAAGCATTGTCAACACAGGCAGAGCATTGCATGTTTTGTGCTGTGTGTACCATTGTGTAGCTTGTTGCCATGCACACCGCTACTATAGCATACCTATGTCCCAGTACCGTAGCACTTTTCATGGGACCCATAGTGTCTAATGCTATTTGACTCCAGGGCGTGCATGTTTTGATCAGACACTCTTCCTAGATTACTAGGCTTTTGCTCTTGACAGGTAATGCACTGCTGGCACACCAGTTTGGCCTCTACTGGGTCAAATTCAATCGGGTCCTGTCTAAGACGCTTCATAAAGATTTTGGGACCTGGGTGTCCCCAATCTATGTGTAACGCCTTAAGTTTGTCTGCTTCAGTTTTGTAGATAACTATTCTGCCCATCTGGACTAGTTCATCTACTTCCCTGTTGCCTTGTTGATTGAAGTCAGCTTCCTTTCCACCCCCATCTACTGTGTGGGCTTTTTGGTGACTGACAACAACATCCATTCTATCCATTAACTCATGGATCTTTCTCCACTCTCCTTCGTGCTGAATTGTTTTGTTTTTAGCACTTCTGTAACCATTGTTCTGCCACATCTTTTTGTCAGAAGTCATGGCCTGGGCACTGTAGTAACTGTCTGTAACCAGTTCTATTCTCTTTAGATTGGATGTAGAACAGTGTAGCAGTGCTTCCATTATGGCCATGACTTCTGCTTTCTGGGCAGTGCCTGCTATTTCTTGTTTCCTCTTTATGAGTGTTTCACCAGTGGCTTTGTTTTTTACAATAAAACCCCACTGCTTTTTTTCCGACTTCTCGCTTCCATCCGTAAACACCACTATATCCCTGGGTTTTTCTTTTGGTGTTTTATGCTTCCTTTGCCTTGCTTTAGGTGGTTCATCTTCTTGTTCCCAACCTTTATCTGCTACAAAGAGTACTCCCTTGGTTCCTACTACATTTCTCCATTTGTCCCAGGTGGTGGTTGTCACCCCTAGCATTTTCTTTGTGTGGTTGTCTGCCCATAGCCTGTTTAGCTCCTGGTCTTTTATTATAATTTGTTGACACTGAGTCAGTGATACTATCTTGTTCCAATATATTTCTAATAGGGCCATCTTGGCTCCTTCAGACGTATATTTCATCACTGGTCCCTTTAAGTGTTTACTGTAGCACTTCACTGTTCTCTCCAATCCTTCATTGGCCACCCATATGAACCCGTCCCTATCTATGTCCTCCCCTAATTTTACAAATATCCATAGGGGCAGATCAGGGTTTCTTGGCTCATTAGTCTGGGCTACAGCTGCCATCTTTTTTTAACTTTATCCATGATTCAGTCATTTTGTCTGTTCAAATTATGGGCTCTTTCCCATATTGCTTATGTGACAGCTCTAGTTGGTCATTTCGTCTAGTAATGCCTTTATAGCAATGCTTAGCTACTCTGCTATAACTGGGTATGTGTTTTCTAATATACCCTACTTTACCTAGGCATTTCTGCATTTCATTCACTGTTTGTGGCTTCTCCATTCGCTGCACTTTTTCTAGGTATCCTTCACTTGCAGTTATTCCGTCGCTGATTGTGAAACCGAGAAAGCTGACTTCCTTCCTGCCTATCTGGCTTTTTGTCAGATTCAGTTTCCTGCCTGCAATATTCAACTTGGATAAGGCCTCTTTTGTGTCTGGCTATTTTGCATTGCTTCCCTGGCTTATGTACTCCTCCAATTATTTTATGTGTGTTCTGACTCTCTCTATTTGGTCTGGAACAAAAAATGGTTCATATTTATGACTCCCCTTACTTATAATTATTTAGCGTCTGATAAGCTGAGGAGATTTTCTTCTCCTTGTATCATATTTATCCCTAAGTGGTTTATTATTTTCATATCTTTTTTAAAGTCCATCCTGAAATTTTACCCTGAGGTGTCCACTCTTTGCATTATTTACTTCCATGTAAAGTCCCATTCCCCTACTCCTGTGTCAGTGTCTAACTGACCTATTACATTTGCACATGGGTCACTATCTGTCTCAGCTCTTTCAATGTAGTTATGTCTATGTTTAACTTCCTCTTAAATGCTGCTTTTAATGGCTGTGGTGTAAAACCGGCCTTTTTCACTTCCGCATCTGCTTCCTGTTGCCGCAGCTAATACTGTCAGTACCAGATATGGTCTCTGTTTCCAAATATTGACTGACTGTCTCACTGTCTCCCTGTTTATACTAATGAATTTTATAGAATTAAACATTTCTATGTAGTAACCTATAAGATAATTATATAGTTCAACTTAATTAACCCGACACTCTCAATGACCCTGGGTCACAACAGATGCCATATATTCTTGTCATCTTCCTACTATTTGAAGACAAATCTTCAAATGATTAGATAAGGCCAAAACACTGCTAAACATAGCATATGTTTTCTGTACTAATGAAATCTCTCTTTCGGGAGTCCACTGTATTTTATCAGTTTATTTAAAACTTAGATCGATAAGACAATTAATGAATCACTACTGGACACACCTTCCTCGTTGTCTTTTAATGGTAACTCATTTTGTCATAGAGTATTGATCTCTGTTTCCAGTGTCCCGGTAGCGGGGAGTGTCAGAGTTGTTATCTCCCTTGCCGTTAACTGTCTTGGTTCTACTCGAGACAAAATAAGACTACTGTTTATTTTTGAAAACACTCTGTTTTTTGTCTTTTACAATCAAACACACTTCAAAATACACAATTTGTTACTTGGTCGCACACGGCGTTAATCAAAAACATGCAAATGCCTTAATGCTCTATAAATGCCTGGTACAATGATAACACTTATCTCTATATTTAATGCTTATAATAGTTCTTTAATTACCTTTGAGAGATGACGGGGAGACCCACGAGATCAGGAGCAGAGTTTCAATCGGACAGAGTGCTGAGAATTTAGTTTCAGTATCGATTCCTCCTATGAGAGATCGGTGATTCACTTAAATTTCGAGATTCAAGTTAGTCTGGAGAGATCAGAGATTCTCCGCTGAGCTACCGCAGTGTCAGTGGCGAGAAATACCCAGCCGGAATGTGGAGCTCAATCAATTAAGATATTATTGCATCCAGATTAACCAAGCGAAAGGCAAACTGGCGACAAAACAAACTGTTCAATAGCTAAACGGCAAGAGCCCAAGTTCCAGCAAGTTACAATCTGTAAGTAATTTGAGTCAGGTGGCAATTACCCGAAGTCAAATGGTTATCTAAATGAATTCAGAATTCAAGAAGTCAGCGCCGAAGTATCGGCAGTTTCTCTATAAAGACCTTTTTATCCCTCACTCGAGGTTACGTGAGTGTCCTCCCCTCTACACACTTGGAGGACACACAACTGCTTTACCACACATTAACAACAGTTCATATATGGGCATCCATTTTTGACAGTGCCCTTACTCTTATAACAGTACATATATGGGCATCCGTTTATGACAGTGCCCTTACTCTATCAGCAATGAGTCTAACAGCTGTTCCCATTCAGAGGTGTCACTTGAGGCAGAGGGTGGTTCTTCCTGACACCAGTCTTGTTCAGTAGTTGGTTGGCTTGAGTCATCTTCTGGTGACGTTGCCCAATCCGTTATTTCAGTAGGCGTGGTCATCTCTGTCTCTACCATTGGTGGGTAAGGCAGGGGAAGAGGACCAGGAGGTAGATCCATTTGGCGTTTTACTACAACGTCATTGGTTTTAAACTGTCCTTCCTCCACTCCGATACAATGGCAGTATAGTTCACAAGTGTTCCCACATTGTCCAACACCTGGTAAATAATCTACTACTAGCCCAAGTTCTCTCCTCTCCCTGTGTAGAGACAGGATGTTCTGTAAGGAACACAGCATTCCAGCCAGTCTGACGATCGCTCCATTCGTTTCTAACAAGGAACAGACAGTCCTTCTAATTCTGGACGAATACTACACACATTACATTCAGTATTATGATTATAATAAGATTCATACATCCATACAGTAACATAGTAGTATTCTGTTTAGTCATAGTTCGGATTGAAATGTATACATAATTTAGTCATTATTCATAAAAATCCCTTAACATATCCACCCTATGATTAAATATTATACATCCAATCACACATCTAGTTTTAGTAAAAATATTAAAAGGTATACATCTATTTTTATTCGAAATATTTATTGTTATCAAAAAACCACCTAACAGAAACCAATACTTGCATTCACACCGACTGTTTTAGGCCTACATCAGAATCATAACTCTTCTTATCAGGATTTTCGTTACAATCTTCATCAAAGAAACAGTCTAACATCAAAACAAGATACAACCTAAAATCTCTAAACATCAAAAATGGTCTTATAGGTTCCTCACATGTGAAGGATCCGGATTCATTAATCTACTAGGTCTAAGGCATGTATTCATCATTGCACTGGTCAGAGCTTGAAATGAGTCCATATCTCACCATCTGTTGTCTCATTGATTTCTCCAGAGTCCTGGAAATGAGAACCTTTCACACCGGAATCATCCGCACAAAACGAACACTGTCACACAGGTGAAGGTAGCCCACAATAAGGTGACCATGACATTTTTCCATTTTACAAACAAACTGTCAATCCAATTAGTCAGAGAAGTGTCCACCCCAGAGTTTTCTGCCAGCTCGTGAGCTAGGGTGGTTAAACCAGCCGGGGCCTTGGTCACTGATCCATCCGGAGCTGTGTCATCGGGGGTTGAAATTACAACATTCTGCTCAGAATCTCATACACCCCCCACCCTTTTCAGCCAGTAACATATCTAATGCGACTCTATTCTGCCAAGCCATCAGGCTGGTCGCTTTAGTCTGCGCTGCCAATCCTTTTACTGCATCTCAGATATAATTGATGAAGTCCTGTTTATTATAATAAATATAATTCATCCAGTCCACATTCTTATTGAGAGTGAACCACCAGAAAAGACTCTAATCCTGCTAAGATCTGATTTCTTGCTTTGAACTCGTCCGGTACCCCCGTGGAACCCCAATGTTATCGATATATACTCTCTTGTCAAAAGACCCAGATGGAGTACTTATTTTTTTCCCGTTTGGCCAACTTCATGTCATGGTGTTGAATGAGTGTGAAAGGCATTCCCAATGCATGGAAGCACATAGGCCTGTCCAATCTGTAGGTAAATTTAGCCATACCATCCTTCCCCCACACAACCACCAGATGTCAGCCCTGGGCCACTTTATTTTATTGAAATCCCCAGAGCTCAACCTGCCTGTCAGATCACTCATAGTCTCATCAGTAGTAACATTCTCTATCCTATTGCAGGTACTAACTTCCCCTACATATTTCCCATAAGTACTGTACCGGGCCAAACACTAAAAGTATCCTCCTGCCACTGTAAAGGGAGGAAGCCTCGATTTAAGGGGAACCTGTGGATATAAATAGTGCAGATAAATGCAATTGTCATTATCTGGCATTCCTGCTATCATGAACAGCTTTACCATACAGGCCATTCCCCTGGGTGAATTAACTCCATTAAAACGTTACCTTTTTTGCTGTATGGTTAGTGAGAAAGTCCATATTGCAAATGTACGGTCCCTTACTAGACATCCGAAAACGTTTGTCAAATTCGTGGACGGCGTCGGGCCGAGCGGCAGGGCCGGACCTACCGGGAAGTCATCAAATGAACTTTGTCGGACATTCGGTTTCCGTTTTACAAAAATAATAAGATTTTGGTCATTTTTCCGCTGTCCCGGAATATCCCACAGGGGGGCATAGGCAATCATATTGCTATTGGACAAAACATCACGATTCACAATGGGGCCTTATCTCGAAAACGGAAAATATTTTGAAGCCGAAACTCGGTGAGCGTAGGTTTGGCATAATGGGCAGTTGGCCCCCAACAAGATGGCGTCTAGGCCTCAACGGTTTTTGAGTTATGGCCATTTATCTGGGATTAAAGGTCCAAAATGAAAATAGAGAAATTATTTTTCCACTTCATGTCAAAGTCAAGGAGCCTCCGGTGTCAATAAAAAAATAACCAGCCATTTATCTATCGTCATTTAAGAGAAATCGTACAATGACAGATTCGTGATGTTCACAGATAGGTGTTTTTTTTTCAACGGTTACAGATCCAGTTGCAGGGTGTTCTTACGAATCTTTTTAAAGTGTGCTGCGGAGCTCTGGCGAGATTTCTGTGATTTTCTATAATAACACACACTCACTAAACCCTCCGTAAATAACTCAGTTCTTAACGTAAAGACTTAAAACTCAGGATTCCGTAAAGGCATACCCCAATCAGGATATGAGTTTATTTATAGCTTCCTGTGCCAACCGGAAGTGCCTTAAATGATGTCATAGTGGCAGTTTCCAAGGGTTAAAAAGGTCAGATCTTTTCAAAACTTCATATGTGTGATTAGGCAATCCCCATAAACTGTAAGTCAGTCATTTCTCCCAACAGATGTCAAAGAAAAGCTCACACACACACACAGCAAGGATGGAGTGACAAAGTGCGGTGCTTAAAGACACAGAGAGCAGGCAATGGATGTATGAATGCCTTATGAACCTGTCTTCTATGACAGTCCATCAGACCACTATGAGGTCTACCTGTGTCGATTTTAAGCTTCCTGGAGCAACCGGAAGTGGTTAAATTGACCCAAAAGATGTTTTGATGTACATCACCTTCAAAGGTGAAAATGACTCCATTCAACCCTGTGTAGATCAGTCAATTCTTAATTTAAAGACTTAAAACTCAGGATTCTGTAAGAGGCTACCTCAGTCAAGACATGTGTTTACCTATAGCTTCCTGTGCCAACCGGAAGTGCCTTTAATTGGGTCACACTGTCTGTTTTGAAGGGTTAGAAAAGTCACATCTCTCCAAAACTTCATGTGTGACTAGGTAACCCTCCTAAACTGTAAATCAGTCATTTCCCCCAGGAGATGTCAAAGAAAAGCTCTCATACACACACAGCAAGGATGGAGTGAAAAAGTGTGGTGCTGAAAGACACAGAGAGCAGGCAATGGCATAAACATAATCTCTAGGCCGTGCCGAGTTCAACGAGATATCCCGCTTGACCGTAGCTCGCTCGGTCTAAGCGCAGTGACCATTAGAATAGTAGGCCCAAAATGAAGCCTGCCCCACAACGTCATTTGCTTTTGGGTGACAGTGAGAGAACCGTTAGGGTGAGAAGCACAATTAAACCACAGGAATGTTCCTAAGGTCCTTCCAATCCGTGCAAGCCTAACCTTGACCGTGTGGCATTAACCCTTAACAGTTAAAAGAAGGTGTTTACATCAAACAGTTTGCATTGACTTCTCTCCCCATAGGAATACATTGCCTGCACCCCTAAATTCAACCTGAAGCCTATATGGGTTATGAATGCCGTATGAACCTGTCTTCGGTAACAGTCCATCAAGCCACTATGAGGTCTACCTGTGTCGATTCTAAGCTTCCTGGAGCAACCGGAAGTGGTTAAAATCACCCTAAAAGTGTATACCCATACCCTGCCTGCAGTTTGATAGACATAGTGCATTCAACCCTGTGTAAATCAGTCAATTCTTAACGTAAAGACTTAAAACTCAGGATTCTGTAAAAGCATACCCCAATGAGGATATGTGTTGACTTATAGCTTCCTGTGCCAACCGGAAGTGCCATAATTGGTGTCTCAGGGGCTGTTTCGAGGGGTTAAAAAAGTCAGATCTTTCCAAAACTTCATATATGTGATTAGGCAACCCCCATGAACTGTAAATCAGTCATTTTTCCCATAAAACTTCAAAGGAAAAATAAATCACACTAAAACACAACTTGGATGGAGGGACGTATTGGGGTGCGTAGAGACAGACAGTGACTGCAATAGTTAGCTTTGTTCGAGCTAAAAAAGAACCGTCAGACCTAGAGTTCCGAAACTTTAGAATCCTGTTCTAGACCTCAGGTCGATAGTGCGTGGTGAGTTAGGTGGCTCTAGAAGGTTCTCGGACCGAGAAACAGCCTCATACATTTGCAATGACTTCAATTCATTTTGACCATTACGAAAATGACGACATTTAGAAAAGTCTCAGAGACACAAGACTAGGTGCATTGCAACCGTCTCGGCCCATAGAGACGGACCCCAACGTTTCTGTCCGATAGCTCATTCAAGGACCCCGTAGCAAGTCATGGAAAAAAGTGGATTTTCAGCACCAATTAGGGTTTTGCTCGGACACCAAATGACCGATCGAGCCGAAACTTGGGATTCGGGGTCGCCTCAGCTACGCCTACACATAACATAAGAAATGGACCCGCAACTAGAACGTAACTACGTGTTTTATGTTTTTTTATGGTTTGAACCGAAGGCGTTGTGAATTTTGGGCCAGCTCTGAAGTATGTGATAGTTGGCTACTAAACGAGTTGGAAAAAGTGGGTTTGGTGTCAGTTTGTATCAGTTTGGTGTCAGAATGATATCTAATTGACTAATGGACGGTGACTTGCTGGTGACTCTTGTCCATTTGCAATATGTTTAAACAGTGAGGTACCATCACCAAAGTGACATTCTGAAATCAACCCTAACGAGCGATTGAGATGAACCAGAATCACTGCCCAGCCATCCCGAGTTCATCGGGCCAATCAATTTCACATTCCTGCAGGATTTTTATAGCATGACAAATTCGTGATGGTACCTGCCCATTGAACCATATTGCAAATGCACAGTGACTTTGCAAAAGTAAGAAAACATAAACAAATGGACATAATGAAATCACCATATTTTTATTTTTGGGTTACCAGTTGCACAACAATAGACGTGCATTTGCAATATGATTCTACAGTGAAAAACATCACCAAATGGACATATGAAATCAACCCTAACGAGCGATGGAAATGAACAGAATCACTGCCCAGCCATCCCGAGTTCATCGGGCCAGTCAATTTCACATTCCTGCAGGATTTTTATAGCATGACAAATTCGTGATGGTACCTGCCCATTGAACCATATTGCAAATGCACAGTGACTTTGCAAAAGTAAGAAAACATAAACAAATGGACATAATGAAATCACCATATTTTTATTTTTTGGGTTACCAGTTGCACAACAATGCACCTGCATTTGCAATATGATTCAATAGTGAAAAAAACATCACCAAATGGACATGATGAAATCAACACAACGAGTGATGGAAAGGAACAACTATCACTGCCCGGCCATCCTGTGTTCCCATAGCGGGCATTAATATCAGAATGACCGGAAAATGCATTTTACAACCATATTTTTATTTTTGGGTTACCAGGTGCCTATTTTAAACAGTCCATAAAGCACTCCGGGCGGCCCCCATGGACAGAGGGCCGTAGTAGGGTACTCCCATAGCGGGCATGGACAATAGGAGTCCCGGTAAATGCATTTACAACCATATTTTTATTTTTGGGTTACCAGTTGCACAACAATGCAGGTGCATTTGCAATATGATTCTATAGTGAAAAAACATCACCAAATGGACATGATGAAATCAACACAACGAGTGATGGAAAGGAACAACTATCACTGCCCGGCCATCCTGTGTTCCCATAGCGGGCATTAATATTGATTACCGGTAAATGCATTTTACAACCATATTTTTATTTTTGGGTTACCAGTTGAAAAACACAACAATGCACGTGCACTTGCAATATGATTCTATAGTGAAAAAACATCACCAAATGGACATGATGAAATCAACACAACGAGTGATGGAAAGGAACAACTATCACTGCCTGGCCATCCTGTGTTCCCATAGCGGGCATTAATATCAGAATTACCGGTAAATGCATTTTACAACCATATTTTTTATTTTTTCAATCACCAGTTACAACAGGTGCCTATTTTAAACAGTCCATAAAGCACTCAGGATGGCCCCCATGGATAGAGGGCCATAGTAGGGTACTCCCATAGCGGGCATGGAAAATAGGAGTCCCAAATGCATTTACAACCATATTTTTATTTTTGGGTTACCAGTTGCACAACAATGCATGTGCATTTGCAATATGATTCTATAGTGAAAAAACATCACCAAATGGACAAGATGAAATCAACACAACGAGTGATGGAAAGGAACAACTGTCACTGCCCGGCCATCCTGTGTTCATCAGGCCAGTCAATTTTGCATTTCTGCAGGATTTTTGACCATGCCAAATTCGGGATGGTACATGCCCATTGAAACATATTGCAAATGCACGTGCACTTGCAATATGATTGTATAGTGAAAAACATCACCAAATGGACATGATGAAATCAACACAACGAGTGATAGAAAGGAACAACTATCACTGCTCGGCCATCCTGTGTTCATCAGGCCAGTCAATTTTGCATTTTTGAGCATGTCAAATTTCATATGGTAAATGCCCATTGAACCATATTGCAAATGCACGTGCACTTGCAATATGATTCAACAGTGAAAAAACATCACAAAATGGACATGATGAAATCAACACAACGAGTGATGGAAAGGTACAACTATCACTGCTCGGCCATCCTGTGTTCATCAGGCCAGTCAATTTTGCATTTCTGCAGGATTTTTGAGCATGTCAAATTTCTTATGGCATTTGGCCCCAAAAAAAGTGACTTTTGACTTTGACTTTTGACTTCCTATGAAATCATATTGTAAATGGACAAATCATATTCCTTATGCACAAGTAAAAAAAAATATGATAATAAAATACAACTAAAGTATGTTGATACAGTTCTTATACGTGTGTAATTGACACAAAATTTGAAAGAATTTCGAAAAACGGTCCAGAAAGCACTTTTTTAACCTGGTGTTCACACCGGGTGTGTGAAGTTTTTTACAAAATTTTGACATTTTTGACTTTTGACTTTTGACTTCCTATGAAATCGTATTGAAAATGGACAAAACATATTACTTATGCGCATGTAAAAAAAAAAATAAAAAAAAAAGATAAAATTTGGACAAAAGTATATTCATACAGTTCTTACACATGTGTAATTGACAAAAGAATCGAAAGAATTTCGAAAAACGGTCCAGAAAGCACTTTTTTAAGGGGTGATAAGTTTTTGACAAAAAAATCATTTTTTCAAAATTTTGCTTTTGGATGTTGACTTGGGTGACATTTCCAATATGAAAAACCATGGTGGAGCGGATTCGCCACCTGTTGAATTTTGAAAGTGTTACAACTTGCAATTGCCATATGGCATTTGCAATATACTTTGCATGAATCAACGCCGAATTGGGTGGTATTGGACAATGTGTATATGGTTTGTCCGATGCCAATGACTTCCCATTCATTTTTGTCCATTTCCATTCCTGTTAACTTTTTATGGCTGCAGGGGCAGTATTGAGTAGCTTGGATGAAAGCTGCTCATATCAAACGGCCTGCTCCTCAGTCATAGTTGCTAATATTTGCTTATTATCAGTATTGGATAGAAAACACTCTGAAGTTTCTAAAACTGTTTGAATTATGTCTGTGAGTATAACAGAACTCATATAGCAGGCAAAAACCTGAGAATTCCACTTCCTGTTTTTTTGTGGCAGATTTTCAACCAACGTCTCATTGAAATTACAGCGGGATGTGGATGAGTTCTCACTTCCTACGCCTTCCACTATATGTCAGCAGTCAATAGAACTTTGTCTGATGACTCTAATGTGAATGGGGGTCGATTGACACAGGAAATAGTCACCACAGCCATGTGTGGACCATGCTTTCACCAGGCGCATTCACAGGGGAAGGACTTGCTTTCCACCGCTCATCTGAAGTCATTCTAATTCTCTGGTTGGAATGTTATTCAAGATATATGTAAACAACATTCTAAAGATTGATTCAGTACATTGTTTGACATGTTTCTACAGACTGTTACGGAACTTTTGGACACTTCGTCACGTTATAGTGGACCCGCTTTGTGACTTTGGAATTGTTTACCAAACGCGCTAACCAAAGTAGCTAATTGGACATAAATAACGGACATTTTCGAACAAATCAAGCATTTATTGTGGACCTGGGATTTCTAGATCTGCATTCTGATGAAGTTCATCAAAGGTAAGGAAACATTTATCATGTATTTTCTGGTTTCTGTTGACTCCAACATGGAGGCTAATTTGGCTACTGTTCTGAGCGCCGTCTGAGATTATTGCATAGGTTGCTTTTTCCGTAAACATAAAAAAAAATCTGACACAGCTGTTGCATTAAGGAGAGGTATATCTATAATTCCATGTGTAGAACTTGTATTATCATCTACATTTATGATGAGTATTTCTGTTGAAACAATGTGGCTATGCTTGTTTTTGGAACTAGTGAATCTAACGCGCCAATGTAAACTCCAATTGTTTGTATAAATATGAACTTTATCAAACAAAACATGCATGTATTGTGTAACCTGAAGTCCTATGAGTGTCATCTGATGAAGATAATTCAAGATTAGTGATTATTTTTATTTTTATTTATGCTTTTTGCGAATGCTATATTTTGTTGGAAAATGGCTGTGCTTATTGTGGTTTGGTGGAGACCTAACATAATCGTTTGTAGTGCTTTCGCTGAAAAGCCTATTTGAAATCGAACACTTTGGTGGGATTAAAAACGAGAATTGCTTTAAAATGATATGTTTTAGGAATTGTAATTATGAGATACCTGTGGTTTAAATTTGGCGCCCTCTATTTTCACTGGTAGTTGTCATATCGATCCCGATATCGGGATTGAAGCCATAACAGGTTTTAAGCTTAGAGAGGATCTGACCCTTTTTTATATTTTCAACTAAAATGACATACCCAAATCTAACTGCCTGTTGCTCAGGACCTGAAGCAAAGATATGCGTATTCTTGATACCATTTAAGAAAGATGGACTCCACTGTGTTCTTAAGGAACATTCAATACTGCAGAAATGTTTTGGTACTCTACCCCAGATCTGTGCCTCGACACAATCCTGTCACGGAGCTATACGGCTAATTCCTTTGACATCATGGCTTAGTTTTTGCTCTGAAATGCATTGTCAACTGTGGGCCCTTATATAGACAGGTGTGTGCCTTTCCAAATCATGGAAATCAAGGATTCAACTGAGCTCAATTTTTTGTCTCATAGCAAAGGGTCTGAATAGCAATTTCCAAATGCCTGAAGGTACCACGTTCATCTGTACACACAATAGTACGCAATCATAAACACCATGAGACCACGCAGCCGTCATACCGCTCAGGAAGGAGATGCTTTCTGTCTCCTAGTGACACTTTGGTGCGAAAAGTGCAAATCAATCCCAAAACAACAGCAAATGACCTTATGAAGATGCTGGAGGAAACAGGTTAAAAAGTATCTATATCCACAGTAAAACGAGCCCTATATGTACATAACCTGAAAGGCCGCTCAGCAAGGAAGAAGCCACTGCTCCAAAACTGCCATAAAAAAGCCAGACTACGGTTTGCAACTGCACATGGGGACAAATATCGTACTTTTTGGAGAAATGTCCTCTGGTCTTATGAAACAAAAATAGAACTGTTTGGCCATAATGACCATCGTTATGTTTGGAGGAAAAAGGGGGAAGCTTGCAAGCCGAAGAACACCATCCCAACCAGTATAAAATACAGTATATACATAAAACGAGTAATGTAAGATAGGTAAACATTATTAAAATGGCATTATTTAAAGTGGCATTGTATAAAGTGACTAGTGATCCATTTATTAAGGTGGCCAGTGATTGGGTGTCAATGTAGGCAGCAGCCTCTCACAAGCTGTTTTTCAGCCTCTCAGCTTTGATGCACTTGTACTGAACTCGCCTTCTGGATGGTAGTGGTGTGAACAGGCAGTTGCTTGGGTGGTTGTTGTCCTTGATTATCTTTTTGGCCTTCCTGTGACATCGGGTGCTAAGCTCGTAATTTTACAATTGTATTCATATTTACAGATGGCATACAAGTTTGTTATTAAGGCACATGAAAGATGGCATTTCAGAAGACAAAATATGCATTTTGATTAAAAAAGTTTACGTTCAAATGGCTCTCCTGTGAAGTGGGTGGGGAGCATTAACCTGTTTGGGATAGGGGGCAGCATTTTCACGTTTGAATGAAAAGCGTGCCCAGAGTAAAATGCCTGCTACTCAGTCCCAGTTGCTAATATATGCATAGTATTAGTAGATCTTGATAGAAAACACTCTGAAGTTTCTTAGAACTGTTTGAATGATGTCTGTGAGTATAACAGAACTCATATGGCAGGCAAAAACCTGAGAAAATATCCAACCAGGAAGAGGGAAATCTTAGGTTTGCAGTTTTTCAACTCTTGGTCTATCGAATATACAGTGTCTATGGTGTCAAATTGCACTTCCTAAGGCTTCCAATAGATGTCAACAGTCTTTAGAACCTTGTTTGATGCTACTACTGTGAAGGAGGGGGGGAATGAGGGCTCTTTGAGTCAGTGGTCTGTCAGAGTGCCACGGGCTGACCACGCTCGTTCATGTGATAGTTAGCTTGAGTTCCATTGCATTTCGGAAGAAAGGAATTTTTAAAAACTTTATCGAACAAATCATACATTTATTGTGGAACTGGGATTCCTGGGAATGTATTCTGATGAAGATCATCAAAGGTAAGTGAATATTTATAATGCTATTTCTGACTTCTGTTGACTCCAACATGGCGGATATCTGTATGGCTTGATTTGTTGTCTGAGCGCTGTACTCAGATTATTGCATGGTTTGCTTTTTCCGTAAACTTTTTTTGAAATCTGACACAGCGGTTGCATTAACATCAACCAGCCCCAGAATTTCCACTTCCTGTTTAGAAGTTTGCCTGCCATATGAGTTCTGTTATACTCACAGACATCATTCAAACAGTTTTAGAAACTTCAGATAATAATATGCATATATTAGCATCTGGGACAGAGTAGGAGGCAGTTCACTATGGGCACGCAATTCATCCAAAGTAAAAATGCTGCCCCCTGTCCCTAAAAAGTTAAGGAGAAGTATTTTTCTAATTCTGTGAATAATACTTGTATCTTATATTAATAACGTTTATGATGATTATTTCTGTAAATTGATGTGGCTCTCTGCAAAATCACCAGATGTGTTGGAAGCAAAACATTACTGAACGTAACGAGCCAATGTAAAATGAGATTTTTGGATATAAATATGCACTTTATCGAACAAAACATACATGTATTGTGTAACATGAAGTCCTATAAGTGTCATCTGATCAAAGGTTAGTGATTCATTTTATCTCTATTTCTGCTTTTTGTGACTCCTCTCTTTGGCTGGAAAATGGATGTGTGTGTTTTTGTGACTAGTCTCTGACCTAACATAATCATATGTTGTGCTTTCGCTGTAAAGCCTTTTTGAAATCGGACACGATGGGTAGATTAACAAGAAGTTTATCTTTCATTTGGTGTATTGCACTTGTTAATGTATGAAAGTTACATATTTTAACAAAAAACAATGGAATTTTGCGTGCTGCCTTTTCAGCGGAATGTTGTCGAGGGGTGCCTCTAGCCATAATTAAGCTAGGGAGACAGCCAACCTAACTTATGCATTGAATTACCGCTACTACTTGTGCTTAAGCGAACCCAATATATTATTCAGTCTCATATCTAGGCAGGGTGCAGAAACAAAGGGAAGTGCTCTCAGCAGAAAAGGAAAATTAACTTCTAATAAACTTACATCTAATAAACGTAGATTGGGGTACAAAACACAACAGTGAAAATAAACAGAAACTGAACACACACACACGCTTGTTTTTCTAGCCTCGTGGCGACCATTTTTTTCTCCTATTTTTCCTTACCCCTAACCCTAAACCTATCCCTAATTGTAACCCTAACCCTAACTCCTAATTTTAAAATAGCCTTTGTCCTCATGGGGATGTGGGAAATGTCCCCACAAGGATAGAAGAACAAGACCACACACACACACACACACACACACCCCTCCAAAGCACCTCAATTAGCTCTGTTTTCCCCTCTCTACCCCAACATGTAGGTACCCTGGACGTGTGGCTGAGGGTGAAGAGCATCGCCTCTGTGGACACTAAGGTCTGGAGCCTGATTGGGAACCAGGGTCCTGACTGGAACCAGGCCCACATCATTGTCAACCCCAGCGGACCCTTCCAGGTAAGGCCATCCACGAGTATGCCTGGACAAAAATGTACCGTATTGACAAAATATTCCAATGACTGCTTTAGATTTCATCGGCATACTGGAAATTTTTTAATTTTAAGTTCAAGAAACTTCCACATCACATTGTAGGGGGATGACGACTAATGTAAAAAATGAAATCAAAAACAATTCTGACAAAAGGTTTGCTCACACTTTATTTGGATAGTCCGGATTGTCCAAATAAAGTTTTACCCAAGGTTTTTACAGGACACCGATGATTTATGATGAGAATGCGTAATCTACAGAATGTTCAGTGCTTTTTTGTACAAAATAAAGTGATTTGTAAACAAAAACAAATAGCAAAACTTTGCAAAAATGTAAATATGTTTTACCAAATGCAGTCGTCCTGCCCATCCCTGGTCATGAGTAAGCCTGATATTCCTGGTTGGCACGCTATGGAGGTCCACTCGGCTCCACAGGAGCCTCAGTTGCACTTTACTCCCACTCATCCCTATGGAGGTCGGGCATGCTGAAGCGCTGACTCAGTGTGCAGTGTGTGTAGTGTGCAGTGATTACCGCTCAGGGCTCCATCTCATCTCCCCAGGTCCCCTGTTTGTGCT
The DNA here is from genome assembly GCF_018296145.1 of Oncorhynchus tshawytscha. Lineage (NCBI taxonomy): Eukaryota > Metazoa > Chordata > Actinopteri > Salmoniformes > Salmonidae > Oncorhynchus > Oncorhynchus tshawytscha. The sequence continues at coordinate 43,904,748 of NC_056436.1, read as the reverse complement.
GAGTCAAGTCTATATAGCGTGTGTGTGTGTGTGTGTGTGTGTGTGTGTGTGTGTGTGTGTGTGTGTGTGTGTGTGTGTGTGTGTGTGTATATATATGTGTGTGTGTGTGTGTGTGTACATCTGTGTCTTATCTGGGTCATTGTAAGAGTTTGGATATACGGCTCTTATATATGTGTACATGCCTGTATTTGAACGTGTGTATTTACAGTAGAGGAACATGCATATATTGGTTTGCCAGTCAGCAACCTGCTAGTTGGAATATCGCAGAATACAAACAAAGTAGTCATTCCTTACGCAAGGCTCTCAAACAGGCAAAACGTCAGTATAGAGACAAAGTTGAGTAACAATTCACAGGCTCAGACACGAGACGTATGTGGCAGGGTCTACAGAGAATCACGGACTACAAAATAAATACTAGCCATGTCGAGGACAAAGACATCTTGCTTCCGTACAAGCTAAACACCTTCTCTGCCCACTTTGAGGATAACACAGTGCTAACAACGCTGCCTGCTACCAAGGACTGTGGGCTCTCATTCTCTGTGGCCAACGTAAGACATTTAAACGTGTTAATCCTCGCAAGGCTGCGGGCCCAGGTGGCATCCCGCGTCCTCAGAGCATGTGCAGACCATCTGGCTGGTGTGTTTACAGACATATTCAGTCTCTCCCTATCCCAGTCTGCTGTCCCCACCATTGTTCCTGTACCTAAGAATACAAAGGTAACTGAACTAAATGACTATCGCCCCGTAGCATTCACCTCTGTCATCATGAAGTACTTTGAGAGACCAGTCAAGGATCACATCACCTCCATCTTACCTGTCACCCTAGACCCACTTCAATTTGCTTCCTGCCCCACTGTCTACAGACGATGCAATCGGCATCACGCTACACACTGCCCTATCCCATCTGGACAAGAGGAATACCTATGTAAGAATGATGTTCATTGACTATAGCTCAGCATTCAACACTATAGTGCCCTCCAAGTTCATCTGTAAGCTCGAGGCCCTGTGTCCAAACCCCGCCCTGTGCAACTTGGTCCTGGACTTCCTGAGGGGCCGCCCCCAGGTGATGAAGGTAGGAAACAACACCTACACTTCGCTGACCCTCAACACTGGGGCCCCACAAGGGTGCGTTCCCAGCCCTTTCCTGTACTGCCTATTCACCCATGACTGCATGGCCAAGCACGCCGCCAACTCAATCATCAAGTTTCCAGACGACACAACAGTAGTAGGCTTGATTACCAACAATGACGAGACAGCCTCCAGAGAGGAGGTGAGGGCTCTGGGACAGAGAGACTGGAAAAACAGCTTATATCTAAATGGCCATCAGACTGTTAAATAGCCATCAATATCACAGATAGGCTGCAGCCTATATACACAAAAGTATTGGCCACTTTAATAAATGGTACACTAGTCACTTTACATATCTTGCATTACTCATCTCATATGTACATTTGAAGTCGGAAGTTTACATACACCTAAGCCAAATACATTTAAAATAATTTTTTCACAATTCCTGAATATTAATCCGAGTAAGAATTCCCTGTTTTAGCTCAGTTGGGATCACCACTTCATTTTAAGAAAGTGAAACGTCAGAATAATAGTAGAGAGAATGATTTATTTCAGCTTTTATTTTTTGCATCACATTCCCAGTCGGTCAGGAGTTTATATACACTCAATTCGTATTTGGTAGCATTGCCTTTAAATTGTTTAACTTGGGTCAAACGTTTCGGGTAGCCTTCCACAAGCTTCCCACAATAAGTTGGGTTAATTTTGGCTCATTGATTTGCAGTTTTTGCACCAAAGTACATTCATCTCTAGGAGACAGAACACTTCTCCTTCCTGAGCGGTATGATGGCTGCCTTGTCCCATAGTGTTTATACTTGCGTACTATTGTTTGTACAGATGAACGTGGTCCCTTTAGGCGTTTGAAATTGCTCCCAATGATGAACCAGACTTGTGGAGGTCTACAATTATTTTTCTGAGGTCTTGGCTGATTTCTTTTGATTTTCCCATGATTTCAAGCAAAGAGGCACTGAGTTTGAAGGTAGGCCTTGAAATTCATCCACAGGTACACCTGCAATTGACTCAAATTATGTCAATTATCTGAACAGAAGCCTCTAAAGGCATAACATCATTTTCTGGAATTTTCCAAGCTGTTTAAAGGCACAGTCAACTTAACGTATGTAAACTTCTGACCCACTGGAATTGTGATACCGTGAATTATAAGTGAAATAATCTGTCTGTAAACAATTGTTGGAAAAATGACTTGTGTCATGCACAAAGTAGATGTCCTAACCGACTTGCCAAACTATAGTTTTTTAATAAGACATTTGTGGAGTGGTTAAAAAACTAGTTTTAATGACTCCAACTTCTGACATCAACTGTATGTAATGTAGTAGAATGTTATGAACCGACACTGAATCGTAGGAGCTAACTACTAGCTATGTAATGTTAGAAGTTGGACAGAAGAACTCCCAGTGCTGCTTACATGAGATGCTATCATCACACAGTCATTCGTAGGTGTCCTTTACGGCTACCTTTGTGTCAGAATGAAAGGCTGAAAAGTATTGGTTGTAGCCAAACTGACACTCAAAAATGTGCGAAATTAGTTTTGTTTTCAAATATATTTTTTCTTCTCAAAATATTTTTGGGGAATAGAATGCATAACGTTTTGCGCTCTATTACACATATTTGATTGACTTTTTTTTTTTTTTACTTTGAAGCCTCATTTTTGCATTCAGAACAATTATTTTTGATTGAAAATAAAAAAGTGGTTTTCAGAGAAATTGTTTTTCATTGAAAATAACATAACATAATATGTTGCAAGTTAGGGAGGGGCGCTAATAGCCAAACAATAGACTATTCAACCTTTACTGAAGAATAGTCTAATAGCCGAGCTAGGTGTGAAACCCCCGTCTTATCACAGGCCAGATTTGCCCTAACGACCAAGGGGGAGTTAGAGCACTGATTATGCGTTTGTGTCCCAATGCACTACTGTCTCTCTCGACTTCAAATGAAACGGCAGGGTAGCCTAGTGGTTAGAGCGTTGGACTAGTAACCGAAAGGTTGCAAGTTCGAATCCCCGAGCTGACAAGGTACAAATAGTCGTTCTGCCCCTGAACAGGCAGTTAACCCACTGTTCCTAGGCCGTCATTGAAAATAAGAATTTGTTCTTAACTTACTTGCCTAGTAAAATAAAGGTCAAATAAAAATAAATAAAAAAAACAAGCAGGTTGTCAACCTTCTTGCCTGAAGTCCAGTGAGCTATCGGCTGTGGACCAAAAGCATGCTCAAGCCGCAGAGTCGATAGAGAGCGTTGTCACGGTAGCTTGCTACTCCATATAATAAAGTAATCACTTTTCAAATAAGTTACCTTACACGTTATGTTGGCTGACCATTTTTTAGCTATGCTGTCCTTACGAATCACATAGCATATCATTACAGCTATCTAGCTAACATTAGTAGTTACACATGAAACTTATATTAACAGTATATTAACTATTGGCTATCTAACTACCCAACATTTATTGACTTGATTATTCCCGTCATTCTTAGCTTAGCTAAATGGTATATTTGTTGTGCGTTCTCAATGGACATTCAGGTGCTTTCATAATCTCTTGCTGTCTACTCCAATTTCAGAGCACTCTCGTCTGAGTCTACCAGAAAAGCGTAATTAAATAGTTTCCAGCAGCACAGTTACTCTCACCAATGCTCTGCTTAACACAAAAACTGCCTAACTAGCTCTGCTAGAGTGAGTAAAATGGTCAGAGTGGTCTCATTTGTGTCTGGAAGTAGCTAGCAACTGCTGTTGTAAGGTCAGAACGCTCAAATCAACCCTACTCCTTGGCCCGAATGTCCAGTGTGCGCTCCGAGAGCGAAACGGTCTTGCGTAAATGGCTGTAAGGGAGTCCAGTGCAGGAGAGCAGATTTTGGGTAGCAAACGGAGCCTTTTATTTAGGCGAACCAAAAGCAAACGGAACAATGAACACGAAATAGCATGGGTTAACATAACCCAGCTGTCACGAACCTTGCCGAAGACGGTGCCTCTTCCTGTTCGGGCGGTGCTCGGCGGTCGTCGTCGCCGGCCTATTAGCTGCCATCGATTTCCTTTCCGTTTGTTTTTGGTTATTGGGTAATTGGGTACACCTGTTTTGTATTAGGGTTTGTTTGTAGGGTATTTAAGGGCACTAGGCCCGCTGGGTATTTGTGCGGGCTTGTTTGTGTTACTCTGTGTTTGATGGTGTGAGTTATTCGTACATTTATTCTCCGGACTATTTTGTCCTGTTGTTTGGACCGGCAACTTATTATACGCCCTGTGTATTGGCGTGACTGTTTTTGTTGCACTGGGGAATAAATTTGAAGGAAAGACTGAACCCTGCTCTCTGCGCCTGATTCCACCCACCACCACTCCTAGTTGATCGTAACAGAAGCCCGCACCACTGAAATGGAATCAGCAGGAGCAGCGACCACCCCTCTCCCCACTATGGAGGAGCGCGTTTACCACCACACAGCGGTCCTCCATCGGATTGGTACCGCGATGGATCTGATGATGGAGAGGATGGAACGATGGGAGAGGAGTGGCCTACCGACGTCTACCCCAGCTCCCCCACTGCCGACATCACCTCCTCTACCTACGTCATCCTCTGGGTCCGGCGCACTGCGTCTCTCCCCCCCGAGGGAGTACGATGGAGCGGCGGCTGGGTGCCAGGGATTTTTGCTCCAGCTAGAGCTCTACCTGTCTACCGTGCGTCCGGCTCCCTCGGGAGAGGAGAGTGTGAGCCTCCTCGTCTCCTGTTTAACGGGCAGGGCCCTGGACTGGGCTAACGCGGTCTGGAACAGTCCAGACTCGGCTCGGGACAACTACCTGGAGTTCACCCGCCGTTTCCGAGCTGTGTTCGATCATCCACCAGAGGGTAAAGCGGCGGGTGAGCGACTGTTCCACCTCAGACAGGAGACGAGGAGCGCACAGGACTTTGCGTTGGAGTTTAGGACCCTAGCTGCTGGTGCTGGGTGGAATGACAGGGCCCTGATGGACCATTACCGGGTTAGTATCCGGGAGGACGTCCGCCGGGAGCTAGCTTGCAGGGACACAACTCTCTCCCTGGATGAACTAATAGACTTGTCTATTCGATTGGACAACCTGCTAGCTGCCCGCGGGCGTTCAGAAGGGGTCCTGTTAATTCCACCTTCCAGCTCTCCCACTCCCACTCCGATGGAGTTGGGAGGAGCTGCATCTAGGGGGATCAGAGGGGGCTCCTCCTGCTCCTATTGTGGACGGAGAGGACACACTTCGGACCGGTGTTGGAGGAGTCCCTCTGGGAGTCGAGAGGGTCGGCGGAACACTCCTCGGCCACCCCAGGTGAGTAAGCACCAAACTCACCCAGAGCTCCCTGTTGGTCACATGTTTTTGTTAATTTTTTTTCCTGCGTTTTCCCCTCTCTTCAGCATAAGGCGCTAGTCGATTCAGGCGCAGCTGGGAGTTTTATGGATCGTGGACTCGCCCGTAAATTGGGTATTCCGTTAGTACAGATAGACCCACCTGTCCCCGTGCACTCCTTAGATAGCCGACCGTTAGGGTCAGGGTTGGTCAGGAGGCCACGATTCCGCTGGACATGGTAACGCAGGGGAATCATAGGGAGAGGATCAGTTTCTACCTTATTGATTCACCTGGGTTTCCGGTGGTGTTGGGGTTCCCTGGCTGGCTATTCACAATCCCCTTATTTCCTGGAAACAGGGGGCTCTTAAGGGGTGGTCAGACGAGTGTTCAGAGAGGTGTATAGGAGTTTCCATCGGTGCCACGACGGTGGAGAGTCCAGACCAGGTTTCCACCGTGCGCATTCCCCCAGAATATGCCGATTTGGCTATCGCTTTTAGTAAGAAGAGGGCGACCAAATTACCACCCCATCGACGGTGGGATTGCGTGATAAACCTCCAGGAGAACGCTGCACTTCCCCGGAGTCATGTGTACCCGCTGTCACAGGAGGAGACGGTGGCTATGGAAACATATGTCACGGAAGCTCTGAGACAGGGGTACATTCGGCCCTCCATGTCACCCGTCTCCTCAAGTTTCTTTTTGTGAGGAAAAAGGAGGGAGGTCTGCGTCCGTGCATTGATTATCGAGGTCTCAATTCGATCACAGTGGGTTTTAGTTATCCGCTACCTCTCATCGCTACGGCGGTGGAATCATTCCACGGAGCGCGTTTCTTCACAAAACTGGACCTCAGGAGCGCGTATAATCTGGTGCGTATTCGGGGAGGAGACGAGTGGAAAACAGCGTTTAGTACCACATCAGGCCACTATGAGTACCTCGTCATGCCGTATGGGTTGATGAATGCTCCAGCCGTCTTCCAATCCTTTGTAGATGAGATTCTCAGGGACTTGCACGGGCAGGGTGTGGTAGTGTATATTGATGACATCTTGATTTATTCTGCCACACGCGCCGCGCATGTTTCCCTGGTGCGCAGGGTTCTTGGGCGACTGCTGGAGCATGACCTATACGTCAAGGCTGAGAAATGTGTGTTCTCCAAACCAGCCGTTTCCTTCCTGGGTTATCGCATTTCCAGCTCGGGGATGATGATGGATGGAGTGACCGCGTTAACGCCGTGCGTAATTGGCCGACTCCGACCACGGTAAAGGAGGTGCAGCGATTTTTAGGGTTTGCCAATTACTACCGGAGGTTTATCCGGGGTTTTGGCCAAGTAGCGGCGCCCATTACCTCACTGCTGAAGGGGGCCGGTGCGTCTGCAGTGGTCAGCAGAGGCTGATGGAGCCTTCAACCAGTTGAAGGCACTGTTCACTGGGGCTCCCGTGTTGGCGCATCCGGACCCTTCGTTAGCATTCATAGTGGAGGTGGATGCGTCCGAGGCTGGGGTTGGAGCCGTGCTGTCTCAGCGCTCGGGTACGCCACTGAAGCTCCGTCCCTGCGCTTTCTTTTCTAAGAAGCTGGGTCCGGCGGAGCGGAACTATGATGTGGGGGACCGGGAGTTACTAGCTATGGTAAAAGCCCTGAAGGTGTGGAGACACTGGCTAGAGGGGGCTAAACACCCTTTTCTCATCTGGACTGACCACCGTAATCTGGAGTATATTCGAGCAGCGAGGAGACTGAATCCGCGTCAGGCTAGGTGGGCCATGTTTTTACACGTTTTAGATTTACGATCTCTTACAGACCAGGTTCCCTCAACACTAAGGCCGACGCGCTGTCCCGTCTCTATGACACCGAGGACCGGTCCATCGAACCCACTCCCATCCTTCCAGCCTCTCGGCTGGTGGCCCCAGTGGTATGGGAGGTGGACGCGGACATCGAGCGAGCGTTGAGGGTTGAACCTGCGCCTACACAGTGTCCGACTGGTAGAAGTTACGTACCGCTTGGTGTCCGTGATAAGTTGATTCGGTGGGCCCACACACTACCGTCTGCGGGTCATCCGGGGATTGATAGGACAGTGCGGGGTCTTAGGGGGAAATACTGGTGGCCCACCTTAGCTAGGGATGTGAGGCTCTATGTCTCTTCCTGTTCGGTATGCGCCCAGAGTAAGGCTCCTAGGCACCTTCCTAGAGGGAAGTTACAGCCCCTCCCGGTTCCACAACGGCCATGGTCCCATCTCTCGGTAGATTTCCTTACTGATCTTCCCCATCTCAGGGGAACACTACCGTTCTGGTCGTTGTGGATCGGTTCTCTAAGTCCTGCCGTCTCCTCCCATTGCCTGGTCTCCCTACGGCCCTACAGACTGCAGAGGCTCTATTTACCCACGTCTTCCGGCACTATGGGGTTCCAGAGGATATCGTCTCCGATCGGGGTCCCCAGTTCACGTCTCGGGTTTGGAAGGCGTTTATGGAGCGTCTGGGGATCTCGGTCAGCCTTACCTCTGGTTATCACCCCGAAAGTAATGGGCAGGTGGAGAGAGTAAACCAGGAAGTGGGCAGGTTTCTGAGGTCGTATTGCCAGGACCGGCCAGGAGAATGGGCGAGGTACGTCCCGTGGGCAGAGTTAGCCCAGAACTCTCTTCGGCATTCGTCCACGAATATGTCGCCATTCGAATGCGTACTGGGCTACCAGCCGGTCCTGGCTCCGTGGCATGAGTCAGACCGAGGCTCCTGCGGTGGAGGAGTGGGTACAGCGCTCTAGAGAGACCTGGCGGGCAGTCCAGGATTCTCTCAGGCAGGCCAGTGAACGGCAGAAGAGAGACGCTGACCGCCACCGCAGCGAGGCCCCGGTGTTCGCACCAGGGGACAGGGTCTGGCTCTCGACCCGAAACCTGCCCCTCCGCCTGCCCTGCCGGAAGCTGGGGCCGCAGTGTGTGGGGCCATTTAAAGTCCTGAGGAGGATAAACGAGGTGTGTTATAGATTGCAACTTCCCTCTTATTATCGTATTAACCCCTCGTTTCATGTGTCTCTCCTCAGGCCGGTGGTAGCTGGTCCCCTACAAGACAGTGAGGTACCGGAGGTCCCTCCACCCCCTCTGGACATCGAGGGGTCCCCGGCGTACACAGTACGAGCTATTCTGGACTCGAGACGCCGGGTGAGGGGCCTGCAGTACCTCGTGGACTGGGAGGGGTACGGTCCGGAGGAGAGGTGCTGGGTACCGGGGAGGGACATTTTAGATCCTTCCCTCTTGATGGATTTCCATCGCCTCCACCCGGATCGCCCTGCGCCTCGTACTCCGGGTCGTCCTCGAGGCCGGGGTCGGCGCGCTGCGGGAGCCGCGCGTCAGGGGGGGGGGTACTGTCACGAACCTTGCCGAAGACGGTGCCTCTTCCTGTTCGGGCGGTGCTCGGCGGTCGTCGTCGCCGGCCTATTAGCTGCCATCGATTTCCTTTCCGTTTGTTTTTGGTTATTGGGTAATTGGGTACACCTGTTTTGTATTAGGGTTTGTTTGTAGGGTATTTAAGGGCACTAGGCCCGCTGGGTATTTGTGCGGGCTTGTTTGTGTTACTCTGTGTTTGATGGTGTGAGTTATTCGTACATTTATTCTCCGGACTATTTTGTCCTGTTGTTTGGACCGGCAACTTATTATACGCCCTGTGTATTGGCGTGACTGTTTTTGTTGCACTGGGGAATAAATTTGAAGGAAAGACTGAACCCTGCTCTCTGCGCCTGATTCCACCCACCACCACTCCTAGTTGATCGTAACACCAGCGCAACAGACTAACGTGCACATAACATGAAACAGAATAAACAATACCACACAAAGACATGGGGGAATCAGAGGGTTAAATACACAACACATACTGAGGGAAATGAGAACCAGGTGTGTGGGAAAACAAGAAGACAAATGGAAAATTAAAAATGGATCGGTGGTGGCTAGAAGACCGGCGACGTCGACCTCCAAGCACCGCCCGAACAAGGAGAGGCATCGACTTCGGTAGAAGTCGTAACAGGTCTAAATTTACCCAGAGGGTATTTCGTTTTTAATGAAATAGAAACACTATAATATTCATAAAATTAATTAAGCAAGTACCAGTCAAAAGTTTGGACACACCTACTCATTCCAGGATTTTTCTATATTTTACAATTTTCCACACTCCAATGGTACCACACTCCAAGTGATCTAACATAATCATATGTTGTGCTTTAGCTGTAAATCATTTTTGAAATCGGACACGATGGGTAGAAGATGTTTATCTTTCATTTGCTGTATTGGACTTGTTAATGTGTGAAAGTTACATATTTCTAAAAAATATTTTTGAATTTCGCACGCTGCCTTTTCAGCGGAATGTTGTCGAGGTGTTCCGCTAGCGGAACCCCTGCGCTAGAAATGTTAAGCATATTTCTATGTGCTACTATCCAAATGTCAGATTAAGACTCTTTTCCTTATTCACACAACTCGCATATCACAATCACGCAATGCTATTCTCAAACATACCTAAACAATTAGTTGTTTTTCAACAATATTTTAACCTGCAGGAATATTTTCTAATTTATAACTCATGATTAGTTCCTAGGATAATGCATCTTTCAATACTTCTAAAATGGGGTACAGGTTTAAAACAAGTACAGGTTTATACTATATCATACAGATTCCGGATGTTTTAACATTAAATGGCCAAAACTAGTTCACACAGATTCTAGATTTTTAACACTAAATTACCAAACCTATGGCATACCTGGCTAGTGCATTTAAAATATTTGGAATTCACCACTTCTGAGGATCACTTAGACAGTCACAAAGACACTTTTCAGAATGAGGTCCTTCTTCCCATTGGGTTTCACCAGGTACCGTGCTTCACACAGAACCCACAGTCATCCTGGCCCCTAACCCCTACAAACCGCACCAATCCCAACTGGGATAAATTATCCACTCGGCTCGCTGCCTCTCAGATCAAAGGTGGGTCCATCTGCTTCGTTCCCAAAGTGTGGTCTCCCTGAGATCCCAAGTTTGAGGGATCCCTCGTGCACGATTTACCCAGGTCGTCAGGAGCGGTCACCAAGTGAAGATTTACATCCCATCCTCGTTGCCAAATGTGGTGGTTAATTTCTTTACTGTCAAATGAGGAGAGACAAACTTATCACACAAGTCAGAGTTATACTTAACCTCTTGAAACTAGGGGGCACTATTTTCATTTTTGGAAAAATAACGTTCCCAAAGTAAACAGGATATTTTTTCAGGACAAGAAGCTAGAATATGCATATAATTGACAGCTTAGGGTAGAAAACACTCTAAAGTTTCCAAAACTGTAAAAATATTGTCTGTGAGTATAACAGAACTGATATTGCAGGCGAAAGCCTGAGAACAATCCAATCAGGAAGTGGCTCTTATTTTGAAACCCCTGTCTTTCTCTTTCTATGCATCCCTATTGCCCATTGAAAGGGATATCAACCAGATTCCTTTTTCTGTAGCTTCCCGAAGGTGTCTACAGCCTTTAGACGTAGTTTCAGGCCTTTATTTTGAAGAATGAGAGTAAAGTCAACATTGCGTAAGTGGTCAGTTGTTGGCTCTCAGTGGGATTTTTGTGCTAAACAGAGAGGTAGCCATTTTTCCTCCCGGTCCTAGTGAAAAGCCAACTGTCCCGGTTGATATATTATCGAATAGATATTTGAAAAACACCTTGAGGATGAATTATAAAACACGTTTGCCATGTTTCTGTCGATATTATGGATGTAATTTGGAATTTTTGCCTGCTTTGTTGTGACCGCTTTTTCCGGTGGATTCCTAGGCATAAATGCATCAAACTAACGGAGGTATTTGGATATAAAAATATCTTTATTCAACAAAAGGAACATTTGCTGTCTAACTGGGAGTCTCGTGAGTGAAAACATCCGAAGCTCATCAAAGGTAAACGATTAATTTGATTACTTTTCGTGAAAGCCGCTAGGTGGTGTACATAATGTTTTGTTGGTATATCGATAAACTTACACAAAAGCTTGTATTGTTTTCGCTGCAAAGCATAATTTCAAGCATTGTTTAAAGTGGCTAGTGATGTATTTTTTACATCAATTTCCATTATTAAATTTGTTGGAGTTGAGTCAGTGTGTTGGCAGCAGCCACTCAATGTTAGTGGTGGCTGTTAAACAGTCTGATGGCCTTGAGATAGAAGCTGTTTTTCAGTCTCTCGATCCCTGCTTTGAGGCACCTGTACTGACCTCGCCTTCTGGATGATAGCGGGGTGAACAGGCAGTGGCTCGGGTGGTTGTTGTCCTTGATGATCTTTATGGCCTTCCTGTGACATCAGGTGGTGTAGGTGTCCTGGAGGGCAGGTAGTTTTCCCCCGGTGATCCGTTGTGCAGACCTCACTACCCTCTGTAGAGCTTTACGGTTGTGGGCGGAGCAGTCGCCGTACCAGGCGGTGATACAGCCCGACAGGATGCTCTCGATTGTGCATCTGTAGAAGTTTGTGAGTGCTTTTGGTGACAAGCCGAATTTCTTCAGCCTCCTGAGGTTGAAGAGGCGCTGCTGCAATTTCTTCACAACGCTGTTTGTGTGGGTGGACCAATTCTGTTTGTCTGTGATGTGTACGCCGAGGAACTTAAAACTTACTACCCTCTCGACTACTGTCCCGGCGATGTGGATAGAGGGGTGTTCCCTCTGTTTCCTGAAGTCCACAATCATCTCCTTTGTTTTGTTGACGTTGAGTGTGAGGTTATTTTCCTGACACCACACTCCGAGGGCCCTCACCTTCTCCCTGTAGGCCGTCTCGTCGTTGTTGGTAATCAAGCCTATCAATGTAGTGTCGTCCGCAAACTTGATGATTGAGTTGGAGGTGAGCATGGCCACACAGCCGTGGGTGAACAGGGAGTACAGGAGAGGGTTCGGAATGCACCCTTGTGGGTTCCCAGTTTTGAGGATCAGCGGGGTGGAGATGTTGTTACCTACCCTCACCACCTGGGGGCGGCCCGTCAGGAAGTCCAGTACCCAGTTGCACAGGGCTGGGTCGAGACCCAGGGTCTTGAGCTTGATGACGAGTTTGGAGGGTACTATGGTGTTAAATGCTGAGCTGTAGTTGATGAACAGCATTTTCACATAGGAATTCCTCTTGTCCAGATGGGTTAGGGCAGTGTGCAGTGTGGTTGCGATTGCATCGTCTGTGGACCTATTTGGGCAGTAAGCAAATTGGAGTGGGTCTAGGGTGTCACGTAGGGTGGAGGTGATATGGTCCTTGACTAGTCTCTCAAAAAGGACTTCATGATGACGGAAGTGAGTGCTACGGGGTGGTAGTCATTAAGCTCAGTTACCTTAGCTTTCTTGGGAACAGGAACAATTGTGGCCCTCTTGAAGCATGTGGGAACAGCAGACTGGGATAAGGATTGATAGAATATGTCCGTAAACACACCAGCCAGCTAGTCTGCGCATGCTCTGAGGACGCGGCTGGGGATGCCGTCTGGGCCTGCAGTCTTGCGAGGTTTAACACGTTTAAATGTTTTACTCACGTCGGCTGCAGTGAAGGAGAGTCTGCAGGTTTTGGTTATGGGCCGTGTCAGTGGCACTGTATTGTCCTCAAAGCAGGCAAAAAAGATATTTAGTCTGTCTGGGAGCAAGACATCCTGGTCCGCGACAGGGCTGTTTTTCTTTTTGTAATCTGTGATTGACTGGAGACCCTGCCACATACCTCTTGTGTCTGAGCCGTTGAATTGCGACTCTACTTTGTCTCTATACTGACGCTTAGCTTGTTTGATTGCCTTGTGGAATGAAGAGCTACACTGTTTGTATTCGGTCATGTTTCCGGTCATCTTGCCCTGGTTAAAAGCAGTGGTTCGCGCTTTCAGTTTCACGCGAATGCTGCCATCAATCCATGGTTTCTGGTTTGGGAATGTTTTAATCGTTGCTATGGGTACGACATCGTCAATGCACTTTCTAATGAACTCGCTCACCAAATCAGCATATTCATCAATGTTGTTGTTTGACGCAATGCGCAACATATCCCAATCCACGTGATCGAAGCAGTCTTGAAGCGTGGAATCAGATTGGTCGGACCAGCATTGAACAGACCTGAGCGCGGGAGCTTCTTGTTTTAGTTTCTGTCTGTAGGCTGGAAGCAACATAATGGAGTCGTGGGCAGCTTTTCCAAAAGGAGGGCGGGGGAGGGTGTTATATGCGTCGCGGAAGTGAGAATAGCAATGATCCAGGGTTTTACCAGCCCTGGTTGCGCAATCGATATGCTGATACAATTTAGGGAGTCTTGTTTTCATATTAGCCTTGTGAAAATCCCCAGCTACAATGAATGCAGCCTCAGGATATGTGGTTTCCAGTTTGTATAGTCAAATAAAGTTTGTTCAAGGCCATCGCTGTGTCTGCTTGGGGGGGAATAGATATGGCTGTGATTATAATCTCAGAGAATTCCCTTGGTAGATAATGCGGTCGACATTTGATTGTGAGGAATTCTAAGTCAGGTGAACAGAAGGACTTGAGTTCCTGTATGTTCTTATGATCACACCACATCTCGTTAATCATAAGGCATACCCCCCTGCCCCTCTTCTTACCAGAAAGATGGTTGTTTCTGTCGGTGCGAAGCGTGAAGTAACCAGCTGGCTGCACCGACTCCGTTAGCGTCTCTCTAGTGAGCCATGTTTCCGTGAAGCAAAGAACGTTACAGTCTCTGATGTCTCTCTGGAATGCTACCCTTCCTCGGATTTCATCAACCTTGTTGTCAAGAGACTGGACATTGGCGAGTAGTATGCTAGGGAGCAGTGCTCGATGTGCCCGTCTCCGGAGCCTGACCAGAATACCGCTTCGTTTGCCTCATTTACGGCGTCGTTGTTTTGGGTCATCGGCTGGGATCCAATCCATTGTCCTAGGTGGAAGGCAGAACACAGGATCCGCTTCAGGAAAGTCATATTCCTGGTCATAATGATGGTGAGTTGACGTTGCTCTTATATTCAGTAGTTCCTCCCGACTGTATGTACTGAAACCTAAGATTACCTGGGGTACCAATGTAAGTAATAACATGTAAAAAAACAAAATACTGCATAGTTTCCTAGGAAAGCGAAGCGAGGCGGCCATCTCTGTCGGCGCCGGAAGTAGTCAAACACCATCATGAAGTTTGATGTTGACACAACAGTGGTTGGCCCGATCACCGACAACGACGAGACAGCAGAAGGTGGAAGGACAACAACCTCTCCCTCGACGTGATCAAGACAAACGACATAATTGTGGACTACAGGAAAAGGAGGAATGAGCCCCCATTCTCATCAATGGGGCTGTAGTGTAGCAGGTTGAGAGCTTCAAGTTCCTCGGTGTCCATATCAGCAACAAACTAACATGATCTAAGCACACCAAGACAGTCATGAAGACCGAAAAGATTTGGCATGGGTCCTCAGATCCTCAAAAGGCTGCACCATCGAGAGCATCCTGATGGGTTGCATCACTGCCTGGTATGGCAACTGCTCGGACTCCAACCGCAAGGCACTACAAAGGGTAGTGTGTACGGCCCAGTACATCAATGGGGTCATGCTGAATTCTGCTGCCGTGTCTTTAATGAATGTGTATATACAAAAAACGGAATAGTGGTGATTTCTGATATCAACCACTTGTTTTTTTTTTTACATTCAAGCTTCCTGCCATCCAGGACCTCTATACCAGGCGGTGTCAGAGAAAGGCCCTAAAAATTGTCAAAGATTCCAGCCGTCCTAGTCATAGACTGTGCTCTCTGCTACCATACGGCAAGCGGTACTGGAGTGCAAAGTCTAGGTCCAAGAGGCTTCTAAACAGCTTCTACCCCCAAACCTAAGTACTCCTGAACAATCAAATGGACAAACAATCAAACGGCTACCCAGAATTTTTGCATTGCCATACGCTGTTGCTACTCTCCGTTATTATCTCTGCATTGTAACTCTACCTACGTGTACATCAAATCAAATCAAATCAAATTTTATTTGTCACATACACATGGTTAGCAGATGTTAATGCGAGTGTAGCGAAATGCTTGTGCTTCTAGTTCCGACAATGCAGTAATAACGAGCAAGTAATCTAACTAACAATTCCAAAAAAAACTACTGTCATACACAGTGTAAGGGGATAAAGAATATGTACATAAGGATATATGAATGAGTGATGGTACAGAGCAGCATAGGCAAGATACAGTAGATGATATCTACAGTATATACATATGAGATAAGTATGTAAACCAAGTGGCATAGTTAAAGTGGCTAGTGATACATGTATTACATAAGGATGCAGTCGAAGATATAGAGTACAGTATCAACGTATGCATATGAGATGAACAATGTAGGGTAAGTAACATTATATAAGGTAGCATTGTTTAAAGTGGCTAGTGATATATTTACATCATTTCCCATCGATTCCCATGATTAAAGTGGCTGGAGTAGAGTCAGTGTCATTGACAGTGTGTTGGCAGTAGCCACTCAATGTTAGTGGTGGCTGTTTAACAGTCTGATGGCCTTGAGATAGAAGCTGTTTTTCAGTCTCTCGGTCCCAGCTTTGATGCACCTGTACTGACCTCGCCTTCTGGATGGCAGCGGGGTGAACAGGCAGTGGCTCGGGTGGTTGATGTCCTTGATGATCTTTATGGCCTTCCTGTAGCATCGGGTGGTGTAGGTGTCCTGGAGGGCAGGTAGTTTGCCCCCGGTGATGCGTTGTGCAGACCTCACTACCCTCTGGAGAGCCTTACGGTTGAGGGCGGTGCAGTTGCCATACCAGGCGGTGATACAGCCCGCCAGGATGCTCTCGATTGTGCATCTGTAGAAGTTTGTGAGTGCTTTTGGTGACAAGCCGAATTTCTTCAGCCTCCTGAGGTTGAAGAGGCGCTGCTGCGCCTTCCTCACGATGCTGTCTGTGTGAGTGGACCAATTCAGTTTGTCTGTGATGTGTATGCCGAGGAACTTAAAACTTGCTACCCTCTCCACTACTGTTCCATCGATGTGGATGGGGGTGTTCCCTCTGCTGTTTCCTGAAGTCCACAATCATCTCCTTAGTTTTGTTGACGTTGAGTGTGAGGTTATTTTCCTGACATCACACTTCACCTCCTCCCTGTAGGCCGTCTCGTCGTTGTTGGTAATCAAGCCTACCACTGTTGTGTCGTCCG
This sequence comes from Oncorhynchus tshawytscha, assembly GCF_018296145.1. NCBI lineage: Eukaryota > Metazoa > Chordata > Actinopteri > Salmoniformes > Salmonidae > Oncorhynchus > Oncorhynchus tshawytscha. Next base: position 43,888,276 of record NC_056436.1, on the reverse strand, counting down.
CAAACTTGATGATTGAGTTGGAGGCGTGCATGGCCACGCAGTCGTGGGTGAACAGGGAGTACAGGAGAGGGCTCAGAACGCACCCTTGTGGGGCCCCAGTGTTGAGGATCAGCGGGGAGGAGATGTTTTACCCTCACCACCTGGGGGGCCCGTCAGGAAGTCCAGTACCCAGTTGCACAGGGCGGGGTCGAGACCCAGGGTCTCGAGCTTGATGACCTTGGAGGGTACTATGGTGTTGAATGCCGAGCTGTAGTCGATGAACAGCATTCTCACATAGGTATTCCTCTTGTCCAGATGGGTTAGGGCAGTGTGCAGTGTGGTTGAGATTGCATCCTGTGGACCTATTTGGGCCAAATTTGGGTCAAGGGTGTCAGGTAGGGTGGAGGTGATATGGTCCTTGACTAGTCTCTCAAAGCACTTCATGATGACGGATGTGAGTGCTAGGGGCGGAAGTCGTTTAGCTCAGTTACCTTAGCTTTCTTGGGAACAGGAACAATGGTGGCCCTCTTGAAGCATGTGGGAACAGCAGACTGGTATAGGGATTGATTGAATATGTCCGTAAACACACCGGCCAGCTGGTCTGCGCATGCTCTGAGGGCGCGGCTGGGGATGCCGTCTGGGCCTGCAGCCTTGCGATTAAAAAATGTCTTACTCAAGTGAAGGAGAGACCACATGTTTCCGTTGCAGGCCGTGTCAGTGGCACTGTATTGTCCTCAAAAAAAAAGTTATTTAGTCTGCCTGGGAGCAAGACATCCTGGTCCGTGACTGGGCTGGGTTTCTTCCTGTAGTCCGTGATTGACTGTAGACCCTGCCACATACCTCTTGTGTCTGAGCCGTTGAATTGAGATTCTACTTTGTCTCTGTACTGGCGCTTAGCTTGTTTGATAGCCTTGCGGAGGGAATAGCTGCACTGTTTGTATTCAGCCATGTTACCAGACACCTTGCCCTGATTAAAAGCAGTGGTTCGTGCCTTCAGTTTCACACGAATGCTGCCATCAATCCAAGGTTTCTGGTTAGGGAATGTTTTAATCGTTGCTATGGGAACGACATCTTCAAAATGTTCTAATGAACTCGCACACCGTATCAGCGTATTCGTCAATGTTGTTGTCTGACGCAATACGACATCTCCCAGTCCACGTGATGGAAGCAGTCTTGGAGTGTGGAGTCAGCTTGGTCGGACCATTGGACAGACCTCAGCGTGGGAGCTTCTTGTTTTAGTTTCTGTCTGTAGGCAGGGATCAACAAAATGGAGTCGTGGTCAGCTTTTCCGAACAGGGCCTTATATGCGTCGCGGAAGTTAGAGTAACAATGATCCAGGGTCTTTCCACCCCTGGTTGCAAGATATGCTGATAAAATTTAGGGAGTCTTGTTTTCAGATTAGCCTTGTTAAAATCCCCAGCTACAATGAATGCAGCCTCCGGATAAATCGTTTCCAGTTTGCAGAGAGTTAAATAAAGTTCGTTCAGAGCCATCGATGTGTCTGCTTGGGGGATATATACGGCTGTGATTATAATCGAAGAGAATTCTCTTGGTAGATAATGCGGTCTACATTTGATTGTGAGGAATTCTAAATCAGGTGAACAGAAGGATTTGAGTTCCTGTATGTTTCTTTCATCACACCATGTCACGTTGGCCATAAGACATACGCCCCCGCCCCTCTTCTTACCAGAAAGATGTTTGTTTCTGTCGGCGCAGCGTGGAGAAACCCGCTGGCTGCACCGCTTGGATTGCGTCTCTCCAGTTAGCCATGTTTCCGTGAAGCAGAGAACGTTACAGGCTCTGATGTCCCTCTGGAATGCTACCCTTGCTCGGATTTCATCAACCTTGTTGTCAAGAGACTGGACATTGGCAAGAAGAATGCTAGGGAGTGGTGCACGATGTGCCCGTCTCCGGAGTCTGACCAGAAGACCGCTCGTTTCCCTCTTTTCTGAGTCGTTTTTTTTTGGTCCTGCATGTGATCCACTCGGTTACACTGGTAGTAAGGCAGAACACAGGATCCGCGTCGCGAAAAACATATTCTTGGTCGTACTGATGGTGAGTTGAAGCTGATCTTATATTCAGTAGTTCTTGTCGGCTGTATGTAAAGAAACCTAAGATGACCTGGGGTACTAGTGTAAGAAATAACACGTAAAAAAACAAAAAACTGCATAGTTTCCTAGGAACGCGAAGCGAGGCGGCCATCTCTGCCGGCGCCGGAAGTATAGATTACTTCGACTTACCGGTTTCCCCACATATTGACTCTGTACCGTTACCCCATGTATAGAGCCTCACTATTGTTATTTTACTGCTGCTCTTTAATTATTTCTTACTTTCATTTTTTAGGGTTAGGGTTGTTGGTTAAGGGCTTGTGAGTAAGCATTTCACTGTAAGGTGTTGTATTCGGCGCATGTGACAAATAACATTTGATTTGAATTGATTTAAAAGTAATCCTCAAATATAAGCATCTAGTTTTTCAAAAGTTTCTGTAATCCGTTACGTTACAAGCTAAAATATTGTAATCGGATTACAGTTACCGGTTTTTGTAGTCTCTTCCATGTAATCCGTTACTCCCCAACCCTGGTGACAACATGGCATATTATCCAGGCTCACCTGTTGGATTGGATTTACTGTACTTACTCAAACTCATGCTCTCTCATCCATGTAAAAGTCTCACAGATTTTTATAAAACTAACGTGTCCATCCCCCTATCCCTAGGTGAGGCTATGGAACTCTAGAGCAGGACATCAAAAACCTGACATCCTTTTGTCAGCTACCCACAGACAGTTCCCTGAGGAAGGACAGGTATCAAACCTTTCAAATGCCACATTTTGGGGATGACCAAACGCATAAAGTTATGTATAAAAAAAATATTAAAAAAAATTGTGAGATTACAAAATAATAACATTTTTGGCACATTGGTTTTCATATTTTTATCTGACCACTAACTTCTGTAGTAACTTCAATATCAAAAAACACTTAGAGCTTAGAGCTTATGATTCAAAATGTATAAAATCCGTGCAAGACTCATGTCCAGGGTGAATACATTTTTATTAATGTACTGTATCACACAGGTGTGTCAACTAAAATGTATATCAAGGTCAAGACTGAAGAATCGGACAAATAAACAAAGTGAATATAAGTCAGTGCTTTCGTACAATACAAGTCGACAGAATGGCTGGGAAACAGGGAAACTTTTACTGTGCTCCCAGGTAAGGCCGTTGCTTTCGGTAGCACTGAAGGCCCCAGTATTCAGGCAGCAGAAGATGTGTTTCACCATCCAGGCCCATGTCACAGCATGCTGTGGCCTGATAGGGAGATGATAATACATTTTGTAGCTTTCATCACCAAAGCTATGTTAGCATTTACTGCACATGTTGCTGAAAATCCAACAATGGTTCTGTGTCATTGATATTTAGCAATTCCTGTACAATATTCAGTTAATAAGAATGGACCGTAATACATCTAGGGTCCTGTAGTGAAACGACTGCTGTGCAAGGTCTTGGGTAACAGCTTTCTTCCAGGACCCTTATTTATAAAGTGTCTCAGAGTAGAAATAGTGATCAAGGATTAGCTCCCCCTTGTAAATGTAATTGTACTCCATGTGAAGGCAAAACATATCCTAAATCAGCTTGGTGAATACGGGTCCCAGTTTGTCAGCAGCATGCTGCTTTCTGTGATCGCCTGGGCATGCTCTTTATGAGGTGGCGGATGGTCTCCTGAGGGATCTCCTCCCAGACCTGGACTAAAGAATCCGCCAACTCCTGGACAGTCTGTGGTGCAACATGAACATGATTCAGGTCTGGGGAACGGGTGGGCCAGTCCATAGCATCAATGCCTTCCTCTTGCAGGAACTGCTGACACACTCCAGCCACATGAGCACATGGAGGGCTGTGCGGCCCCTCAAAGAAATTCCACCCCACACCATGACTGACCCACCGCCAAACCGGTCATGCTGGAGGATGTTGCAGGCAGCAGAACATTCTCCACGGCGTCTCCAGGCTCTGCCACGTCTGTCACATGTGCTCAGTGTGAACCTGCTTTCATCTGTGAAGAGCACAGGGCACCAGTGGCGAATTTGCCAATCTTGGTGTTCTCTGGCAAATGCCAAACGTCCTGCACGGTGTTGGGCTGTAAGCACAACCCCCACCTGTGGACCTCGGGCCCTCATTACCACCCTCATGGAGTCTGTTTCTGACCGTTTGAGCAGACACATGCACAATTGTGGCCTGCTGGAGGTCATTTTGCAGGGCTCTGGCAGTGCTCCTCCTGCTCCTCCTTGCACAAAGGCGGAGGTAGCGGTCCTGCTGCTGGGTTGTTGCCCTCCTACGGCCTCCTCCACGTCTCCTGATGTACTGGCCTGTCTCCTGGTAGCGCCTCCATGCTCTGGACACTACGCTGACAGACACCGCAAACCTTCTTGCCACAGCTAGCATTGATGTCCCATCCTGGATGAGCTGCACTCCCTGAGCCACTTGTGTGGGTTGTAGACTCCGTCTCATGCTACCACTAGAGTGAAAGCACCGCCATTATTCAAAAGTGACCAAAACATCAGCCAGGAAGCATAGGAACTGAGAACTGGTCTGTGGTCACCACCTGCAGAACCACGCCTTTATTGGGGGTGTCTTGCTAATTGCCTATAATTTCCACCTGTTGTCTATTCCATTTGCACAACACCATGTGAAATTTATTGTCAATCAGTGTTGCTTCCTAAGTGGACAGTTTGATTTCACAGAAGTGTGATTGACTTGGATTCACATTGTGTTGTTTAAGTGTTTTTTTGAGCAGTGTATTTATGTTAGATCACCACCAAATCCAAAAAAACACACAGACATTTTTCCCAGCCAAAGATAGTCACAAAAGCAGAAATAGAGATAAAATTAATCACTAACCTTTGATAATCTTCATCAGATGACACTCATAGGACATCATGTTACACAATACATTTATGTTTTGTTCGATAATGTGCATATTTATATCCACAAATCTCAGTTTACATTGACGCCATGTGCAGAAATGCCTCCAAAATATCCTGAGTAATTACAGAGTGCCACGTCATATAACAGAATTACTCATCATAAACTTTGATGAAAGATACATGTTTTACTTATGATTAAAGATACACTTGTTCTTAATGCAACCGCTGTGTCAGATTTTTAAAAAACTTTACTTAAAAAGCATACCATGCAATAATCTGAGACGGCGCTCAGAGGTACACAACATTTCTCCGCCATGTTGGAGTCAACAGAAGTAAGAAATTACATCATAAATATTCCCTTACCTTTGATGATCTTTCATCAGAATGCAGTGCCAGGAATCCTAGTTCCGCAATAAATCGTTGTTTTGTTCGATAATGTCCATTACTAGTGTCCAATTAGCTACTTTTGCTAGCGCGTTTAGTTCACATGTCCAAACATGACAAACAAGCCAGTCCAGGCGAACTCGGACGAAAACCTCAAAAAGGTATATTCTAGGTTGAATAAACTGGTCAAATTAAGTAGAGAATCAATCTTCAGGATGTTGTTATCATATATATCCAATAACGTTCCAACCGGAGCATTCGTTTTTGTCTACAGAGTAATGGAACGCATAGCGATATCATGCATTCTGCCAGACCACTGACTCAAATAGCTGCCATCTGGTCCCACATCACACTAGAGACTTCATTCCATGTTCTACTGACTGTTGACATCTAGTGGAAGGAGTAGGAGGTGCGAACAGATCCATATATCACTGGGATGCGAATAGGCGATGAGTTTAAAATCAACCAGCCCCATAATTTCCACTTCCTGTTTGGAAGTTTGCCTGCCATATGAGTTCTGTTATACTCACAGACATAATTAAAACAGTTTTAGACATTTCAGAGTGTTTTCTATCCAATAGTAATAATAATATGCATATATTAGCATCTGGGACAGAGTAGGAGGCAGTTCACTATGGGCACGCAATAAATCCAAAGTGAAAATCCCTAAAAAGTTAATTTCTTTGCAACATTTTTTTGCAGTTTTACTTTATCTTATTGCAAACAGGATGCATGTTTTGGAAAAAATGTATTCTGTAGGAGCTTCCTTCTTTTCACTCTGGAAATTAGGATAGTATTGTGGAGGTACTACAATGTTGATCAATCCTCAGTTTTCTCCTATCACAGCCATTAAACTCTAACTGTTTAAAAACCTGTTGCGACTCTAGGGGCAGTATTTTCATTTTTGGGAAAAAAACGTTCCCGTTTTAAACGGGAGATTTTGTCAGGACAAGATGCTAGAATATGCATATAATTGACAGCAACACTTAAAGAGTTGCAGTTAGTTTCAGAGTGGGTGGCAAGGAATAAGTTGGTCTTAAATATTTCTAAAACTTAAAGCATTGTATTTGGGAAAAATCATTCACTAAACCTCAACTAAATCTTGTAAACTGATTGTAAACTGTCATGGTCAAAACATATTGATACAACAGTAGCTAAGATGGAGAGAAGTATGTCTATGATAAGTTGCTGCTCTACCTTCTTGACAGCACTGTCAACAAGGCAGGTCCTACAGGCCCTAGTTTTGTCACATTTGGACTACTTTTCAGTCGTGTGGTCAGGTGCCACAAAAAAGGGCTTAGGAAAATTGCAGTTGGTTCAGGACCGGGCAGCACAGCTGACCCTTGAATGTACACAGAGAGCTAATATTAATAACATATATGTCAATCTCTCCTGGCTCAAAGTGGAGGAGAGATTGACTTCATCACTGCTTGTATTTATGAGAGGTATTGACATGTTGAATGCACCGAGCTGTCTGTTTGAACGGCTCGGACCCCATGCATACCCCACAAGACGTCTCTTCACAGTCCCCAAGTCAGAAAAGACTATGGGAGGTGCACAGTTCTAAATAGAGCCATTACTACATGGAACTATATTCCACATAAAGTAACTCATGCAAGCAGTTAAATTTGATTTTAAAAACCTTATGGAACAGCGGGGACAGTGAAGCAACACAAACATAGGCGCATTCACACACACATGATAGCATACGCACTATGCACACACACGTACACATGGATTTTGTACTGCATATATGTGGTAGTGGTGGAATAGGGGCCTGAGGGCACACAGTGTGTTGTGAAATCTGTGAATGTATTGTAATGTTTTTGCCTTTGCTGGACCCCAGGATCCTGAATAAATACAAATACAATGATATGTGATATGTGATATGTGACCCAACGAAATAGTGTTAAACTAAGTGTTCACAAACGAGTGTTGGTCCCTAATAAATGAACACTTTATTAGATTTGATGCTGTTTCTCTTTTTTAGTGTTAGGGAATAACACGTATTATTTTGTGAAGTGATTGGTAATGCCTATAGGAATCCAGCCAGTGGGAGAATATTAATATAATATTTTGAAGATAAATACACAACGCAGAGACAGAGGATGAGAGCTCAATACAGTACTAACGATCAAGGGAAATAGTGTTTCTTTCTTTAACAGGGGATTAATGCAGAGACATGGGATGAATTTGTCTATACATTGAGTTTGAAATAGAATACTTGTTATTTGGCCATTGGCCCAGTTTTATTGCAAGAAATTCTAATTGGTCAACCACAGGCTAGGGCTGGGTTATGAACTACATCCTGAGAATCACTAAAGAGAGAATCACTGAGGACAAGGGAGAATGACCATCTATTTCCAAGCATGATTTGTCCCATTTGCATAAACCAATTTTCCTCCCCCTGATTTGCCTTGGAGTCTGTGTTATTAAAGAATAACATCAACTGCTAACATTTGGTACCTTGACCCGGATATATTGGTCTCAACAACAATGAGAAAAATGTATCAACTGTGTGTGTTGATCCAGAGGAAAGACAGAAGGCTGAGCACAACCCACACTTTGGGAGTCAACTCTTAATCTCCTGATTAATGGCATAATTGCTGGGTGAGCCTAGACCAATATAATTTTAAAAGAACCAAATCAGGTTAAAATTAGTGCATGCAATGAGTGATATGTACAGTTGAAGTTGGAAATGTGCATGCACTTAGGTTGGAGTCATTGAAACTCGGCTATTTTCTTGTTAACAAACTATAGTTTTGGCAAGTCGGTTAGGACATTACTTTGTGCATGACACAAGTAATTTTTCCAACAATTGTTTACAGGCAGATTATTTCACTTATAATTTACGATATCACAATTCCAGTTGGTCAGAAGTTTACATAAACTAAGTTGACTGTTAATCAGGCCCAGAAGCTAGGATATGCATATAATTGGTAGATTTGGATAGAAACCACTCTAATGTTTCCAAAACTGTTAAAATAACGTCTGAGTGTAACAGAACTGATTTGGCAGGTGAAAACCTGAGAAAAATCTTTCCAGGAAGTGGGATATTTTTATGTTTGTAGTTTTCTATTAAATGCCATTACAGTATCCATTGCCGTAGGAGTCAAATTGCACTTCCTATGGCTTCCACTAGATGTCAAGTCTTTAGAACTTGTTTCAGGCTTGTATTCTGAAAAATGAGGGAGTAAGAGCACTCTGAATGAGTTTACACCACAGTGTCACAGAGCTTTTTAATGCGCGAGACCGAGAGTGCGCCTTTCTTGTTTACCTTTTATATTGACGACGTTATTCTCCGGTTGAAATATTATAAATTATTTAGGCAAAAAACAACCTGAGGATTGATTATAAACATTGTTTGACATGTTTCTACGAACTTTATGGATTTTTCGTCTGCCTGTTGTGACTGCGTTTGAGCCTGTGCATTACAGAACAAAATGCGCAAACAAAACAGAGGTTTTTGGATATAAAGAGACTTCCCAGGGACCTGTTGGATCGGAGGGTGAGGGCTAGGGCCATTCCCCCCCAGAAATGTCCAGAAACTTGCAGGTGCCTTGGTGGAAGAGTGGGGTAACATCTCACAGCAAGAACTGGCAAATCTGGTGCAGTCCATGAGGAGGAGATGCACTGCAGTACTTAATGCAGCTGGTGGCCAAACCAGATACTGACTGTTACTTTTGATCCCACCTTTGTTCAGGGACACATTATTCTGTTAGTCACATGTCTGTGGAACTTGTTCAGTTCAGTTTATGTCTCAGTGGTTGAATCTTGTTATGTACATACAAATATTTACAAATGTTAAGTTTGCTGAAAATAATTGCAGTTGACAGTGAGAGGACATTTCTTTTTTTGCTGAGTTTACATGATTCCATACGTGTTATTTCATAGTGTTGATGTGTCACTATTATTCGACAATGTAGAAAATATAAACAATAAAGACAAACCCTGGATTGAGTAGGTGTTCTAAAACTTCTGACCGGTAGTGTGTGTGTGTGTGTGTGTGTGTGTGTGTATGTATGTATATATATATATAACCCCATATATATATATATATATATATATGGGGTTAAATAAATGTACAAACATAGAGATATATATTATACAACTTTTGAAGTTAATATAATGCCATTGTTAAGTGGGAAAACCGCTCTGGAAAAGGACGGAACAGCTCCTCTGAATATGAGCATAAAATAGATGGTAAATTCTCTGTCTAGGTATATGAAGAACCATTTCAAAGTAGAGAAGTGTAGGCAATTCAAAATAAAGAAATATTTCATCATTGTTGACAAAGACACGATTGACTTTAACTGTTTTAACCAAAGTAAGAAAAAGGGATGATAAATTATTTCTGGAGAATCATGACAGGGCAATGAAGAAGGATGAGGAAAGTTTCAAAACTCTTGGTGAACAGATCAAAACCTTAAATGAAGAAATTCAACAATTACAGGCAAGGGTCGTACAAACAGACTTGGCTCCAACATGTGGAGGACCCTTTGTTCCCTCAATCTACCCTCAGGCTGAGTTGTGCAAGGATGATTGGGTTTCAAACATCTGGTCAGCACTGCCTGGCTTTGAGTTAACAGATACTGACAGCAGTGACAAACGATGTCTTAGGCCAACCAGAACACAGGCTGTAAAAGTAAGTAAAGACAAACCTCTAGTGACAGTAATCACACAAAAATCAGCATATCCAAAACAGTTGGATGAATGTTCAAAAACTTTGAAGCATCCACGAGACGTGGGTATCAGAGTTGTGCAGGTTCCGAGTGAAACCAACAACATTATTCATTCAGCAAAAAAGAAACCTGGTGAATGTCATTATTGCGAGATTTCTGGTCACCGGCAATGAGAATTTCAGAAAAGAAAACATGTTCCTATGAGGAATTGCCAGAAGAAGCACGGTTCGTCTAAGGGAAAATGGAAAATGTCAGCCCCAATGACACAATGTTGATGCAGAAATTTAAGAAGCTCTCTCCGGCTCAGCAGCAGAGTTTGCTGGATGCTGTTGAGGGAAACTAATAGACCCCTCTTACGTCCTATCTCAGCTGGTGTACATATGAAATCGGATGGAATATGTGAACATGATGGTTAACAACTTTGCAGTAGATGTTTTAGTAGGTACTGAAGTCACTGTATTGCCCAGGTGTGGGGGGGGAGGGAACACAGATATGAAACAGACCGAACCATTATCAATTTCTATTGGTCCATTGAAGATTGATGCAAAGGTGTGGATAGGCTCATTTAAACGACCTATTTTAGGCCTTATGCAACTAGACTCTACATGAACATTTCTGAAGGGAAGGTGACGTGGCACACCATGTAATCCAGCTACTCTGATGCTTCCCCCAGAGACCACATTACTTGAACATGACTGTTGTGAGTTGTTTTTGGATCTGCTCCTTGATGGGTTTATTAAGAGTCATCCGTTGGTAAACCCTGAGTTTATTTTACACACAGATGGTTCAAGCATTGTGGAGGAGGGTATGAGGAAGTTAGGCTGGGCATGGGCAGTTACTACAATGTACAATGTGATAGTGACAGGCACGTTCGATTTGAGAAAAGCAGATATTCACTTTATGAGTGACACAATGCTTAACTATTGCATACAACTCTCTAATGCAGTAGGGTAAGCAGACAGACAAGTAAAAGAGGTGTGGCGAATAACTCCCGAGGGGGGACATGACGTAGTACCAGGACAGTGGCATTAGGGCCAAAATAATTGAGACATTAGGGCCAAAATGGGAAGGTCTTTATCAAGTTTAGCTTCTAACGAGGTCAGCAGTAAAAGTCCAGGGAAAATCTAGATGGATACATGACACTCATTGCAAGGTTGTCCATTTTGATGACAAAGCAGAGCCTGGAGAATGAAGAACTGATTGATTAGCAATCGGGGGCCAATCTTGGGTGAAGAAGTATAGTAAGATGATCAGAATCTGATAAGCTTCTATGTTGTACACCGCAGTCATCATATTTGGGATATCTAGGTGAAATGTCCAACTTTTTCCTGAAAATCAGGACATGTTTACATAGGGAAATCTACAGTTGAAGTCTGAAGTTTACATACACCTTAGCCAAATACATTTGAACTCAGTTTTTCACAATTCCTGACATTTAATCCAAGTAAAAATTCCCTGTTTTAGGTCAGTTAGGATCACCACTTTATTTTTTATTTTAAGAGTGTGAAATGTCAGAATAATAGTAGAGAGAATTATTTGGCCCAGTTTTATTGCAAGAAATTCTAATTGATCAACCACAGGCTAGGGCTGGGTTATGAACTACATCCTGTCCGTTTGTTCTGTGGAGAGAATCACAGGAGAGAATCACTGAGAACAGGGGAGTGATGTGTCCTATTTGAATAAACCAATTTTCCTCCCCCTTATTTGCTTTAGGGTCTGTGTTATTAAAGAATAACATCAACTGCTAACAATATCAAACAATTGGAATCATTTATCACCCACAACATGCATTCAGAATGATTGCTATGGTCAAGGACTTGACAAACAATACTACCTAAACCATCTAAACTGGAACATCCATCTCTAAAAAGGGTGCAATAAGTCCAACCCCTTACAGATTGGTGATGAGTCTTTTCTGTGAGCTGACTCATTTTGCTACATTCACGTAAAAGAGTGGCTCCCAAACAGCTCTTCGTTAATAATGCTTAAAAATCGACCTAGAACCAATGTATATCCCAAAAGGTAGGCAGATCGTGAAATGTTGTTCAAATACATTTTTACCTGGCCAAATTATTAGACATTCTCACAATTATGCTCCTTATTTTACACAATGAAAAAATCAGCACGGTCCAGACGCACTCTCCATGCTATTTATTGTTTCTGCAGTGAGAATTCACCCTCTGTATCTGCAGAAAACGTTTGTTTTGAGCTTAAAAAGCAGTAGTAGCAATATCCAAATGTACGGGTCTTTCACTGATGTGATTCGGGTTCCTGACGTTCATCAAAAAGATCTGTTCAAAAAGAGCTGTTCGTTTGCGAATGACCTTTCACTATTACAGATTGGATTAGTTTAGAAGAGTTTATCTTTGTATAGTATAATCAATGTGCATGCAGAAACATAGATACTAGAACAAACTATTCTTAACCTCAACCTGCAACAAAGCATTCAGGGAGGAATGATAATGAGGACCCTCACATGTCTTTTTCACTCTGAGAGAGTTGACTGAAATACAACAAAACCACGCAGTGTTGATTCCACTGTGAATAAAATAACACGTATTTTGGTAGCCACATGGTGAAAATGTTAATCCCACTGGTGTTAACCCCACTGGAATCAACACTCAGTTATAACACTCACAACATTTTTTACCTTAACACAAACACTTGCAAATTTGCTGTGCATGCACGTGTGTAAAGTGTGCATGTATCTGCATGCCCTCAAGCCTGTGTGTGTGCGCCTGTGGGTGTGTGTCATAGGGAGCTGAGCCAGACTTTAGGGACAGCCCTGTTCTACTGCTACAAATGTATTCCCTCCAGCAGGAGAAAACAAAGTGAGGAGAGCATAGTAATTTAGACAGACACGCACACAGCCCCACTTACAGATGTTTACACAAGCTTTCAAAATCTCACGCAGATACCCCAATCTTTACAAAGATAAATCACACACATCAATAACAACCACACACCACATGGACATACATACACGTGCACAAAGACATACATACATGCACAAAGACAGTCATATGTGTGCGCACACACACACACACACACACACATCCAGCTTTCTAGCTGTTTAATTCATGGGGCCTTGGCAGCTCTCTTCCTATCTCTGTATTTCTCTTCCCTCTCAATCCTCTCCCTCTGTCTTCACACTCATGTCTCTCTCAATCTTCTCAATTTCACCTCTCTTGCTCTCTCTCTCGTAGCCATAGTGCATGTGTGTTTATGTGTGTTTGCGTGTGTGCGTGCATGTGTTTCTGTGTGTGTGTTTGTGTGTGTCAGAGCCCCCAGTAAGGCTTGTCTGCCCTATAATAAATCAGGCTTGTACTGTCGGCAGCGTTGGCCTCTGCCTATTAGATGAGGGGATTTACTCGAAAGAGCTATGGAAGTGAATACATGAATAAAAATGAATAGCAAGACCTGGCCGACTAGACACACAATCACACACACATATGCACACAAGGACAAAGGTTTGTAAGGTGTGTTCGTGTGCATTTATAGCAGTGTGACTAATACCATTGAGTATAATTGGACATTGTGTGAATGGGCTCTTTTCCTCAACACCACCTGTCCGCCCACCACGGCCCTTTGGCCAATTAGCCTAGCCACCCCTCCGCCCTTCTTCCACCTCGCGGATAAATCAAATAAAGAATCCTCGCAAATGAGTAGACCGGTCACATCTGTCAGAGTCTCACCCCTTCACTCCCTCCATCCCTGTCAAAACCTCCTCTCCAGGCATTCTTTATTTATTCAAAGGAGTCCCTCGTTCCAAGGAGTGTATTCTGGGATACAATTAGAGAATAGCAGCGAGAGAGCCGCGCCATCCACCTTTGTGCTAAATTGGAAGAAAGAGAGAGAGAGTGGTCAGAGAGCTGGTAGTTGATGAGCACCTGGTCAACTGTGGGTCAAGAGGCTGTGTGGCGTTTTATCCTTATATGGACGAGTACGCGTGGCGTGGATTGTCCTGTGGTGCCTTAATTGCAACCTGTAGGGATGCAACCATAATAAGCATACACTCACAGCAATTAATAGTTTAAAAATGGACACGCACAGAAATATCAAGGCACACAAACACACACGAGCCAGAGTATACACTAACATCAATGAATGCCCGTTGCCTCACACTCAATATGCCGCAATCATTCGCCATGGATATGCAGTATCCCTTTTTTGTTTTCTCATTAAGAGAATTAAGAATGGATTACCCACCAGTCTGAGGTGAATGCTATTATGGATGAAAGTGTTCTCTCCTTGTTGTTGCTGTGGTGGTTGGTGTGGTTTCCTTTTTTCTCCAAATGGAATACGCTCTAAGTGTCAAAATTTAAAAAAATTCATGAGTGGTAATATTCTGGAGTGGTAAATCACTTGTAGGTCTATGTCATTCTTGGCAGCAATTTGGCACAATACTTTGGTGGTATTGGCAATGCAAGTGGAAGTTAATTTTCTATGGAAAGCCAAGTTATTCCCTTTTTAAAGTCTGTTTTTCTCTTTCCCTGTCCAGGTGGTGTTTCAGGCCATTCGGGGATCGGGCTACGAAGGGGACATTGCCATCGATGATGTATCAGTCACCAAAGGGAAATGCAAGCAGGAGAATTCCGTTTCCAACACAGGTATGTATGTCACAATATTACTGTAGGTGTAGGGGGAAGTTGCCCCTTGACGCAGATCTTAGGTCAAAATCTGTCTATTAATCTCACCAATTCACTAAAGGCAGACACAGTCTATCACATTCTCACCATTACAAACCAAACATAGTATAAGGAAAGAATTGTTCAGTTTCACTGAAACATTGTCGAGATCTTGCCCTTTCACAGACGCTGGCCTTTTTCCAAAGCTACACTCTATGCTGTATGGTTACTTTGAAAATGTAATATGCAATAAATAAACGCTTTCTGCAGCAGGTGGATGAATTTAAAAATTGTTTTAAGATTTGGGGAAACCAGAGACAGAGGGATAGAAGGGGGGAATTTAGTTAACCAGAGAGCAGAGACCCTAATAATGGAAACTGGTGGCAGAATGATATTAATGAGGAGAGATATTTAAGGCGTTAGAGAGAAGGCGAGAGAGCAAGAGATTAAGATAGACGAAGTGAGGAGAACAAATTGCAGAAGACATGTGACATAAAAATAGTAATGGGGGGAGGAGCTGCCCCCAATGGGGCAACAAAAATGTCAGCACTCAACTATAACACTTGTTGGCAGTACAACAGAACAGATTAACCGGAACGACATTTAATCTCACAGGTGGCCAAAAACAATAATCTAAAAGCCACACCCCTACTAAACCACACCTCCAGTCTTATGATCTGGCCCAGTGGTGCATAGCTCAGTGACCCAACTGGCTAGTTAAAAAATAACCCAAAGTGTGTTCTGTCCACTATTTACCCAAAACTGGGTAGCTTTTAACCTAGCATTTTTTTTGTGTAGCAAGGCACAACGCGCCTTGACCTTCATTGACACTGCTATAGGATTCCTCCATGCTACCCACACCAGACTCCATACAATGGCTTCATACAGCCCTGACCAAAGCACTAACCATTATTGAAAGAGCTTTTCATTGCCACTGTATAGGCAGCCACAATTGAACAACTCCACACGATGGCTTCTATTGACAATTATTTATCTGTAAGTGAGAAAGCTCTCACTGTCAATGTATTCTTGTGTCCGTTGACCACCACTGACCACAGTGATTGAATCAAGCTGGCACTAAACTGATTTGAAGCTGCCCCTGACCTCAAGCGCAGTCTGGGAAATAGTGATAGAGAACCATTAACATTTTGTTTGTAAATGAATGGGGGATCTTGGGAAATGGTCAATTATAAAAGATAAAGCTACTGTACTATCACAATATCGAGGGATCAAGTTAGACATACTGTAGACAATAATCTGGGAAAGAAAGTGGTCTGGTACAGTGTTGATATCTGTGTATTTTTACCACTCATGAGGGTGCCCACGTTAATATTTTCAACACTTATGGGTGTGCCCAACATAGCTGAAGGCACATGCATTTCCCCACAGATCAAATGGGGAGGTAAGCGACCTGACTATCCAACACATTACAAATCTCTGTGCATTGGATGCCTTCCTAACCGAAAGCAACAGGCCAAGACAACCAAAACAAATCAAGAGACATCGGTGGGTCAGTAAATAATTAACGAGAAAACCACTCTACCTCCCCCAAAACACCTCATCTGAGATAGCAGCGAAAGAGACGAGGGCTAGTGGGGAAGAAAGGAGTTATAGCAGGGATCCTAAAGGAATACAGTGAATTATTGATGGAGGGTGTAAACAGAAAACTAGGCTACGCTAGCCTGTGTGATTGACGCAGTGGTGCAGCTATTTTCTTTATTTTTTAAATTTTTACTTGGCAAGTCAGTTCAGAACAAATTCTTATTTACAATGACGGTCTAGCCCCAGCCAAACCCAGATGACACTGGGCCAATTGTGCACTGCCCTATGGGACTCCCTATCACAGAAAGATGTGATACAGACTGGATTTCAACCAGGGACTGTAGTGACACCACTTGCACAGAAATTCAGTGCATTAGACCTCTGTGCCGCTCAGGAGCCCAGATAGATTAGCTGAGACAGATTAGCTATTATTGGATAGAGGAGATTGGGGTAGAGGAAAGATGCAGCCCACACACCTGGGCAAACTGTATGTATAAGCAGACGCAACGATGAAGAATGATATATGTGGGTAATATTTAGGACTAATTTATTCCTTGCAACCCACTCTTTGTTAAGTGTTGCAGTCATTTCAATCGCTGTAGTAGCTGACATTTACAGTGTGAGTCATCCGCATACATAGACACTCTGGCTTTTTTCAAAGCCAGTGGCAATTCATTAATAAAGATTGAAAAAAGTAATGGGCCTAGACAGCTGCCCTGGGTAATTTTTTATTCTACCTGGATTATGTTGGAGAGGCTTCCATTAAAGAACACCCTCTGTGTTCTGTTAGACAGGTAACTCTTTATCCACACTATAGCACGGGGTGTAAAGCCATAGCACATACGTTTTTCCAACAGCAGACTATGATCGATAATGTCAAAAGCCACACAGAAGTCAAACAAAACAGCCCCCACAATCTGAAAAAAACACCATGACACTGTCACACCCTGATATGGTTCACCTGTCCTTGAGAATGTCTCCACCCCCTCCAGGTGTTGCTTATTATCCCCAATGTATATATCCCTTTGTTTCCTGTCTCTCTGTGCCAGTTTGTCTTGTTTGCCAAGCCAACCAGCGGTTTTCCTTGCTCCCATTTGAGTAGCAGCAGTGTAAAAAAGAGGAGGAGAGGTCAATGCAAATAGTCCTGGTAGCCATTTGATTAATTGTTCAGCAGTCTTATGGCATGGGAAGTTGCTAAGGAGCCTTTGGGACCTAGATTTGGTGCTCCGGTACCGCTTGCCGTGCGATAGCAGAGAGAACAGTCTATGACTTGGTTGGCTGGGGTCTTTGACAATTTTTTGGGCCTTCCTCTGACACTGCCTAGTGTAGAGGTCCTGGATGGCAGGAAGCTTGGCCCCGGTGATGTACTGGGCCGTACACACTACCCTCCGAAGCGCCTTATGGTCGGATGCCGAGCAGTTGCCATACCATGCAACCAGGCAGGATGCTCTCGATTGTGTAACTGTAGAACTTTTTGAGGATCTGGGGACCCATGCCAAATCGGTGTTGTTGTGCCCTCTTCACTTTGTGGCAACCGTTTTGGGAAGGCCCTTTTGTATTTCAGCATGACAATGCCATCGTGTACAAAGCAAGGTCCATATAGATTTGTTGGTTTGTTGAGATTGGTGTGGAAGAACTTGACTGGCCTGCACAGATCCCTGATCTCAACCACATCGAACACTTTTGGGATGAATTGGAACGCCGACTGCAAGCCAGGCCTAATCGCTTTTCTTGGTGTGCTTGGACCATGTTAGTTTGGTGGTGATGTGGACGCCAACCTCCTCCACTACAGCCCCGTCAATGAGAATGGGGACGTGCTCGTGTCTCCTCTTCCTGTAGTCCACAATAATCTCCTTTGTCTTGATCATATTGAGAGGATGTTGTCCTTGCACCACGCGGTCAGGTCTCTGACCTCCTCCCTATAGGCTGTCTTGTTGTTGTCGGGTATCAGGCCCACCACTGTTCTGTCATCGGCAAACTTAATGATGTTTTTGGAGTTGTGCCTGGCCGTGCATTCATGAGTGAACAGGGAGTACACGAGGGGAATGAGCACCCAGCCCTGAGGGGCTCCTGTGTTGAGGATCAGCATGGCAAATGTGATGTTACCTAAGATTACCACCAGGGGCAGCCCGTCAGGAAGTCTAGGATCCAGTTGCAGAGGGAGGTGTTAAGTCCCAGGGTCCTTAGCTTAGTGATGTGCTTTGAGGCGACTATGGTGTTGAACGCTGACCTGTAGTCAATGAATAGCATTCTCACATAGTTATTCCTTTTGTCCAGGTGTGAAAGGGCACTGTGAAATGCAATATAGATTGCATAAACTGTGGATCTGTTGGGGCGGAATGTAAATTGGAGTGGGTCTAGGGTTTCTGGGATAATGGTGTTGATGTGAGCCATGACCAGACTTTCAAAGCAGTTCATGGTTACAGACGTGAGTGCTACGGGGTGGTAGTCATTTAGGCCGTTTACCTTAGTGTTCTTCGGCACAGGGACTATGGTGGTCTGCTTGAAACATGTTGATATTTCAGACTCAGACAGGGAGAGGTTGAAAATGTCAGTGATGACACTTGCGAGTTGGTTAGCGCATGCTCGCAGTGCACGTCCTGGTAATCCGTTTGGCCCAGCGTCCTTGTGAATGTTGACCTGTTTAAAGGTCTTACTCACGTCGGCTGCAGAGAGCGTGATGACACAGTTAGAACAGCTGATGCTCTCATGCATGTTTCAGTGTTATTTGCCTCGAAGCGAGCATAGAAGTTATTTAGCTCATCTCGTAGGCTTGTGTCACTGGGCAGCTCTTGGCTGTGCTTTCCTTTTTAGTATGTATTAGTTTGCAATCCCTGCCACATCTGACGAGCATCGGAGCCAGTGTAGTACGTTTCGATCTTTGTCCTGTATTGAAGCTTTTCCTGTTTGATAGTTCATTGGAGGGCATAGCGGGATTTCTTATAAGCTTCCGGGTTGGAGTCCCGTTCCTTGAAAGCAGCAGCTCTACCCTTTAGCTCAGTGCTGATGTTGCCTGTAAACCATGGCTTCTGGTTGGGGTATGTATGTCCAGTCACTGTGGGGACGACATCATCAATGCACTTATTGATGAAGCCAGTGACTGATGTGGTGTACTGCTCAATACCACCAGAAGAATCCCGGAACATATTCCAGTCTGTGCTAGCAAAACAGTCCAGTAGTTTAGCTTCTGCTTCATCTGACCACTTTGTTATTGACCGAGTCACTAGTGCTTCCTTCTTTAGTTTTTGCTTGTAAGCAGGAACCAGGAGTATAGAATTATGGTCAGATTTGCCAAATGGAGGGTGAGGGAGAGCTTAGTACGTGTCTCTGTGTATGCAGTAAAGGTGGTCTACAGTTTTTTTCCCTCTAGTTTCACATTTAACATGCTGATAAAAATGAGGTACATCTGATTTGAGTTTCCCTGCATTAAAATTCCCTGCGTGAGTGTTTTCTTGTTTGCTTACAGCTCATTGAGTGCGGTCTTAGTTCCAGCATCAGTCTGTGGTGGTATGTAGACAGCTACGAAAAATACAGATGAAAACACTCTTGGTAGATAGTGTGGTCTACAGCTTATCATGAGATACTCTACCTCAGGCGAGCCAAAACATAAGAAACATAAGATATTACAGTTTTTAATGTCCCGTTGGTAGAATATATGTGCTTTTAGTTCGTCCCAGTTATTTTCCAGTGGTTGTCCATTGGCTAACTATACGGATGGCAAAGACAGATTAGCCACTACTTGCCTGATCCTCACAAGGCACCCCAAAATCTTCCTCAAAATCTCAGCTTCTTTCCCCTGTGAATGACGAAGATGAGGGCCTATTCGGGTATCTGGAGTAAATCCCTCCCGTCGGATTCATTAAAGAAAAAATATTTGTCCAATACAAGGTAAGTAATCAATGTTCTGATGTCCAGAAGCCCTTTCAGTCATAAGAGACGTAGCAGCAACATTAGGTACAAAATAAGTTACAAACAAAATACCACGGTTGGCTAAGAGCCAATAAAACGGCAGCCGTTCTCACCATTACGCCATTACTGTAAGCAGCCATTAATATACCAAACACAATTCAAAAAATTTAGAGTATGAATGATGATCTAGGATCAGGTCACTCCTCTCCTTGTCCTTTCTAGGATAGGCGTTCCGCTAGCGGAACCCCTCGACAACATTCTGCTGAAAAGGCAGCGCACGAAATTCAAAAATATTTTTTAGAAATATGTAACTTTCACACATTAACAAGTCCAATACAGCAAATGAAAGAAACTTCTTGTTCATCTACCCATTGTGTCCGATTTTCAAAAATGCTTTACAGCGAAAGCACAATATATGATTATGTTAGATCAGAGCCAAGTAAAAAAAAACACAGCCATTTTTCCAGACAAAGAGAGGAATCACAAAAAGCTGAAATATAGATAAAATTAATCACTAACCTTTGACGATCTTCATCAGATGACACTCATAGGACATCATGTTGCACAATACATGTATGTTTTGTTCGATAATGTTCATATTCATATCCAAAAATCTCAGTTTACATTGGCACGTTACGTGCAGTAATGTTGTGATTCCAAAACATCCGGTGATTTTGCAGAAATACTCATAATAAACATTGATAAAAGACACAATTGTTATTCACAGAATTAAAGACAGACTCTCCTTAGCTTCTTAAAACCTGTTAAGCCTCCCCCCTACTTTTTCGGAAATTCTGTTAAAAATCGCGCAACATTTTGGCGTCCTGCTACTCAGGCCAGGAATATAGTATATGCATATGATTAGTATGTGTGTATAGAAAACACTCAGACGTTTCCAAAAATGTTTAATCACGGCTGTGACTATAACAGAACGTCTGTTTCATCGAAATAGGAAAATCTGATCACTGGAGATGGAAAAAAATATCCATTCCCAGGAATTGTTAAAGGTGAACCGTATTAAATGAGGCCGAGCTTGCAGTACCTACAGCTTCCACAGGATGTATAGAGTCTCCTCAGAATTTGAAGATCCGACCAAAGGGAACCGATTCCCTCCGACCACCAACCTGAGGCATTGTCTCTGTGTTTTTCCGGACATTTTTCCACACGACCAACTATCGAATTTACATGGATGGTGTAGTTATACCTAAAGTTGCATTAGAAAGGTATTTCGAAGTGTTTTGTGAAAGTTTATCGTCGAATTTTTAACTTTTAAAAAATGACGTTACGTTAAAACGCTATTTTTTTCCGTTTATCATCTTCATAGATCGATATCTAGGCTATATATGGACCGATTTAATCCAAAAAAAGACCCAGTTTATGGGACATCAAGGTGTGCCAAGAAAGAAGATAATTAATGTTTTATATTTTATTGTGCGGTTTGTGTAGCGCCGATATGCTAATTCTTTTGTTTACATCCCCTACGGGTCTTTTGGGGTGTTGCTGCTATCAGATAATAGCTTCTCATGCTTTCGCCGAAAAGCATTTTAAAAATCTGACTCGGTGGCTAGATTCACAATGACTGTAGCTTTATTTCAATACCAAGCATGTCGTTTGCGTTTTAACTAATACTATTAGCGTGTACTTTGCATGAGCTCTAAGAATATAAGATATAAATAGCTGCATACTTGCCAAGAATATAAGATATGCATATTATAATGAACGCTCGTTTAACTAATACTATTAGCGTAGTATATTTGGATAGAAAACACTCTGAAGTTTCTAAAACTGTTTGAATCATGTCTGTGAGTATAACAGAACTTATGTAGCAGGCAAAACCCCAAAGACTAACCGTTCATATTTTTTTTTTTTAGGTCTCTGTCTGTTCATTGGGAAACGATATTTCTTAGACACTTGTTTTCAGTTGCTACCGATTCCACTGGATGTCACCAGTCTTTGGAATTTGGCTGAGGTTATTCCTTTGTGCAATGAAGAAGTATGGCCATCTTGGAAAAAGGTAGAAGCTGTTGAGAGTGAGCAAGACTTGAAAAGTAGCGTTAGTTTCCTATCAGCCTCTATTGAAAACAGATAGACCCGTCTTCATTTTGATCGATTATTAACGTTTAAAAATACCAAAAGTTGTATTACAAAATGCAGTCAGAAATGTTTTGGCAAAGTTTACAGCCAACTGTTGAGATATTTTGTAGTGACGTTGCGCAATTTGGAAGCTGTTTATTTCTGGATCAAACGCGCCAAATAAATGGACATTTTGGAAATATATGGACGGAATTCATCGAACAAAAGGACCAATTGTGATGTTTATGGGACATATTGGAGTGCCAAAAAAAGAAGCTCATCAAAGGTAAGGCATGTTTTATATTTTATTTATATGTTTTGTGTAGCGCCTGCAGGGTTGAAATATGCTACTCTCTTTGTTTACTGTTGTGCTATCATCAGATAATAGCTTCTTATGCTTACGCCGAAAGGCCTTTTTAAAATCTGACATGTTGGCTGGATTCCCAATGAGTGTAGCTTTAATTTAGTATCTCACAAGTGATTTAATGAAAGTTCAATTTATATAATTTTATTTGAACTTGCCGTGCTGCATTTTCCCTGGATTTTGTTCAAGTGGGACGCAAGCGTCCCCTATACCATAAGAAGTTAATGCAACCGCTGTGTCAGATTTCAACGGAAATTCAACGGAGATTTTACGGAAAAAGCATAATCTGAGAACGGCACTCAGAGCCCAATCCAGCCAGAGAAATGTCCACCATTTGAGTCAACAGAAGTCAGAAATAACACCATAAATATTCAATTACCTTTGATGAACTTCATCAGAAGGCACACCCAGGAATCCCAGGGAGACAATAAATGACTGATTTGTTCCATAAAGTACCATCATTTATTGTCAAATAGCCACTTGCTGTTAGCGTGTTCAGCCCAGTAATTCATCTTCATGAGGCGCAAGCACTTCGTCCAGACAACAACTCAAAACGTTCCATTACAGGTCGTAGAAACAAGTCAAACGATGTATGGAATCAATATTTAGGATTTTTTAACATAAAACATCAATAAGCTTCCAACCGGAGAATTCCTATGTCTGGAAAAAAAGCACTGGAACGAGAGGTAACTCTGTTGGGAGCGCGCGTCACGAGCCTGAGACACTCTGCCAGACCACTGACTCAACAGGTCTCATGAGCCCCTCCTTTATAGTAGAATCCTCTTTCAAGTTTCTAAAGACGGTTGACATCTAGTGGAAGCCGTAGGAAGTGCAACGTTATCCATATCCCACTGTGTATTCGGTAGGCCAAGCTTTGAAAAACTTCAAACCTCAGATGTCCCACTTCCTGGTTGGATTTTTCTCAGGTTTTCGCCTGCCATATAATAATATGCATATATTAGCATCTGGGACAGAGTAGGAGGCAGTTCACTCTGGGCACGCTATTCATCCAAAAGTGAAAATGCTGCCCCCTATCCCAAAAGAGTTATCTCCATATGATCTAAAAGGCAAAACCGATCCTAGATCAGAGCTTTTACTCTAAGACACTAAATTACATACAGCCCCAGATCTTTAGCCATCGCAGACCCCTACTTAACTTTTTCTCTATGGGAGAGGACAGGAAGAATAAAGAGCTTGTCACGTTCTGACCTTAGTTCCTTTGTTTTGTCTTTTGTTTTAGTATGGACAGGGTGTGAATTGGGTGAGTTGTCTATGTTAGTTTGTCTTATGATTTTCTATTTCTGTGTTCGGCCTGGTATGGTTCTCAATCAGAGGCAGCTGTCAATCGTTGTCCCTGGTTGAGAACCATATTTAGGTAGCCTGTTTTTTTATTGTGGGTTGTGAGTGATTATTCCTGTTTCCTGTGTTCACGTTACGGGACTGTTTCGTCATCGTTCATTTTCTCGGTTTATTGTTTTTTGTTCGTTGTTAAAGTATTTTATTAAAATGGATAATCATCACGCTGCATTTTGGTTCTCCTCTCTTTCCCCAGACGACAAGCGTTACAGAGCACGTGTGTGTGTGTGTGTGTGTATCTGGATTTGCATGCTATCTGACAAAAGGAGGGGAAGGGTTGCAAATGTCTCATGAACTGTAGGTGCTTTGTGATTACATTTCTTTGAATCCCTATGCTTACTCAGAGTACCAAAAAAGCAGTGACATACATTTTTATAAAAGCACAGTACATCATCTGTCCTATGAGCTTTGAATTTCCTGCCCAACACAACAGCTATTCTTTGAAAGGGTTTGGTGTAGAGATATTCATGTCGAACAAGGGGCGAACAGTTTGATGATGACATCAATGGGTAAATTGTCTCTTAGATGCTACCTCAAAGCACTTATGACAACGCATCCAATCTCCATTGTGAATCCTGCCTCTGAAGTGATAAAAAGCCTTACTCCCCTCATTCCACTCTCAGGTTTTTAAAGTTCCAGATGTAGTTTTAGTACCGCATCTCCTCACATGTTCTTTCTTCATAACACTTTGGGATTGAGTTGCAATATCTCACAAGGCTTTATTTTTATACTTTTTCACATATGGATTACTAGACTAGATAAAAGTATTGTAGAGTAACTAAATTCCAAAAGGCTTCAACTCTTTACAATCAATGTGACTTGTTGGTTGTGGTCAATAGTCTATTGTGCTCCGACCATTTAGTTTGTTCTGTTTGTGTTTTCCACAGTTCTGATTGGAGGAGCCCCGGTGCTGTGCTCGCAACCATTGGCCGCCTCACTGACCTTCGCCCTCTGCTCCTATCTACTGCTGCTCTACAGATGATGAGCACAACTCACAGCGTCACCTGTCCACCTTTCTGTTTTCATCGCCAATCCATCCTTCATATCTCTCATTCCACCCTGGCTAAGCTTGTACCTCTTCTTGTACCACTTCTTCTCTCGCATTCTTCTTTTCCACACTCACACTTTTACAGTCTTATGCTGCTGTTTTCCCCAGTCATACTCATCTCCTTGTGACCTTTGACACCCAATATCCAACCCCTCACAGCAGACACTCACCCGGCTTCATACTTCTCTTCACTCTCTCACTCTTCCGTCACCTCCATCTACTCTTTCTCAACCCCGTATTCCTGGGACACAAGTGTCGGACACTCTACCAAAGATGACAAAGGACAAAATAAAAAAATATGGGTGGTGGGGGGGGGGGCTGAGGATTATAAGAGAAGGGGTGGTCTCTCCCCTGTTTTTGAACCCTCCCCCTCGCCTCCTTGGGCTGGGTGCTAGGTAGCTGCCGCATCACGAAGGCAGACTGAGTGACTGACAAAGAAAGAAAAATAGAAAGAAAGAAGCTCCCACTTGCCCCTCCTCTACCAGTCGCTGCAGTAAGACCTGCGTTAGATTGTACATATACATTTCTCTATATAATATATATTGCAAAAGTTTAAATAACATTTAAGTGAAGAAAAACACTCATGGACACGGACGACTTTACAGGCTACGACAAAACTGAACTAAAGAAGCACAAATTTATACAATCTATTCTTTCTTTCTGTTCCAAATAAGTGTTTTTTTGAAGTACTTTTACTGCATGAGGCTTTTTTTTCATATCGGTCAGCGATAAAAAGGAATCTCCACTGCGCAAAAACTGGTTTAATCAATGTTATTTCCATGTCATTTCAAATCCCAAAATCAATGTGACGACATTTAATCAACTTGGAAAACTAATTGGATTAGCAAAAAGTCATCAATGTAAGGGCATTTTGTATTTTTTTTACCCAACTTTAAACCTAAATCCAAAAAGTGGAATTATTTTGTTGATTTCACGTTTAATTCACATTAGTTGACAACTCAAGCAAATGTAAATCAAAACCATATTTTGAACTGGTATCTATACCCAGTGGGCATGTTCATACTAACAAAATATAAATGCAAAATCAACATTTTTATTTGTCACACGTGTTTTGCAAATGTTATTGAGCGTTTAGCGAAATGCTTGTGTTTCTATCTCCAGCAGTGCAGTATTATACACACTAATCTAAGTAAAGGAATGGAATTAAGAATATATAAATATATGGACGAGCAATGTCAGAGCGGCATAGACTAAAATACAGTGGAATAGAATAGAATACAGAATACACCTATTAGATGAGTAATATAAAATATTTAAACATTATTTAAGTGACTAGTGATTTCAAATCTATGTATATAGGGCAGCACCCTCTAATGTGCTAGTGATGGCTATTTAACACTGACGGCATTGAGATAGAAGCTGTTTTTCAGTCACTCGGTCCCAGCTTTGATGCACCTGTACTGACCTCGCCTTCTGGATGATAGCGGAGTGAACAAGTAGTGGCTTGGGTGGTTATTGTTCTTGATGATATTTTTGGCTTTTTGTGACATCAGGTGCTGTTGGTGGCCTGAAGGGAGAGTCCTGCGGTTGCTGGCGGTGCAGTACCAGGCGGTGATACAGCCTGACAGGATGCTCTCAAGGGTTTTTTCCTCAGCCTCCTGAGGTTGAAGAGGCGCTGTTGCGCCTTCTTCACCACACTGTCTGTGTGGGTGGACCATTTCAGTTTGTCAGTAACGTATACACCCAGGAACTTGAAGGTTTTCACCTTCTCCACTGCAGTCCTGTCAATGTGGATGGGAGGGTGTTCCCTTTGTTATTTCCTGAAGTCCACAACCAGCTCCTTTGCTTTGTTGACAATTGGTGGGAGGTTATTTTCCTTGCACCACACTCCCAGGGCCCTCACTTCCTCCCCGTAGGCTGTCTCATCATTGTTGGTAATCAGACCTACTACTGTTGTGTCGTCTGCAAACTTGATGAATGAGTTGGACGTGTGCATGGCCACGCAGTCATGGGTAAACAGGGAGTACAGGAGGGGGCTGAGCACGCATCCTTGTGGGGCCCCAGTGTTGAGGATCAGCGAAATGGAGGTGTTGTTTCCTGGGGGCGGCCTGTCAGAAAGTCCAGGTACCAGTTGCACAGGGCGGGGTTCAGACGCAGGGCCTCAAGCTTTATGGTGTTGAATGCTGAGCTATAGTCAAAGAACAGCGTTCTTACATAGGTATTACTCTTGTCCAGATAGGATAGGGCAGTGTGCAGTGCGATGGCAGTGGGTCTAGGGTGTCAAGTAAGGTAGAGGTGATTTGATCCTTGACTAGTCTTTCAAAGTACTACATGATGACAGAAATTAGTACTACGGGGCGATAGTAGTTTACCTTTGCTTTCTTAGCTACAGGAACAATGGTGGACATCTTGAAGCATGTGGGGACAGCAGACTGGGATAAGGAGAGATTGAATATGTCCGTAAACATTCCAGCCAGCTGGTCTGCACTCTGAGGATGCAGCTAGGAATGCCAGCAGCCTTGCGAGAGTTAACACACTTAAATGTCTTACTCATATTGGCCACAGAGAAGGAGAGCCCACATTCCTTGGTAGCAGGCCATGTCAGTGGCACCGTGTTATCCTCAAAGCAGACGAAGATGGTGTTTAACTTGTCCGGAAGCAAGACGTTGGTGTCCGCCACGTGGCTGGTTTTGCCTTTATAGTCCATGATTGTCTGTAGACCCTGCCACATACGTCTCATGTCTGAGCCGTTGTATTGCGACTCCACTTAGCCTCTATACTAACATTTTGCCTGTTTGATTGCCTTATGGTGGGAATAACTACACTGTTTGTATTTGGCCATATTTCCAGTCACCTTGCCATGGTTAATGCAATGGTTTCAGTTTTCAGTATAGCATGAATGCTGACATCTATCCACGGTTTATGGTTAGGGTAGGTTTTCAAAGTCACAGTGGGTACAACATCTCCTATTCACTTCCTGATAAACTCAGTCACCGTATCAGTGTATTTGTCAATTTTATTCTCGGAGGCTACCTGGAACATCTCCCAGTCCGTGTGATCAAAACAATCTTGAAGCGTGGATTCCGATTGGTCAGACCAGCATTCAATAGTTCTTAGCATGGGTACTTTCTGTTTGAGTTTTCGCATATAGGAAGGGAGGAGAAAAATGGATTTGTGATCAGATTTGCCGAAAGGAGGGTAGGGGAGGACCTTGTAGGCATCCTGGAAGTTGGAGTAACAGTGGTCGGGTGTTTGAGTAATGTGAGTACTACAGTCAATGTGTTGATAGAACTTGAGGGGGAATAGACACGGCTGTGACTATAACAAAAGGGAATTCTCTTGGGAAGTAATACGCTTGGCTTTTGATTGTGAGGTATTCTGGGTCGGGTGAACAAAAAGACTTAAGTTCTTGTACGTTATCACGAAACACCCCCACCCTTCCTCTTCCCAGAGAGATATTTATTCCTGTCTGCGCGATGAACTGAGAACCCAACTGGCAGTACGGACTCAGACAGTATATCCCGAGAGAGCCATGGTTCCGTGAAACAGAGTATGTTACAATCCCTGATGTCTCTCTGGAAGGAAATCCTCACACTGAGCTCGTCAACTTTATTATACAGAGACTTAACATTAGCGAGTAATATACTCGGAAGCAGTGGGTGGTGTGTGCGCCTCCTAGGTCAAACTAGAAGTCCACTCTGAGTACCTCTTCTCTTCCGGTGATGTTTTGGGTTAGCCTCTGGAATCAGTTAAATTGCCCTGAGGGGTATGAAGAAAGATCTGATTCGGGAAAGTTGTAATGCTGGTGAGTTACCGGCACTGTGATATCTTCCCAGCTGTATGTAATAGCACAAAAAAATTATGGTCTAATAATGTACAAAATAACACAGAAAAAAATATTGCTAAGTATCCTAAAAGCCCTATCTGTTAACACCTTTTTGTCCATATGCAACAATTTCAACGATTTTACTGAGTTACAGTTCATATAAGGAAATCAGTCAATTGAAATAAATTCATTAGGCCCTAATCTATGGACTTCAACTATGGGTGGGCCTGGGAGGGCATAGGCCCACCCACTGGGGAGCCAGGCCTGGCCAATTAGAATATGTTTTTTTCCCACAAAAGGGACTTCTTATAGACAGAAATACTCCTCAGTTTCATCAGCTGTTCGGGTGGATTGTCTCAGACAATCCCGCAGCTGAAGAAGCCGGAGTGGTTACACGTGGTCTGCGGTTGTGAGGCCGGTTGGACATACAGTACATTTACAACTATCTGTAGGTATAGGCAGGAGATATGCAAGGTGGAAATGCCTGACTTAGGACAGAAAAATTATGCATCAGAAACAGATGCAACTGAAAAATATCACATGATTTTAAATGATAACAGAACATTAGGACATTTTAACTAATATTCTGTGACTAAATGTTTTTGACCCCAAAGAATTTACAGACTTGGTGCAATCGATAATGATTCATTTGTGGTTTCTACACACATCTATTTGGCAATTATGGATATGACAGCAAATTTCAACAAAAAATATACTTTTTCCTTTTTTTTTTTTTTTTTTACTAAGCCCATAATATCAAGCTAAATCAATGAGACCACACACGTTCCTGTCCATGGTCTTGTGCTTTACTAGAAAATGTTGTCTTTCACACTCACACATGAGTTCTACCATAATCATCTATGTGTAGCTAAGCACGTACAGTATGTGTAACATTACTGTTAGTTGCAACACACCAAGCATTTGAGACACACGATGTGTACTGGATCCTACTTTAACTGTAGTATGCGGCTGTATTCGGGAGAGTGTCGGAGGGTCCACTTCAGAATATATTTACAGTATACTGCAGAAACATTGCTGACACTGATTACAGTTGAGTAACCTGCATAGAAATTCTCAGGGTCTATACTGATAATGTTAAATACACAATGGAATAAAGGGTACAGGACAGAGACGGATAACTATAAGCCTTGGACTAGGTTTGATGGTGTATTTTTAATCTTTGTGTCTCCTGTGTTCTCTATTATAGAATATTTCTCAACGTTAACACTGATGTAAATTCAGGTGAATTCCTTGGTAATGAAATTAATATGTGGGTAGGAATACTATGAAATGGGCAAAACCACTGAAATAAGGGAAGTACACTTTTTGGGGGATAATAAGTATGAACAGATATTAGATTTGTTTTCATAGTTAAGGTGCCTCCATTGATCAGTAATTGGTATTAATATTAAGGCATTTTTATTTAATGGCCTCTCTTTCCAAACCTCCTATATGAATTGTGCACATAACTGATCAATGTTCAGTTGGCTGTAAGTTTTAGACAATGTTACCAACCCTAAAACTTAGGTTTTATTTACTGTCCATTCACAAGATCAATTGGAAATTAAACTGGCATGCATACTCCAAATGAAACCATGAAATGCCTGAAAGTGAGTCTATTTTGTGTTGGCAAATAAGATACAGTGCATTCAGAAAGTCATCAGACCCGTTTTTCCACATTTTGTTAGGTTACAGCCTTATTTTGAAATGGTTTATAAAAAAAAGATTCCTCAACAGTCGACACACAAGCCTATAATGACAAAGAAAATGGAAATATCACATTTACATATGTTTTCAGACCCTTTGAAGCACCTTTGGCAGCGATTACAGCCTTGAGTGTTCTTGGGTATGATGCTACAAGTTTGGCACACCTGTATTTGGGAAGTTTCTTCCATTCTTCTCTGCAGATCCTCTCAAACTCTGTCAGGTTGGATGGGGTGCGTCGCTGCACAGCTATTTTCAGGTCTCTCCAGAGATGTTCGATTGGGTTCAAGTCCGGGCTCTGGCTGGGCCACTCAAAGACATTCAGAGACTTGTCCCGAGGCCACTCCTGTGTTGTCTTGGCTGTGGGCTTAGGGTTGTTGTCCTGTTGGAAGGTGAACCTTTGCCCCAGTCTGAGGTCCTGAGCGTTCTGTAGCAGATTTCATCAAGGATATCTCTGTACTTTACTCCGTTCATTTTTTCCTCGATCCTGACTAGTCTCGCAGTCCCTGCCACTGAAAAACATCCCCACAGCATGATGCTGCCACTACCATGTTCCACCGTAGGGATGGTGCCAGGTCTCCTCCAGACGTGATGTTTGGCATTCGGGCCAAATAGTTCAATCTTGGTTTCATCAGACCAGAGAATCTTGTTTCTCATAATCTGAGAGTCCTTTGGGTGCCTTTTGGCACTGCAGAGTGCTGCAGAGGTAGTTGTCCATCTGGAAGCTTCTCCCATCTCCACAGAGGAACTCTGAAGCTCTGTCAAAGTGGCCATCGGGTTCTTGGTCACCTCCCTGACCAAGGCCCTTCTCCCCTGATTGCAGTCTCAAGGATTATCACTGGAAACAGGATGCACCTAAACTCAATTCAGAGTCTCATAGCAAACAATCTGAATACTTATGTAAATAAGATATTTCTGTTTTTTATTTTTAATAAACGAGCTGACATTTCTAAAAACCTGTTTTCACTTTGTCATTATGGAATATTGTGTAGATTAATGAGGGAAATTATTTTTTAATCCATTTTAAAATAAGGCTGTAATGTAACAAAATGTGTAAAAAGTCAAGGGGTCTGAATACTTTCCGAATGCACTGTATATCCAATTGTAGGTAATTTTAAATCCATTCATTTGTGTCCAGAAATGAGTGGTCTGAGGTATAATTAAATGTTTTGCTCTTCATGCACTTTAATGTGAAATTAAATGACACAAAATGTGCCCTGTATGCCGTTGATGCTCATTATGTACTAATGCTAGGTTTTTATACTTTTTTTACACCACCCCCCATTAGCTGAGGTAGTTCTAAAATGTTCACCGTACCGTATATTAAGGAGTGGCTTAATCAATACATTCCTCTATGATACATAGCATTTACAAGAAATGATGCCAGTTCACTGCTATAGTCCCTTATGGTTGCACATTACAGGAACCTTTCCCAAAATTCCCAGGTTTTTCAGGAATTGTGTTTGGAGGACTCCCAGTTCCCTCCCTGCATATTCCCCCCTTGATCCGGAAATTCTCCAACCAGAATTTCTGAAAAGAGGGGAAATTTGGGAAAGTTTCCAGAATAATGCAACATTCAACCCAATCACAATTAATTTGGCATTGCCACACCTCAAGCCTTCTCCTTGACCTCCTAAGGGGTCTCCATTTCATGCGTGAACATTTTCAAAACTCTCTTACAAGTCTACAGTATGTACTATCAAAATGTTTCCCTGTAGTTCTCTGTCTAAAACAAGAAGGCTAGAAAGGACCCCCATCATACAGCTTGGAGAGCAAACTCCCCAATAAGTAAGTGCCTCACACCTGGTATTCCTCCGTGAGGTGACATACCATCCAGAAAAACACTTCAGCTGGTTGGCGTAGCATCCAAGCAATATCTGTGGCCATGTTGAGAAGGAATGGGCAGTCACCCAGTCACTGGAAAGGACCCCCTTCCATTAGGAGACATCACGACACACACAGTGGATGCTCCACGAATTCAACAGCAGGACCGACTGAGTGTTACTGTATAGGTCTTCACATGTCCTCACCACCAGTGCAAACAATTCTCCGTTAACAGAAAGGGTGCATTCCAGACACAGCAATGTTGATCAGGGTGAGTTTACCAAAAACACAAAGATCATCTTTAGCCTTTTAAAGATAATTCTTCATCAATTCTTCATCAATTGCCTACAAAAGGACTTAAGATGATTGCTATGTTTTTGGTAAAGTCACACCAAATCTTTAAATGCCTGGTGAAGTCTTTAACATCTAATAAACCACATCAGCATAATGTAATGAAACTATAATCTGCTCAGACCTGTGCAGGATCTGTGTACTTGGAGCACACTCCAATGAGTGAACCCTCCACAATGCAGTCAGATTTGTCAGAGTAACTACGCATCTCCTGCCTGGCTGCGCAAATGTGTGCAATACGGACATATTCAAGACAAAGACAGTGTGTGTGTATATGCACTTCAGTGAATAATTGAAGAAAAGTATAGCAGTGCTGGGTGTTGCTTATTCTTTGTCATGTACTGAAATATTTTAGAAGAAAAATACATTTGAAATATGCCTCCATAATGTATAAATTAATAATCATGAAAGAACAAAAAGAGATGATTTTGGCGTCTTTTTTGTCATGTTTGACAATACACAGTGGTTTCTCGCACATTGAGTCACCATCACACGTATATAATATCTCCACAAAAACAACTCTTTGTGACTTGCTATGGGATGTAAAAATGCAGAATGTGACAAACTACCACTCTATCCACCTGTTTGTATTCAAGCCTTGCATATTACACTTAACCCCAAGTTGAACCACAAGTAGTAAGTTGAACTCAAAGTCAATGAAACATCATTAATACTTCAAATGTTTGTGGTACTGACTCAAAACAAAATGAGAAGTCATTCTATTTTGTTATATGTTTTTGCACCCATTTTAATTCATTTTTTACCTTTTTAACTAGGCAAGTCAGTTATGAACACACTTATTACAATGGCAGCTTAGGAACAGTGGGTAAACTGCCTTGTTCAGGGGCAGAATGACAGATTTTTACCTTGTCGGCTCAGGGATTTGATCTAACAACCTTTCGATTACTGGCCCAAAGTCCCTGGAATCCTACATCCCTACCTGGAGGACTGATTAGGCCTGTAAAACCATGAGTTTTAGGCCACTGCATTAGGATAAAGCTAGGGCCTCAAAACAAGCCCTCATGATACATGTACTGCCATAAAGTCTTCCATTTGAATGATTACATTCACCTAGGAACTAATTTGGGGAGTGCCATAGAACAAAAATGAATAAAATCAACAACCCTCTCTGACACTAACACATACAGTCTTGGGTGGTAACTCTACAATCCACTCGAAAAGCAAAGCACACTGGGAAAGTATATTGGAGGTGTGGCTTAGTGGGGGGCATTACTCCAAATGTTCAAGCTGATACAACTCAAATCTGGACCCGCTACAGGGTCACTAACCAGGGTTCCATCCAAGCTTTTTCCACGAGTAAAGTACATGTCAGATAAAAAATGTAATGACAGGCCTGATGGAAAATAAAACATTTCTGTCAACAAAACTAAATACGCTACACAAGGTGGGATCTTTTTGTGTTGGTAAAATTAATTATGCAAGAAATTACTGTGAAAAAGCATTTATGCACAAATATTGAAATGAACTTGGAGTCACGCGATGACATGTTGTGTGGTCCTCCCACTACTGCTCATTGGGAAAGCATGCAGTTTATTTGGTACCTACCAGAGTGCTCTCCTTTTGTCTATACCCATTTAGCATTGTTCACACCCTCTTAAGCCGGCCCCACCCATCTCTTTAAGGATTCACATGTGAGGTCATGTGCTAATCAGTGAGTAGTGTAGTAAAGACTAAACCTAAAAGTGGTGAAAGTAGTAGCCTACAATAAGGAAAAATTCAATTTCTGTCCTTCCCTTGACTTTGGTACAGGGCATGTGATGTCCATAGCCTCCTCATCACAAAACTCTGATCTTCTCAAAATCTTAAGTTCGTCTAGCTGTGTCCAGTCCAGGTGGTGCTTGTACCGGGAGACCATCTACGGAAGGAAGCATTTCAGTGTTGCGCAGCAGCTGAAACCTGGTGTTGACGGAGTCCGAACGCTCCTTGGCGTCCAGGCTCCAGAGCTTTGAAGCTTTAAAACAGGAAATAGACATTACAACCTTGCACAACATCAATTCACCTCAAGTTTAGATGAGAAGAATAACCTCACACAATGCAATGAAAATGATATTCACCTGAAGTGCTGGTACTGCTTGAACTGTGGCAGCAGATGTTGTTGCCAGCCATAGCTTTCCACCAGCACTGTACCATCCTCCAGTCCAACCAGCTGTGGGATGTTGACCCCTGTCACAGTGATGTCCTTCACAACACCAGAAATCTCAGACAAAGTGTCCACTCTGGTCTTTCTGAAGCGCTGGTTGAAGAGGCCGTAACACCAGTTGGGGGCAAACTTGGTGTGGCCTGTGATCAGGAAGTGAAGGTCCAGACTGTGGTGGAGCTTGTGCATGGTCCGCCAGGCACAATACCAGAGCTCAAACTTGTTGTTGTTTTGGCCACTGCAGTTGCGAGGAGTTAAAAAAGTACATGGGACCTGGCTGCATAGGGTCAGAAGGATCCAAGAAGCAACAAAAGAACATAAAATGCAATATCATTTTTTTATGCATCATTGTCAAGTAAGTTTCACTTACTGTCAAGTGTGCTCCCTCTCCGGCCTCTAGGTTACCAAGCTGCTCGTTATGCTGCACACCTGTCACCATCGGCACGCGCATTATGACACTCACCTGGACTCCATCACCTCCTTGATTACCTGCCTTATAATAATGTAATTCCCTTTGGTTCATTTTGATGGGAGGCATTAAACCATTCTCTTTGTATGACTGGTGGAGTGTTCTACTGATGCTGAAAGACAAATTCCTTATTCAAATATTTTTGCATTATTATTCTCTACAGCAGTGGTTCCCAAACTTTTTAGAGTCCTGTACCCCTTCAAACATTCAAGCTCCAGCTGGGTAGCCCCTCTAGCACGATGGTCAGCAAACTCTCAAATGTTG
This sequence comes from Oncorhynchus tshawytscha, assembly GCF_018296145.1. Taxonomy (NCBI): domain Eukaryota; kingdom Metazoa; phylum Chordata; class Actinopteri; order Salmoniformes; family Salmonidae; genus Oncorhynchus; species Oncorhynchus tshawytscha. Next base: position 43,852,839 of record NC_056436.1, on the reverse strand, counting down.
TTTTTTGCCATCATTGTAAGTCTGACACAAACACACTATATGATACATTTAAAAATAAGAATTAGTGTGAGTTGTCACAACCTAGCCCATGGGAAGTGACAAGGAGCTCTTATGGGACCAGGACACAAAATGAGTGTAACAAATGCACTGAGAGTCAGGAAGCAAGTTCAGTGAGTGAGTGTTTTAATAAATAAAATAAACACAAAACACGCCAACATGAAACAGAGTCAATAACACCTGAGGAAAGAGCCAAGGGGAGTGACAGATATAGGGAAGATAATCAAGGAGGTGATGGAGTCCAGGTGAGTGTCATGAGGCGCAGGTGCGCGAGACGATGGTGACAGGTGTGTGGGATAATCAGCAGCCTGATGACATAGAGGCGGGATAGGGAAGTATGCATGACAATGAGTATGAGTTTGTCAATTCCCACGAGGTTCCCGCCAGGTTGTGACAAAGAGCTCTTGTACGACCAGGGCACAAATGATAATAATCAAGATATTTGCTCTTTATTTAACCATCTTACATAGAAAACCTTATCGAAAAATATGAATAACTCACCACAGGTTAATGAGAAGGGTGTACTAGAAAGAATACTCATAACTCTGAAACGTTGGGTTGTATTGGAGAGAGTCTCAGTCTTAAGTTATTTTCCACACAAAGTCTGTGCCTATATTTACATTTCATGCTAATGAGGGCCTAGAATCCACTCTCACATAGGTACGTGGTTGCAAAGGGCATCAGTGTCTTGGTAGGATACTCTTGAGTGCAGCCCAATCCAGAAATCTGGCAGTGGCTTCTGATTAAATAAAATTTTACAGAACTGCTTGTTGCAATTTCGATGAGGCTCTCTTGTTCAGACATTGGTAAGTGGACTGGAGGCAGGGCATGAAAGGGATAATGAATCCAGTTGTTGTTGTCATCCATTTCGGGAAAGTACCTGCATTATTGCGCACCCAACTCACTCAGGTGCTTCGCTATATCACATTTGACATAGTCCGTAAGCTTGAGTTCATTTGCACACAAAGAAATCATACAATGATGGAAAAACCTGTTTGTTGTCCTTGTTAATGCAGACAGAGAAGAGCTCCAACTTCTTAATCATAGCCTGAATTTTGTACCGCACATTGAATATAGTTGAGGAGAGTCCCTGTAAACCTAGATTCAGATCATTCAGGCGAGAAAAAACATCCCCCAGATAGGCCAGTCGTGTGAGAAACTCGTCATCATGCAAGCAGTCAGACAAACGAAAATTATTGTCAGTAAAGAAAACTTTAAGCTCATCTCTCAATTTAAAAAAAGAATGTCAATACTTTGCCCCTTGACAACCAGCTTACGTCTGTATGTTGTAAAAGCGTTACATGACCGCTGCCCATATCATTTCATATTGCAGAAAATACACAAGAGTTCGGGGGCCTTGCTTTAACAAAGTTAACCATTTTCACTGTAGTGTCCAAAACGTCTTTCAAGCTGTCAGGCATTCCCTTGGCAGCAAGAGCCTCTTGGTGGATGCTGCAGTGTACCCAAGTGGCGTCGGCAGCAACTGCTTGCACATGCGTTACCACTCCACTGTCTCCCTGTCATGGCTGTTGCTTCATCAGTACAGATTCCAACACATCTTGACCCGACAAAGTCCATTTGATGTCACAAAGCTGTCCAGTACTTTAAAAATATTCTCTCATGTCCTGGTTTGCAGAAGAGGATGTATGCCTTAATTGACCCCCATAAACGTAACGGACATACATTATACCAAGAGCTGTGCCAGGCCCTCCACGTCTGGTGACTCATCCAGCTGTAATGCATAGAATTCACTGGCTTGTATGCGAATCAGTAATTGTTTAAAAACATCTCATGCCATGTCACTGATGTGTTGTGAAACTGTTGTTTGATGAAGGCATTGTCTGTATAGTTTTTTGGGCCTTTTCCCCCAGCATTGCCGCAAACATATCCGCGACAGCAGGAAGAATGAAGTACTCCACAATAGTATAGAGCTTGCCCCTCCTAGCCACACGGTAGCTCATCCTATAAGAAACTTTTCTAGCCCCTTCTTATTGATGGTATCTGTTGCTTTTATACATTTCTTACTACTTGAAAGTCATCTTAATTCTCACTCAAAAAACTCCTGCAGCTTATTTTTCAAATTGGCATGTTTTATTTCTAAATGTCTACGCAAGAGTGAAGGTTTCATCAAGTTGTGAGATAGTAGTTTTGCACATATAACAGTGGCTGAGGAAAGACACGACTCCAAATATAAGTGAACCGCAAATCAATGTAGTTCTCATCATATTTGCGCCTCTTCAATGTTCCAACGTCCCCGTCTGTTGTTCGGTGCTTTCCCGGGTAAGGGGGCAGTAGCTCTTCGGCTGCATCAGATTTACAACTGTCAGTGTCCATGCTAGCTGTGCTAACAACAAATGTAGAATTACTGATGCTAGCATTGGATGTGCTCGTGTAAGCAGAACAACTTGTGTCGTCGACAGGTGCAGGTGTACTACTGCTGGTAGTAAAAAGCGCTGCATGCCAATGACTCCTTATATGGCTGTGAATGGGCTACGAATGAGCTTACGCTTTCTACGTATTACCCAAGGTGTCTACATCATTGTGACATCTTTTTACGCATTTATGTTGAAGAATAGCCGTAAGGGACCACATTGAGCAAGTGGTCACATGATGGCTCCCGCAGAAAATCTTGGGTAAAGTACAGAAGTAGCCATTTTTCCAATCGCTTCTTATGATAAACCAATTGTCCCGGTGGATATATTATCAAATAGATATGTGAAAAACACCTTGAGGATTGATTCTAAACAACGTTTGCCATGTTTCTGTCGATATTATGGAGCTCATTTTGAAAAAAGTTTGGCGTTGTAGTGACCGCATTTTCCGGTCGATTTCTCAGTCAAACGTGAAGAACAAACGGAGCTATTTCGCCTACAAAAATAATATTTTTGGAAAAAAGGAACATTTGCTATCTAACTGGGAGTCTCCTGAGTGAAAACATCTGAAGTTCTTCAAAGGTAAATTATTTAATTTGATTTGCTTTTCTTATTTTCATGAAAATGTTGCCTGCTGCTAGCAGGGCATAATGCTATGCTAGGCTATGATAAACTTACACAAATGTTTGCAGCGTTGGCTGTAAAGCATATCTTGAAAATCTGAGATGACAGTGTGATTAACAAAAGGCTAAGCTGTGTCTCAATATATTTAATTTGTGATTTTCATGAATAGGAAGATTTTCTATGGATATTTATGTCCCCTGCGTTATGCTAATTAGTTTGAGGCGATGATTATGCTCCCGGATCCGGGTTTGAGAGTCGCAAGAAGTTTTAATGAAGAAAATTAGGATTTTTTTTTTACATTTATAATTTTACTCCTAATTATTCTCATTGAAGTTGATTGAGCAGCACTTGGGACATTTAAAAATTGCCTCTTTCCACTGAAATAAATAGTCTAAAATGTACTTTGAAGTCTATGTCATTATGCTTCTATTATCATGAAGGCATATACATACATGAGGATCCTTTTTGAAATTTGATCCAGTGTATATTTGTTACACTACCGTTCAAAAGTTTGGGGTAACTTAGAAATGTCCTTGTTTTTGAAAGAAAATTGTCCATTGAAATAATATCAAATTGAACAGAGATATGTTGTAAATGACTATTGCAGCTGTAAACAGCTGCTTTTTAATTGAATATCTACATAGACGGTCAGAGGCCCATTATCAGCAACCATCACTCCTGTGTTTTAATGGCACATTGTGTTATCTAATCCAAGTTTATCATTTAGAAAGGCTAATTGATCATTAGAAAACCCTTTTGCAATTACGTTAGCACAGCTGAAAACCGTTGTACTGATTAAAGAAGCAATAAAACTGATCTTCTTTAGACTAGTTGAGTATCTGGAGCATCAGCAAGTGGGTTCGATTACAGGCTCAAAATGGCGAGAAACAAATTTCTTCTGAAACTCGTCAGTTTATTCTTGTTCTGAGAAATGAAGGCTATTCCATGCGAGAAATTGCCAAGAAACTGAAGATCTCGTACAAAGCTGAAGGGCAGCATCGCGGAGTTGCCTCTTCACTGTTGATGTTGAGACTGGTGTTTTGCAGGTATTATTTAATGAAGCTGCCAGTTGAGGACTTGTGAGGCATCTGTTTTTTTCAGTTTTTTTTCCCCCATCAACTTTGTAATGCAAGAGAAAGGCCAAAATGGAATATTCCAGGTTATGCGCAATTTAGATTTTGGCCACTAGATGTGCAAAGTGTTAGACTGATTCAATGAACCATTGTATTTCTGTTCAAAATGTGTATTGACTACCCAAATGTGCATAATTTTTTATTAATAAATTAACCTTTCTAGGGCAGGCGTTCCGCTAGCGGAACTCCTCCACAACATTCCGCTGAAAAGGCAGCGCGCAAAATTCAAAAATATATTTTTTGAAATATGTAACTTTCACGTATTAACAATTCCAATACAGCAAATGAAAGATATACATCTTAATCTACCATCGTGTCCGATTTCAAAAATGCTTTACAATGAAAGCACAACATATGATTATGTTAGGTCATAGCCAAGTCAAAAAAACACAGCCATTTTTCCATCCAAAGAGAGGAGTCACAAAAAGCAGAATATGGATCAAATTAATCACTAACCTTTGGTGATCTTCATCAGATGACTCATAGGACATCAACCAGGAATACATGTATATTTTGTTCGATAATGTGCATATATATATATCCAAAAATCTCAGTTTACATTGGCGCTTTACGTGCAGTAATGTTTTGATTCCAAAAATTCTGGTGATTTTGCAGAAATACTCATAATAAACATTGATAAAAGATACAATTGTTATTCACAGATTTAAAGATTAAGGATTAAAGACTTCTCCTTAATGCAACCGCTGTATCAGATTTTTTTTAAACGTTACGGAAAAAGCATAATCTGAGAAAGATGCTCAGAGCATAATCCAGCCAGAGAAATATCTGCCATTTTGGAGTCAACAGAAGTTAGAAATAACACCATAAATATTCACTTACCTTTGATGATCTTCATCAGAAGGTACTCCCAGCAATACCAGTTCGACAATAAATGACTGATTTGTTCCATAAAGTCCACCATTTACAGTGCCTTGCGAAAGTATTCGCCCCCCTTGAACTTTGCGACCTTTTGCCACATTTCAGGATTCCAACATAAAGATATAAAACTGTATTTTTTTGTGAAGAATCAACAACAAGTGGGACACAATCATGAAGTGGAACGACATTTATTGGATATTTCAATCTTTTTTAACAAATCAAAAACTGAAAAATTGGGCGTGCAAAATTATTCCTATAATAACTCCTTCGGGGTTATCTTTGGTCAGTTTGTTGCCTCTCTGATTAATGCCCTCCTTGCCTGGTCTGTGCGATTTGGTGGGCGGCCCTCTCTTGGCAGGTTTGTTGTGGTGCCATATTTTTTCAATTTTTTTAATAATGGATTTAAATGGTGCTCTGTGGGATGTTCAAAGTTTCTTATATATATTTTTTATAACCCAAGCCTGATCTGTACTTTTCCACAACTTTGTCCCTGATTTGTTTGGAGAGCTCCTTGGCCTTCATGGTGCCACTTGCTTGATGGTGTTGCAGACTCTGGGGCCTTTCAGAACAGGTGTGGGTAAATATATATCTATATATATACTGAGATCATGTGACAGATCACATAACACTTAGATTGCACACAGGTGGACTTCATTTAACTAATTATGTGACTTCTGAAGCTTATTTAGGGGCTTCATAGCACAGGGGGTGGTTGCATATGCACGCATCACTTTTCAGTTTTTTTTTTGTTTTAATTTTTGGAACTTTTCATATTTTTCATTTAATTTCACCAATTTGGAATATTTTGTGTATGTCCATTACATAAAATCCCAAATAAAAAGCCATTTAAATTACAGGTTGTAATGCAATAAAATAGGAAAAATGCCAAGGGGGATGAATATTTTTGCAAGGCACTGTATATATATATATATATATGTGTATGTGTGTGTGTGTATATATATATATATATGTATAATTTTTAAATGTATTTAAGTTTGGCTATTTACAAAGCAAATGGTACATACAATTTTGTAGCCTACACCTCATGGACTGCTCTAGTGTTTCCACAATAATTCACTGTTGTCTCCTTTCAGGTATCATGGCTTGAGATTGAGGAAGAAATAGGGTCCAACATATGTCAGAGGTGTTTCTGGGACCAGAATTTCTTTCATTTTGAATGTATTTTTTTCCAATATTTTATTTACGAAAGCATGACTATGTTGATGAAGAAATACAAAATGCCTCCAGCTGTCCATCACTATGGTAAATAAAAACACAGCATTGTGTTGACATTATTTATTATAACCACAATGTCACAATTCATTTGTATCTACCTTTCCAACTACTTTTACTTTTAGAGTTTGGGATTTTCAAATGTGCGCTTTTCATTTTTCTTTAAATCCAGTTCGTATTTAAGTATAACTTTTGACTGACTGATGCCTTTAGTGAGAGGTCTAATGCTTTAATATTTAATCATATCTGCCCTCCAAATTCATATCTAAGGGGAATTTCACGCCATTATTAGTAACATTGCACAGTCAAACTTAAACAGACTTTCACTAAGAACAGCAGGAACGTTTCCCCAGTCAGCGCATTATTAGTGCAATGCCCCCTAAAGTGTTGCTCTGTGCCACCCAGTGGGGCGGGGTGGGGGTCCACCCCTTCTTCCCCTTCCCCCTCCTCCCTTCCCCATGGGCTAGGCCTGTCTTCTGTGATTGGCCCCTGCCCTCGTGTCTTGAACCCAGCGCCCACTGCTATCTCAGCGGATAAAGCTGGAGAACTGCAAGGCAATACCATTGTCACCACGCAGGAGCCATGCCCAATATATATATTGTCCTGCTAATAACAGAGTTAATAATATATCTGTGAGAATTTCCAAGGGACTTATTTAATTCTAAATTAATAATAATCGCTTTGTTTTAAAAAAAAAAAAATATTTGAGATTATTGTTTTTGAGAATAAGGCCATTCTTGAACATGGGGTGAGACATTGTTACTAATTTGTAATTAAAGCATGCTTGTTAGTTAGAATGATTTATTTCTGTTTTTAGAGGGAGAGAAACCAAAAGCCTACAGTCATCTCATGGGTCTCCCAGTCGAGGCCGGCATGGTATTGGACCAGCATCTGTAGCAACACAGTTTGACCTCGGAGCCACCCTGGTGAACAACGTGACCTGTCGGGAGTAGGCTACATTACTACAGTGTCAAGACTTCCGCTGAAGTTGGCTCGTCTCCTTGTTCTGGCTGCGTTCCTGTGGTCGAAGTCATCGGTCTTCTAGCCATAGCTGCTCCACTTTTCATTGTTCCATTTGTCTTGTTTCCCCGCACACCTGGTTTACATTTCCTAATCACACTACATATATATTCCCTCTGTTTCCCCCATGTCTTGTGTGGAATTGTTTTGTTACATGTTTCGTGTTACACGCCAGGCAGGTTTTTACCCGGGTACCGTGTTGAACTCGAGTGTGTTTAATTGTTAAACTTATGCATATTTGTGACTGTTGTCGCACTTTGTACTTTTGCCATTTTGGCTGGAGATTTGACTCCGTTGCATCTGTCTGTTGTTACTTCTGCCAATTAAAGTGTGCGCATCATGACAACTCTCCGCTCTCCTGCACCTGACTTCTTACCAGTAGCACACAACTTTACAGTAAGAGCAAAATAATCCTAACATTTCCACACCCTAATTGTAATCTAATTTGCTTTTAGAATGAAAACCTGAGTGTAACAACAGTTTTAGTAAGTAATACCGAAGTCGTTCATAATTATCAATTTCTATGGTTTATGTCGCCCATTCATTGTCAGTTAGAAAAACAGTATCGCCTTGGGACCCAAAAGCATAATCATAATGCTCTAACTCCCCCTTGCGCTGGTCTGGAGCAATGAAGTAGTGACACAGGGTACCGTACTAAACCACAAATTACCTCTATGTCCCGCAGCATAATCGCAAAACTTTTAGTCGAGCAACCACTGTAGCTGGCTATGACTATCCAACACAACACTGGAACCTTGGTGATGTGTGTGGCATTAAAGTCCACAAGCGAAGGGAAGAGGTGAGAGGACGAAAGGTCATAGATACAAGAAGGAATACAATGTGGCTGTTTGCATACGTGTGATCAGGGGTGTATTCATTCTGCCAATTCTGGTAAAAAAAACTTAAACGGAAGCAAACAGAACAAAACTGTCACGCCCTGGTCGAAGTATTTTGTGTTTATCTTCATGTATTGGGTCAGGCCAGGGTGTGGAATGGGGTTTTTGTATTGTGGTGTGTTTTGTCTTGGGGTTTTGGTGTTGGTATTGGGATTGTAGCTTAGTGGGGTATCTAGCAAAGTCTATGGCTGTCTGGAGTGGTTCTCAATCAGAGGCAGGTGTTTATCGTTGTCTCTGATTGGGAACCATATTTAGGCAGCCATATTCTTTGAGTTTGTCGTGGGTGATTGTCCTTAGTGTCCTCTGTGTCAGTTTGCACCAGTTTAGGCTGTTTCGGTTTTCACATTACGTTTATTGTTTTTGTAAAATTTCGTGTTTGTTTATTATTAAATAAACATGGATTGCAATAGCCACGCTGCATTTTGGTCCGATCCTTGCTACACCTCCTCGTCCGAGGAGGAGATAGAAGAAAGCCGTTACAAAAACGGGGATAAACATATCTGAATTTGTTCAATAGAAATTCTCGTTTACAACTTTTGTACTAATGATTACACCCTGTATAAGCTAGATGCAGGTGAGAGTGTGCAAGATGGTATTGAATATCACTGTCTGTCACCTCAAATGTGTCTCTCGACCTGTGTGCACCCACATTGTAAACTGTAATTCAAAGGCTAGGTTGTAGGAACCTCATGATAGTTAGTATCATGTAGTAGCCTAAACCTATCGCTGTTACATTAAGCTGGGTGAATGGAATTTCAATGACAGTCATCCAATATGCTGTAATAGAAATAAGGCCATGCTCATGAAAAAAATAATCATCCTCCCTCATCTTAAATGGCACCGACCCCCACTGGTAGACACACACACACAAATCCAGAACCCCTATACACCCACACTCGCCAGACACATTCCCAGTCACTTTCTATCCAACACCTAAATCCCTAACATTAGTTCTCCTGAAACTTTTATATGGGTGGGGGCAGTTGAATGCTCAGAGCAGCACAATTGCAATTTAAAGGTAGAGTAAAGGTCATAGCACATGAAGGGTTCATTTAGGTTGATTAGTCCTGCTCGGTTCAGTATGGCATGCGTTAAACAATGACCTGTAATTAGTTTGATGAGGTTCGAGAATGAGTTTAACCACAAGATTAATCACAAATCATGACAACGACACCGATGACAGCTAAGTACGAACCAGCCATATGTTCTGCTTGGCCATGTGTGAAAAAAGTCTGCCATTTCCATTCTGAATAACAAACCTGAGAAAAAAGGGTGCATGAAAATGAATGGACAAGAGGATTTAATTGGCTGGGTTGATGGCAAGGCACAGAAGTAGGAAGCGTACGAGGCATAGAGGCGCAGCTCAGCGAGATTCCCAGGTGAGAACACTACTCGTGAATCTGTTAAGTCTCAGAGCAATTTACTGTGAACGTTGTGAGTGCGGATAACGGACCTCCTTCTCAGTCACCTATTAGCTTGCATCCCTCTCTCCCCTCATAGCAACGAGCTAGGCGAAGATAATTTGACCACATTGTGAGAGACATACCCCCCCTCCCTTTCTTTCACAAGGGTAATCCCTCGTTATTTATTTTCCAAAGTGTGTGATGCACCCTCTCAGGATTTATGGACTGTCAGTTCCCAATCGTTGAACAGAACCTTGCGGCGAGGTATTACATACTACTGCATGGAAACGTGTTTGTGCAGGGGCGAGGACACAGTGATATAAGACTGCATAGCTATCCATAGGCATGGAATAAAATTCACTCTCCAGTTGCTGAACGGACACCCCCTTCCATTTTTCAAGACGTACTGTCTGATCTATCCAGCCAGAATGAAGAATGAAGCCACGTTTTAGGTGTTCTGTAATTGCCTTCAGTCTCGTGTGCAGAGTGCGGTGAAAACAAAATGCTTTTTTGGAGTGTTATAACACAGAGATTATTTTATTTGATATCCCAAAGAAAATTACTTTGCTTTCTTGGTAGCAAAACCTTAATTCAGTCACACAAATGACTCAACTTGAGAAACATGCATACATTTATGTAAATCAAATTGATAATTCACACAATCAAAGCATAAAAATAAATGTTGTCATTGTGTTAATTGTCAATTTGATTTCCTTAAAATGTACGAATGTTGCCGTTTGTGATATTGAGTCATTTGTGTGGGTGGTAATTAATTAAGGCTTTGCGACAAAGAAAGCAACGTGCAAAGACATGGCAGTTTGCAATCTTCTAGACTTTACCATTGGTTTCCGTGACAGTAAGTTTTCTAGCAGCTCCCAACTATTCTCCCTCGGTCTGCCTTATGAAAGCTTAGCGATACACCCATTAAAATTACCCTCATTCAGTTACAGAGAGAGTATTGTCAGAAGCCATTGGTAATGAGGGGAATGAAAAGTAGTAATCAAAGACAAGAGAGTAAAAATTAAAACAGAGCAAATACAAATGGATGTTTAATGAGACAGCCATTTACAGTTCAGAGTCAGAAGCAAAACACATTTTTTTAAAGTTGACTCACACAGAGAAATGAACTCTGACTTTGAAGACAGTAGTATTAAGAGACTGACATTCTACTAAGAGAAAGAGGCTGTTTTCCAGGCTGACTACTGTATATTGCAGATGTCTGCTAGATTTAGTCTGGATAGGTGTTTAACATACTGTATCAGCTAACCGCATCATATGAGATCTAATGCCTGACTGCGCAGTCGTTGACGTGGCACTCAACAGTTAGTTGATGCAAATCAATGTCTGCCTGGTAGTCGACCAGACATTCTGTATGTGACGGTAAGTGTCAAGTAATGACTGAGGAACAACTTGGAAACTACTGTATCCACTTAAAGCCACACAATATCATTTTTCCAGTAAAAAAAAGTGGATATAGCCTAACCCTTAATTTGGAAGAATATGACTTTCAATTGCCTTACTGAGATTAGTACAACTGTCTTACCTTATCAATACCAGAAACCAGCAAATGGAAGGTTGGTACAAGATTATTTCCCAAAAATAAAACATTTAATTTGCAGATTAACAGCTGAAGGTAAACCAATTATTTAGTGCTTTGAACTGTAAATCAGATTTGACTGATTTACAGTTCATGTGTGAACTGATTCAGGAAACGAGGTGTATGTCGCAAGTCACAACTTCACAGGAGAGCTGTTTGAATGTTTTTAAAAAATGTAATCGAAATTCCTTCTCGAACATGCTTTAATATCAAACTTGTATGCCATCTGTAAATACGAACACAATTGTTAAAATACGACCCTAGTTGGTTTATCCACAGAAAAAGTGAGCAACATTCCCGCTAGCGATGATTGGCTGAGATAATGAGTGGGCTGGACATGCCAAGAGATGAATTTGGATTGGTCTACCATATAGCACGTGTCTATCTGTTGGAGCTGGTCAGTATGTTTATGTAATCGTGTCAAACACGACTTTAAAGAATAAAAATGTGCACGTAGTAAAACTGCATAAACCTAATGTTAAGTTGAAGTGTACTCTTAGATAGCTAACATTAGCTGGCTGGCTCGCTAGCTGATGTAATGTGTATGCTCTCCACTTTCTGGAGGACTGAGTTTTGAAATCAGTGGAATTTGAGTATGATAGCTAAGGAGATGGAGAAAACAACAGTCTGGATAACATCGTCAAACTAAGGCAACCATGCATGGCATCAGACAGGAGACGCGTCCAACCTATTCTGGTAAGATTCAGATATTACACATTTCAAATTGACAGAAACTGTTTTCCTTTCAAGTGTACTGTTAGCAAGCTAACGTTAGCTGGCTGGGTCACTAGCTAATGTTACGTGTATGAACTTATTCTTCATATCTCAGACACATTTGCTTGACTAGTTATAGCCTTATAACCTGGTTGGTTAGCTACCTGCAGATTCATGCAGGGTAGTAACATCATGAGTTGTGATTATGGTCCATTGTTTAGCTAGCTACCTACATGTCTTAAAAAAGACTAATATAATTTTGACAAAGTATTTTAATTTCAAGTTAAAGTGTACTCTTAGCTATCTAGCTCGCTGACTAACATTACGTCATGTGTTGGGATTCATTGTTTACCTAGCTAGCTATCTAGCCACATTTCTTAACAAAAAACTCATCTTAGTGTGCCAGAGCGCAGAATAACTGATGCATTTTTTAACGCTGAACACCCGTTGAATGTCAGTAAATGTTACAGCAGAACAGTTACAGTCACCAACGCTATAGTTTGAGGAAAATGGTCAGAGTAGGGTGTTCTCTCATTATGTGTCTGGAAGTAGCTAGCCAATTTTAGCCAGTTAGCTTGGGTACTTGACTGTAGTTGTGAGGTCAGAGCCCTACTTATTGGCCAGAGCGGCCAGTGTGCACACTGAACACGAAACCACAGCTAGAGTGAGTAATCTTCAGTGAGCTGTTCTCTCTTAGATGTCTGGAAGTAGCTGGCAAGTTAGTACAGAACGGTTGGATCAACCCTTAAAGAGATTGGTGGGGCTGTGAACAATGCTGACTGGGTGTAGACAAATTAGGACTTTCCAATAGTTGTACCAAAACATTGAAAGAGTTACTTTCCCCTTGTTTCCTCAAATGTAGTGTATGATATACCATTTGTAGTCTCTGTCTCTGCTTTTATCTAATGTTAAAAAAAGAGAAATTCAAATGTTGCTACATAAGACCGAATCCAGGTGGTGAGTCAGATAGTAGGAAATCTGCCAATATAAATGAATTCATTAGGCTGTAATTCCTTCTTGCATCTATGAGCTCTCCTTATTTCCCTGTTTCCCTTCTGGACTTCAGTCCACATCACATCAACTCTCAAAAAAACCTACAGGCCAAACCTTCATCTCATTACCACTAACTGCTACACACAGCCTACATCGTTGTCATCATATTAACATCATAGTCAACATAGCTACTAGAACTAGCATATTAGGAAACCCGCTACAATCATGCATCACAGTTTACAGTCAGCAGGATGTAATTACACCGGCAGGCCCCGGTGTCAATAAATGTATAAAACCAAAAGCTTACCTTGACTAGGAAGAATTCCAGTGTTTAATAGCCATAGCCAGCAAGCTAACAGAGCATCCCTCTCTGTTTGAGTAGGCTGAACTAGGTAGCTTCATTCCCTAGCTAAGTAAGTGAAAGTGAAAAATACAGCAAAATATACCTATCGCTCTCTTGCTTCTTCATTTAAAATACACAAATATGATCAAAACCCTTCAACTATTGTCTTTGTCTTTGAGTCAAATACTGTAAAGCTTGTCGTCTGGGGAAAGAGAGGAGGACCAATGCGCAGCGTTGTAAGCGTTCACATTTTAAATACTTTAATGAACACTGAAAACAAAACAATAAACCAACGAACAGTCCTGTAAGGTACAACACTAAACAGGAAATAACCACCCACAAAACACAATGGAAAACAGGCTACCTAAATATGGTTCTCAATCAGGGACAACGATTGACAGCTACCTCTGATTGAGAACCATACCAGGCCAAACACAGAAATAGAAAATCATAGACAAACTAACATAGACAACCCACCCAACTCACGCCCTGACCTATACTAAAACAAAAGACAAAACAAAGGAACTAAGGTCAGAACGTGACAAATACTCATCACATTCTATGGACTGCAAGCTGCAGCTTATGCTTTCAGTACTAGATTCCTTCTCTGATCCTTTGAATGGGTGGACAACATGTCAGTTCATGCTGCAAGAGTAACAAATTGTAACAAATTCCTCTCACAAACTCCTCAGTCTCAGTGTCTTCTCTTCGCCATATGCCTTTCCCCTAGACGCACACACACACATCCAGAGATATGTAGGGGGCAGATCAAAGGCCTGTGTATTCCAATACACAATGACACAAGCTCCTGGAAAGCTTTGATAATGCCGACCTGTTCCAGCAGAGCGTTTTGTCCCCACGAAGTGCAGCAGTCAAGTCAGGCAGGCAGTCCCTGGGGCGTCCGCACTGTGCCCTGATGTGGAGCTTAACCCAAGACACCAGGAAATGAGCCACGTCATCCCCAGGGAAGAAAATGGCTTCACTCCCGAAGAGGAACTGTTCATTTTGGCCTTGAGAATACTACCACGCTGGAGAAAACGTTGGAGACTTTCCCCCCTCATTACCAAGTTGAGTTAATGAGGTATCTATATATTTTTAAGATTTATTTAACTAGGCAAGTGAGTTAAGAACAAATTCTAATTTACAATGACATTCTACCAAAAGGCAAAAAGACCTGCTGCGGGGATGGGGGCTGGGATTAAAAATTAAAAATGGAATAAAAATATAGTAGGTCAAAACACACATCACGACAAGAGAGACACCACAACACAACACTAAGACAACAACATAGCATGGCAGCAACACATGATAACACAGCATAGTAGCAACACAACATATCCTGGCAGCAGCAACACATCACGGCAGCAGCACAACATGGTAGCAGCACAAAACATGGTACAAACATTATTGGGCAAAGACAAGAGCACAAAGGGCAAGAAAGTAGACAACAATACATCAGGCGAAGCAGCCACAACTGTCAGTAAGAATGTCCATGATTGAGTCTTCCAATGAAGAGATGGAGAAAAAACTGTCCAGTTTTAATGTTTTTTTGCAGCTCATTCCAGTCACTAACTGCAGCGAACAGAAAAGAGGAGTGACCCAGGGATGCATTAGGGACCTTTAACAGATTGTGACTGGCGGAACGGGTGTTGTATGTGGAGGATGAGGGCTGCAGTAGATATCTCAGATAGGGGGGAGTGAGGCCTAAGAGGGTTTTATAAATAAGCATCAGCCAGTGGGTCTTGCGACGAGTATACAGAGATGACCAGTTGACAGAGGAGTATAGAGTGCAGTGATGAGTCCTATGTCCAGTCCTTGATTGGATATTTGTGTCCGTCATAGTTGGCTTCATTTGTCTCAAAATCAGGCTTATTGATTCGACGAGTGCAACTAGGATTCTTCAGCCCAATCAACATAATTGGATAATGGGAATGTTGGGGTGCGTTCAGGACGGTGCAATGTATTATACTGAACTTTATATTTCCATTTGCAAGGAACGCCTTACTCAACATGCCTTGACAGGCATGTTTCTTCTACATAATATATTTCCACAACATTGTGCCCTATACTGCCCTACAAAAGCAAAATGCAGTAACTAGACTTTTTATTAAAATGTAGTTAAGACTAAATTCAGGCTTTGTAGTATCTTGTGTATCTTGTGACAAAGTGTCCTGGTGCAATTATCTTCTGTTTCAAAGGAAATTGTTTGTGAAATTTGCAGTAAGTGCAAAATCCAAGTGAAAACCAAGACAAACAGCAGTCACTGAAGTTACTGCACTTTGGCTTTGTTACACCATGTCTTGACTGCACTTACCTGCTCTGCTATACAGTGCCTTGCGAAAGTATTCGGCCCCCTTGAACTTTGCGACCTTTTGCCACATTTCAGGCTTCAAACATAAAGATATAAAACTGTATTTTTTTGTGAAGAATCAACACCAAGTGGGACACAATCATGAAGTGGAACGACATTTATTGGATATTTCAAACTTTTTTAACAAATCAAAAACTGAAAAATTGGGCGTGCAAAATTATTCATTGAATGTATGATGATATCATGACGTATGACCCCAAAGTCAAATAAATGACCATACAAAGACAAACAGAAAAACAAGAAGAAAGTTGAATAAACACATTTAGATTGTAGATACTGCACAGTCAAATATAATTTTTAAGTATAAACATTCTGCATGATGAAATAGTCCTTACCTTACAGCAAAAAAATGCCTGAGGGTTACTACCATACAACATTCTAAACATGAAAACATAACTACATAAAACCATTAAATATAGTTGTAATGTAGTTAGAAGTCGCAAACCGTTTCAATCAAACAGAAAAAGTACAAGAAAGATGGATAAACACATTTACATTGTATACTGTACAAAAATATAAATGCAACATGCAAAAATGTCTAAGACTTTACTGAGTTACAGTTCATATAAGGAAATCAGTCAATTTAAATAAAGTCTATGGATTTCACATGACTGGGCAGGGGTGCAGCTATTGGTGGGCCTTGGAGGGCATACCCACATGTCAGCCAGGCCCACCCACTGGGGAGCCAGGCCCAGTCAATCAGAATAATTTTTTCCCCACAAAAGGACTTTACAGTTTTTTACAATCACTTACACACTAAAAGTGGTACTTGAGGCACACTCAGTAAAACCATTAACTCATGACCTAATTTTCAGGCCAGTCTGCAAAACTGCAAGCACATTATCTGCTTTACACTCAGTTTGCAACTGTAAAACACACTTTTTGCTAAACACTAAACACAGCTCTTTACATTAGACATATCATTCAAAAGTAACATGCTGGACTGGACTAACAGGCTGGACTGAGGACTTGTAGGTCTTGTGTTTCGTTTGGAAAACACTGCCGTTCCAAATGCTACACTCATTTACCGATTACCTACACCCAGTGCTGACGTATGAAAACACTTATAGCTAATTTCTTCACTTCAAAAATAGACTTCAGATTGGCTTTCTTGGTTTGGACAACAATGGAGGCCAATTTTGTAGAGTTAGAGGAAGAGGAGTGAGGGTAAGAGGGGGATGAGGATGAGGACAAGGAGGAGGACAAGGAGGCCACCTGTGGTGACATAGACAAGGGGGCATGCCAGGGCTGGATACGCCACTCCAGACGCTACTTCCCCCGCTGTTTAGCCAGAGAGAACATTTTTGGAGAGAGAGTTAGAGAAAGAGGATTGACAGTAAGAGGGGGATGAGGACAAGGACAAGCGTATTTGTTTATCTTCTACTGTATTAGTTTTGTCTATTACTGTTAATTCAGTGCTCAACCTTAATGTGTGTTGACAATACAACAGAACAGATTAACTGGACTGGCATTTACACTCACGGGTGGCTAAAAATAACTATCCTAAAGCCACGGCCCTACCAAGCCACACCTTCAGTCTACTGACCTGACCTGTGGGTGACCTAATTGGCTGTTTCAAACATAACCCAAACTGTGTTCTGTCCAATACTTACCCAGCATTTTTTAGAGTAGAGTGTGTGTGTGTGTGCTCCATGAGAAAAAAAAACGCTTGTTTGGCTCTCCACTTCTATATATATATAAAACGTGTTATTGTGAGACATATCTCTGATTATTGCTTGTGTAAAGTAGGCTATGTACTTGAATCTCACCATCATATTTCTGGCTATTGGATATTCCTACATGTTATGCAAAACCACTATCATTTCCCATGTTCTTTGCATATCTAGCATTTCCTTTACTGAGGTACATCATTTATCATTGTCCTCTCCTATAACAGAACCCATAGTGTTCCATTTCAGAGGTTATGGTACTACTTTTGGTGGATGCCTGACCTGGGAAACACTTAGCTATGCTCGGTTTACACATCTACTGTATTGTGTATATATGGAGGGTCTCTCTCTAAGTGATACTCATCTTGCTTTCCACTACTCTCATGGTCTTCATTTGTTTAGTTTGGCTTCTCATGCACGTCCCCCTCGTCTCCCCCACCCCCTGATCACATTGCATTAAACCCTCTGCCTACCGCAGTGAAATACCTCATTTACAATCATGAGTCCCCTGAATGATTAAAATATGCCGCTCATGCCCAGAGCCTGTCTGCTCGTCAAGACAAATATGTTTAGGACGTCTTGCTAACATGGCTGCCCTGATTACAAACTAGTTTAGGTAAACTAGTTTTGCAATAGCATTGAAGACATTTGGTTGTTTTACTTGTTTTGATAGAACAGACACAGTACTTGCACAGGTTGGTGCAATCAGTGGGTTGATTTTACATTGTCTCTTGCCTCTGCCCCAAAATGTTAAACTTGTGTTATTGAAAACAGGTACGCTTATACAAAGTTGCTCTCCCCCTGTGGTCCACAACAGGTCTGGGGTGAAGTTTCCCCTAAGTACAATTCTAGGATCCTCTTCCTTCCCCCATTCCTAACCTTAACTATTAGTGGGGAAAATGCTTAACTGACCCAAGGTCAGTGTCTAAGGGCAACTTCACCCTCCTCCTCCACAACACAAGCTGGCTGGATTAAAGGTCAGCGACAGGATGTCAAAGGAAGTGACACAAATTGAGCATGCGCCTGTCGATACTCACAGTGTGGAATCAAACGGTCTCAAAATCAATGCATGTTGCATAGGCAATACCTGTCAGGGGTGATATAGAGCCAGAACTGTACTGGTCTGCCTTTCATCTCTATTTATGTGCCAATGTCCTCATCCAAATCTAGACTGACATGTAAAATCGTAAGATCCAGTGGTACGCTCAATGCCATCGGCGGTACCCAAGTAAAAATGTGTTCTGTTTTTTTTTTTAAATGTTCAATTTATATTTTCCAACTGGGCTATACATTTGGGTGAGTTTTTATTTTCTTCACCTGAGTAGCCTCGTTTCACTGCCAAAAATAAAATTCAACCATCTAGTGTTCAGCGAAATAACAACACAATGTCAAATACAGGTAGATTAGTCAAATAATTAACATCTAATCACATTAACCGTTACTCTCTTGCGGGAATTCCACTAAAATTCTTTATGTAGCCAAACGTAGCTGCTGCTCATGTTGGTATCTGTACTGATGGCGCAAAAGCCATGACAGGAAGACATAGTGGAGTGGTTATGCGCATGCAAGCAGTTGTCGCTGACGCCACTCGGGTACACTGCAGCATCCACCGAGAGGTGCTTTGTGCCAGGGGAATGCCTGACAGCTTGAAATACGTTTTGGACACTACAGTGAAAATGGTTAACTTTGTTAAAGCAAGGCACCTGAATTCTCGTGTATTTTCTGCACTATGCAATGATATGAACAGCGACCATGTAGCGCTTTTACAACATACAGACAGACGTGCGCTGGTTATCAAGGGGGAAAGTATTGACACTTTTTTTTTAAATTGAGAGACGAGCTTAAAGTTTTCTTCACTGACCATAATTTTCTCTTGGCTGACCCCTTGCATGATGACTAATTTCACACACGACCGGCCTATCTGGGTGATGTTTTTTCTCACCTGAATGATCTGAATCTAGGATTACAAGGATTCTCTGCAACTATAATCAATGTGACAAAATTGAGGCTATGATTAAGAAGTTGGAGCTCTTCTCTGTCTGCAGGGGCAGTATTGAGTAGCTTGGAAGAAAGGTGCCCGTATCAAACGGCCTGCTCCTCAGTCATAGCTGCTAATATTTGCATATTATTATTAGTATTGGATAGAAAACACGCTGACATTTCTAAAACTGTTTGAATGATGTCTGTGAGTATAACAGAACTCATATTGGCAGGCAAGATCCTGAGTTGAAATCAAAACAGGAAGTCTGAAATCTGAGCTTGTATGTATTCACCAGAGTCCCCAATGAAATCCCCTTGAGATATGAATGATGTTGCACTGCCTAGGGGTTCCACTAGATGTCAACCATCAATAGAAATTATAAAGAGGCTTCTATGTTGTTGTGGGAGTAAATGAGAGCGGATGTCCATCAAGCAGCCATTTTGTGATCGCGCTTTTTCCTCATGGTAGGCACTTGCATTCCATTGCTCATGAAGACAAGAAGGAATACTCCGGTTGGAACTTTATTGAAGCTATATGTTAAAAACATCCTAATGATTGATTCTGCACTTAGTTTGAAATGTTTCTTCGACCGGTAATAACACTTTTTGAAGTTTTTGTCAGATATAACGCTGACCAGAATTAGCTTTTGGATATGTATACCAAACGCGCTAACAAAAGAAGGTATTTGGACATAAATAACGGACATTTTCGAACAAAACAAACATTTATTGTGGACCTGGGATTCCTGGAGTACTTTCTGATGTAGATCATCAAAGGGAATATTTATCATGTAATTTCTTGTTTATGTTGACGCCATCTTTGCGGCTGTGGTGTTTTTACTTTTGAGCGCTGTCTCAGATTATTGCATGCATTTTTTTTAAATCTGACACAGCGGTTGCATTAAGGAGAGGTATATCTATAATTCCATGTGTATAACTCGTATTATCATCTACATTTATGATGAGTATTTCTGTTGAATGATGTGGCTATTCAAAATCGCTTGATGTTTTTGGAACTAGTGAATCTAACAAGCCAATGTAAACTCAGATTTTATATAAATATGAACTTTATCAAACAAAACTTGCATGTATTGTGTAACATGAAGTCCTATGAGTGTCATCTGATGAAGATAATTCAAGGTTAGTGATTAATTTTATCTTTATTTCTGTTTTTTGTGAATGCTATATTTTGCCGGAAAATGGCTGTGCTTATTGTGGTTTGGTGGAGACCTAACATAATCGTTTGTATTGCTTTCGCTGAAAAGCCTATTTGAAATCGGACACTGTGGTGGAATTAACAATGAGAATAGCTTTAAAATGATATAAGACACATGTATGTTTTAGGAATTGTAATTATGAGATTTCTGTGGTTTGAATTTGGCGCCCTCTATTTTCACTGGTAGTTGTCATATCGATCCCGGTATCGGGATTGCAGCCATAACAGGTTTTAACAAGGACAACACACAAGTCTTTCCATCATTGTATGATTTTTTTGTGTGCAAATGAACTCAGGTTTACGGACAATGTGAAATGTGATATAGCGAAGCACCTGAGTGAGTTGGGTGCGCAATTATGCAGGTACTTTCCCGAAATGGATGACAAAAACAACTGTCAGATGTCTGGATTTGGCTGCACTCAGAGTATCCTACCCTTGGCAAATCGGGCTGTTAAGACACTGATGCCCTTTGCAACCACGTACCTATGTGACAGTGGATTCTCAGCCCTCACTTACATGAAAACTAAATACAGGCACAGACTGTGTGGAAAATCATTTAAGACTGAGACTTCAATACAACCCAACATTGCAGTGTTATGTGCATTACAATGATGGCAAAAAACAACATTTGAGAGTGCGCTGACCCTGGTGCTAGAGGGGGTACGCAGCTGGAGGTTAAATGTTTGAAAGGATACAGGACTATAAAAAGTGTGGGAACCACTGCTCTAGGATGTCTGTGTTTTCTTGCTTTCTCTCTCAAGTCAAACTTTTTCTGTGCTACCTTGTTGTTCTGAGAGAGGAATTGAGAGGAAGTGACAAAGTCCCTTCAGTCAATTCGTAATTACCTTTTTTGTTGAGTGAACCTATTCTCTATCTGCTTATGCTTTTGAATAGTCAAACCTGTCATCTTCTAGTCAAGTGATTAAACAGCAAGGCTTTGATTGTGATAGGCTACGATTCCCGTGTTGGATAACTTTAATATTCAAAACATCATTGTTCATGGAGTTGTCATATCTTCTCCTTTCTCCTTCAGACAAGTAATGCACACAGCTACTTTCTTACCACTATAATTAGTTGTTGATTAATTTACTAACAGGCAGTAATATAAACCTAATCGAAATACAACATATTTACAAAAAATTGTATTTTAGCTAATTATGGCTGATATTGCCATTTATTGTTGTCGCTGTCCAGCAACCCACCTATTCCTCTCCCCCGCATCCTGACCCCTCCTTCCTCTCTTTCCTTCCATACTGTCCATCCAGTACTGCCTCTGACAGAACCTCACCAACATTTGTGTCCGTTGCGATGGAAAGAGTCAACCCTCTAGTTAACTGGGGATATCTCAGCCATGATTTGGAAATAAACTCAAATTTTGTTCTGAAAGCAATTAAGACGCCTGGGTAATGGTAAAACAAATGATAGCAAAAGTTTAATGGGAAGCAAATGAAATATGAGATTACCCTGATTAGCCCGATGGTGTGGTGAGAGCGGAGCAGGCAGGGAGGGAGGACTGAGAGAGGAGTGAAAGGGATCAAGAAAGCAGGGGACAGATGGTGAGTCAGTGGAGACCGTTGATCTATACACATCTTGGCACTTTCCATGACATTAAACTGAGTTTTCAGGCCAATGTGGATGCTGTCTGTACAAAGGGAAATCAGCACTTATTGGGCGGTTGGAAAGTTGGAGAGTCTACCTCAGAACTGTAACACGCAGTAAATGGACTTTGGGACATTACATTTAATCAGCCAAAATGGTGGTAACAACAATAGATGGAATATGAAAATGAATGTTGATTTTGTGAGGATGAGGATGTTATGACAAAATCATTGTAACTTGAAGAGTTTTCATAATGTGTACATGATGTTTACATACTGTGCGTTGTGTAGAAAATATTCAGATGAAAGGCCATGTTTTTGTGACGACAAGACTGTGATTTTAGTTGTCTAAACAAGATCATAGTAAATCCTAATACCTTGCCTTGTAACGAGCTATGCCCCCTTTTGACCTGAGGGTATAAAGCATGTGAGTTAAGAATTAACATACTAGAAAAGAGGACCACGCACTGCAGCCGAGGTCCACGATTAGTCAAGACCCTGCAAACGCAACACAAGGTTGAAGACAACGGCAACCTCTGAACAATCAAGGCTATGGTGGAGTAGATATTCTAAGTACTGTACCAAGGAAGGTGAATTTAAGCAGGACCCTCCGGCTATTATCGTCAAATCATTGGTTGTCTACACAGCTTCCATCCCCACACTGGGATCATCGACAAGGCTGATTAGCCTCCCCAGAAGACCACTTTCACAGAACGAGTGCAAGGAAACAGACAACTAAGAGAAAGGACATTGTGACGGCTTGTGGACAGAGACTTGCACCTGATAACGAAGACGGCCATCGAAAGAACATGGCATTGGCCGAACCTATCCCACTAAGCGGAACTCGGCCCACGAAGAAATACCCAATGGAGACCTTCAACACGTAAATACATGCATTACAATTCTTACCCATAAGAGAGCCAGTTCGGGGCAAAGTGTTAATGGCTAAAAGCAAGCATAGTTTACAAATGTATCCAAGTGTTGGTTTTATCTCTTGATCTTAAATCTCCATCTTATGTAACACGTCATATTGTGTTGGTCCGCTAGGGATCTGTTGTCATTGTATTAAGTTCTAATCAATAACCTAGACTGTGTGTATAAATCTTATGTTATCATTTAGCTTGTTAGTAAATAAATAATCAACTCAATTTGTGTGGTACGGAATGACTAGTGAGATACGGGTTTGTGCAGATTTAAAGACCTATGCGACGTTCAGAATGAGACTGATATAAGGAAATGATTGACTGCTATGATACTGAGATTCTGATTCATTCTTGAGTTCATTTGGGAAATGGTAACTCATTAACTTATTTGGCACTGTGGGGCAGTATTGAGTAGCTTGGATAAAAAGGTGCCCAGAGTAAACTGCCTGCTACTCATACATAAAAGCTAGAATATGCATATAATTAGTTGGATAGAAAACACTCTCAGTTTCTAAAACTGTTTGAATGATGTCTGTGAGTATAACAGTATGGCAGGAAAAAATCCAACCAGGAAGTGGGAAATCTGAGGTTTGTAGTTTTGCAAGTCCTTGCCTTATAATTAACAGTGTCTATTCCGAAGGTGTCTATTCTATTCTAGGACTTCATTTTACACAATATATGTTTTGTTTGGTAAAGTTCATATTTATATCCAAACATCTCATTTTACATTGGCGTGTTATGTTCAGAAGTTCCAAAACATGCAGTGATTTTTCAGAGAGCCACATCAATTTAAAGAAATGCTCATTATACATGTTGATGAAAATACATGGAAATATAGTTAAACTTCTCCTTAATGCAACCGCTGTGTCAGATTTTTTTAAAACTTAACGGAAAAAAGCATAATCTCAGTACGGCATTCAGAGCACAAAACAGCCAAAATAAATATTGGCCATGTGGCGCAGTCAACATTAGTCAGAAATAGCATTATAAATATTTACTTACCTTTGATGATCTTCATCAGAATGCACTCCCAGGAATCCCAGTTCGACAATAAATGTTTGATTAGTTCCATAAAGTCCATAATTTATGTCCAAATAGCTTCTTTTGTTAGGGCATTTGGTAAACGGATTCAAACACGCGTTCAGGTCCAGCCGAACGTCGGTCGAAAATTCACAAAGTTATATTACAGGTCGTAGAAACTTGTCAAACTAAGTATAGAATCAATCTTTAGGATGTTGTTATCATAATTGTTCAATAATGTTCCAACCGGAGAATTCCATTGTCTGTAGAAAAGCAATG
Source organism: Oncorhynchus tshawytscha (assembly GCF_018296145.1). Lineage (NCBI taxonomy): Eukaryota > Metazoa > Chordata > Actinopteri > Salmoniformes > Salmonidae > Oncorhynchus > Oncorhynchus tshawytscha. Next base: position 43,828,518 of record NC_056436.1, on the reverse strand, counting down.
GAACGAGAGCTACCTCTCATGTGAAATGCGTGTGACTGAGATCGAGGCTGCTCCCAGACCTCTGACTCAATCCCCTCTTATCCGGCCCCCCTTCACAGTAGAAGCCTGAAACAATGTTCTAAAGACGGTTGACATCTAGTGGAAGCCTTAGGAAGTGCAAAATGACCCATATCCCACTGTGTATTCGATAAGGGCTTCCTGTTTAAAAACTCAATTTTTGCCCCAGATTCTGTCCCACATTCCTGTTTTATAAACGATTTTTCTCTACTACTAATAATTTTTTAGCCTGGGACTGTGAGTTCTGTTATCCACTCAGTTTAAAGGGACTATTTATATAACAAATATGAATTCGGAGGGCAGAAATGATGAAATATTAAAGCATTAGACCTCTCACTAAAGGCATCAGTCATACAGAAGTTATACGTAAATCCAAACTGTATTTCTCAGGTAAATTGGTAGGAATGTCTCATCCCATGTTCAAGAATAGCCCTTTTCCCTTTATTCAGATTAGAACTGCTGACTTTCGGTTGTTTGAAAAGGAAATATTCTCCAAAATATCATTATTTTTAACACAAGCCTTAGAAGGTTGGTTGCAATTTCAGTTTAATCCACCTGAAAAGACTGAACAAATAATACAGCAAATAGTGGTTATCTTCTGGAATTGTGATACAGTGAATTATAAGTGAAATAATCTGTCTGTAAAAAATTGTTGGAATTCTTTTTTGTATCATGCACAAAGGAGATGTCCTAACCGACATTCCAAAACTCTAGTTTGTTAACAAGAAATTTGTGGAGTGGTTGAAAAATGAGTTTTAATGACTCCAACCTAAGTGTATGTAAACTTCTTAAGGGACATAGACAGCTGTGAGGAGGAGGGTTTATTCTCCAGGCCTTCTTGGGGTTAGACCCACAGAGAACTGCTCCTTAATAACTTCTTTGGGATAGGTGGGACGGTAGCGTAAATATTAAACTTTCATGAAATCACAAGTCCAATACATCAAAGTAAATCTTAACTTGTTGTTAATCCAGCCAAGGTGTCAGATTTCAAAAAGGCTTTACGGGCAAAAGCAAACCATGCGATTATCTGAGGACAGCGTCCAGCACACAAATGCATTACAAATAATTTTCAACCAGGGAGTTGCGACACGAAAGTCAGAAATAACGATATAATATATGCCTTACCTTTGAAGATCCCTTTCTGTTGGCACTCCAAAAGGTCTCAGTTACATTACAAATGGTCATTTTGTTCAATAAACTCCTTCTTTATATCCATAAAAACTCAGTTTAGCTGGCACGCTTCAGTCAATAATCAGCTCGGTTTCCCTCTGTCAAAATTATTCCCAAACGTTACCAATAAACCTATCCAAACAAGTTAATCAACATTTATAATCAATCCTTAGGTACCCTAATACGCAAATAAACAATCAAATTTAAGATGGAGAATCGTTATTGTCTTCACCGGAGATAAACAAAAAGAATGCGCTCTCTTGGCAATGCGCTTGGAAACACTACAGCCAAAATGGGAACCAACTAGAAAAACTATTTTTCACTATTTTTGCACTTATATTATAAAAGTGCCAGGCATTGAAATCAGTGGTGTGCTTTTTTAAAATTTTTGTCCTCAGGGTTTCGCCTGCCATTTCAGTTCTGTTATACTCACAGACATTATTTTAAGTTTTAGAAACTTGTGTTTTCGATCCTAATCTACAAATTATATACATATCCTAGCTTCTGGGCCTGAGTAGCAGACAGCTTACTTTGGGCTCGCTATTCATCTGGACGTCAAAATACCGCCCCCTATCCCAAAATACCGCCCCCTATCCCAGTAACTAACTTTGCCCTTCCGGATGGCCTGAGTGCACTTATTTCTCATTTGCCTGAACAATAGCCAGAAAGATAGCTAGTCAGCCTGAGTATGCGTGTGCCGAGCCTTTTGCCAAATGCAATTCTTGAGGTGGAGTAACTCTGTAAGATCACGTTAGAACCAAGGGCTGAACCTGTTTTTAATTCAAATTTTCTTCATGGTTCGTGTCTGTTAACAAACCACTGAAAATATCAAAAAAGAAGGTCCAAGCGTCTTCGACAGAGGGGATCAAGTGGATTCTATACCATTTCACAGAGGCCAGTTCATGAAGGAAGGCTTGCTCATTAAAGTTTTTTAGCAAGCATCTATGACAAATCAGCACACGTCGTTTCCCTGAGCAGCCATTATGAACACAGGCTGTAAAACAGTGATCACTACGGTCATTACAGGAAACACCAGACTGATACCTTTTTGAGGATTATTTGTGAGGATAATAGAGGAGTGTAGTCTTTTCTGGGTGTTTGGAGTCATACCTTGTGGGATTGGTGTTAATCTGAGAAAGATTTAGGGAGTGCCATTGCTTTAGGACTTAGTCAGGTGGTTTAAGCATGTCACAGTTTAAGTCACCTAGCAGGACAAATTCAGACTTAGTGTAAGGGGCCAGGAGAGAGCTTAGGGCAGGTAGGGTATAGGCCGGTGCTGATGAAGGACGATAGCACCCAGCAACAGTCAACAAAGAGCTATTTGAAAGTTTTTAATGCTTAAATCCAGCAAATCAAATTGTTTGGGGACAGACTTGGTAGAGACAACCGAGCACTGAAGGTGATCCTTGGTAAAGATTGCCACTCCCACACCTTTGGAAGATATGTCTTGCCCGAAAAGGTTATACCAGAAAGGTTAACATCAGTATTCAAAACACTCTTCCTTAATCATGTCTCAGTGATGACCAACACATCTGGATTGGAGCTGTGAACCCACACTTTCAGTTGATCTATTTTAGGTAATAAGCTTCTAGTGTGAACATGCAGAAAACCCAGGCTTTTACAATTACAGAAATCAGTCGGAATTGGGGCTAGCAACACTGCGTGTGTGCTGGAGGCGAGCGAAAGCTCGGGAGAGAGGGGTGAATGTGGTGGATGTCCCTGTACCAGATGGGGAGACAGGCCAGGGCAGACAGTGAAGAGCTCGCCAGGTGGAATCCAAGTAGCAGCAGGCAACGGGAGTAGGTGTCATACCCACTTAGAAGAAGCTTTTATTTCTGGAGGCAGATTTCTTGGAGAAAATGACAGTGAATGGTCATTGAACAGCAAGAGTGAGCTTCAGAGGATGCTTCAAAGACTCCTGTCACTTGTTGGGCCCAAAGCCCTTTTACTTCACACCTTAGTGCTAGTTGAATTTGTATCTGGTCTGTCCTTTCAAGCCTGGGAGCTCAGTTCTAGGATGGAATGGTGTACTCAGGTCTCTGCTGTTTGTTTGCTAGAGCACCCTCTGTATAGCTTGGAAAAGTAACCTTGGAAGCAGTAATCTCTCTGGTTCATTTTGGTCAAAATTAGGTTGTAGGTTTTGAGTTTTGATCTGGAGCGAAGGCCATGCTGTGGAGAGTAGCATCCTGCACATGTACCTGCCGAGACATCCAAGTTTATCTAACGCCAAATCTATCCTTTTGTAAAAAACATGTTGAAAGAAATGAGAGCTCCCATTTAGCTGGGTCTCTCTCGCTGAGGGGGGGGGGGGCGTCTCTCCATCTCTCCATTAGTAAGCAAACATCTGGGTTTCTGTACAGCACTTTGAGATATCAGCTGACGTACGAAGGGCTATATAAATACATAAATATATAAATAAATATTTGATATATATATAAATGTATAAAATAGATAAATATTTGATTTGATTTCAACTGTTCTGCCTGCAGCTCTGGAATCCTGACCTGTTCACCGGACGTGCTACCTGCCCCAGACCTGCTGTTTTCAAGTCTCTAGAGACAGCAGGAGTGGTAGAGATACTCTTAATGATCGGCTATGAAAAGCCAACTGACATTTACTCCTGAGGTGCTGACTTGTTGCACCCTCGACAACTACTGAGATTATTATTATTTGACCATGCTGGTCATTTATGAACATTTGAACATCTTGGCCATGTTCTGTTTCATCTCCACCCGGCACAGCCAGAAGAGGACTGGCCACCCCTCATAGCCTGGTTCCTCTCTAGGTTTCTTCCTAGGTTTTGGCCTTTCTAGGGAGTTTTTCCTAGCCACTGTGCTTCTACACCTGCATTGCTTGCTGTTTGGGGTTTTAGGCTGGGTTTCTGTACAGCACTTTGAGATATCAGCTGATGTACGACGGGCTGCATAAATACATTTGATTTGATGATCAATTAAACACACAAATACATTTCAAATCCCTAAAAACAGATATAAACTTGGCAAGAGTCGATTGTCCTGCTAATAGTCCATAATGGGTGGATGGCTTCTTTTGAATTCCAATGTATTGAATGAATCCATTAATTACAGTAATTTACCATTCTCAGTGTGGAAAAGTTGTTTGCAGATTTCACAACCTGCTACACTTGTGAAAAACGGTTTACTTTCCACCGGTCCTGGCAACTCATCATTACGCACACCTGGCAACCATCATTACATACACCTGGACTTCATCACCACCTTAATTGCTTCCCCTTTATCTAGCACTCTGTAGCCTCACTCATCAGGCACTATTGGTTATGTTTTTATGTCGAGCTGTGGCACTTGTTTTGTATCGCTACATGTGCATTATTATTATACTCACCATCTGCTTCCTGAGTCTCCATTACAGAATACTGCCTCAAAATATGGAAGCAGCAGAAGAGAAAGACATCTCCCGTATGATCAATAAACAGGGACTCCTTTTCCACCAACACCACGATCAGCTGGTGCAACTGGGTGCGGCTATGAATGAGGTCCTCCGCATCCCCATCGCCTCGAAACCACCTGAGAGGATTCACCTTCAAATAACCGGCCTTCTACCACGAGTCGTCCCAGTGAGCCAGTTCCCCATCCTACCCAGCTTTCCTCCAGGGTCAGTGATACCAACTGTCCCTCCCGGACAAGTATGACAAGACTTCATCCAAATGCCATAGCTTCCTACTCCAGTGCTCCCTCTATTTCCCTACTCAAATGGGATCCCCACCACGAGAGGTCCAAGCTTGCCAAGGTCATTTCCCTGCTGACTGGGCAGGCGTTAGTGGTCTACGGCCATCTGGTAGAGAGGGAGAGCTGGGTTCCTACGTTCATGGCTTTGTTCAGGGTGGTCTTCAACCATCCACCGGAGGGCAGCGTGGGAGGTGAGCGACTACTCCAGCAGGGTGCCCAGACCACTGTGGAGTATGCCCTCACCATCCACACTGTGGCAGCCTCCAGTGGATGGAATGAGCCGGCACTCTGCATCCTATTCTGAAGAGGCCTGCTTGAGGAGGTACAGACTGAGTTGTCGGGACAACAACCTTTCCCTGGACGCTCTCATTGCGATGGCCATCCGCCTGGACAACCTTCTTAGGGAGCGCCGGTGCCACCTCGCCCCTCTTCCTCCTTTGGCCGTCCAGAGGCAGAGCCTGAACCTATGGAGATAGGGGTCACACAACTGTCCCCATTGCGGTCAGGAGGTGGTGTCCGGTGCGTCCCAACCCGAAGTCCACTGGGGCATAGGGATGGCCCCGTGATAATTTGTCTCCCAGGGTAGGTGTGTATTCCTAAATCGTTTTCTGCCAAACCCTTCCTGGCTTCCATTTCACTTGTTGGCTATCCCTCGTGTGTTAGCGGACTCGGGTGCCGCGGGGAATTTTATCGAGGCCCTAGTCTCCTCCCTGAACATCACCACATACCCGCTCTCCTTTTACGGTCCAAGCCTTGGATAAACAACCATTGAGATCCTGCAGTATCATTCACATTACAGCACCACTCACCCTCACTGTGGGACCCTTGCACCAAGAAAGCCTTCCCTTTCTCACACCACGGCACCCTTAAACAAAGTCATCCTCAGTCTCATGTGGCTCCAACGTCATGACCCCACCATCAAGGATGAAAATCCCAGCATTGGCACCTGGGTGTCGGAAGACCTGTTTTCCCTTATCTTGTAATTCCACGTCGGTTGAGAGTCCTGTGAGTGACCTCCAGCCCACCATTCCCTCCTCCCATATCATTAGCCACGTGTTTTGGGATGTAGGCTCAGGAGAGGGAACTCGCGCCTGCTACCTGCCCTCCTGAGTGTATCTACATTCCCACAGAGGTGAGGGATCGGCTGTTGACGTGGGCACACAAATCCCTCGGTGCTGGACACCCAGGTATTACTCACACTATTTCATCCATCTCCGCAAAGTACTGGTGGCCCACCTTGGCACAGGAGGTCACCCACTATGTCAATTCATGCTCCGTATGTGCACAAACAAAATCTCCCCGGCACGCTCCAGCAGGGAAACTCCTTCCCGTGTCCATAGATTTCATACATCACCCTCTGTTTGATGGTTTCACCACTATTATGGTTGTTGTGGACAGATTCTCTAAATCCTGCCATTTTATCCCTCTCTCTGGTCTCCCTACTGCTCTCCATGTTGCCGAGACACTGTTCCAGCAGGTCTTCTGGCACTTTGGCCTTCCGGATGACATCGTCTCCGACCGTGGCCCGACCGTGAAGTTGGGGGCCACGGTCAGCCTTACATCCAGTTTACCAACCTCAGTCTAACAGGCTGGACATTTACATATTTGTAGGGATTATTGCATTTGTCATCTGGATGGCCAGATACAAATTTGTTTCAACACCAATTAGCCAGTAATGATGGTTTCGGCTTGCTATTGTCAAATTTAGTTGCTCATCAATGCGTGAACTGTGACCAAAGTCCTTTGCTACTGTAAGCCGAGAACTGTGTTCTAAAAATACAGTGGAAGAAATATATTATTGATTTAGATAAAATGCATATGTTTATTAGGCTACTGTGCGGTGTGACAAAAACCAACAGGACAATGAGATGTTTACTGTAGCTTACATGTGCTGTATTCCTAATACCTTAGATATAAAATCAAATGTTACTGGTCACATACACATGGTTAGCAAATTGTGAGTGTAGCGAAATGCTTGTGCTTCTAGTTCTGACAGTGCAGCAATATCTAACAATTCCACAACAAATAACTAATACACACTAATCTAATTAAAGGAATAAGAATATATGGATGAGCAATGTCAGAGCGGCATAGGCTAAGATGCAAAAGATAGTGTATATGAGGTGAGTAATGCAAGATGTAAACTGTGGAACACAGACAGACCTGTGGACATCAAAAGTTTGAATAATTAAACAATATTTATATTTTTGAGAATGTGGGAGTGGTCCGTGGACAGTCCTGACAAGTGCTTCACTTGGTGATCTTTTTTTTTCATGAAGGACAGGAGACACTTATTACTGTATCTTTGGTTGTGTACACTTAATTATGGAGCTTACATCTAAATATTGTGAAACATGTATGATTCAAACATTAAACTATTTGTGAAAGGGGTCATGTTAACCTTCTACATGAGAAAATATGGGTTTTCGTATAAAGTCAACCTCGTCAGTGGCCAGGCCCAAGTAAGCATAGACAATACCACGGCGTCATGGATCGGCCTTTTCTCAGTGAGCATAAAATCCACTCCTGACAATTTACATAAGACTAGAAAACATTGAGCTGTCGCTACATGCTGAAATGTTTAAAAACTACAACTCTATAGGCCCAGGAGACCAGACAGCATGTAGTTTTGGCTACAAGGCTGGAAATGGTTAAACTTTTGAGACTATCGATCACTACAGAATAATAGCAAATCCTAGACATAGAATTACTAGTCTGCAGCTATAAATTATGTACATCTAGTAGTAGGATACAGACAACCCAGGAAGATTCAATTCTATGCAATGACCATCTGTACGCCTGACGTATCCATTACAACAGACAACATCCATAGCCGCAGAAAAAGCTACAACCATGAAAGACATTGTGAATTCTGGGGAAGTTAACCAGAGACTCTGATTAACTGACTCTCCAGCAGATGGACCGGTGATTCCAACAGAGAAGACAACTACATATGGGCGTAAATATATACATTGCAATTATTTTTGAATGAGCGGCCGTTCATTGAAATGGATTACCATTTCAATTAATGTTATTATCAACTGTGTGTCGTGAATCCGTTTTGTCTTTCCCACTTTGTCTATCCCCACCCTTTTCATTGTCTATCAAGCTGTCTTACCGGTTTAGCCAACTAGGGACTTATCAATGCATTGTGTTAGTAACCAATAACTAAATTGTTTCATGTATTTCTGTGTTAGTTAGTAAATAAATAATTAAGCCAATTTGTATATTGCTGATTCATTATGGAGGCTAGGGTTCGTGTAGACATCCAAGGGTTTGCGATGTTCAGTAATTAGTACTGATGAGGTACAACTCATTAATAAGCGAATGTGATGATATGAAAAATATCTGAAGAGTCGATTTGGGATATAGAGACTCTATAAACATTTTCCTGTGGTGTCTCGACTTCCTAGATAATTAAAGTTCACATGATTAGTTTAATCATGAAATAATTACACCGAGATCATTTTAACTTCTCTAGGGTAGGGGGCAGCATTTGGAATTTTGGATGAAAAGTGTGCCCAAATTAATCTGCCATCTACTCAAGCCCAGAAGATAGGATATGCATATATAATTCGTAGATTTTGGATAGAAAACATTCTAAAGTCTCCAACTGTTAAAATAGTGTCTGAGTATAACAGAACTGATTTGGCAGGCGAAAACCTAGGAAAATCCATTCAGGAAGTAGGATTTTTTTAGTTGTTTAAGTTTTCTATTCAATGCCATTAAAGTATCCATTGACTCAAATTGCAGTTCCTATGCCTTCCATTAGATGTCAACAGTCTTTAGAAATTGTTTCAGGCTTGTATTCTCAAAAATGAGGGAGTAAGAGCAGTCTGAATGAGTAGACCCTGCAGTGTCAGAGCTTTTTCATGCGCGCGACCAAGAGAGTGCCTTTCTTGTTTACCTTTTATATTGACGACGTTATTGTCCGGTTGAAATATTATTGATTATTTAGGCTAAAAACAACCTGAGGATTGATTATAAACATCATTTGACATGTTTCTATGAACTTTACGGATACAATTTGGAGGTTTTTGGATATAGAGACTTTATCGAACAAAAGGAACATTTACTGAATAAATGAATGTCTTCTGAGTGCAACCATATGAAGATCATCAAAGGGAAGTGATTCATTTTATCTCTATTTCTGACTTGTGTAACTCTTCTACGTCGCTGGTTACTGTCTGCTGGGCTGTGTTCTCAAATAATCGCAAGGGATACTTTCGCCGTAAAACATTTTGGAAATCTGACACCATGGTTGGATTCACAAGAAGGTAATCTTTAAACCTATGTAAAATAGTTGTATCTTTTCTGAATTTTTATGATGAGTATTTCTGTATTTGAATTTGGAACTCTGCAATCTCACTGGATGTTGGCCAGGTGGGACGCTAGCATCCCATATACCCTAGAGAGGTTAATGATAGTCACAGACATGACATATGGCTCTTTAACAGTCTGATGGCCTTTAGATGGAAGCTATTTTTCAGTCACTCAGTCCCAGCTTTGATGCACCTATACTGACCTCGCCTTCTTGACGGTAGCGGGGTGAACAGGCAGTGGCTCGGGTGGTTGTCCTTAAGGATCCTTTTTCGCCTTCCTGTGACATCGGGTGCTGTAGGTGGGCAGGTAGTTTGTCCCCAGTGACGCTTTGTGCAGACCGCACCATTCTCTGGAGAGCCCTGCGGTTGCAGACAGTGTAGTTTCCGTACCAGGGGTGCCCAACAGGATGCCCATTCAGCCCAACAGGATGCTCTCAATTGTGCATCTGTTAGCGAGGGTTTTAGGTGACGAGACAGATTTCTTCAATCTCCTGAGGTTGCGCCTTCACCACCCTGTTTGTGTGGTTAGAATATTTCAGTTTGTCAGTGATATGTACACCGAGGAACATGAAAAGCGTGCCGCATTTAAAACTTTCCACCTTCTCCACTGCTGTCCCGTCAATGTGAATGGGGTGTGCTCCTTCTGCTGTTTCCTGAAGTCCACGATCATCTCGTTTTGTTGATGTTGAGCAAGAGCTCCCTCTCTGTAGGCTGTCTCGTTGTTGGTAATCAAGCCTACTACTGTTGTGTCGTCTGCAAACTTGATGATTTAGTTGGAAGCGTGCATAGCCACGCAGTCATGGGTGAACAAGGAGTGCAGGAGGGGGCTGAGTACGCACCCTTGTGGGGCCCCAGTGTTGAGGATCAGCGAAGTGCAGATGTTGTTTCCTACCTTTACCACCTGGGGGCGGCCGTCAGGAAGTCCACGACCCAATTGCACAGGGTGGGGTGGAGACCCAGGGCCTTAAGCTTAATGATGAGTTTGGTGGGTACTAAGGTGTTTAATGCTGAGCTATAGTCAATAAACAACATTCTTACATATAGGTATTCCTCTTGTCCAGATGGGATAGGGCAGTGTGATGGCTATTGTATTGTCTGTGGACCTATTGTGGTGGTAGGCAAATTGAAGTGGGTCTAGGGCAGCGGTCCCCAACCTTTTTTGCACCACGGACTGGTCTCATATAGACAATATTTTACCGGACCGGTCATTGGGGGGTTTACGACACAACCGGGATATCGATTATGTCTGTAAGTGTAGTGTAGATGCTTTTCATAAAATTGTACTTTTATACGTCTAACATGATGATGGTATTATAAAAACAAAGTGCATATTTTTCTCTAATGACCATAATAAAAACATTGCAACTCACCATGTCGCTGATTCAGTGGGAGCCCTGAGCTTGTTTCCGTGCAACAAGACGGTCCCATCTAGGGGTGATTGGAGATGGTGACACCCTTCGTTCCTTATGTCTAGTCTACAGTACTCTGTAACTTCGTTTTTGTTGCCATCATTGCGGAAAATACCGCTTTGCAGAGATAGGATGTTGGCAATGGAAGCAATGTTTTTAGTGCTTTTGTGGTTCTATCAGGACATTCAGCCTTGATTTTAATCCAGAAGGTCTGCAGAGATTAAGTTCTCAAACATACTTTTAAGGCCACCGTCATTTGCAACCTCAATGAGTTGATCTTCTTATTGCGCGGACATTGGCGATTCACCTGGACATTCACAAATGGGTTGCAGATCCATTCCTTCGTACTTTGTGGGTCTTTGGCAGTTGGATAGAAAACTCTAAAGTTTCCAAAACTGTTAAAATGATGTCTGAGTATAACAGAACTGATATGGGGGATTTTTTAAATGTTTGTTGTGTTCCATAGACTGCTTATACAGAGTCCAATGACTTAGGACTCAAATTGCACTTCTTACGGCTTCCACTAGATGTCAACAGTCTTTAGAAATTGTTTCAGGCTTGTATTCTGAAAAATGAGAGCGTAAGACCACTGAATGAGTGGACACTGCAGTGTCCCAGAGGTTTGTCATGCGCACGACCGAGAGTGTGCCTTAATTGTTTTCGTTTTATATTGCCAAAGCTTTTGTCCGGTTGAAATACTATTGATTATTATGACTAAAAACAGCCTGAGGATTGATTATAAACATCGTTTGACATGTTTCTACGAACTTTACTGATACTTTTCGGATTTTTCGTCTGCCTGTTGTGACGGCCTTTGAGCCTGTAGATTACGGAAACCGCGCAAACAAATGGATGTTTTTGGATATGAAGAGGGACTTTATCAAACAAACATTTATTGAGTAAATGGGAGTCTTGTGAGTGTAACCATATGAAGATCATCAAAGGTAAGTGATTAATTAGATCGCTATTTCTGACTTGTGTAACTCCTCTACTTGGCAACTGTTTGTAATGATGTGATAACTTTAACGTCATTCAATACCATGTTAAATTCAGGTAACATTTTTCGGCTAGCCAGCATTTCTCTGCGAATGACAGTGTAGACTCACATTCAGGTTCAAACTCTTTAACCCGGGTAGTGAAACCAGACAGCCGTCCAGTCATGGCAGCAGCCCCATCCATGCACATGCCAACACATAATGACCAATACAATTTTCCTGACATGTCATCATCCAAAGACTTGAATGGTTCTGCAACTGTTGTGTTATTTGGTAGGGACAGCGCACACAACATGTCCTCATCATCTAGAAATATATACCACACATAAAACAAGCAGAATTGTGATGTTGCCGACATCGGTAGATTCGTCAACCTGGATTGCATACCACAGTGACTCGTTAATTTAAGAATATTTCAGCAATTATATTTACTTTTTATACTTAAGTACATTTTAAACCAAATACTTTTAGCATTTTACTGGGTGACTTTCACTTTTACTTGAGTCATTTTCTATTAAGGTATCTTTACTTTTAATCAAGTATGACAGTTGGCTAATTCTTCCACTACTGAGTGCCACCTAGAGAACAGAAGCAGATTAACAGCCAAAAGCATTTCCAACACCATCACCTCAATTTTATTGTATACTGTTATTTAAAAAAATATTCATATTAAAAAAATCTTGCATATTAATTTATATCCACAATTAACTAACAATATGTGTAATAATTTAGGCACTTCATACGAAGGATTGTTACATCTGTGACACCTGTTTGTGTATCTTAAAACAATTATCACTTTTAGTGTATCATCTTATAATGACTTCTATTTGGAATACATTTGGAATACCAAAGATTAGGTAACACAGTGTGATTTGTACTGTATGTACCGAAACTTCTAGATAATTTAAGTACTGTGCGTTATTTAATAAAATGCATGATATGTTTGTAAAAAAGACCATTCCAAGCAGTTTGATAATGAGGGGGATCATTGATGGTGCAGTTGCATTCTATGACAACAAAAATAAATAGAAAAACTGAGAATATGTGGCAATCCTGCAGAGAGAGGGTTGTACGATCTCTCGGTTTTGTTGATCACATTTTCAACCCCAAATTTGCCAATATAGGCCTGCTAAACCTCTCAGCCTTCCCACTGACGATAATTCAATGGGATCCTTAAATAATAAAGTTCAACAATCAATAAACTACTAGTACACAGCAGAGGGACCTTCATTAAGTCATTTAGAAAACACAAATTCCCAGCGGTGGGATTTCAAGGGCTCCATTAAATGTAATTAATTAATTGACCCACAAAGATCATAATGATAAGCCATTCACCTTAAGTTGAAAGAAAACTAAATTAGCTTAAAAGGAGAGTTGGCTCAGTTCCACAGAGTGAACTTCCCAGTATTTCAAAGCCTTACTTTTAGGGGTCCTTTTGAGGGGTTGTGGGAAAAGGAGAGATGCAGTTTGATGTAATCACAGGGTTGAATCCAGAATTGGCATACACTTGCATGGCTCAAACATCCATACTCACCATACTTGTCTGCAACAGGATTTGCACAGAAGATAGTGTGTGTGTGTTGTGAGGGCATGTGAATCAGTGGAGGATGCTGAGAGGAGGATGGCTCATAATAATGGCTGGAATGAAGTCAATGGAATGGCATCAAACACATCAAAGATGTAGTTTCCATGTGGTTGATACTACTCCAATGACTTCATTCCAGACACTATTTTGAGCCTTCCTCTCCTCAGCAGCCTAAACTGACGTGTGTGTGTGTGTGTAGTCAAGATCCGGCCTGAATAGCACATGCCTATATCGGGGTGACAGGCTGCAAGCTGAAAGCAGATGTAATTTCTCTTTTGACCTCTGCAACACTACAGTACATTGCTATCACATGCAATCCCTTACTATCACTAGCCTCTGACACTGGCCTTGAATCTAACATTTCCTTGTGTGACTCCACTTCATTGCCCGCTTAGTACCTCCTGACAGGGCCATGAATGATATGTAAACCCTGCCTCACAAACAACACCCTATTCCCTATATGGTGCACAACTTTTAAACAGGGCCGATAAGGCTCAGGTCAAAAGCATTGCACCAAAAATAAATGGGTTGCCAATCAATGGATGCATACACAGTTGTATTTAGCCTGGTCGCAGAGTCATAGGCTTTGTTGACTCTTTGTGTCCATTGAGAAAGCAGCAACGAGCTGACCGAGTTAGTCTCTTAGGGACTGCACACATTACATTTGTGATCGGAATTTTAACCCACACAGTGTTAAATTCACTTTCTTTGTAATTATATGGCAGCTTTGCTTCAACTCCTTAGGAAACTGTGCGGTTATTTGGTTTTTTTTGTATTAGTTTTTACATTGTTAAACCTTATTAAATACAACCGGGAAAAAATATTGGATATCAGAGACGTCAATTTACCAGCATTACGACTTTCCGAAAGCGGATCCTTTGTCTGCACCTCCAGGGCATTTGAACTGATTCCAGAGGCCGACCCAAAACAACGCCGTCGGAGGAGAGGTTGCCTCTAGTGATGCATCGGATGTGCGGATGTGTGCACACCACCCATCGCTTCCCGTGTATATTACTCTCTAATGTGCGGTCCCTGGTTAACAAAGTAAATGAAATTAGGGCAAGATTTGCTCCAGCCTTGTCCTCGTCAACACGAGAGAATCACTGACATGATGTCAGCTGGTGTTTTTGTGGCAGGGCTGAAATGCAGTGGAAATGTTTTTTGGGAATTCAGTTCATTTGCATGGCAAAGAAGGACTTTGCAATTCATTGCAATTCATCTGATCACTCTTCATAACATTCTGGAGTATATGCAAATTGTCATCATACAAACTGAGGCAGCAGATTTTGTGAAAATTAATATTTGTGTCATTCTCAAAAATTTTGGCCACGACTGTACAATGTCTGTAGATAGTTGTCACAGTGTCATCATGAACATTCTATTGTCGTCCAACATCAAACTTGTGGTTATGAAAAGGTATAAATTTAAAAACGACAGGCTGCATGACATCAGCAGCCTGGTTGTCCAAAATAGAAGAATTTTTGATCTTGGACACTGTCTCGTTGGCCTAATGTTATATCCTAATTTGACTTTGGTGCAGATCTTGTTGTTCTTCACATTAACGTCTTGTAACGGCAGATTTCCTCCTCTTCGTCTGAAGTGTAGCAGGGATCGGACCAAAACCTAGCGTGGTAAGTGTCCATATCGTTTATATTATAAATCATAAACTGAACACTAAGAAATACAAAACAATAAATGTGAACAATAACGAAAACCAAACCGAAACAGTCCCGTGTGGTGACAAACACAGACACGGAAACAAACACCCACAAACCAACAGTGAAAACCAGGCTACCTAAATATGGTTCTCAATCAGGGACAATGATAAACAGCTGCCTCTGATTGAGAACCATATCAGGCCAAACACAGAAATAGAAAAACATAGAAACACAAAACAGACTGCCCATCCCAACTCACGCCCTGACCATACTAAATAAAGACAAAACAAAGGAAATAAAGGTCAGAACGTGACACGTCTCTGGTAAATACACACTATATCAAATAAAAATAAAGTTGAATTGTCACACCAGATACAGAAGGTGTAAATGCTACAATGAAATGGTTACCTGCATAGCAGAGTTTTTGTTTAGCTAGAAAGCTAAACAATGAACCATAATCCCAACTCATAATGTTATTACACTTCATGAATTTGCGAGTAACTAACTAACTAGGTTCAATGTTAGCTAGCTAACATTAGGCTATAACTAGCAGTGCAAATTGCTCTGAGATATGAATATTACAATACAGATCATACACGTAACATTAGCTAGCGAGCCAGCCAGCTAACATTAGCTAGCTAGCTAACCGTACACTTTAACTCACAATAAAAATGACTTCCTGACAAAATTGAGAAATGTATAATATCTGAATACATAGATGAACGCTTCTCAATCTCTGTCAAGGATTCCATGGTTGCCTTAGTTGGAAGATGTAATCCAGAGATAGGTGTTCTCTCTTTTCGACTCCGCATATTTGCAATAAAATGCCAGAATTAGACTCAAGCGTGCTACATGGCAGACCAATCCCAACTCATCTCTCGGCATGTCCAGCGCATCCATTAACTCAGCTAATCCTGGCTAGCGGGAAGGATCCTGTCTTTTTACGTAGCTAAACCAACTGGGCTTGTAATTTAACAATTGTATTCGGATTTACAGATGGCATACGTTAATTTGTTTTTAACGACCGTTCCACAGGTGCATGTTCATTAATTGTTTATGGTTCATTGAACATGCATGGGAAACAGTGTTTAAACCCATTACAATAAAGATCTGGGAAGTTATTTGGATTTTTATGAATTACCTTTGAAAGACTGTCCTGAAAAAGGGACGTTTATTTTTTTGCTGAGTTTAATACTCCTATTTGAATCCAGCTAGAGTTAAGACAGCCAACGATTGGAAAATGGAATCAACTACAATCTGCAATTAAAATGACGTATTCTTCAATAAGGTTTAACAGCTGTTGGCACCCAATAAATTTAGCATTTCTGCCACCTACTAGACTGGAGTATAACTCTCTTATTCTTTGCTTGAGAAAAGATAAATAAAAAATGTAATAAATCAACAAATACCTGACCATCTACCAGGCCTTCGCAAATCCAGTCCTCGGGGGCCTGATTGGTGTCACACTTTTGCCCCAGCCCCAGCTAGCACACCCAACTCCAATAATCAACTAATCATGATCTTCAGTTTAAAATGCAATTAGTTTAAATCAGGTATATTTTCTAGGGATTGGGGAAAAGTGTGACACCAATAAGACCCCCGAGGACTGGAATTGCCCAGGCCTGGTTAGATGGCAGGGAATTTGTTTATTTTATTGCATGCCTTACTCATGTCGGCCATGGAGAATGAGAGCCCATTGTCCTTGGGAGCGGGCCACGTCGGTGGCACTGTGTTATCCTCAAAGTGGGGCGAAGAAGGTGTTTAGCTTGTCCGGGACCAAAGACGTTGGTGTCCGCGATGTGGCTGGTTTTCCCTTTGTAATCTGTGATTGTCTGTAGCCGTTGAATTGCGAATCCACTTTGTCTCTGTACTGATGTTTTGCCAGTTTGATTGCCTTACGGAGGGAATAACTACACTGCCTCAGTGCTAACAGTATAACTCGGGTTCATAGGCTCATGACTACTGCATACAATAGCTGTAGGATCAATAGCAGTATTCAGGGCAATTAGGGGGACCTAAATTAAGTTACCTACATTGTGTCTGCCAACACCCCTAGGAAAATGTACATTTGATGCAGCATTATGACGACTCATTGTCACAATGGTATGGATTGACTGAGCTAGTCTTGTGTCATTGATAAGTCATTGTTTCAACACAGCCTTGCAATGTGTGGACATAGTCCAGGAGCCAATATGATTTGATATTGATAGCCAGTCTAACACATGCCAATGGAAAAGAGCATAATTCAGAATTTTAATATTGTTTGATGAACCGGGGACATAAATGTCAGATCATAACCATCAGCTATAAGACACTGATTCTTTCTCTAGCAGCAATTTAGTTAGTGAATCTGACAGGTTTGACATTAATAGTGTCATCATATACTGAAGTGAATGTCTTCATGGTATAAACCTTGATGTATGGGTAATTTATACTGTCTAAGACAGGCCTGGGAAAAGGTGGGCGTGGGGACCGTATGTGGCCAGCGACCAGATTCAATACGGCCAGCTCAATCATGCTCAGATCAAATAAAGAATTTGTGATGGTAAAGTTTTGAAAAACATATTTGTTTTCAAATTAAAAGCCCAATGAATACTCACCTTTTGTGTAATGGTTTAACTCCCACCGCTTGTGGGACTTTTATTTTGAAGGCATGTATAAATAACACCTGCACTAGGACAGACAGTGACTGACATACTGAAACACACATCATAATTACAAATAGCAGCCAGCTAGAAATTGTGCATTTCCAGACGAAGCATGCAGAGAAATATAGGAATATGTCTTCTGAGCAGAGGGCAAGTGCTTCGAAATAGTTGTTTTCTCAGTTGCAAAAGCACCAAGGACTTTTCACAAAACTGCAATCAGCAAATGACTGAATTGCGAGAGCTAGCTACCATATGTACTGTCCCACAAAATTGCTAAACATAGCAAGCCATTCGCTGAGGGCGAAATCATTACAGCATTTTTAATTGACTCTGCAGCAATACTTTATACTGACAAGAAAGAGCTGTTTGAAAATGTTTCCTTGTCAAGACGAACAGTGACACAGTGTGTTGAGGACACCGCAGAGAATATGGAACAACAGTTGAAGGACAAGGTAAAGGATTTCACCTATTTCTCCTGGAAAAAAATGTCTGTTCCCTATCAGATGGCCAGCGGGAAAAGTACAGATCACAGCTGCGTGCTTTGAACTGTGAGTTCTCTCATCGTCTGGAGGATTTCAAAGAGTTGGAAATTGACACGCTGTTGGTTTCCTCTCCTTTCACCTTCAATATGGATAACGCTCCCACTGACCTGCAACACTGAAGCATGCATGAGACCACCAGCTGTTCTGGACGACTGTGTGATAATGCTCTCGGTAGCCGATGTGATGAAGACCTTTAAACAGGCAGCAGGGCCAGATGGATTACCAGGACGTGTATTCAAAGCATGCACGGACCAACTGGCAAGTGTCTTCACTGACATTTTCAACCTCTCCCTGTCCAAGTCTGTAATACCTACATGTTTCAAGCAGACCCCCATAGTCTCTGTGCCCAAGGAAGCGAAGGTAACCTGTCTAAATGATTACCGCTACGTAGCCCCAACATATCCACAGATGATGCAATCTCAATCGCACTCCACACTGCCCTTTCCCACCTGGACAAAAGGAACACCTATGTTAAGAATGCTGTTCATTGACTACAGCTCAGCATTCAGTACATCACTGGGACCAAGCTTCCTGCCATCCAGGACCTATATAGTGGGCAGTGTCAGAGGAAAGCCCCAAAAGTTGTCAGAGACTCCAGACACCCAAGTCATAGACTGTTGGCAAGCGGTACTGGAGCGCCAAGTCTAGGACCAAAAGGCTCCTTAATAGCTTCTACCCCTAAGCCATAAGACTGCTGAACTATTACTCAAATGGCCACTGGACTATTTACATTGACACCCCCTCCCTACCTCCCTCCCCCCCTCCCTCCATTTGTTTTGTACACTGCTACTACTCGCTATTTATTATCTAAGCATAGTCATCTCACCTCTACCTACATGTACAAATTACCTCGACTAACCTGGTACCCTGCACATTGACTCGGTATCGGTACCCTCTGTATATACTGTAGCCTCATTATTGTAATTTTGTGTTACTTTTTATAATTTTTTACTTTAGTTTATTTGGTCAATATTTTCTTAACTCTTCTTGAACTGCACAGTTTGTTAAAAGGGCTTGTAAGTAAGCATTTCACGTTAAGGTCTACACTTGTTGTATTCGGCACATGTGACAAATAAAGCTTGTGTCACACCCTGACCATAGAGAGCCTTTTTATTCTCTATTTTGGTTAGGTCGGGGTGTGACTAGGGTGGTTGATCTAGTGCATTTATTTCTATGTTGGCCTGGTATGGTTCCCAATCAGAGGCAGCTGTTTATCGTTGTCTCCCCCCCACTGGTTTTTGGAGGATCTTGTTTCTGTGTAGTTGCCTGTGAGCACTGTTTGAGCTTCACGTTTCGGTTGCTGTTTTATTGTTTTTGGTGAGTTTCCTTTATTAAACATGTGGAACCCAAATCACGCTGCATGTTGGCCTGAGTATATTTCCAGTTCGTACGACGATCGTGACAGTTTGATTTGATCTTCAGTCTGATGCAGTGATTGGAGACTTATTCAAAACAATGTCACTGGCGAGGTTCTATGCATCTCTCGATGAACAAAACTTTCCAAAGATTAGTAGTCATGCTCAGAAGAAGTTTGGGTCAACCTATGTATGTGAACAGACATTTTCAGTGATGAAATATAACAAGTCAAGGCTCAGATCATCTCTTAATTACTCTCACCTCTCAGCAATCCTACGGACAGCGACTTCAGAAACAATACCTGACTTCACTGCTCTAGTCAATGCCCATCAGAGACTTCACTCCTCACACTGATTGAGTAGTTTAAATTTAGTGTTGAGCTCTCTCGTGTTTTTGCGCATACCCGTTAACTAGAGTTCTGTCCTTGATGCTGAATGGATGTGGTTTATTTCTGTGCATGTTTTATACAAGTTTAAGTTGTATATCATATCTACATGTGATTTACAGTAGATATATCTGTCACACAGTCACACATGATGTATAATCCTGTAATATGATTCTGGCCCGCAATGGCAAAAATATATTCTAATGTGGCCCTCCATGGAAAATAATGACCTTTGCCTGGTCTAAAATGTAAGAGGTTAATGTAAATCCGGCTGCACTTTATATGAAGTGTATTATCAGACACACTGTTTCACATTCATGCCATATATAAATAACATGATGTGACAGAAGTATGTTTTAAAGGCTGACACAACGTTAATGAAGTTCTCATAAGTCTTAATGATTTGGATGGACTATCATTCCTGTAGAATATCTTCTGTTACAGGTACTTTCCCCAGTGCTACACATTCCTTTGTCTCATGTCCTTCTGCACACTTCTCACACCTAGGAACCTTCCTTCTACACACTGCTGCCACATGCCCATAAGCTTGACACCTGTATTCGGCAAGGAAGCTTGTACGGGATAACTTATATATCCTAACATCACTTTGTTTGTCAAAGACTCTACATCAAAACTCAAAAGGACAGACAACGACTCCTCCGTGTCACAACTCACGCCACCCTGTCTGCGTCGCACCAAACAATGAGCATCACAAACATAGGGAATCTTCCTCTTCAGTTGGTTAACTTTCACATTTACTGGAACCCAGTAATCACTCCTACATCAAATCAAATGTTATTTGACACATGCGCCGAATACAAAAAGGTGAAAGACCTTAGAGTGAAATGCTTACTTACAAGCCCTTAACCAACAATGCAGTTTTAAGAAAAACACATTTTCAGTAAAAAATAGATAAGTTAAAAAGAGCAGCAGCAAAATAACAATAGCGAGGCTATATACGGGGGAGTCAATGTGCAGGGGCAAAGGTTAGTCGTGGTAATTAAGGTAAAATGTACAGCAGCGTAAAAGAGGGGGGGGCAATGCAAATAGTCTGGGTAGCTTTCTGATTAACTGCTCAGGAGTCTTATGGCTTGAGGGTAGAAGCTGTTAAGAAGCATTTTGGACCTAGACTTGGCGCTCCGGTACTGCTTGCCGTGCGGTAGCAGAGAGAACAGTCTATGACTAGGGTGGCTGGAGTCTTTTACCATTTTTAGGATCTTCCTCTGACACTGCCTGGTATGGAGGTCCTGGATGGCACGAAGCTTGCCCCAGTGATGCACTGGGCCGTACTCACTACCCTCTGTAGTGCCTTGCTGTCGGAGGCTTAGAAGTTGCCATACCAGGCAGTGATGCAACCAGTCAAGATGATCTTGATGGTGCAGCTTGAGAACTTTTTGAGAATCTGAGGATCCATGCCATATCTTTTCAGTCTCCTGAGGGGGAAAATGCTTTGTCGTGCCCTCTTCACGACTGTCTTGATGTGTTGGGACCGGTCTAGTACAGTTAACCCTTTGTTAATGATAATGTCAGAGCAAAAACCAAGCCATGAGGTTGAAGGAATCGTCTGTAGAGCGCCAAAACAGGATTGTTTCGAGACACGGATCTGAGGAAAGGTACCAAAACATTTCTGCAGCATTGAAGGTCGCCAAGAACACAGTGGCCTCAATCATTCTTAAATTAACCTTTCTAGCGCAGGCGTTCGCTAGCGGAACCCCTCGACAACATTCCGCTGAAAAGGCAATGCGCGAAATTCAAAAATATTTGTTAGACATATGTAACTTTCACACATTAACAAGTCCAATACAGCAAATGAAAGATAAACATCTTGTTAATATACCCATCGTGTCCGATTTCAAAAAGGCTTTACAGCGAAACAATCATGTTGTGCTTAGGTCAGAGCCAAGTCACAAAAACACACAGTAAACACACAGTTTTTTCCAGCCAAAGATAGGAGTCACAAAAAGCAGAAATATAGATAAAATTCATTACTAACCTTTGATGATCTTCATCAGATGACACTCATAGGACATCATGTTACACAATACATGTATGTTTTGTTCGATAATGTGCATATTTATATCCAAAAATCTTAGTTTACATTGGCGCGTTACATGTAGTAATGTTTTGATTCCAAAACATCCAGTGATTTTGCAGATAGCCACATAAAATCCCAGAAACACTCATAATAAACATTGATAAAAGATACAAGTGTTATTCACAGAATTAAAGATAGACTTCTCCTTAACGCACGCACACATTCATCACTCCTCCCTGCTCCGTTATCACATAAGTTAACAATGTGGATCGACACAAGTTAACTTCTCTATCTTAGTACATACATTTCACACTCACGTCAGTAACCGGTTATGGTATAAAGAAAAACAGACAGGTGTTATTATTAGACATATTTAATATAAGCAATATTTATTATACTTATCGATGTTATGGATGAGCGCGTTGTTTGTTTGTACTGTTCCTCTCTCTCTCCATCTCTGTAGCTTCCGGGTATGCTGGATAAGGACCCAGGCAAAGGGAATTGGGCTGACTTTGTAATGCCTGTCCCGAATGGCTCATTAATGCAAATGGACATATTGAAAGACACTATGTCAGTAGTGATGTAATTTTGTAAATGTTATATTGGGATATTGTTTCATAAAAAACGTGTTGCAATGTATCTACTTTAGTATGTTAAGTTGAATGGAAAATGTAGGTTTGAATAGATAATTGCTTAATTAATTAGTGTTAATTGTTCTGATGGGAGGGGCTTCCCCTACAAAAAGAGCCTCTCTTTCAGTTCATGGAGAAGGGCATTTTGGATTGAGCTGTGGATGGGGCAGCATTGTTTTTAGCTGTCCCATAAGGTGTATATATAAGGTTTAATGGCAGTACTGTTGTTTTTGTTCCAGAATCACTATGTAAATAAACACCCTTGCATAGAACTTTTGTTCTGCCATCTTTTCATTTTGATAGAGGTTAGGTTTTCCAGTTCAGCCTTCTGGCCTACTCTACGTGACAACCGATTTAATCAATTTTAGAGCAAGGCTGTAACATAACAATGTGGAAAATGTCAAGGGTCTGAATACTTTCCAAATGCACTGTATATTAGTAATATAGTGATATAAATCTATTTAAGCCTAAAATCAGTATATGCACTTTATATGACTAGTTTATTAAATCTTATTCCTGAAACTTGATTCATCCTTGTCTTATGTTGTTATTTAGCTGAGGATGGATAACATTTAGGGACATGCATTTGCAGAGCCTATCAAAGTCACATTGGATCACAATTTTGTCTGTTTGATTTGAGTATGGTTAGGGTTTATTATTGTTCCACGGGGTACAAAATGTTTCAAATGTACCTTTCAGAGGTACACATAATTTAAACTAGCGGCTTTATCACTGTAGTGGTACCCTAAAAAGGTAAATTTGTACCATCTTCATTATCATATTTCCCAGCATGCTCTACTGTAGGTAGTTAAAATTATTTTTACAAATAATCATATCTGTTTTTGCATGTACTCTACATTGACAGATTAATTTTATGCTACCCAAAGAAAAATATCATAAATGTTTCTAAACTAATCCAATCAGTTAGATTTGTTTTGCACTCGTTACTGAAATGGTTATTCCAGTTGAAATGGGTTATGTTATATCTCCTCTCAATGCCTCAATACTTCTTATCATTGTAGTAATTCAAAATGCAGGTTGCGAGTGAATAAAAAGTCCAACTGTCGGATTAACCTCTCTCAAACTGGATTCTGATATGAATTTACACATCGCTTGTCAAACCAGCATAATGCTGACTAGCAGGTAGGGTGGCAAAGTTCTGTAAAGTTTTTCAGAAATCCCAGTCTGAAGATTCCTCGAACCGGGCAAGGAATTCAGAATCACTCAACCAGGATTTTGGAAAGTTACTGGAAATTTGCAATCTAGGAACTCAATTGTTGGCCACAGGACTGAAAAGGAAAAATGTCAACAACCAGTCACTGACAAATACAGTCCTTGGTGGTAACTCTACAATTCACTTGAAAAGGCACACTGGTAAATAATATTGGTGGTGTGGCTTAGTGGGGGCATGGCTTTCAGTTTGTTCTTTTTGGCCAACTGTGAGTGGAACTATAGTAACCGTTTAAGTGGTCTATGGCACAAGTACAATTTCTTAGGAAATATAAACGTGGGTGTTTTCTTCCAAAAGATAGAGAGCTTGTGCCAAATACCAACTAAATAATTTTGATATTGGGGCTAACACTGCGGTACACATTCTCTCCCAACCCAATAAGGGTGGTGGGAAGGAACACTTTATTCTGGCATCAACTTTACCATATAAGAGAGAATCACTACTTGTGCGCTGTCTGCTAATGGTTTGTGTTCTTCTCTCTTCAGACAGAGATAGGCCTTGGTGTCAGAACCAATCTGTTACAGTCTTTGATGATTTCGTTAGAGGAATAAGGTGGTAACTGGTGTTTGAATACAAAATAATTTATATTGACAAGTCTGGAAAATGCCATGTTGATGATACACAGTGAATTGATGTCATTGAAATGTTCCTATTACATATGGTTGGTTAGTGCATTGGTGATGTATCCTCAACCAGATTCAATGTTCCACTTTGTGAATAACATGGGTGCATTACTTTTAGCTAAAGGCATGTGCAAACACAAAACTTTGGTAAGCTTGTTTTCCTTTTCTGCGTGCACTGCAGCTGAGCCATTGTTCCTGTGCTTGCTGGTGAATGGTCTTCTTTTTGGGACAATGCTACTCTACTCTGGGCCTGTTCCCTGCCCTGCTTGGATGCTGTGGCAGTGATGGATGCTCTGTTCATGTGTGCTCTACACTATAGGACCTCTGCGGCTCAGGGGGCAAGGGCCCGCATATATATCACACCCGGTAGTGCCAAGCTTTGACACCAGAACATATGGACCTACTCACACACGGAAACAAATGATGATAGACTTCTGTTTGGTTAAAACATTTCATAGACTTCCCAGATAAGATGGACTTGTGTTTGGTTACAAAATAAGAGACTTCTGTTCTCAGTAGAATGTGGGTATTGCACTAGAATGTGCATACCAGGATTGTGTGTGGTTGTCGGTAAACTTTGATACACAATGCCTAGTAAAGGTCTACATAACCCTTGCATAGTTTTCACATTTTGCTGCCTTAAAATTCAATTCAAAAAGGGATTACATTAGTCTTCTTTCCTGCCAATCTAAACAACCTGCTCAACATTTTCAGTGAAAGTTATAGAACATTTTCCAAGTTAATAGATAAAAGATGCCTTGATTGCATATGTCTTCACACCCCAGAGTTAATACTTGGTGAAAGCCTCTTAGGCAGTCTTTTAAGGCCGTGAGTAATTTTGAGTAAGACTCTACCAACTTTGCACAACTCAGAGGACAACATACAGTGCCTTCAGAAAATATTCAAAGCCCATGACATTCCACATTTTGTTGTTACTACCTGAATTCAAAATGGGTTCAATAGATTATTTTTCTCACCACACAATACCTCATAATGACAAAGTGATAACATGTTATTAGAAATGTTTTCACATTGAAAATGAAATACAGAAATATTTAATTTACATAAGTACTAACACACCTGAGTCAATACATGTTAGAATCACCTTTGGTTGGCCTCCCAAGTGGTGCAGTGGTCTAAGGCACTGCATCACAGTGCTAGCTGTGCCACTAAAGATTCTGTCTTTGAGACCAGGCTCTGTCACAGCCTGCTGTAACCGGGAGACCCATTGGGTGGTGCACAATTGGCCCACCGTTGTCCGGGTTAGGGTATGTCTCTAAGAGCTTTGCACACCGGAATTGTACAATATTTGCACATTATTCTTTAAAAAAAAATCTTCAACCTCTCAAATTGTTTGTTCATCATTGCTAGAAAGCCATTTTCAAATCTTGCCAAGCCGATTTAAGTCTAACTGTAATTAGGCCACTCATAAACATTTAATTTCATCTTGATAAGCAACTCCAGTGTATATTTGCCCTATATTGTCCTGCTGAAAGGTGAATTTGTCTCCCAGTGTCTGTTGGAAAGGAGGTTTTCCTCTAGGATTTTGCCTGTGCTTAGCTCTATTCCGTTTACTTTTATCCTAAAAACGAGCTATCATTGCCTATGACAAGCGTACCAATAACATGATGCAGCCACCACCATGCTTGGAAAATATGAAGAGTGGTACTCAGTGATGTGTTTTGTTGGATTTTCCACTAACATAACGCTTTGTATTCAGGACGTAAAGTTAATTTCTTTGCCACATTCTTTGCAGTTTTACTTTGGCGCCTTATTGCAAACAGGATGCATGTTTTGGAATATTTTTTTTCTGTACAGACTTCCTCCTTTTCACTCTAATTTAGGTTAGTATTGTGGAGAAAGTACAATATTGTTGATTCATCCTCAGTTTTCTCTTATAACAGTCATTAAAGTCACCATTGGCCTCATTGTGACAACCCTGAGCGGTTTCTTTCCTCTCCTGCAATTGAGTTAGAAAACCTCCCTGGTCTTTCTGGTTGAATCTGTGTTTGAAATGTATTGCTCAACTGAGGGACCTGACAGATAATTGTCTGTGTGGGGTACAGAGATGAGGTAGTCATTTAAAACATCATATTAAACACTATTATTTCACATAGCGAGTCCATCCAACTTATGTGACTTGTTAAGTACATTTTTACTTTGGCTTACCAAAACAAAGGGGTTGAATACTTATTGGCTCAAGACATTTCAGCTTTTCATTTTTTATTAATTTGTAAACATAATCTTAAAACAGAATTTCACTTTGCCATTATGGAGTTTAAAAATCAAATCACTTTAAAAATCAAATCAAATGAGTTAAGTACCTCCCCACACACCAAATTGAGATGCTGACCAAGAAACAGTAATACATTGCATATACTTCCATTAATTTAGGGTAATAGAAAGAGCCAAGGTTGAGGACTATGGCTGTGTTTAATAGTGCTGAGCGATTAACCAAAATGTAATGTTATTGACCGATGTTGGTTACATTATTTGAATTCCATTCGTTTTTTTGTTTTCAGCTTGATGCTCAGTTTCCATAGAGATAAATCAGGTCAAGCACAAACTGTACGATGTAGGGAGTTGTAGTTTCCAACAGGCCAATATTTGACCTAGTTTATATCAGAAAACATGGTAATTAACTACAACATTATCCATTGCCCACAAGTTTAGTTGTCCGGTCTGTGTGGAGCAGACACAGACCTCATTGACAGAAAGAAGAGAATGCGCGAGAGGGATAAAATGCTGTTGCTTTCTGAGCTATTTCTGCCTGAAACTACATGATTTAAATAATTTATCATTTTTGGTTGAGTTGATTTATTCTTGCTCACAGATAAAACTAAAGAAATGCAGAATTGACATTACTAATAATTACAGGACACTTGTGATCATTTTGATCCCAGAGCCCCAGATCTAGGGAGATTATCAGATTATCAGTGGTCTTGTATGTCTTGTATGTCTTCCATTTCCTAATAATTGCTCCCACAGTTGATTTCTTCAAACCAAGCTGCTTACCTATTGCAGATTGTCTTCCCAGCCTGGTGCAGGTCTATAATTTTATTTCTGGTGTCCTTTGACAGCTCTTTGGTCTTGGCCATAGTGGAGTTTGGAGTGTGACTGTTTGAGGTTGTGGACAGGTGACTTTTATACTGATAACAAGTTCAAACAGGTGCCATTAATACAGGTAACGAGTGGAGGACAGAGGAGCCTCTTAAAGAAGAAGTTACAGGTCTGTGAGAGCCAGAAATATTGCTTGTTTGTAGGTGACCAAATACTTATTTTCCACCATAATTTGCAAATAAATTCATTAAAAATCCTACCCTGTGATTTTCTGGATTTTTTTTGTCATTTTGTCTGTCATAGTTGAAGTGTACCTATGATGAAAATTACAGGCCTCTCTCATCTTTTTAAGTGGGAGAACTTGCACAATTGGTGGCTGACTAAATACTTTTTTGCCCCACTGTATATGGACTGGAATTACACATCTCATTCAAACCATGATAAAGTTGGAACATGCAATTCTGGTGCAGCACATGCAACCTACAAAGTTACAATTATAGGCTAGCGAATTTGATTACAATTTTGAAATATAATAGCCCACTAATTATGCAAATAGGCTTTGAGTCATATACTGTATACCTATTTATAATATTTCCCTTAATATGTGTGTATATATATTATAGCCTACCTCTTATAGCATATCTCTGCTTTCTCTCTCTATTGTGCTTTATTCGTGTTAAATGATATAAGCTTTGTTGTCCTTATCTTCATCATTCGAATGACACGCTTGAATAATATAGGACTAGAATTAGATGCAGGCGGCTTTCACTTCTCTTCACAAAGATTTTATAGTTATGGGTCTGAATAAATAACTGATATAGCCTACAGCCATCACGCATTTCATCTTCTTTCAAACTTCCCGTGAGTTCTTGGCTGCTGTATTTAACATTGACTGCTGTATTTAACATTCAAATTACAGGCCTCATCTTTTTAACATTCAACATTCAGCAAACAAGATCTTGTGTCTCTCTTTGAATAGTCTATTGGTATAATATGCTGACCACACCACTCATGTCGGGTGCGCAAGCATAGCAAAATACATTTACAAATACATGTTATTCAATTATTGCGCCAACGAGAAGCCAGCTCTATTTGTGATACTGAACGCGGTGCAAGTCCTGCATCTCCCATCTCCTCATTGGTTTATAGAAGCAGATACCCACGTGCCATCTCCTCATTGGTTGTACCCACGTGGGTGATTGAAAGATGAACTGAGTTCGGTCGGTCGTCGTGCTAACTATGAAAGTTAGATGCCAATCGCCATATAAAGTCCAAAGAAGAAAAAGCCTGGAAGGAGGAGAGATGAAAAGAAAAAATTAGGTTGACTGTTTTATGTGTGTACTAATTGTCAGAGTAGAGGACCTTGTGCATTTCAGGTAAAATAACAACTCAACATTTATATCTCAGGACAAATTAGCTAGCAACAGCAAGCTAGCTAAATAGGACAAATTAGCTAGCAACTGCAAGCTAGCTAGCTAAATTGCCATAAATGTTGAATGCTTTTCGACCTATCTACAAATTAATAACATTTGTTGAGTTTGTTTTGATATTTCAACCTGCGTGTCGTGATCGTGTTTGGTGTGGGGGGACAAAAATCTATTTTCTCATGATGGGGCACGGGTGATGCCGGTTTGGGTACGGTGTAAGAAATGCACAAAAGAAATGTCCAGCAAGCTATTCTAGTCCAGCTTTACTTGCATGGGACGCCAAGAGCTAAGGAGCAAAGCACAGGTGCGTGCATATTCCGCAAAAAACAGGCTGTTAGCTCATTAATTATGTATTATGCATAATAAGCTTCTAAGTATAAGGCTAATACTCCATTGGATGTATTACCTTAAAGAGATAGGCTAGGGCATCTATGCATACTGTATGCCTATATCAATCTTGAACAGGATGATATATATTGGATGCAATTTGAATGGAAATGATGGAAAGAGAGCTCGTGCGTGCACTGATTTAAAGCAACAATATTCAAATGATAGGCTGTTTTTAAAACTCTGCAGCTGCAATAAAGAAAACAATAAGGTGACCCCTGAAAGCCAGATGGAGATGTGTAAATTAGACATGCATTCTTATATTACTGTAGCATAGCCATCCTGTGTCAAATGTAGGGCCTACCTGTCACAAGAAAAAAAGTTATCATGATGAGATGATAGGTCTACATGCATTCTGAACTGCGCTCCATACTGAGGTATGTCCCCACCCTGAGCCTTGATGATTGATCATGCAGAGAGAAGGCCCTAGAGAAGCCAGATCTAGACATTGCATATAATTTAATAGTTCCATTTCACGTTATGCTGTTCATATAGACAATTTACCAGTTTCTCAGTTATGTATCCTGGGAAAAGGGAGTGGTTTTGGGCAGTAAATCTTGGTAACCGGGTTCCCGCCATTCAACCCTAGTTGGTAGTCAGCAGTCATAAAAGTTTGCCTTATTTACTTTGAAGAACTACTACAATAGTGATTTTGTCAGAAAGCATAGGTTGAAGCTCTTTAGAAGTGAGATGATGACTTAATTTGATTGGTCAAAGGACAACAGGAAAATAATTAGAATTGGGCTGCCTCTGTCAATGCAGCCCATGTGGCTTCCTCAAACCTCCCTGAAAAAGGTGTTGGAATGTTGGTTGTTTCCATTAAATCAGGAGTGTCAAACTCATTCCATTGAGGGCCTAGTGTCTGCTGTTTTTCCCCCCTTTCAATTAAGACCTAGACAACTAGATGAGGGGAGTTCCTTACTAATTAGTGACCTTAATTCATCATTTAAGTACAAGGGAGGAAAAAACCCGCAAACACTCAGCCCTCCATTTAATGAGTTTGACAAATGTACGTAAAATTATTTTAGTAAACAAATCTGTAGGACACTTTGCGCTAAGTGTAAGTGCTAACAAACTAACAAGAAGCAGACCCCTAAACAAGAAGAAATATAGGCTTTATTTAAGAAAACAAAAGTTATGAAATGTGCAACCGTTGCACATTGAGATTTACTTGCCATGATCAAATCAAACTTTATGTAGACCTTACTGTGAAATGCCTACTTACAAGTGCTTAACCAACAGTGCAGTTCTATGCATAGATACTAAACAGCGAGTAGCAGCACTGTACAAAATAAATGGAGGGGGGGTGTCAATGTAAATAGTCCGGTGGGCATTTGATTATTTGTTCAGAAGTCTTATGACTTGCGGGGGGTAGACGCTTCTTCGGGATCGGTGTCCCTTCCCACCGGACGGTTGAGCTAACGTAGGCTAATGTGATAAGCATGAGGTTGTAAGTAACAAGAACATCTACCAGGACACAGACATATTTGATATTGGCAGAAAGCTTAAATTCTTGTTAATCTAACTGCACTGTCCAATTTACAGTAGCTATTACAGTGAAATGACACCATGCTGTTGTTTGAGGAGAGTGCACAATTTTGAACATGAAAAGTTTATTAATAAACAAATAGGCACATTTGGGCAGTCTTGATACAAAATCTGGAACAGAAATACAATGGTTCACTGGATCAGTCTAAAACTCTGCGTGTGCACTGCTGCCATCTAGTGGCCAAAATCTAAATTACAGCTGGGATGGAATAATACATTATGGCCTTTCTCTTGCACTTCAAAGATGGTACAATTTTTTTTACAAAATAACAGGTTGTTTTTTCTTTGTAATATCTTTTACCAGATATATTGTGTTATATTCTCCAACATTCCTTTCACATTTCCACAAATAAAAGTGTTTCCTTTCAAATGGTACCAAGAATATGCATATCCTTCAGGGCCTGAAATACAGGCAGTTAGATTTGGGTATGTCATCTTAGACAAAAAAAAAAGGGGGTGGATCCTTATGAGGCTTTTGGTCCTAGACTTGATGCTCCGGTACCACTTGCCATGTGGTAGCAGAGAAAACAGTCTATGACTTGGGTGACTGGAGTATCTCACAATTTTTGGGGCTTTCCTCTGACACTGCCTAGTATATAGGTCCTGGATGGCAGGTAGCTTGGCCCAAGTGATGTACTGGGCCATACGCACTACCCTCTGTAGCGCCTTATGGTCAGATGTCGAGCAGTTGTCATACCAGGCGGTGATGCAACCAGTCAGGATGCTCTCGATGTATTAGCTGTAGAACTTTGAAGATCTGGGGACCAATGCCAAATCTTTTCAGTCTCCTGAGGGGAAAGTGTGTTGTCACGCCCTCTTATCGACTGTCTCATGTATTTTGATAGTTTGATGTGGACACCCAGGAACTTAAAACTCTAGACCCGCTCCACTCCATTCCCGTCAATGTTAATGGGGGCCTTTTCGGCTCACCTTTTCCTGTAGTCCACAATCAACTCCTTTGTCTTGCTCACATTGAGGAATAAGCTGTTGTCCTGGCACCCCACTGCCACATCTCTGACCTCCTCTCTATAGGCTGCCTCATCGTTGTTGGTGATCAGGCCTACCAATGTTATGCGTCAGCAAACTTAATGATGGTGTTGGAGTCGTGTTTGGCCACGCAGTCGTGGGTGAAGAGAGTACAGGAGGGGACTAAGTACACACCCCTGAGGGGCCCCAGTGTTGAAGATCAGCGTGGCAGACATGTTGTTGGCTACCCTTACCACCTGGGAGTGGCCCGTCAGGAAGTCCAGGATCCAGTTGCAGAGGGAGATGTTTAGTCCCAGGGTCCTTAGCTTAGTGATGACCTTTGTGGGCACTACGGTGTTGAACGCAGAGCTATAGTCAATGAACAGTTCTCATATAAGTGTTCCTTTTGTCCAGGTGGGAAAGGGCAGTGTGGAGTGCGATTTGAGATTTCGTCATCTGTGGATCTGTTGGAGCGTTATGCGAATTGGAGTGGGTATCTAGGGTATCCAGGAGGATGCTGTTGATGTGAGCCATGACCAGCCTTTCAAAGCACTTCATGGCTACCGACGTGAGTGCTATGGGGCGGTAATCATAAAGGCAGGTTACTTTCGCTTCCTTGGGCACAGGGACTATGGTGGTCTGCTTGAAACATGTTGTTATTACAGACTCGGTCAGGGAGAGGTTGAAAATGTCAGTGAAGACAAGTGCCAGTTTATCACGTATGCTTTGAATACACGTCATGGTAATCCATCTGGCCCCGCTGCTTTGTGAATTTTGACCTGTTTAAAGGTCTTGCTCACATCAGCTACAGAGAGCGTTACCACGCAGTCGTCCAGAGCAGCTTCAGTGTTGTTTGCCTCGAAGCGAGCATAAAAGGCATTTAGATCATCTGGTAGGCTCGCATCACTGGGCAGCTCGCGTCTGGGTTTCCCTTTGTAGTCCGTAATAGTTTTTAAGCCCTGCCACATCCGACGAGCGTCAGAGCCGGTGTAGTAGGATTCAATATTATCCTGTATTGACACTTTGCTTGTTAGATGGTTCGTCATAGGGCATAGCGGGATTTCTTATAAGTGTCTGGATTAGTGTCCCACTCCTTGAAAGCAGCAGCTCTAGCCTTTAGCTCGATGCGAATGTTGCTTATAATTCATGGCTTCTGGTTGGGATATGTACGTACGGTCACTATGGGGATGACGTCGTCAATGCACTTATTGATGAAGCCAGTGA
This sequence comes from Oncorhynchus tshawytscha, assembly GCF_018296145.1. Lineage (NCBI taxonomy): Eukaryota > Metazoa > Chordata > Actinopteri > Salmoniformes > Salmonidae > Oncorhynchus > Oncorhynchus tshawytscha. Next base: position 43,795,554 of record NC_056436.1, on the reverse strand, counting down.
CTGACGTGGTATACTCCTCAATGCCATTGGATGAATCCCGAAACATATTCCAGTCTGTGCTAGCAAAACAGTACCTTAGCGTAGCATCCGTGTCATCTGACCACTTCCGTATTAAGTGAGTTGCTGGTACTTCCTGCTTTAGTTTTGCTTGTAAGCATGAATCAACAGGATAGCATTATGGTCAGATTTGCGACATGGAGGGTGGGGGAGAGCTGTGTGTGGTGTAAAGGTGGTCTAGAGTTTTTTTCCCCCTCTGGTTTCATGTGTCATGCTGGTAGAAATTATTTAAGTTTGCTACTAGGAGCGCCACTCCTGGATGAGCATTTTCTTGTTTGCTTATGGCCTTATACAGTTGGTTGAGTGCGGTCTTAGTGCCAGCATCGGATTTGTAGTGGTAAATAGACGGCTACGAATAATATAGATGAGAACCCTCTTGGTAGATTCAGCTTATCATAATGTACTCTACCTCAGGCGAGCAATACCTCAAGACTTCTTTAATATTAGACATAGCACTCCAGCTGTTATTGACAAATAGACACCCCCACTCTTCGTCTTAATAGATGTAGCTTCTCTGTCCTGCCGGTGCATGGAAAATCCTGCCAGCTCTATATGTCGCCGTTCAGCCACGACTCTGTGAAACATAAGATATTACAGTTTTAATGTCTTGTTGGTAGGATAATCTTGATCGTAGTTCATCGATTGTATTTTCCAATGATTGCACGTTGGCCAATAGAAGGGATGTCAGTGGGGGTTTACTCACTCGCCTACGAATTCTCAGAAGGCACCCCGACCTCTGCCGACCTCTGCCCACTTTTCCCCATCTTTTTTTCAGCAAATGACGGGGATTTGTGCCTGGTCCCGTTTTAGAAAGCAATATATCATTCGTGTTGGACTCATCAGACTCATTAAAGAAAAAAGCTTCTTCTAGTTTGAGGTGAGTAATCGCTGTTGTCACGTTTGATGTAGCAGGGATCGGACCAAAATCAGCGTGGTAAATGTCCATAGTAGATTTTAATGAAAAAAACGAAACAGTACAAACAATAAACGAAACGTGAAAAAAAACGAAACAGTACCGTGTGGTGAAACAAACGCAGACACGGAAACAATCACCCACAAAGTACCCACAGAATATGGCTGCCTAAATATGGTTCCCAATCAGAGACAACGATAGACAGCTGCCTCTAATTGAGAACCAATCTAGGCAATGATGGACATACAATATACCTAGGAAGGAGACAGCCCCATAAACATACAAAACCCCTAGACAAGACAAAAAACACATACATCACCCATGTCACACCCTGACCTAACCAAAGTAACAAGGAAAACAAAGAATACTAAGGTCAGGGTGTGACAGCTGTTCTGATGTCCAGAAGTTATTTTCGGTCATAAGGGATGGTAGCAGCAATAATATGTACAAAATACGTTACAAACAATGCAAAAAAAAACTATAGTATAGTTTTATCTAAAAAGGAAATTATTTTTAATGTGTCACCATTTCATTTTTATGAAATTCACTGAGGAGGATGGTCCTCCCCTTCCTCCTACAAAGAGCCTCCACTGCTGGATACATGGGCTCCAATATGATACAGGAACGATAAGTTTTAGATTGAACCTAATCACACTGAGGATGATTACAGTTGAATACAATGTACATCTGACGAGGCAGACAATGAGGGTTGGCTAGCTCTGATATGGCCCGCTTAGCCACTCAGACTCTGCCTCTCAAATGAACATGCAGATGCAACCAAATAGCTAACTAAATAAAGTTATGGGGAGGCAATATGTGTTAGGATAACTAAGTACAGCTATGCCCAACTGAAACCCTCATGCTTCTGCAGAATTCACACTGTGACCTGTAAAATAAAAATGTACACCAGCTTCAGGGAGCAGTAATACAGTGGCCAGTAGTGGCGGCACCAACTGCGCCTTAGGTTTGATTTGATTTGTTGAGAAGCCCATGACCGCAGTGTGCAGGTAGGGGCTGGGCTCAATGTAGGTGGAGTCAAATGCGTTTAACCCAAACCCTTCCCGTCTCTTTCAAGGTCACCCAGGTTGAGGTTCACGTCGAAGGTATCAATGTCAATGAAAGCGAATCTAATCGAATCTAACCTAACTTACATGGATAAAAATATAAACCATGGAAGTGATACTGTCATTATGCAAAATGTACTTTGTAATATTCATGTTGTACCAGTGCAGTGGTATATTTTTATATAACCAACTACCGCACCGATGTTAGCATAGAGTTAATTAGCACCCATTTGCACGTGAGCTAGCTAATTGCTTACAATGAGGGAATCTTGTATGTCATTCACTCACTAAGGTCTGAAGAAGAGAGGTTGAAAGATGGAAAAAGGCGGTGAAGTGGGGTGTAATTTGTCTTGATCACCCAATGAGGCCCTACTCTTAATATTTATTCTTCCTTTTTCTTCAAGGAAGCAGATGTTCTTCTAAGGGACACCCTAGAGGCAGCAAGGTGGTGCGAACTCCAAACATTTAAAGGCACTATTACCCTCCCTAGTGTAATTGGGATGGACGGGGACGACCGCATTACAACCCTTAAAGAACTACGGTTGTATGATGGCCTGGATGATATTCTCCTCAAGGAACCATTCATGTTACAGAAAGATTGAGATGTTCTATGTGGAGGCAGTTGACAACAAGAAAATGCCTCTTTGCCTCTTTTGAGGAGCAGGAGTGAAGCCCTTTTTGAGGAGTGGTCAAACCATGTCTGCTGTGTTAATTGTGTTATGTTGTTTAGTAAAGATGACGTAAAAGTCACCGGAGTCTCTGATCTCTTTACTGGAGCTGGTATAACTTAGTGTACAAAGCACATTCAGCTTGTCAGCATGTCTATATGGTATAGTCTGTCTCCATTCTCATGCGGAAAGTAAATAGCATTATAAATCAGGATAGCTAGTAGCTGTATATACAGTTGAAGTCGGCAGTTTACATACACATTAGCAAAAAAAACCATTTAAACTCATTTTTTTCACAATTCCTGACATTTAATCAGAGTAAAAATTCCCTGTTTTAGGTCCGTTAGGATGACCACTTTATTTGAAGAATGTGAAATGTCAGAAAAAAAGTAAAGATAATGATTTGTTTCAGCATTTATTTATTTCATCACATTCCCAGTGGGTCAGAAGTTCACATATACTCAATTAGTATTTGGTAGCATTGCCTTTAAATTGTTTAACTTGGGTCAAACCTTCCGGATAGCCTCCCACAAGCTTCCCACACTAAGTTGGGTACATTTTGGCCCATTCCTCCTGACAGAGCTGGGGTAACTGAGCCAGGCTTGTAGGCCTCCTTGCTTGAACACGCATGTTCAGTTCTGCCCACACATTTTCTATGGGATTGAGGTCAGGGCATTGTGATAGCCACTCCAATACCTTGACTTTGTTGTCCTTAAGCCATTTTGCCACAACTTTGGAAGTATGCTTGAGGTCAATGTCCATTTGGAAGACTCATTTGCAGCCAAGCTTTAACTTCCTGGCTGATGTCTTGAGCTGTTGCTTCAATATATCCACATCATTTCCCCCTCCTCATGATGCCATCTATTTTGTGAAGTGCACCAGTCCCTCCTGCAGCAAAGCACCCCCACAACATGATTCTGCCACCCCCGTGCTTCACGGTTGGGATGGTGTTCTTCGGCTTGCAAGCAAAAAGTGTTACAACACGTGCTGGTACCACTAACCTACAAAGCATTACATGGGCTTGCTCCTACCTACCTCTCTGATTTGGTCCTGCCGTACATACCTACACGTACGCTACGGTCACAAGACGCAGGCCTCCTAATTGTCCCTAGAATTTCTTGGCAAACAGCTGGAGGCAGGGCTTTCTCCTATAGAGCTCCATTTTTATGGAACGGTCTGCCTACCCATGTCAGAGACGCAAACTCGGTCTCAACCTTTAAGTCTTTACTGAAGACTTATCTCTTCAGTGGGTCATATGATTGAGTGTAGTCTGGCCCAGGAGTGGGAAGGTGAACGGAAAGGCTCTGGAGCAACGAACCGCCCTTGCTGTCTCTGCCTGGCCGGTTCCCCTCTTTCCACTGGGATTCTCTGCCTCTAACCCTATTACAGGGGCTGAGTCACTGGCTTACTGGGGCTCTCTCATGCCGTCCCTGGAAGGGGTGCGTCACCTGAGTGGGTTGATTCACTGATGTGGTCATCCTGTCTGGGTTGGCGCCCCCCCTTGGGTTGTGCCATGGCAGAGATCTTTGTGGGCTATACTCAGCCTTGTCTCAGGATGGTAAGTTGGTGGTTGAAGATATCCCTCTAGTGGTGTGGGGGCTGTGCTTTGGCAAAGTGGGTGGGGTTATATCCTTCCTGTTTGGCCCTGTCCGGGGGTGTCCTCGGATGGGGCCACAGTGTCTCCTGACCCCTCCTGTCTCAGCCTCCAGTATTTATGCTGCAGTAGTTTATGTGTCGGGGGCTAGGGTCAGTTTGTTATATCTGGAGTACTTCTCCTGTCCTATTCGGTGTCCTGTGTGAATCTAAGTGTGCGTTCTCTAATTCTCTCCTTCTCTCTTTCTTTCTCTCTCTCGGAGGACCTGAGCCCTAGGACCATGCCCCAGGACTACCTGACATGATGACTCCTTGCTGTCCCCAGTCCACCTGGGCGTGCTGCTGCTCTAGTTTCAACTGTTCTGCCTTATTATTATTCGACCATGCTGGTCATTTATGAACATTTGAACATCTTGGCCATGTTCTGTTAAAATCTCCACCCGGCACAGCCAGAAGAGGACTGGCCACCCCACATATGCTCTCTCTAATTCTCTCTTTCTTTCTCTCTCTCGGAGGACCTGAGCCCTAGGACCATGCCCCAGGACTACCTGACATGATGACTCCTTGCTGTCCCCAGTCCATCTGACTGTGCTGCTGCTCCAGTTTCAACTGTTCTGCCGTATTATTATACGACCATGCTGGTCATTTATGAACATTTGAACATCTTGGCCATGTTCTGTTATAATCTCCACCCGGCACAGCCAGAAGAGGACTGGCCACCCCACATAGCCTGGTTCCTCTCTAGGTTTCTTCCTAGGTTATGGACTTTCTAGGGAGTTTTTCCTAGCCACCGTGCTTCTACACCTGCATTGCTTGCTGTTTGGGGTTTTAGGCTGGGTTTCTGTACAGCACTTTGAGATATCAGCTGATGTACGAAGGGCTATATAAATAAATTTGATTTGATATCATATTTCTTACGCTCGACAAAAATGAAATACGTTTGTATTCAAAGTGTGCTTTGCACAAAAGTGTGTGTTTGTATCCAGTGAGTGACTGTCGAACCTCAGGTGGACAAAAAAAACACTGGTGGGCGCGGTCAAACGTGGGCATTTGCCGGGTCAAACATTTGACTCCGCCCACATTGAGCCCTGCCCCAAACTGCACACTGCAGTTAGGAATACGTGGATTGGTTGGCAAGACATAGTTTTGGAACTGAAAGCATTGTGAAAAAATAATAAAGTTATGTATAAAACGGTTCCACGGTCTTGTGATATAATGCATTGAGAGTAAAGATCAACACCAGTGTGTGAACCAGGACAGAGCTGGTACCATACTATTGGTAATTCAATAGGGAAGAAGGGCAATTTGCTGCAGCAAGCATAACGCTAGTTCAATATCAATTGAGATACTTTTGGAAAGTAGGAAAAAATTTACCAATATTTAAAAAATGGGTCTCCTCACCCATGTCCCACCGCCCACCCTCAAACCATTTCCCCCCATACCAGCACTGGGACCAAATAGAAACAAAAAAAATCACTGCAGCTTGAGTTTTCTAACTAGTGTGCCAACTACTGTGCCCCGAGCTCAAGTCACCATCGCCCATCTCCATCACACACCTACTGTATATGTGGACGAAAACAAGTAATCACCCTTGGCCTTCAAAACTGAGGCAGTGTAAAGGGACAAGGACAAGGGGAAAACCTAATTGTTTTCTAGTCTGTTCAGAAATCTTGTTGTTCACGACCTCATTTATTTCTCTATGTTAACAAGGGACCTTTTGTATTCTTATTTTAGAGTTATAGATTTAAGAGGATGGAAGTAGTCAGGCAGATATGTTAATTTGCCAAGGCAATTAATGCCTGAACACCCAGAAGCCATTTAATTATGCACTTTGTACATACGAAAACATCCTATTATCCTGAATAAAATAAGCTAATTAAACCTAAAATATCTGTGTTGTTATAAAAACCCTTAAATAGGGCAAGTTGTGAGAATACCATATTTCCTCCCCCTCCCCTTGCTCTCACCATCTTTCTGCGGACCGTAACCTTCTTTTAAAAGCACACAGGCATTTTAAAGGGGTAATAAAATGAATGCGCCAGCACAATGTGCTCAGCCTGTCAGCATTAATAAAAATACTTTCCCTCCACCCCTGTCGGAATCAGAGGAACTGCCGTGATTGGTCGGCTAGAGCAGTGGACAGGCTTGTCTTGTTTCCTATAGAACACCTCGTTAATAAAAGGTCATCGAGTGATGGAGAGGACAGATAGAGGAATAAAGGGGGAAGTCAATTTGCACCTTTTGACACTTGGAAGTGAATCCGCTGTGCCTTCTATGCTACCAATGTGTGTAGTGCCTAACTTGCTGCTCAGAAATTTCATAGAGAATCTGCATATTGGAGAAGATTTGTGTAGTGTGTATATTTGCACAGGTGACATGGTGACATGGAAACCTAACGACACAGGGGTATGAAGACTTTGCTACAACTGTAATGAAATGTATCAGTGTATGTGCAGTAGACATTTATTCCAGTAGCAGAATAATCTAAATTGCCCTCAGGGTATGGTTGGCTCATGAATTAGGTAATGTCAGAGACATTATCGACAACAAAGCGATCAGAACTGTAGCAATGCAGAATTGTGCCATTCTGGACTACCTTTTTGCTGCCCAGGGAGGTGAGTAATCATTGGAACGGAGTGCTGCACATACATACCTGAAGATGATGTGTATGTCAAAGCGTTAGCTTTAATGCATTAATCCTCCTCTCCTAATCACCTACCAGAGAGATTTCCCTGTCCGATCCAATGTTCCTATAGAGGATATAAATGCTTATGGTGTAGCAAGACCTTTTCCAAGCCAAAGAATGGTCATTACCGCCGTGTTAATCCATATGATTGTGCCTTTTGTCAAAGAAATGATTGTCCCCTTTGCAAAGGTAAACCCTGTACTCCCTTAAGTCCTTGTAAATTAAGTTTATTATTTTCATTGTTAGTAATGCAAGATTCTGATACATTTTCTCTTTGATGAATTTCTGGTATAATTGTTTTTATGGAAGACTCCATAGCACAAAAGGGGGAATTGTGAATGAAAAGCTTAATGGCAATTGTGTTAGCCAACTGTAGTGTGTGCTATAAACCTTTTATCCATGTTGAACTAGGAGAAATCTGGATTTGAGGAAGGGGTGTATGAAACGTGGCAATCCCCATCTGCTATACATTGAAGCGAGGTGGGGTTGTATTTCATTTGGATACGTACAGTACCAGTCAAATGTTTGGACACACCTACTCATTGCAGGGTTGTTCTTTATTTTTTACTATTTTCTACATTGTGGAATAATAGTGAAGACATCAAAACTATGAAATAACACATATGGAATCATGTAGTAAACAAAGTGTTAAACAAATCAAAATATATTTTATTTTTGAGAATCTTCAAAGTATCCAGACTGTATCACAACCGACATTGATTGGGAGTCCCACAGGGTGGCGCACAATTGGCCCAGCGTCACCCAGTTGTGTTGTGACAAGGTAGGGGCTAATCAGTTGTGTTGGGGTGGTATACAGAAGATAGCCCTCTTTGGTAAAAGGCCAAGTTCATATTATGGCAAGAAAAGCTCAAGCAAAGAGAAACGACAGTCCATCATTACTTTAAGACTTGAAGGTCAGTCAATCTGGAAAACTTCAAGGACTTTGAAAGTTTCACGAGCAGTTGTAAAAGCCATCAAGCGCTATGATGAATCTGGCGCTCATGAGGACCGCCACAGGAAAGGAAGACCCAGAGTTACCTCTGCTGCAGAGGATAAGTTCATTAGAGTTACCAGCCTCAGATTGCAGCCCAATAAATGCTTCACAGATTTCAAGTAACAGAGACACATCTCAACATCAACTGTTCAGAGAAGACTGTGTGAATTTGGCCTTCATGGTCAAATTGCTGCAAATAACCCACTACTAAAGGACACCAATAAGAAAGTAGAGAATTGCTTGGGCCAAGAAACAAGAGCATTCGACATTAGACCGGTGAAAATCGGTCCTTTGGTGTGATGAATCCAAATTTAAGATGTTTGGTTCCAACCGCTGTGTCTTTGTGAGTAGGCAGAGTAGGTTAACGGATGATTTCCGCATGTGTAGTTCCCACCGTGAAGCATGGAGGAGGTGGTGTGATGGTGTGGGGGTGCTTTGCTGGTGACACTGTATTGTGATTTATTTAGAATTCAAGACACACTTAACCAGCAAGGCTACCACAGCATTCTGCAGTGATATGCCATCCTATCTGGTTTGCGCTTAGTGGGACCATCATTTGTTTTTGAACAGGACAATGACCCCTTACACCTCCAGGCTGTGTAAGGGCTATTTGACCAAGGAGGAGAGTGATGGAGTGCTGCATCAGATGACCTGGCCTCCACAATCACCCAACCTCAACCCAATTGAGATGGATTGGGATGAGTTGGACCGCAGAGTGAAGGAAAAGCAGCCAACAAGTGCTCAGCATATGTGGGAACTCCTTCAAGGCTGTTGGAAAAGCATTCCAGGTGAAGTCGGTTGAGAGAATGCCAAGAGTGTGCAAAGCTGTCATCAAGGCAAAGGGTGGCTATTTGAAAAATCTCAAATATAAAATGTATTTTGATTTGTTTAGACCTTTTTTGGTTACTACATGATTCCATATGTGATTTCATATTTTTTATGTCATCACTATTATTCTACAATGTTGAAAATAGTCAAAATAAAGATTAACCTTTGAATGAGTGAGTAGGTGTGTCCAAACCTTTGACTGGTTTTCAGATCCTTTGCTAATGGACTCGAAAATGAACTCGGGTGCATCCTGTTTCCGTTATCCTTGAGATATTTCTACAACTTGGAGTCTATTTGTGGTAAATTAAATTGATTCATCATGAATTGTAAAGCCACACACCTGTCTATATAAGGTCCCTCAGTTGACAGTACATGTCAGAGCAAAAACCAAGCCATTATGTCAAAGGAAATGTCCATAGAGCTCCTAGACAGGATTGTGTTGATGCACAGATCTGGGGAAGGGTACCGAAACTTTTATGCAGAATTGAAGATACCAAAGAACACAATGGCCTCAATCATTCTTAAAATGGAAGAGGTTTGGAACCACCAAGACTTTTCCTAGAGCTTGCTGCCCAGCCAAACTCAGCAATTGGAGGAGAAGGGCATTGGTCAGGGAGGTGACCCGATAGTCACTCTGACAGAGCTCTAGAGTTCCTCTGTGGAGATGGGAGAACCTTCCAGAAGGACAACCATATCTGCAGAACTCCACAATTGGTCCTTTATGGTAGATTGACTAGATAGAAGCCACTCCTCAGTAAAAGTGACATGACAGCCCGCTTGGAGTTTGCCAAAAGGTACATAAAGTCTCTCAGACCATGAGAAACAAGATTCTCTGGTCTGATGAAACCAAGATTGCACTCTTTGGCCTGAATGCCAAGCGTCACTTCTAGAGGAAACCTGGAACCGTCCCTACTGTGAAGCATGGTGGTGGCAGCATCATGCTGTGGGAATGTTTTTCAGTGGCAGGGACTGGGATACTTGTCAGGATCAAGGAAAAAGTGAACGGAGCAAAGTACAGAGTTCCTTGGTGAAAATCTGCTGGAGAGCACTAAGGACCTCAGACTGGGGCGAAGGTTCACCTTCCAACAGGGCAACCACCCTAAGCACATAGCCAGGACAACGTAGGAGTGGCTTCGGGACTCTGAAGTCTCTGAATATCCTTCAGTGGCCCAGCCAGAGCCATGTCTTGAAACCGATTGAACATCTCTGGAGAGACCTGAGAATAGCTGTGCAGCAACGCTCCCCATCTAGCCTGCCTGAGCTTGAGAGGATCTAGAGAAGAATGGGAGAAACTCTCCAAATATAGGTGTGCCAAGCTTGAAGCGTCATACCCAAGAAGAGTTTAGGCTGTAATCTCTGCCAAAGGTGCTTCAACAAAGTACTGAGTAAAGAGTCTGAATACTTGTGTAAATGTGATATTTCCGGGTTAAGTTTTGTCATTATGGGATATTGTTTGTAGATTGTTAAGGGGAAAAAACGATTTAATCAATTTTAGAATAAGGCTGCAACGTAACAAAATGTGTAAAAAGTCAAGGGTCAGAATACTTTCCGAATGCGCTTTATTGTACGAGATTCGGGCATTTATATCATACTATGTCATACTTAATTAAAGGCCTTTTTAAAGTCAGCTATGAATACCAGGCCTGGTTTCCACAATTATTCATAGTGTTCTATTGTTCCATTTCCAGTACTTATGTTAGACTCTTATGTTATCTCCAATGTATCCCCATGTAAAAAGCATGTCTGATTAGGATTAATAATATCCAAGAATACCTTTTTAATTTGATGCGGTCTGCATTTTGATACAATTCAGTGGTGTGGTGTCATAATTCTAAGGGGTCTCCATTTTTTTTTTTTTTAGGTGGACTGGATCTTTATATTTACCACCTGGGTCCTTGCTGAGTCTACCATTTCTATTGGAGTACTTGAAGCATGTTAATAACTGACCTTGGAGTACATTGACAAATATTTTATATACCTCTACTAGTATGCCATCAAGTTTTCCCAAACTTGAAGGCTTTAATTGCATCTAGAAGTTCCTCCTCTGTAATTAGGCCTTCACCTGTTTCTTTCTGTATAGCTGTTCATTTTACACTATTAATGGAAAAAAAACATAAAATGAACTGCATTTAGTGGAGATGGAGGAGACTGAAATGTAATCTTTGCTTCCTCTTTCAAAATATAATTTTCATCTAATTTTGGTAACATTTCTATGTTGAAGATGAAAACAGAATTTGGTGCATTATTTCCCATATACCATCCATTTAGCTTTTTTTTATAATACTGTATATTACACTTGATCTTTCTGTGCATCTGTTAGTAATAAAAACTCTATCTGTACTGTTAGTTCCTCTATTTCCTTTGTTAAGATGCACTCTGACCTAATTTGTTTCTGTTTTAAAGATGAGTATGGCCTCTAAATTCACATTGCAAAATGTCCTATACAATAGGCGCGTCTGCTGTACCTACAGTGGGGCAAAAAGGTATTTAGTCAGCCACCAATTGTGCAAGTTCTCCCACTTAAAAAGATGAGACAGGCCTGTAATTTTCACCATAGGTACACTTCAACTATGACAGACAAAATTAGGAAAACAATCCAGAAAATCACATTGTAGGATTTTTAATGAATTTATTTGCAAATTATGGTGGAAAATAAGTATTTACAAAATGTAAATGTAAATGATGTCTTCACTATTATTCTACAATTTTATTTAATCTATTTTAGAAAAATGCTGTAATGTAAGAATGTGTAAAAAGGGAAGGGGTCTGAATACTTTACGAACGCACTATATAGTACTACAGTGCACCTAACCATACAAAATAATAACATATTACTGGACTTGGCTTCTCAGATAGAACAAACACTGGCAGAAGGCTATTTAGATCAAGAAGGATTATACTATATTATACTATAGATTCTGTGTCTTTGAATAATAGTAACCCATATTGTCTTTGTGCTCTGGAATTGGGAAGTCAATCAATTGTTTCTCAAATTACTTTGAAATTGATATCCATGAGCAGACCCTGGCTTGATACCGTCGGTAATTCATGTTTTATGACGGGCATTTTCTGGTAAATTACCCCATTCCCAGATTCATAGGCTGGCTCCTTATCTCCCTGATAACGTCAAGACCTGTAAATTGTACCTAATTAAAAGCGAGTGGATATTTTGTTTCCAGCCACACGTGATCTACTTGTATGAGCAAACAGATCCTCGGAATGATAAGTAGAGAGATACCACGTTCTTTTTTTTCTTTTAGTATTTTCTTCCCTCCTTAGATTTAAAATGTTCCCTTCAGACAGTCTCCTCACAAGCGAACGCTGGTTAATTCTGCCTTAAAAATCTAGTCAGAAGACAGGGCCTTGGGTTATGTGATTTTATTAGATCTCAACGTAGTTGAGAGAGAGAGAGAGAGAGAGAGAGAACAAGCACTGTTGTCTGATCAATTGCGATGCTAAACCACACTTACCAAAGCACATCTCCAATGTCTCTGTTTCTGGGCCCATACCAATGAATCAACAACTAAAGTAGGAAAAAGGGGGAAAAGCAATCTCATTAATGTTTGCTTTCCAGGGATTCTCCCCCAAAACATTAGACAGTTTAATTATTTGATCCATACATGTCTTTGTGTAGTGGCTTCACTCGGATGAAGTGATTGGCTCAATACATTAACATATGTCAGCCAAAATTCACAAGTCCCTCTAGGATTGTTGTTTTTTGAATGACAACTGTTAGAGCTGCCAAACTATGAAATTAAATACATTTATTTAATTTTTTTATGGCTGCAGGGGCAGTATTGAGTAGATTGGATGAAAAGGTGCCCATTGTAAACGGTCAGCTCCTCAATCTCAGTTGCTAATATATGCATATTATTATTAGTATTGGATAGAAAACACTCAAAAGTTTCTAAAACTGTCAAAATATTGTCTGTGAGTATAACAGAACTGATATTGCAGGCGAAACCCTGAGTAAAAACAAACCAGGAAGTGGCTTCTATTTTGAAAACTTCATGTTCCATAGCCTGCCTTTGCTCCATTTAAAGGGATATCAACCAGATTCATTTTCCTATCGATTCCTCAAGGTGTCAACAGTCTTCAGACATAGTTTCAGGCTTTTATGTTGAAAAATGAGCGAGAAAGATAACATCGCATCATTGTATGGCCGGGTGCCAGCAGCGTTTTGTATGCATAACAGAGTTTGGGCAGCCATTGCCTTTCCCCCTCTGACTGAAAAAGACAGTTGCGGTTGATATATTATCGATTATATATTTTAAAAACAACCTGAGGATTTATTATAAAAATGTTTGACATGTTTCTGTGGACATTAAGGATACTATTTGGAATTTGTCTGCGTTGTCGTGACCGCTCTTTCCTGTGGATTTCTGAACATAACACGCCAAACAAACTGAGGTATTTTGGATATAAAAATTATCTTTATGGAACAAATGGAACATTTATTGTGTAACTGGGAGTCTTGTGAGTGAAAACATCCGAAGATCATCAAAGGTAAACAATTAATTTTATTGCTTTTCCTGATTTGTGACTAAGCTACTTGATGCTAGGTGTACATAATGTTTTGTCCAGCGATAAACTTACAAATGCTTGGATTGCTTTCGCTGTAAAGAATATTTTCAAAATTTGACATGACTGGTGGATCAACAAAATGTAAGCTGTGTTTTGCTATATTGCACTTGTGATTTCATGAATATAATTATTTATAGTATTATTATTTGAATGTGGCGCTATGCAATTCAGCAGTTGTTGATGACATTTATCCCGTTACATTTACAATGTAGAAAATAGTAAAAATAAAGAAAAACACTTGAATGAGTAGGTGTTCTAAAACTTTTGACCAGTAGTGTGTATCTATATAAAAACTGAAATACCTTATTTACATAAGTATTCAGACCCTTTGCTATGAGACTTGAAATTGCTGGCCGCACCCCAAAATGAGCAATGGGACAGAAGAGCCTTGGTCAGGGAGGTGACCAAGAACTCCATAGTCACTCTGACAGAGCTCCAGAGTTACTCTGTGGAGATGGGATAAACTTCCAGAAGGCCAACCACCTCTACAGCACTCCACCAATCAGGCCTTTATGGTAGAGTGGCCAGACGGAAGCCACTCCTCATTGAAAGGCATATAACAGCCCGTTTGGAGTTTTCCAAAAGGCACCTAAAGGACTCAGACCACGAGAAACAATATTCTCTAGTCTGGTGAAACCAATTGAATTCACTCACTTTGCCGTTGCACACTGTAATATTATCGGAGAAAGACCTATAATTAGAGAGTCTCTCTGGGGAATGGCTGTGTCCCCGGCTCTAATGATAGCACAGGAATGCTAAGCATCACGTCTGGAGGAAACCTAAAATCATCCCTACGGTGAAGCATGGTGGTGGCAGCATCATGCTGTGGGGATATTTTTCAGTGGCAGGGACTGGGAGTGTAGTCAGGATCTAGGGAAAGATGAACGGAGCAATGTACAGAGAGATCCTTGATAAAGGATCAGCACCTCCAACTGGGGCGAAGGTTCACCCTCCAACAGGACACTGGCCCTAAGCACACAGCCAAGACAATGCAGGAGTGGCTTCGAGACAAGTCTCTGAATGTCCTTGAGTGACCCAGCCAGAGCCCGGACTTGAACCAGATCGAACATCTCTGGAGAGACCTGAAAATAGCTGCAACACTCACCATCCAACCTGACAGAGCTTGAGAGGATCTGCAGAGAAGAATGGGAGAAGCGCCCCAAATTTGCAAAAATGTCTAAAAAACGTTTTTCTTTTGCTTCGTCATTATGGGGTATTGTGTGTAAATTGATAAGAAAAAAACATGTAATCAATTTTAGAATAAGGCTGTAACATAACAAAATGTGGAACAAGTCAAAGGGTCTGAATACTTTCCGAATGGACTGTATATACTGTTTGTATATGGCAATATGTGACATTGTATGGTCATGGAACAGTAACAAATGATATGGGTACCGGTTGATGTGTGTGTGTGCCAGCCCTATAGTGTTTCCCCAGAGTCCACAGTACTGAAGAGCTTAATATGTTTTTCCCTTCTGTGACAGGCAGTACAGACTTATTACTTGTTACAGAACTCCCACAATGCTGCAATAGCAAACACTTGCCACATTAACCTCCAAATCTTCCCATCGTAATCCGCGGCCGTGTTCACTCCAAAACTCACTCACTTTGCCAGCTCACGCTGGAATATTGTCGTAGAAACGATAGAGACCTTTAATTAGGCAATCTCTCCGGGGAATGGCTGTGTCCTGGGCTCTAATGAGAGCACATGAGACTGGCTTCATTAACTCTCTTCACTCCTCTCCTGGGATTTCTCTCTCTCTCTCTTTCCCTCTCACTTTCTCCTGTTCCAGGGGCAGGCTGGCAATCTGGTCCAACTCTCCACAGACAATCAGTCGCTGCCTATGTTGGAGAGCCCCTGTCTCAAGGGGCGAACACCCGTACATAGCTTACGAACAAGTGGAGGCTATACACCACAACAACAACAGAAGCTCACAAGGAAATGCGGCACCAAACGCATTCTTCGAAACTTAATGTAATTGCTTGCTTGATGTCCAGACATGCCCAAGATCACAATCGACAAGTGTGCATTAAAATATACACCATAATGGCTGACGAGATGTACAAAATCACAATGTAAACAGAAATATACTTTATTAAAGCTGCTAACTCACAGATTAAGAGGGCACCACTGAAACAGTACTCTGACAGTCATTGGGTTTGTTCATACAAATGATGTGTAATTTCCCCTTGGTTTTACACAACAACACAGAGGATATTGATGACAACAAAGCGGCTCAGTTGACAAGCGATCTCGCCCTTTTGTGTTGATTGTTGGTACCACATGCCACATAATGCAATAAAGGTTTTCTGCTTCACAGTTTGTTGGCTAATTGCATCAAAGCACTTGGCAACTGCATTGTCTCTGCATCCGCGTTTTTGCAAACATCAATGGGAACAGCTCAAACTGGCACCATAGGCAGATAATATCTAGCAAGGCCTACTGTGGGAACCAAAGTGTGACTGTGTTTATTACCCTAAATAAACAGAAACCGACACTGACTGCTGACAAGGAATTAGCTAAATTATCCTCTTGTACTTGGTCGAGCACACAGCAAGTCTAAGGGAACACCTCAACTGTAGACTGTAGCGGAATAGGGACACGATTGCTTTTGGTGTCTGCTCGCCCAACCATGTGGCATGATTTATGTCTGAGATACACCAAGTTAAATGTCCTGCATCAGCCAACCAACCAACCAGCAAACCAACCCCAAGCCCCTTATGCAGTATTCCTTAACCCTTCGCCTTCAGCCCCTCTCCCACTACTTCTACCACCCTGGCCCTCCAAGGCTCCTGCCGACCTAGCTGATGAAAAACAGAATGAACGTCAAAATAAGTCCGGCTTCCGGAGGGATGGATGGAGAGCGTTGCTTTGCATTTCTAACACTAGGGGAATGCTGGGACCAGGCGAAGGTTATAGGGGGAGAAGAGGAGAGGAAGAGAGAAGAAAGGAAAAGCGATTGCATAGAGTGGGATGTCAGGGTCGATGTATTCAGGTGAGGACCTAATAGTATCTGGCAGACCCCCAGCAACCCAAGGGCCAGGGAGCTGAATATTTATGAGATCGGCAGACGAGGCGGATGGTAGAGAGGGAATCAGACGGGACAAAGTGTCTCCTCTCCTCCATTGTGATGTAAAAGGACAACATTGTGTGGGATTGAGAGTCTGAGCGCAATCATTAAGAAAGGTAACCCTGAACCCGTTCAGCTAGAACTGATTTTGTTACCTAAGAGCTTATGAAACCAGTCACTTTTTATCATAGGAGGACTGATATATTGGACACCAGTGCTTTGTGACTGTGTAGCTTTCAATCAGAGGACTTGCGAGGAAAGTCTGATGAAGGACGATGCTCTCTATAGACCTTTGCCAAAGTGCAATGGCACAATATAGGCCTTGGACCATATTGTTGCATGTTGATGAATGTGTCATGTGTTCATGAGTCCATTCTGGTAGATTAAAACGTCTTAAAAAGTCTCCTATGAATCTGTCGGGTGTTAAGACTTATTAGTATAAAGTCCCATACTTGTCCTCTGATCCTGTATGGATCAACTTGTAAGACAATGGTGCTTGCAAGGCCACCACTGTGGTTATTATTATTATTATTATTATTATAATATACTGGCACCTGGCAGAATAGGAAGTTGATGGTTCAGTTTAATAAAGATGGCTGTATAGACACACAACTGATTCTTATAGCAATAGCTAGTATAACATTACATGGCATCAGAAGCAAAATAAAACAATAACTTGCAGTGAAACTATCGAACCACTTCGACCTCCACAAACACTGAGCCTGGATGACAACATATCAGAAAATTGGGATAGATGGATACAAAAGTTCAAGATCTATCTGAGCACTAGCAAGAAAAGTTGAAGAAAGCTGGATATGCTGCAATGTCCTCTACTGCTACACTGTGCTGTAGAGCAAGCGCATGAGCAACACAACACATTCACATTTGTGAACAGAGAGAGAAGATCAAACCGCTCATCAAAAAGTTTTAGGACTACTGTAGGTCCAAGAAAAACAACCTATGAAAGACACGTGTTCAACAATAGAACACAAAGACCCCTCGTGACATTCTAACAGTGTGTCAACGACCTACGCATCCTATCGAGAAACTGTGAGTATGAGCATTTATTGGATGGAGTAATCAGAGACCGTATCATAGAAGTCATAAAGGACAGTGACACTCACAGGCAATTACTGAAATAAGATAAACTAACCTTGGACAAGTGTATTGACATTTGCCGTGCAGCGGAATGCACACAACAGATGCTAGATTTGCAATGAGTGGTGCCGCTGCTGCGGGAGACAAGAGTGTCAACGGTGTCATGCAGCGCACACAACCCCAATGTGACACATACGCAGAGACAGATCTGGGCGCATTACACAAAGCAGAGAGGGACAAACAGTGTGAAATCAAAGTGAGAGAAGAAATGACAGCAATGCTGATCAAGACATTGTAAGAATCTTTTTAAGATAAATATACAATGCAGAGGACTAAAGGTCAAGAGGACTAAAAGTCAAGAGTACTAACGATCAATGGAAATAGTGTATTTTCTGTAATAGGAAATTAATGATCAATGGATCAGAGACATGGGAGGAATTTGTCTAGGCATTGAGTCTGAAACAGGATACTTGTTATTTGGTCATTGGCCCAGTTTTTTTGCAAGGAATTTTAATTGGTCAACCACAGGCTAGGGTTGGGTTATATACCTACATCCTGTCCCTTTGTTCTGTGGAGAGAATCACTGAGGACAGGGGAGAATGAACATCTACCTCTCAGCATAACATCTAGGATTTGTCCTCTTTGAAAAAATCTATCCCCTGATTTGATTTGGGGTCTGTGTTATTGACTGTAAATACTGTGGAAAAAACCATGCTGGATGAAGATGCCCAGCTTATGGAAAAACATTTACAAACTGCAAAAAGCCTAATAATTTTACAAAAGTTTGCAATAGCAGAAATGTACAAGAGCTACAAGGAAACATTGACTCTGGGGAGGAGCTAGCCCTCATTGATGCAGTCACTAATAGCACAAATGCAAATACATGGCATGTACAGTTGAACATTAAAGGCAACCCATGGTAGACAAAGGAGCACAAGCAAATGTTATCACTAAACAGCCTGCAAGGAATATCAAAAAGACATAAACAGCTCCTGGTTTGTCTGATATGAAATGTTAATCTTCATACAGAGGCAACAAGCTTCCTGTCACTGGAAAATGTGTTCTACCATGTACTCACAAAGGTAAAACACACGTGTGAATTATACATTGTTGATGTATAATGGGGTGGCAGGGCAGCCTAGTGGTTAGAGCGTTGGACTAGTAACCGGAAGGTTGTGAGTTCAAACCCCTAAGCTGACAAGGTACAAATCTGTCGTTCTGCCCGTGAACAGGCAGTTAACCCACTGTTCCCAGGCCGTCATTGAAAATAAGAATGTGTTCTTAACTGACTTGCCTGGTTAAATAAAGGTAAAATTAAAAAAAAATTAAAAAATGTAGCCTCCGAGCCAATCCTGTGCCTCAGACTGTGTGAAAGTGGACTTGGTCAGGCTAATCAGGAGTGTGGAAGAAACATTAAAGACTAAAATGGAGAACTACAAGGATGTGTTAAAAGGGTGTCTTAAGCCATTATCAGGAATCAAGGGCAGACTGTGTGAAGTAACAATGTTTATTGTAAACACAGGGGCAGGCAAACGACAGGTCAAGCAGGCAGGGGTCAATAGTCCAGAGCAGAGGCCAAGGTACAGGACGGCAGGCAGGCTCAGGTCAGGCAGAGGTCGGTAATCCAGAGGTGGAGCAAAGGTACAAGGCGGGCGGCAGGCAGGCTCGGGGTCAGAGACAGGCAGTGGTCAGGTGGGCAGGTAAAGTAAAGGCAAAGGTAAAACACCAGAAGGACCAGAAAAAGAGAGACTAGTGAAAACCAGGAGCTGAGACAAACCGCTGGTAGGCTTGAACAAACAAGGCGAACTGGCAACTGACAGACAGAAAACACAGATGGGCAACACCTGAAGGGGGGTGGAAACAAGCACACGGACAAGTGAAACAGGTCAGGGAGTGACAGCCATAGCACATTCAAATAAAGAACGATGTCACCCCTGTCATTCATGGAAAACTCTCCTCAAAAAGCTGAAAGAGGACCGACAGAGAATGGAGAAACTTAAAGTGTTCATCAAAGAGGATGGACCAACTGAGTGGGGAACTCTGTGGTCATCATTGAGAAACCCAATGGCAGCCTACAACTGTAGCTGGACCCAAAGGAGCTCAACACTGTCATCTGCAGACAAGAATTTAAAATCCCCACAATATATGAAATAATGAGCAAGCTATCAGCACACTGGACGCTAGTTGCGGTTACTGGCAAACACCACTCACATACGAACACCACTCACACCACTCAAACACCACTCACATATTCCACACATCTCAACCCTGTTGCATGGCACTGGAATGAGAGACATGAAGATGTAGTGACTAGTGGACAACGCACAAACATCATTCAGATACTACGATGTCACACAGGCAGTGAAGCTATCGGTGGACGCCTCCAAAACGGGCCTGGGAGCTGTTCTACTTCAAAAATGGATCACCTGTGGCATATGCTTCAAAAGCACTAACCAAGGCTTAAACCAACTACGCTCAGTTTGAAAAGGAAACACTGGCCATTGTGTTTGGATGTCAGAAATTGTATTAATTAATTTATGGCAAAGAGACAGAAATCGAGACTGACCACAAAACACTGGTTTCTATCTTCAAGAAACCCCCCACTGGGCACAAATGTCAATTCAACATCTATTCAATGTTGGATCCAACGTAATAAAGCTACAACCCTACCAGTCTGGATACACTACCAAGTGTATGTGGCCGATACGCTTTCCAGAGCATTTTTCAGTCACAGATGAGGAATCCAACTCAGATGATAAACTGGAGTATGACGTAAATGCTCAGATACACCTTATCATCGATCACCTTCTTTTGAGTGGCAACAAATTAGCACAGAGACTAAAGGATTACAAATTGACAAAGTTGAAAATGATGGTGAGACACAGATGGTCTTTGGAAAGAAAGGAAGTTCCAGGGAAAACCAAACTTCTGTACTCACAGAGACCTAATATGTGAAGTGGATGGGCTGATGATGAAAAGAGACAAAGTGATAATACCACAAGCACTACATGGTGAAATGCTGAAGGCCATTCAGGAATCAGGACACTTTGGCATAGAAACATGCAAGCTCAGAGCCAAAGACGCAGGGATGTCCAATTACATCATTATTTTTGTAAAAACACAGTATATGTCTCACACACAGGAACTCCCAATAGAAGGAAACAGTCCTCCCACACGAGACACCACAACAGCCATGGCAAATCCTAGGGACGGATATGTTCATATGACATGGACTTTCTGATAACAGTGGACTACTACTCCTGGTACTGGGAGATAGCTTGACTACCTAACACCAAAGTGGCAACTGTCATTCGATTCACAAAGTCGATGCTAGCCAGACATGGGATACCAGACAAAATAAAGTCTGACAATGGACCCCAAAACTCACAAGAGTACAAGAAATTGAGCAGAGAATGGAACGTCAAATTGAATATTAGTTTTATTTCTTAGTGTTTAGATTTGTATTTGAAATTCAGTTAAGTTTCAGTTAGTTTTCAGCCTTGATTTGCTAGTTTTAGTTTGATAAAAACATATTTATTTTTTATTTGATAAAGTTTCAGTTTTAGTGTTAGGGACAGAATGTAGCCAATGCATGGGAGGTTAGAAGGCAGGTATGTTTTGTAGGCCTATAGCTTTGAGGGGGTCATGTCAGCTCTTACCACTGGGGGAAAGGAATACATAAGTTGATGGGTCAGGTTTAGTAGGTTTTTAAATTATAAATCAATCCTAATGTGACTTGGATTTCATAGGATCAGCTCCGAGACTGGTGCAAGAAATATGGTGGAAGGAAACTATCTTGCACATGTTTACACCAATCCAATGCTTTAAAAAAATCTTTAGTAGTTGATGGAAGAAGATTCAAGTACCTTTACCTGACAGAAAAAGAGAGGAAAAAACAACAAAGTCATGGCACATTTGACATGTTATGTGTATGTAATATTAAACATGTGTCACTGACTAATCCCTTCAAACGAGGTTAATAAAAACAGCAGAAACAACAACAAAAATGTCTATCTGTTCACAGCCAGCCAGCTTGTATGTGTGTGTAGTTGTTTGTGTGTTGTTAGGTTCTGAACTAACAGAGTAAAAACTCAAACGGGCGACAAGAAAAAGCTCAAACCAAGTTTATCCACCCATGGGGTCATACAGCTGCAAAGACCAAGCATGATTACACAAGCACATATATTTATAGCCTCCTACTAGGGGGGGGGGGGTCAACTCCTTACACATCTAGACAGCCAATACATCTCAGTTGCTAGGCAGGACATTTATTTGCTCCTCTTCTTTTTAGAGATTAACTAGACTTTTGCCCTTTGCCTCCCTCCTTAGGAACAGAATATTAACTTTCTGCACTTCCCCTTGTCTCAATGACTTTCCATACACCAAATTCCTATCCACCCTTCATTGACCCCAAAATATACATTGTGTCACGTTCGTCATAACGAGGAGACCAAGGTGCAGCGTGAAAAGAATACATTCTTCTTTTATTACACAAAGAACACTAAACAAACAACCGTGACGCTATACGACAAAAGTGCTGACATGCAACTACACATAGACAATAACCCACAAAACCAAAATGGAAAAATGGCAACCTAAATAGGATCCCCAATCAGAGACAGCGATAAACAGCTATACAAAAACCCTAGATAGGACAAAAACACCTAGACAATACAAAAACTAATCCAACCACCCTTGTCACACCCTGACCTAACAAAAATAATAAAGAAAACAAAGATAACTAAGGTCAGGGCATGACACATTCCTTTCATATGTAATCAATAAGTTATAGTATGGTAACATGAATAAGTATATTTCAAGCTAGAATCCAACAGTGTGTTCAACCAAACAAGACTGGTTTATCTTCAAGAAGACTCTGTGTTCCTGAGGTAGTCGTTCAGTCTCTCAAGCCTGATGACAGTTGTCCACAGACAGAGAATATTCTCTCCACGAATGCTTGGGATGCAGGGGAAGAAACCAGATCCAGTGCCACAGCCATCCTTGCCTACCATAACTTGAGAGGTGACTCTGTAAGCATGCTGTCCTGCTTGATTTGACAACAGCAGTTCTGTTTGAGTTGAAGGTTTGAAATGCTTGAAGATTTGCAACAGCAGACTGCAAGTGTGCCTCAAGGTTGAGAAGGTACTGCACCACATCAGACAGCAACTGGCTGTCAGTTTGAAGTTGGTCGGTGTGGATTGCGAATGGCTCCAGCAACTTCACAAGCTGCTCTAGCTTGGTCGAGTCATGCTCACCAAGCTAGAGTGATGCACAGCCTATTTGAAACACCGCCACCTACTGGCAGCATTTACCTGCACGATTCAGGAGAGAGAGAGAGAGAGAGAGAGAGAGAGAGAGAGAGAGAGAGAGCGAGAAAGAGCAAGAGCGAGAGAGAGGCAGGGGGTCCGACACTCACGGTCCCTGCTCTCTCCTTCCTTTCCTCTGGTGAGAGGGGACACAGAGTGGAGAAAAGTGTTGAATAAAAACACCTGTATTTTACAGTCTCTCTGCTCATGGTTTTATGTTATGAGGCCTTCTGAATAAAGTGCACATACTGTCAAAAGCGCAACTAAAAACAAAAGGCGCAAGCCTTTATGCCTTTATAGTTTGCTTTTCTGCAGAAATGTTTGATGATCAACTAGGAAGGCCTTGATTGTGATCGACCGGTTGGTGGTGACAGCTGTAAGGAAACCCTTTTGAGTTCCATTTAGAACACTCTCAGTTATACTTCAGATGTACTTATGGCACACACTGTTGGGTACTCACATGGTACTGGTCAGAACCTTTAACCTTTTCACAAGCACCAACAAAGGGGTATGATAATTCTACAGTGGTCCCTGCAGTGTAGTTCAAACCGGTGTGAATATAACGCTTATTTAGAATGTACTGTTTCGATTGACGCAACAGTCAGCATTTGAGCTTGCCACACTGTTTTTTCACAGAAACATTTTGCACAAATACAGTCCTTACAAAGTTATGTCCTGAATATGACCAGTTTATTTTTGGATGCAATGCTCAGACATTAACAGAAGTAGCTACAGTATAACACAATCATCCAAACCGGCAAAATGTAGGCTACATTTGTCCTAGCGCTACCTGAGGAAAGATTGAAGTAACACAAGCAGTCATATTTAGATCTCTGCTGACAGAAACTACATTATGAATTAGCTAATAGCAATTGCTATTTGTAATTAATCACATCATGGGTGAGTTCACTATTGATCAAAATAATTGAGTAAAAGATAAGAGGAGACAAGAGGAGTTTGGTCTGTTTGCAGTATGTATGTTGAAGGGGGTGTGTCGTAGACCACCGTTCACATCCCGTCATTCACTTCTGGAAGTTTACTCAAAAAATGTGTGAACTCTCCCTCACCTCATTTCGTTATAACATCTTTGGTCCGACAGACGTTTATGTGAAACCCAGAATGCATTTTATGTCAACAAACATGGCTCCACACAGATGGAATTAGCTTTGCTCATCATAAATCAGTACAACCCTAAAAAAACAGTTTTACACACATAATATGTGTCCATCGCAATCTATGCAAGAATCGGAATGCAATATTTGTCACCAGTACTTGAAACATGATTAGAACAGTAAATAAATAAAGAATTACCACACAAGACGTTGTCTGATAGTGATTTATTGATACAAGTGGCGCGTGCCAGCAGTCAATCACGTAACCTCTGACTCTGACTCCAAGCCAGTTAGTGTTGTTGTTTATGTATGTAGCTAGTGATCTAAACTGTAGCATTAGCAATGTATTCAAAAGGAGACAACTCACAAATTAGGAAATTCTGGAGATTTTTATAAATTCTGACAATGAGTCTGAGTATGAAAGTCAGGAATCAGATTCTGACAGTGATAGTCAGGAGCTGCCCCACAACCTTGTAGCTATTGAGAACCTTGAATCTGAGGACCCTCAGTGGTGGTGGTGATGGAGGCAGACCGACAGTGGATGAAGTACAAGAGGTCTGTGGTAGCTGGAAGACTGCCAGCCATTTCACCCCTACTGGCCCTGCTGTTTGCTTTGATGAGTCCCAGTCTAGAGTGCAAAGCCCCTTGCCATTCTCCCTCTGAGGCAGTGTGCTTCAAGCTGTTTCTGACAGAGGAGTTTGTGGGAGACTAATAGCTATTCCTTTGAGCTACAGGAGAAGAGAGAGCCAGGAGTGAGGGGGAAACTCGCTAAATGAGTGACAACCAAAATTAGTGAAATGTATACCTTCCTGGTGACAGTCCTTCTCATGGGAATAGTAAAGGAATCCAAACCATATGCGTGCGTGCGCCATCCTATGCCATCATGCATACATTTACAGTGCCTTGCGAAAGTATTCGGCCCCCTTGAACTTTGCAACCTTTTGCCACATTTCAGGCTTCAAACATAAAGATATAAAACTGTATTTTTTGTGAAGAATCAACAACAAGTGGGACACAATCATGAAGTGGAACGACATTTATTGGATATTTCAAACTTTTTTAACAAATCAAAAACTGAAAAATTGGGCGTGCAAAATAATTCAGCCCCCTTAAGTTAATACTTTGTAGCTCCACCTTTTGCTGCGATTACAGCTGTAAGTCGCTTGGGGTATGTCTCTATCAGTTTTGCACATCGAGAGACTGAAATTGTTTCCCATTCCTCCTTGCAAAACAGCTCGAGCTCAGTGAGGTTGGATGGAGAGCATTTGTGAACAGCAGTTTTCAGTTCTTTCCACAGATTCTCGATTGGATTCAGGTCTGGACTTTGACTTGGCCATTCTAACACCTGGATATATTTATTTTTGAACCATTCCATTGTAGATTTTGCTTTATGTTTTGGATCATTGTCTTGTTGGAAGACAAATCTCCGTCCCAGTCTCAGGTCTTTTGCAGACTCCATCAGGTTTTCTTCCAGAATGGTCCTGTATTTGGCTCCATCCATCTTCCCATCCATTTTAACCATCTTCCCTGTCCCTGCTGAAGAAAAGCAGGCACAAACCATGATGCTGCCACCACCATGTTTGACAGTGGGGATGGTGTGTTCAGGGTGATGAGCTGTGTTGCTTTTACGCCAAACATAACGTTTTGCATTGTTGCCAAAAAGTTCAATTTTGGTTTCATCTGACCAGAGCACCTTCTTCCACAAGTTTGGTGTGTCTCCCAGGTGGCTTGTGGCAAACTTTAAACAACACTTTTTATGGATATCTTTAAGAAATGGCTTTCTTCTTGCCACTCTTCCATAAAGGCCAGATTTGTGCAATATACGACTGATTGTTGTCCTATGGACAGAGTCTCCCACCTCAGCTGTAGATCTCTGCAGTTCATCCAGAGTGATCATGGGCCTCTTGGCTGCATCTCTGATCAGTCTTCTCCTTGTATGAGCTGAAAGTTTAGAGGGACGGCCAGGTCTTGGTAGATTTGCAGTGGTCTGATACTCCTTCCATTTCAATATTATCGCTTGCACAGTGCTCCTTGGGATGTTTAAAGCTTGGGAAATCTTTTTGTATCCAAATCCGGCTTTAAACTTCTTCACAACAGTATCTCGGACCTGCCTGTTGTGTTCCTTGTTCTTCATGATGCTCTCTGCGCTTTTAACAGACCTCTGAGACTATCACAGTGCAGGTGCATTTATACGGAGACTTGATTACACACAGGTGGATTGTATTTATCATCATTAGTCATTTAGGTCAACATTGGATCATTCAGAGATCCTCACTGAACTTCTGGAGAGAGTTTGCTGCACTGAAAGTAAAGGGGCTGAATAATTTTGCACGCCCAATTTTTCAGTTTTTGATTTGTTAAAAAAGTTTGAAATATCCAATAAATGTCGTTCCACTTCATGATTGTGTCCCACTTGTTGATTCTTCACAAAAAAATACAGTTTTATATCTTTATGTTTGAAGCCTGAAATGTGGCAAAAGGTCGCAAAGTTCAAGGGGGCCGAATACTTTCGCAAGGCACTATATTTTGTCCCCCCACACCAAACGTGATCACGACACGCAGGTTAAAATATCAAAACAAACTCTGAAACAATTACATTAATTTGGGGACAAGTCGAAAAGCATTAAACATTTATGGCAATTTAGCTAGCTAGCCTGCACTTGCTAGCTAATTTGTCCTATTTAGCTAGCTTGCTGTTGCTAGCTAATTTGTCATGGGATATAAACATTTAGTTTTTATTTTACCTGAAATGCACAAGGTCCTCTACTCCGACAATTAATCCACACATAAAATGGTCAACCGAATAGTTTCTAGTCATCTCTCCTCCTTCTGGGCTTTTTCTACACTTGACTTTATATTGCAATTGGCAACTTTGATAAATTAGGTGCATTACCGCCACTGACCTCGTTCGTTTTTCAGTCACCCACGTGGGTATAACCAATGAGGAGATGATACGTGGGTACCTGCTTTTATAAACCAATGAGGAGATGGGAGAGGCAGGACTTGCAGCGCAATCTAAATCAAATCAAATTTATTTGTCACATACACATGGTTAGCAGATGTTAATGCGAGTGTAGCGAAATGCTTGTGCTTCTAGTTCCGACAATGCAGTAATAACCAACAAGTAATCTAGCTAACAATTCCAAAACTACTACCTTATAGACACAAGTGTAAGGGGATAAAGAATATGTACATAAAGATATATGAATGAGTGATGGTACAGAGCGGCATAGGCAAGATATAGTAGATGGTATTGAGTGCAGTATATACATATGAGATGAGTATGTAAACAAAGTGGCATAGTTAAAGTGGCTAGTGATACATGTATTACATAAAGATGCAGTAGATGATAATAGAGTACAGTATATACGTATACATATGAGATGAATAATGTAGGGTATGTAAACATTATATTAGGTAGCATTGTTTAAAGTGGCTAGTGACATATTTTACATAATTTCCCATCAATTCCCATTATTAAAGTGGCTGGGGTTGAGTCAGTGTGTTGGCAGCAGCCACTCAATGTTAGTGGTGGCTGTTTAACAGTCTGATGGCCTTGAGATAGAAGCTGTTTTTCAGTCTCTCGGTCCCAGCTTTGATGCACCTGTACTGACCTCACCTTCTGGATGATAGCGGGGTGAACAGGCAGTGGCTCGGGTGGTTGTTGTCCTTGATGATCTTTATGGCCTTCCTGTGACATTGGGTGGTGTAGGTGTCCTGGAGGGCAGGTAGTTTGCCCCCGGTGATGCGTTGTGCAGACCTCACTACCCTCTGGAGAGCCTTACGGTTGTGGGCGGAGCAGTTGCCGTACCAGGCGGTGATACAGCCCGACAGGATGCTCTCGATTTTGCATCTGTAGAAGTTTGTGAGTGCTTTTGGTGACAGGCCGAATTTCTTCAGCCTCCTGAGGTTGAAGAGGCGCTGCTGTGTCTTCTTCACCACGCTGTCTGTGTGGGTGGACCAATTCAGTTTGTCTGTGATGTGTACGCCGAGGAACTTAAAACTTACTACCCTCTCCACTACTGTTCCATCGATGTGGATAGGGGGGTGTTCCCTCTGCTGTTTCCTGAAGTCCACAATCATCTCCTTAGTTTTGTTGACGTTGAGTGTGAGGTTATTTTCCTGACACCACACTCTGAGGGCCCTCACCTCCTCCCTGTAGGCCGTCTCATCGTTGTTGGTAATCTAGCCTACCACTGTTGTGTCGTCCGCAAACTTGATGATTGAGTTGGAAGCGTGCGTGGCCACGCAGTCGTGGGTGAACAGGGAGTACAGGAGAGGGCTCAGAACGCACCCTTGTGGGGCCCCAGTGTTGAGGATCAGCGGGGTGGAGATGTTGTTGCCTACCCTCACCACCTGGGGGCGGCCCGTCAGGAAGTCCAGTACCCAGTTGCACAGGGCGGGGTCGAACCCAGGGTCTCGAGCTTGATGACGAGCTTGGAGGGCAATATGGTGTTAAATGCCAAGCTGTAGTTGATGAACAGCATTCTCACATAGGTATTCCTCTTGTCCAGATGGGTTAGGGCAGTGTGCAGTGTGGTTGAGATGGACCTATTTGGGCGGTAAGCAAATTGGAGTGGGTCTATGGTGTCAGGTAGGGTAGAGGTAATATGGTCTTTGACTAGTCTCTCAAAGCACTTCATGATGACGGAAGTGAGTGCTACTTGGCAGTAGTTGTTTAGCTCAGTTACCTTAGCTTTCTTGCGTCACAAATAGAACTAACTTCTATTTTAGTCCTTGGCAACGCAGACGCTCGTTGGCACGTGGGTGCAATAATTGAATAATATAGATTTCAAAATGTATTTTGCAACGCTCGCGAGGGTCAGACTGTAAGAGAATACTGGAGCACATATCTTATGTTCGCAACTGCCTGCTTTGCCACCCTCTTTTTTCCAAGACCGTTACCTAGTTCTAATGCGACGTCTGCATTTCATCAACAATGCTACTGCTAACCTAAATGACCCGTTACACAAAATAAGAAATGTTCTTACCAGCCTGACATCAGCATTTGGTTGTGTCTTTGTGCCATACACAGAGCTATGCATTGATGAGTCCCTTGTGTTATGGAAGGGTAGTCTGGCGTTCCGTCAATATATTCCCTCCAAAAAGGCACAGGTTTGGGGAGGGGCACTGTCTTGACTCGACGTCACCGTCCTTCTAGCCATCGCCGATCCATTTTCATTTTCCATTTGTTTTGTCTTTGTTTTACACACCTGGTTTCAATTCCCAAATTACATGTTAATTATTTAACCCTCTGTTTTCCCCATGGTTTTTGTGCATGTTTGTTTATTGTATTTCGGTCCGTTTGTGTGGGCTTGGTAATTCTACATGTACTTGGTATTAATAAGAGTAAAGTTACTTTAATTACTCATCTCTGGTGTCCTGCGCCTGACTCCTCTGCACCAGCTACACCCAGACCATTACAACAGAGACAAAGTGGAGTCGCAATTCAACGGCTCAGACACGAGAGGTATGTGGCAGGGTCTACAGTCAATCATGGACAACAAAAGAAAAACCAGTCCCGTCGCGGACCACAATGTCTTGCTCCCAGACAGACTAAGCAACTTCCTTGCTTGCTTTGAGGACAATACAGTGCCACTGACACGGCCCGCTGCCACAACCTGCGGGCTCTCCTTTACTGTAGCCAATGTGAGTAAAACATTTAAACGTGTTAAACCTTTAAGGCTGCAGGGCCAGACGGCATCCCCGGCCGCGTCCACAGACCAGCAGGCTGGTGTGTTGACGGACATATTCAATCAATCCTTATCCCAGTCTGCTGTTCCCACATGCTTCCAGAGGGCCACCATTGTTCCTGTTCCCAAGAAAGCTAAGGTACATTAACTGGGCTAAACGACTACCGCCCCCGTAGCACTCACTTCCGTCATCATGAAATGCTTTGAGAGAATAGTCAAGGACCATATCACCTCCACCCTACCTGACACCCTAGACCCACTCCAATTTGCTTGCCGCCCCAATAGGTCCTCAGATAACGCAATCGCAATCACACTGCACACTGCCCTAACCCATCTGGACAAGAGGAATACCTATGTAAGAATGCTGTTCATCGATTAGAGCTCAGCATTTAACACCATAGCACCCTCCAAACTTGTGATGAAGCTCAAGACCCTGGGTCTCAAACCTGCCCTGTGCAACTGGGTCCTGGACTTCCTGACGGGCCGCCCCCAGGTGGTGAGGGTAGGTAACAACATCTCCACCGCACTGATCCTCAACACTGGTGCCCCACAAGGGTGCATTCTCAGCCCTCTCCTGTACTCCCTGTTCACCCACGACTGCGTGGACATGCACGCCTCCAACTCAATCATCAAGTTCGCAGACGAGACTACAGTGGTAGACTTGATTACCAACAACGACGAGACGGCCTACAGGGAGGAGGTGAGGGCCCTCGGAGTGTGGTGTCAGGAAATAACCTCACACTCAATGTCAACAAAACAAAAGAGATGATTGTGGACTTCAGGAAACAGCAAAGGGAGCAGCCCCCAATCCACATTGATGAACAGTAGTGGAGAAGATGGAAAGTTAAGTTCCTCGGCGTACACATCACAGACAAACTGAAATGGTCCACCCACACAGACAGGGTGGTGAAGAAGGCACAGTAGCGCCTCTTCAACCTCAGGAGGCTGAAGAAATTCAGCTTGTCACCAAAACCACTCACAAACTTTGACAGATGCACATCGAGAGCCCCTGTCGGGCTGTATCACCTCTTGGTACGGCAACTGCTCCGCCCATAACAGTAAGGCTCTCCAGAGGGTAGTGAGGTCTGCACAACGCATCACAAACTACCTGCCCTCCAGGATACCTACACCACCCGATGTCACAGGAAGGCCAAAAAGATCATCAAGGACAACAACCACTGCCTGTTCATCCCGCTTATCATCCAGAAGGTGAGGTCAGTACAGGTGCATCAAATCAGGGACCGAGAGACTGAAAAACAGCTTCTCTCTCAAGGCCATCAGACTGTTAAACAGCCATCACTAACATTGAGTGGCTGCTGCCAACATACTGACTCAACTCTAGCCACTTTAATAATGGAAAAATAGATGTAATAAATGTATCACTAGCTACTTTAAATAATGCCACTTTATATAATGTTTACATACCCTACATTACTCATCTCATATGTATATACTGTACTCTATACCATCTACTGCATCTTGCTATCTTGATGTAATAAATAGTCACTAGCCACTTTAAACAATGCCACTTTAAATGATGTTTACATACCCTACATTTCTCATCTCTTATGTATATACTGTACTCTATACCATCTACTGCATCTTGCATATGCCGTTCGGCCATCACCCATTCATACATTTTTATGTACATATTCTTATTCATTCCTTAACACTTGTGTGTATAAAGTAGTTGTTGTGAAATTGTTAGGTTATATTACTTGTTAGATATTACTGCATGGTCGGAACTAGAAGCACAAGCATTTCGCTACACTCACATCTGCTAACCATATGTATGTAATATCTGCTAACCATGTGTATGTGACAAATACAATTTGATTTGAAGCATTTCGTTACACTCGCATTAACATCTGCTAACCATGTATATGTGACAAATACGATTTGATTTGTCTCATCATCCTCTCCCTTCCCTCACTCCCTCTTCCCCATAGGCAAAGTAATTACCTACAACAAGTACAGAGAAAACCTAATGAGAGAGCTGCTGGAGGAGCACCATACACCTCGGCGCCCGTCCTGCTGCAGACAAACCCCTACGCCTCACTGTATAGCATTTTATCTGCTAAGTCCCTCATACTGCTGCTCAAGGTAGTCGTACACAGAGGCACTGCAAAGTTGATTTGATTTGATTTGATTTGAAGTCTGCATGTCCGGCAGGAGAAGTAAGCAGAGGAGGTTGACAAAGTACATGTGTTTCACCATGCTTTGGGG
The DNA here is from genome assembly GCF_018296145.1 of Oncorhynchus tshawytscha. Lineage (NCBI taxonomy): Eukaryota > Metazoa > Chordata > Actinopteri > Salmoniformes > Salmonidae > Oncorhynchus > Oncorhynchus tshawytscha. Next base: position 43,763,661 of record NC_056436.1, on the reverse strand, counting down.
AGTACCATATGCTCAAGCACTATTGAGTACATCTGCAGTAATTGCTCACTGACTGACTTGACAGGTGATTTGACAGGTGACCTCCCATGATACTATGCCTTTAGAGGTGGGGGGTGTAAATACCGTTTTTGTTCAATCACTGCAGGAATATGAGATAAGGGTTATGCATATTCATAAGTTGTCAGTATTTTCTTGCAGTTTTTTCCCTCGAGTAATTAAGTTGTTGTTCAACCACCACCAATACTTCAATAAAATAGGCCTACATGTAATAGTTGTCTATGTGTTTTCATCCAGTAAAACTGTTAATAAGGTAGTGTACACTAGAATACAAAAGCTGTCCTCAATCTTCAGCTCCAAAGATGTTCAGTTCCAGTTATTATATTGTCAAATGCTGTTTGTGTGTTTGGTTTGTTAAAGTACAGAATAAAGGGGAATTATTAGTCATTAGAATACAATATCAGGATATACTGTAGCAATAAAACAATATTACAAAGAAGTAACATAACACTGCTATAAAAAATAAAAATTGCATTGACAAAATCACAAATATTAGTATTATAGTTAGACTATTAGACTAGACTATTAGAACATTTTGAAAAAGTTTGTGCAGGTCCTGTTCTGATTGGAGATGCGCAACTGTCTGCATACTTGATCTGCGGAAACAATGGGGAAGTGCTTGGCGAAGTTTGTCTCAGTAATGCCCCCCCCAAAATTGTCCGCTAAAGTGCAATAGCCTACTTTTATGGGAATTAATCAGGAGGCGGAACACAGCTCAATTCAAACTGTTGTTAAAAACTAAAACTTCTTTGAAAATAATTCGAAATTTGAAACAGCCTATAAATAAAAGCAATAAAATTGTCATGTTAAGTAACAATCACATTTTGGAACGGTGAGGGCATTCTGACATCACATGCATAAAACAATCATGCTTGGGTGACCGTTAAAGATATTTAGAAATCACATGTGAAAAGGTTAAGTGTACATGTGCACAAAATGGTAAATTCTGTTAAACGGTAAATTTTCTACCCAATATTTTCAATATAAGGTACAATCACTACTGCACTTTGAAATGTAGGTGTGGGCAATGTGCTGGCGTTGGGATTATTAGCATATTTGGGGGCCTCAAATATATTGTATTTGTGCCAACTGTTAGTGGAAGTGTTGTACCAGTTCAAGTGGGATAATAATTATGTTAATAGGCACGCCAGTTGTCCACTCCCAGTTATACTATCTTTGTAATAGCTTGTGACAATCAAGAACTGCACTGTTAAGAGGTTACTGTGCATTTTCAACTAATTTAATGGTAGTAGGTCAGCAGGAAGTTCACGTTTATTTTTTATAAATTTACTGTCAGCTTGCCATTATTGTAAAATTCACAGTAACTTACTGTGGCTGATCTCTGTCACTCTCACTGACTTAATTGTGTGGCATGAAAGCCAGGTTGCTGCCTACCAAGAGGTTGAGGCTGAGTCCCAAGTGTGCTCACCACAAAGAATGCTTAGTAGTTGTCTACTACTGTTAAGCTTGTCTTGTAATCAGACAAATTCAGTTAAAGTACAATACATTACTGGCAGCTAGTTGCAGGTAAGTTACTAGCAGTTACAGTTTATTAAGTAAGCTAGTTGCAGGTTAGGTCACTCAACTCACAGCAACTTCCAGGCAACTAATTGCCATTAAGTTACTGTGAAATGCACAGTAACCCACTAACAGTGCAACAATTTGTCACATGCTCTTACAAGGATTGCAGAACTGACAGTGTTAAAAGAGGTGCTTAACCTTTGACAACATAACCATCAACCACTTAAAATGGTAAATATTCACAATTCAGTAACTTGTTTACCATACTTTCACTGCAACCAGTAGCCTGTAGTGTACCATAAAATTACAGTAACTTTTAAACAGTGTAGCATTTCATGGCATGAAGGACAACATGGACGGAGAGGTCAAGGACAGGATGGATCTTCACAACCATCACAGCAGTAAATAACCCTTCCTGATATTCAAAGAACAATTTGGTAAAAATGGATAAACATATCACCATCAGCCCTGACAAAAAAAAACACAACAGTATTTTGGATTTTGTTTACTCTAAGTGGCATACATAATAATGCCACTTAGAGTTAACTCTATAGTAAAATGTAAATACATTTCATAAATATATTGATCAACTAGTTAATCATTAATATAAAATTATTCATAATATGTTAATACTATATTTGAACCCAAGAGAAAGTTTGTGTGTGCCCTGCTTTTGGGGACCCAGAGGCAGAGCACACAGAGAAAATGAGAGCACGGTGTTCCCTTTGGCAGAGAATTGCCCCTAGTTTGGGAGAAGCATCTGGACAATGCGGTCCTATGGGTCCCGTAGCTTGGCAACTCTCTCGGCCCTGCAGTGACTATAACAAGGTTCCCCAAACCAACATCAGTGAATAACAGCGTCCAATGCAAATGTCTACAGTATTGGGACAAAAATAGGAAGCAAATCGGAACAGTGGCAACATACTATGAGTAGTGATGTGCTGTGTATGTGTGTTTTTGATTGGATACAGCTTGGATCAGACTAAGTGAACAGCACAGCTATCCCACTCAGGCTTAGCAACAGAAACTATAGGATGGAGAGGAGACCCTCGGGACAGCTTTGAGAAACCATGGCGATATTAAAACAAACGCAATCAGATGTCTTCGCAATAATGGGCTCAGCTCAGGTGTGTAACTCCATTAAGTCAGACATATGTGGCCCCATCCGGCCCTCATTCACCATAGAAGAAGTAAAGCCTTAGCAAATTAAAACACAGAGTGCCTTCAGAAAGTATTCAAACCTCTTGACAAATTCCCTTCAAATTAGTGGATTTGGCTATTTCAGCCACAAATAGTCTGTCCTCAGTGGCAACACTCACTACCGAGTTCCAAGCTGCCTTTGGAAGCAACATAAGCACAAGAACTGTTCGTCGGGAGCTTCATGAAATGCGTTTCCAATGCCAAGCAGCCGCACACAAGCCTAAGCTCACCATGCACAATGCCAAGCGTCGGCTGGAGTGGTGTAAAGGCGATAAGAGAAAACCAGCAGTTCCCGAGCAGCTAGCTCATCCTTTAACTTCTTCGATATAGGGGGCGCTCTTTTAATTTTTGGATGAAAAACGTTCCCGTTTTAAACAAGATATTTTGTCATGAAAAGATGCTCGACTATGCATATAATTGACATCTTTGGAAAGAAAACACTCTGACGTTTCCAAAACTGCAAAGATATTGTCTGTGAGTGCCACAGAACTGAAGTTACAGAAAAAACCCAGGTAAAAATCCAATCAGGAAGTGCCGCATTTTTTGAAACCGCCTCATGCCAATGACTCCTTATATGGCTGTGAAGGAGCTAGGAGTCAGCTTACATTTTCCATGTTTTCCCCAAGGTGTCTGCAGCATTGTGACGTATTTGTAGGCATATTATTGGAAGATTGACCATAAGAGACTACATCTACCAGGTGGTCGCTTGGTGTCCTCCGTCGCAATTATTGCGTAATCTCCAGCTGCAGTATTTTTCCGTTTGCTTCTGATGAGAAGCCAACTGCCACCACTGATAGATTATCAAATAGATATGTGAAAAACACCTTGAGGATTGATTCTAAACAACGTTTGCCATGTTTCTGTCGATATTATGGAGCTAATTTGGAAAAAAGTTTGGCGTTGTAAGTGACTGCATTTTCCGGTCTTTTTCTTAGCCAAACGTGATGAACAAACGGAGGTATTTCGTCTACACAAATAATCTTTTTGGAAAAAATTAACATTTGCTATCTAACTAAGAGTCTCGTCATTGAAAACATCCAAAGTTCTTCAAAGGTAAATTATTTTATTTGAATGCTTTTCTTGTTTTTGTGAAAATGTTGCCTGCTGAATGCTAGGCTTAATGCTATGCTAGGCTATCAATACTCTTACACAAATGCTTGTGTAGCTTTGGTTGAAAAGCATATTTTGAAAATCTGAGATGACAGTGTTGTTAACAAAAGGCTAAGCTTGTGTTTCAATATATTTATTTCATTTCATTTGCGATTTTCATGAATAGGAAACGTTGCGTTATGGTAATGAGCTTGAGGCTATGATTACTCTCCCGGATACGGGATTGCTCGACGCTAGAGGTTAAGCAAAGCGCCTCAACTCAAGGCAGCCCTATTTGGGCCCACCTGTTTACCAGATTCAACTTTACCATTTCCTACCCTCCTAGGTCTAAAAATGTGAAGCCCGATGCTCTCTCCCACCTATACAGCTCCTCTGCCACATCATCAACCTCTGAAACCATTCTCCCTACATCATGCTTTGCTGCCACTGTGGATTGGGGTATTGAGAATCTGGTTCGCGAGGCGCAACGCTCCCAACCTGGACCTGAAGGGGGCCTGGCTAACTGGCTGTTTGTCCCTAACCCAGTCTGGTCCTGGAATGGGCTCACTCCAGACTGACCTGTCATCCAGGGTCTCATCGTACACTAGCCTTCCTTCAACAACATTTCTGGTGGTCCACAATGGTCCCTGACCTCTCTGCCTTCGTCACCGCATGCACTGTCTGTGCTCAAAACAAGACTCCATGGGAAGCTCCTTCTGGCCTCCTGCAGTCACTACCGGTTCCTCATCGTCCCTGGTCTCAAATGTCTCTGGACTTTGTCACTGGGCTCCCTCCGTCTGATGGCAACACAGTCATTCTAACGGTAGTCGACCGGTTCTCCAAGGCCGCCCATTTCATTCCTCTCTCCAAACTACCATGGAAGGTAAGTGTCTAGGATTAAGCCTGTGTCTCACTGTCCTTTGGCTTCTGTCTCCCCCCAGAGGAGAGGTGCTGGGTTCCTGCTGAAGACATCTTGGACCTGGCCCTCATTGCCGATTTCCACCGCCGACATCCCTGGTCCTTGCCGATGACAGGCATACCCATAACAAGATGCAGCCACCACTATGCTTGAAAATATGGATAGTGGTACTTAGTGATTGTGTTGTGTTGGATTTAGCCCAAACGTAATTCTTTGTATTCAGGACATCAAGTTAATTTCTTTGCCACATTTTGTGCAGTTTTAAATTAGTGCCTTATTTTTTCACTCTGTCATTTTTAAGATAGTATTGTGCAGTAACTACAATTTTATTGATCCACCCTAATTTTTCTCCTATGACAGCCACTAAACTCTGTAACTGTTTTAAAGTCACCATTGGCCTCATGGTAAAATCCCAGAGTGGTTTCCTTCCCCTCGGAGTTATGAAGGACGCATGTATCTTGTAGTGACTGGCTGTATTGATACACCATCCAAAGTGTAATGTACCCATGCTTAAAGGGATATTCAATGTTTGCTTTCTATTTTGTTTTTACCCATCTACCAATAGGTGCCCGTTTTTGCGAGGCTTTTGCAAACGCCCCAGGTCTTTGAATCTGTGTTTTGAAATTCATCGCTTGACTGAGGGACCTTACAAAAAATTGTATGTGTGGGGTACAGAAATTAGGTCGTCATTCAAATATCATGTTAATAACCTCTTTGGGCTAGGGGGCAGTATTTTCACGTCTGGATGAAAAGCATGCCCAAAGTAAACTGCCTGCTACTGAGGCCCAGAAGCTAGGATAGGCATATAATGGTATATTTAGATAGAACACCCTAAAGTTTCTAGAACTGTTTGAATAATGTCTGTGAGTATAACAGAACTGATATGGCAGACAAAAACCTGAGAATAATCCATCTAGGGATAAAAAATTGAGGTCACTCTCTTTTCAATGGGTTTCTATGGGGATCTAGATTTGTGGCACTTGCTTACAGTTCCTATCGCTTCCACTGGATGTCAACCGTCTTTAGAAACGAAGAAGTAGGGCAGTTCAGAATGAGGGTTGAGTATAGTGTACTGTTTGTTAGGGTTGTGTGACCTGAAACCTTGCTTCACTTTGGTTTTATCCGCTATTGAACGGAGTTTATCCAGTCTTAAATTTGATCGATTATTTACGTAAAAAAATACCTAAAGATATATTAGGAAAGTTGTTTGAAATATTTGGAACAAGTTTACAGGTAACTTAGATATTTTGTAGTCATGTTGCGCGAATTGGAACCGGTGTTTTCTGGATCAATCGCGCCAAATAAATTGACATTTTGGAGATATAACGACAGAATTAATCTAACAAAAGGACCACTTGTTATGTTTATGGGACATATTGGAGTGCCAACAAATGAAGCTCTTCAAATGTAAGGCATGAATTACATCGTTATTTCCGCACCTGGCGGGTTGAAATATGAATGTCATGTGTTTGTTTGGTGGGGTGCTATCCTCAGATAATCAAATGGTTTATTTTCGCCGTAAAGTCTTTTTGAAATATGACATGTTGACTGGATTAGCAACAAGTGTAGCTTTAATTTGGTGTATTGCATGTGTGATTTCATGAAAGTTTAATATTTATAGTCATTTAATTTGAATTTGGCGCTCTGCCCTTTCACCGGATGTGGTCGAGGGGTTCCGCTAGCGGAACGTCTAGCCGTAACCTTAAGAGGAATTCACTAACATCCAAGATGGCGTAGCAGTCAGACATCTT